>NC_134155.1:1497500-2130000 GCF_033958435.1 Carettochelys insculpta
ACACACAGGTACCCCTGCCCCAGTGCCTGGCTGTCTCCTGCCCTGCCAGCACACAGGGGTACCCCCACCCCAGGGCCTGGCTGCCTCCTGCCCTGCCAGCACAGAGGGGTACCCCCGCCCCAGGGTCTGGCTGCCTCCTGCCCTGCCAGCACAGAGGGGTGCCCCCGCCCCAAGGCCTGACTGGAGCAAGCCAGGGCTGCCTTCAGCTGATGGGCTCTGCTTGTCCTTCCAGCTGCTGATGGAGCTGCTGCCCCACAAGGTGGTCATTGCCCAGAGCAGGTGCAGGTTCCCGGGGGCCAGGCAGGGATCCCCACGGGAGGGCCCAGGTCAGCCCAGGCCCAGGTCAGCCCAGGCCCAAGCCGCCTTCTCTGGCTCCCTGGCTGCTGGGTGGGACACGGTGAGTGTCAGTGGGGGCTGGGCAGGGATACAATCCCTGGAAGGCCAGGACGGGAAGCAGCATAGGACGTTGCCAACCCTCCAGGATTGTCCTGGAGTATCCAGGACCCAAAGATTGTCATGTGGTGAAACCCCCAGGCAGTGGGTCAATCACAGTTGGTAACCACCGGGGTAACCGTGGCCGGCTTTGCTGTAGATCCCACATGCATGAGCCGTGCAGGCTCCACCGAGCTGCAGGGTGGGGGGCCAGGGGCTGCAGGGTGCACCAGGGATGCTGTTGCACGAGCTCTGCACTGGTACCCAGCTGCTCCGGGGAGACACAGCCCCGGCCCTGCGGCCCCCACACCCAAGGGCGCAGAACCAGGCTTCCTGGGGGAGCTGGAGCCAGCCCAGGGGCGGCCCTGGCGCCGGGTGCAGGTACAGGGAGCCTTTCCCAGCAAGCGTTGTGCAAGCCAGGCTGAGGGACCTGTGGGTTGGGGGGGCCCGGGGCGGGGGCCCAGCCCTGGTTCCCTGACCCCCCTTGCAGCCAGGCCGGGATGGGCCTGGGGAGTGCTGGCACTGATGGCCCCCATCCCCGGTTGGCAGCAGCCAGTGCTGCACTCTGCAGGAACAGCCCCAGTACTCCAGCCCAGGGCTGTGGCTGCACCCGGGACCGACCCCGAGCACATGCCTGGGGACCAAGGGATCCATTCTCCCCTTCAGTGCTGTGGCGAATGCCCCCCGTCATGGGCACGGCCGGGACACAGGGCCCTGCAGGTGCCAGAGAGGCTGGTGGGACCTTGCTGAGGTGCGGCCACGCAAAAGCTGCTGCCCTGTGGCCCCGACAGACACGCTCCAGCTGACACCGAGTTCTCGGTTTATTTGCCTTTAGCCAAAGCCCCAGCAGTGGCGGCTGGGCGGGACGCCAGCAGCCCGGTGCTTGGGCTCTCCTCTGCGCTCAGGGGCAGCCCAGCCAGTACTGGGCGATGGGCCGGGGGTAGCGAGGGCGCACCCAGTCCACACGCCTGCTGTGCAAGTTGAGGCGATAGTACTTGTCTGCAGGAGAGAAGGGGGGCCCGTCAGAACCCAGGGAACAGGGCCTGGGAGCAGCCCAGGGCTCTGCTCACCTCACCCTCAGCCGCAGCAGGAGCAGAATGGCCCTGCCAGCCTAGAGCCAGCCCTGCCCAAGGCTTTGGCCTGAGCCCAGGCCCTGCAGCCCAGCCTGCCCCTCTGTGAGGAGCTCCTCACCCCCAAGTCCCGCCTGCTCCCTCCGGCACGTGGCACCTCTCCGCGCGTCAGCCCACCGTGCTGGGTCCGGCCAGGCAGAGAGCAGGCCCAGGGGCCAAAGTGGCTATATGGCAAAGCTGAGCCACGCCGGCTGGTGACGCTGGCACACGCCGGGGAGTTGGTGCTGCTGGGACCCACCTGCCACGAAGAAGTAGACGCTCTGGATGGGCTGGCACTGGGAGCCCCCCAGCAGCCAGTCCTTGTCTGCGGAGGTGGACTCCTCCTGCAGCCAGTCCCAGAAGCTGGGAGCTGCCGGCCGCCGGCTCCTGTACCGCTTGCGGTGCCGGCGGGATTTCCTCCGTCGAGCCCAGCCACTAGCCCTTGAGGGCACGTAGATCCTGCCCGCCATGGCAGCATCCAGGTGACTCGGCACCCCCCTCCAGTCTCTGCTGATGTACCATGGCCCCCTGGGCCCACCTAGCAGAGCAGCACAGGGTGGGGGGCAGGAGGGCATGAGGCCTGGCCTCCCTGCCGCCTGACACGTGGGTCCCAGCGCTGGTACTGCCTTGCCCAGCAGGGAGGCAGCAAGGAGAGGGGCCTCAGGGTCTCTAGCCCAGGCAAAGTGGGGGGCAGAGCCACCCCAGCCCCTGAGATAGGGCAATAAACCAGCAGGGGAGGGAGACATGGTTGCAGGACCCAGCCCTCCGGGGGGGGCGGGGCATCACACCCAGCCTGGTTCTCCTCCTCCCCAGCTTTCAGCTGCCCTCGCCCAACCCCAGGCTCCAGCTAAAACAAGGAGCCCCTGGGCCTGGGTGCAGCCCATGGGAGCAGCGCCTGCAGGGGAAGAGGACAGGTGCAGCGGGGACATGGGCTGTGGAGTGCCGGGCAGCTCCGCCTGGGGCTGGCTGCCAGCACACCCTTCCGGGGCCCTGCACCCGAGAACTTGGCCTCTTGCATGTGTCAGGTGGAGCTGGGCCCCCTGAGGATCAGGGTCCTCAGCTGGCCTGTCCCATTTACCAGCTGACCTGCCCATCTTCAGCACCTCCGCTGTGCATGGCCCCACCTCCAAAGCCCTCGCACCTCCCACAGCCAGGCCTCTGGTTCCCCGCCTCGCCCCACTGCTCCGCCCAGCCCCAGCGCCCTGCTCACTGTGCCTGCTGCTCTCAAAGAGCAGCTGGAAGATGTCCTCCCAGCTGTTGTCCTGCATGAGTGCGTAGTGGTCAAACACCAGCGAGGGGGAGGACAGCTCGCACTCCGGCTGGCTGGGCTGGTTGGCAAAGTCGTATGCCCAGTAATACTTGCCTGGGAAGGAGACGCGGGGCTGGTCAGGCTGGGAGGCTGCCATCCCTGGGGCTCCCAGCTGGGAGAGACACTACCGGGGGCTGGGCCCAATGCACAGCCGCCTCACCCTGCTGGCTAGGGCAGACGGGGCGGCCCGAGCCTGGGTCTAGCCGGCAGGATGAGGGAGGGGCCTGAGCCCAGCATGCAGGTCTCCCTAGCGTAGCCAGTGCTGGTCACTGTGCCCAGTGTTGATGGGTTAGTAGCACCCCAGGGCTGGCTGGGGAGGCGTGAGATGCAGGGCTGGCAGGAAAGGCTGAGCGCGGCAGAGCACAGCAAGCAGCCCAGACACCGCCGGCTACAGGCCAAGGCGCGGTTAGAGTCTGAGCCCTCCCCGTTCACCCCACCGCTGGGGTATGTGTCCCTAGGCCCGGACAGTGGGCACCATGCCCAGGGCACTGGGGAGGGGAGGGTTCAAGGGCATCCCCAGGATTCCTGGGGCCCTACGCAGTACTGGTACACTGGGGTCCCTATGCCCAAAGGCAGCCGAGGTGCAGGGGGGTTCAGAGATGTTATTTTATGATCTGCAGCAACAGGGTAATGACATATTTTAAAGCAAGTTTTAACCTGGGGACCTGTCAACTGACAGTAATTCAGAAACTGACTGTGTCTGCCCAGGGCTGGCCCGCGCCTGTGAACCGGGCTCGTCACCACGCGCATGGCCCCTTCACTGGTTCTGCTGCTCATAGCTCTGGCAGCGACTCTGTTAACGAGAGCCTCTCGCAAGGGAGCAGAGTCCCAGAGCGGCTCGGCCCTGGCCAGTGGGTGCACTTTGAGACCCAGTGGTGCCCCATCTCACAGCATACTTGGCATATGGGTGAGGAGGGCCCTGGGAGGGGTGCTCAGCCGGGGCAGGGGCTGGAGGCAGGTACTCGGGCCAGGCTGGGAAAGAAGCTCCTTTACCTTTGAAGAAATAGCCCCTCTCCTTGCCGCGGTAGCTGTCTGCTGGGAGGGCGAAGGCCGCGTCGATGTTGTCGGGGATGCCCTGGAAACCCTCTGAGATGTTGCGGGGATAGCCAGGGTCCAGGGCCCCGTCATCAAAGCGCCAGTACTGGCTGCCCTGGGGGACACAGCCAGGAGGCAGGGTCAGCGGGGCACAGGCGCCAGGCAAGCAGGACTCCAGCCAGGAGCCCGGGCCCCTGCCCGAGAGCAAGCCCCCGCTGCCACGCCCAGCTCAAAGGCCACAGGCGGGGGACACGCCTCCGCTCCCCAGGGCAGCAGGCCTGGCGGGGGCCTCCGCTGGGGCAGCCTGGCAGTACGGTGGAGGTCGCAGTCAGGCCCTGTGCCCACGGCCCCACCTTGAAGATGTAGGTCTTGCCCTGGCAGTTGATGCGTGTGAAGGCAGCGTCCACAGGCCCCTCGATGCCCCAGACGTCCTGGATGAGCTTGGGGTAGCCGGGTCGCACGCTCTTCTCGTCCAGTTCATAGACATATTTCCCTGAGTGAGGGGGAGATGGGGAGCTGGGGGGGCAGCTCTCACCCCCCCAGCATGACACCCCCCACCCTCACTTTGTCCCCAGGCGCGTCTCCCTGCCGCGAGCGTGCACTGGGACAGGCTGGCTCCCCACTGCATGCCCAAGCCAAGGACAGCCACGCAATGCCCACGACCAGAGCTCCGCCAGACTGAGGGTGTGCAGGACTCAGGTGGGTGCCAGCTGGGCTGGTGGCCTGCACCCCTGGGAACTGGCAAGCGGCAAGCGTCCCAGAGGGGGAAGCCTGTGCAGCCCTGTGCCATGCTCTGCCCAGCCCTGCCCAGAGCCCTGCCCAGCACCTCGGAACGCGTAGAGAGAACCGTTCTTCAGGTCCGTGAACGCGTCAAAGGGCTTCCCGCTGCACAGCTCCTCTTCCTCCTGCACCTCCAGCAGCTGCAGCTCCTCCTCCTTCCCCGGCGGCTGCAGCTCCTCTTCCCTCCCCAGCGGCTGCAGCTCTTCCTCCTTCCCTGGCGGCTGCAGTTCCTCCGGCCCAGTGGGGACCAGTGAGGGGGCGCCAGTGTCTGGCACCAGGACCGAATTGACGGCCGTAACAGTGGTTTGCTCTTGGGCTGTGGCCAGGGAGTCAGTCCCGGGGCTGAGGCCCTCTGTGGTTTCCTCCCAGGTAGCGTTGGTGCTGTAGTCCCCATATTCATCCTCGGGAAACGCAAACATGTCCCCGCGGGTCACTGGGTCCAGAGTGAGAGAGAGGTTCAGTGTGTGAAGCCAACAGCCACTGCAGCCCCGAGCTGCACCCAGCTCTGCCTGGCAAGTGGCACGTGCTGCCAGGAGGCTTGTTCTATTCTGGAGGGGCAGAGGAGTCCTTCCTCCAAACCCCATCTTGTGGCCTCTCTGCCCCTTGGAAACCACAAGGGACTTAGTGACAGGGGCTCAGCCTCAGCCTGCCCCAATGGAACGGCCCCCCAGCCACTGCTGCCGGGGTTCAGCAAGGCACCCACACACGGTGCTGGCCGGACCCACAAGAACCTTGTGACGTTACTGGAGTTTTACAGGAGCTGCGAAGCTGTTTCTGCACCTACTCCACTGAGTTTGCGCCAAACCTCGTGCAAGTGCAAGTGGGCCAGGTGAGCTGCCGAATGAACCCCCTGAATGGGTTTCTGCTGCTTACATGCCCCAGCGTGACGCTGGCCCTGTGTTAGAGCTGGCATCCTAACGGTAGCTGTGGTCATCCCCCGCCCCAGCCGCAAAGACTGGCCAATCAGACACAGACTTCGAATCCCCAGCTTAGGAATTTACCCAAGACGAGTCATCTGGGAATGGGCCAAGGGAAGAGGGCCCCAGCAGGGGACGGACAGGTGATGCTCCATCGCCTACACCACAAAGCGGGGGGGCGGGGCCCGCACAGCACCTCTGGCACTGGCCAGCCTGAGACCACGGCGCTCAGCCGCCACCTTGGGAGCAGTCTGCCAGAACGTGTCTGCCAGAGCGAAGCCTGGATGGACTGGGGGTCCGTCCCTCAGAGGAGGCATTGTCAGAGGCTTTCTGAACAGCAGCTGGTACCACCGGCTGTAGCCTGCATCACCAGCCGTGACTGGTTGTGTCATTTAACCACTTCAACCATTTTTCTCTCTCTGCTGATTAGGAACACTAGAGCTGTTAGATCCTGAAGGCTGGGCCCAGCGTGCTGCTTTGGGTAAGCTCTCAGTTACCTGGGGGTGTGGCTGCTCCCCGGGGGCTGGAGGAACGTGTGGGGCTTTTGTACCCCTCCCCTGAGGAGCAGGGCTGCTGGTGTGGGCACTAGGGGCAGCTGGAGGGTCTGTGGGTTTGCTTGTGCGGCTTCTGGCCGGCCAGAGGGCAGCAGAGGCACGTTACTGGCTGGCTTGGTTCGCCTCACCAAGAAGGGGACCCCCCACCGGGCTGTGAGCTGCCAGGTTTTAAGCAATTTGCCCAGGACTGGCTCTCAGTTGTGCCCCAGAAACTCCCTGGCTGTTACTGCTGACCCCAGCACATGGCCACCAGCAAAGCTGGCTCCTCACACCAACCTGCCCCTTGGGCAGTGGCACCCTGTGGCTCCCAGCCAGGCACAAGGGCCCTGCTGGCTTGTGCCTGCTCCCTGCTGAGGGGGATGAGTGTACCTTTTTGTCCGCAGACGGCGCTGTAGTCACTGCAGCAGCTCTGGTAGTAGGTGCAGAGGGCATCACACTGGCACTTCCGCTCGGCGTCAAAGCCATCCTCGCAGTGGCCAACGCAGGACTCTGGAAGGGAGCAGTTGGCACCAGCAACTTGCCACATGGCGAGTGAGCCGCAGCCTGGGGCAGGTGCCAGCACCCCCTCCCCCATCACCAGAGCTGGCTGGCTGCTGGCGCAAAGGGCTGTAGCCATTGTCAGCCTGTCACCAGGGCAGCAGGCAGCTCATTCCTGCGGCAGGCCAGCCCCGTGCCCGGCCCCAGGTCTTGCTTGTCTGGGCCCTTGTTCCCACCTCTCCCTGCTGTGCCACTCCTAAAACTCCAGCCTCAGCTGGAGCTGCGAGGGGCCAGCTGCTCATGCTGCCCGGTGTGCCAGATGCAGACCTGCCAGGTGAGAGGTCTGGCTGCTCCCTTAGAGCTCCCAGCCGCAGACCAGGCCACCCCAGCCAGATGCTGAGAAGGCTCCTGGGGCACTTGCCTGCTGCTTTTTCCTGGGCCCCTGGCCCAGCTGGAGGCCCCCTACCCCCTGCACCCATCAGACCCGCTTGTGTGCTCGCCAGCCGACTGCAAGCCAGTGCAGGGAATTCCAGGAAGGGGCTGCCAGGGGGAGCGCAGCCGAGGGGCGAGCGGAGCCTCACCTTCCGCTGCTAAAGCCAAGCAGAGCAAACCCAGCAGCAGCGCAGGGAGCAGCAGCTTCATGGCCTCCGGTGGGGAGAGCAGGCTGAGGCTGCTGCTGGGGCTGGACTGCAGCCGCTGTCGCAGGCACTGCCTGTTTGCTCAGCCTGCCCCTCCGCAGGGAGAAAGCAAATAGTGGAAGGTCAGGTCAGCAGAGCGTGGGGTGACTGACCTCCCAGCCTCACCCCAGGAGGCTGGGGTGGGAGCTGAAGCCCTGCAGGGACTGGCTATTGCAGGGATGAACTAAACTGGGGTGCACACAGCTAGGGGCAGTGCCAATGCTAGAGCCAGGTGTGAAACTCACGGGCGGGCATGGGCCTGGGAGACGTCCCACCACCAGCACTGGCTAGTGAGCGGCTCCCTTGCTTCTATGCCAGCTGGGCCGGCAGGCGGGCAAGGAGAGGCCTCATCAGACAGTCCAAGTCGGAGGCCCAAGAGGCCCGCCAGCCCATCCAGCTGAGCTGTATGCCAGGCTGCAGCACCAGCCAGAGCCAGCCAGCCCCATGCACAAAGCCCGAACACCCCAGCTGAGGGGGGTTAACATACCCTCCGCTGTTCCAGCCCATCGCTGCCGTGAAGTCACACGTGTGACGGAGACTCCTAGCCCAGCGCCCGCGGTGACGGCCACGCGAGCCTCTGAGCTGGCATTTCCCACTGGGAACTCGCCGGCCCGCACTGCTGCAGCGGAGCTGTGGGAACGGGCCCCATGCAGCCCTGCGGCAGGGACGCAGCAGGGCGGGTGTCACCCTTCGTTGGACCTGACTCACACCATGTGCCCCCCTGGGGCTGGCCAAGCGGGCACGTGCCTCCCAGAGGTGCCGGGATGGCTGTGCTTGACAGCGAGTAAAGCTGGCACCCGGGTATCAGCAGCTGCAGGGCCGGAGACAACCCGGCACCCCACAGTGGGGGGCAGGAGCTGGGGGCCCCTTGCACATGTTCTCTGCACTCGCCTGCTCACTGGGTACACAAAGTGCCATGTACTCTGCTCCCAGCCTTCCCTGGCCAGCACAGCCTGGTGTTACTAATTAACATAAACTTGGCTCCACTGCTGGGTTCCTGATAACTCCCAGCCACCAGGGCAAGGAGCAGAACCGCTCAGGGCCAAGGGCCATCAGTGCTCAGGCTGCACACACTGCTAAGGGGGCTCTGCCAGCTGCTCTGCCCGTGGAGGGGTGGGGGCGTGCCCTGGCTCCAGCTGCGCACTGCCATCGTTAACGAGTTATAGAGGACGGGGGTTCTGGGCACAGCTGAGGGAATCAGCCCAGGCTATAGTGCTCAACACTGGGCCCCTTACAGCCCAGGCTGTGATTTCTTTCTCACTAAGGCAAATCAAACCAGCCACAAAAGTACTTCTGTCAGTCCCACTGGCCTGTCAGAAGCCATACAAGCAAACCCACAGATTCTCCAGCTACTTCAAATGCCCAGACTACAAGCCCCCTTTACTCAGGTGAGAGGTCACTAAAACTTATTTCACCAAATCCCCACAGATTCTTCCAGGCCCCAAAGGGACTAGCCACATTCCCAGGTCAATATATACTTGGATCTTACACAAAACAGCACACTGGGCCAATCCTTTAGACTCTAAAATCTAAAAGTTTATTAAGAAACGGAAAGAAAGAAAGAAAGAAAAAAAGAACAGGGTGTGAGAGAAAAATTGTTAAAGTGATATATTACATACATCAGCTAAAGCTATTGATACAGGCCAGTGATGTTATATGCTGATTTCTTGCAAGTCTCTGAAAGCACCCCCCATAAGAGGTGGAATCCCAGTTTACACAGACTTAATTCATGGAGACTGGAGAGCCAAGATGGTCACTGCCAGGGCCATCTTACAGTTTGCCCTGTTGAGAGAAAACTTTCTCCTCCTGTAGGCCATGCAAGGCCCACCTGACCTGGTGGGCTGTTGTGGCACACTGCCATTTGTTGCTGAGTTAGCTGGCAAGCCCCAGTCCATTTCCACAGCATGTGGAATTAAGATCTGAACCTTTGTTGTTTAGTCCATCATCCTGGCTAGGAAGGTGACCACACTTCCTGTCGTCTACCCTTAGCTCAAGAACATTTCTAGTTTAGGCATAACGCCAGTATCTATAACTTGACGTACACACATGGCACAGACATGCAAGTAACAAACAGATTCAGGGCATTACCAGCTTTCATTAGACATCTCACGTGGGTCATCTGGCACAAGGTTTGGTGCCAATTATGTACAATGGCAACAGAAATGGCTTCAATATTCAATTTAAAAATCCAGTAATGTCACCTGTGTGAGGGAAGCTGCTGGGCTTTTGTCAGCCAATGCCCAGGTGCCAGCTAAGGGTCTGGTGGGGCAAAGGGGGTGATGCCACACCAGCAGCTACGCTAAGCAGCCAGGGCAGGCTGGGTTCTTTGGTTTGTGTTTAGTTCGGGTACAGCAGCAAGAGGAAAATTACACTTAGAGAGGCTTTAACAGTTACTTTTTATTTATACAAAGATGAAAACAATTTAACTAAGACAAGTGATTAAAGTACAAGTTAGTACTCGTGGTTCTTAAAGGGGAAACGACACAATTTAACTTAAGAAAAGTTTTAGACAAACTTGCTAGCTTAAACTAATACAAGTAATGTGTACACAAGACAGGCAAGTTGCAGGTGTGATTTTCACCCCTGCCTCTTAGACCTGGTGGAACCAGAGTCTTTCCCTCAATTCCTATAGGAAAGAAGTGTAATACAGGTGTAATTCTTACCCCTGCCTCCTAGATCCGGTGTGACCCAGAATCTTTCTCTCAATCCCTCGGGAAGAAGTAGATACGAACCAGGCGTCCCCAGTCTCAGGAGTTAATTCCAGACCTGGCCAGCAGGTGTAGATGATTGAAACTCAAAGGGGGGTTGGTTGCCAAACCCCTTTATACTCCTTTTGTCACGTGCGCTTCTTCCTGGTCTCAAGTGGCCAATTGGGAGGACTATGTTTGAACCCCAGGTTTCCCAGGGAAGGTGCAAGGCTCCATTCGCACCTGTGAATTGTGGACAATTGGGCACCTTTGGAGGTGATGGGCGGGGGTTCCCCCTTCTTCCTGGGGAAGTGATCAAGGCGTGTCAATTACCGAGATCAGCCAGAAGGGTGGCCATTAGCTAGCCCATCCACTGTCTGGTTTTTGTGTATAGCAGAGAGGCTGGGCGAGACAGCACAGCTGCGTTCCCAGGACATCAGAGGCTACCTGTCTCCCCTGCTTGTTTCTCTCTCTGTCTCTCCCAGTGCGGGGGAGAGGAAGAAAAGGCCAAGTGGGGGGTTCATGTCTGGCTACAGCTTGGCCTGGCAGGGGAAGCCAGTCTGTGCTCTGCTAGCTGCCCCTGCAGGAGGCATGTTTATTTCTCACCCGGTCACCTCTGCTGCAGGCTGGCAGCCAGAGATGAGCTTTCTCCCAGCCCCTGTATGGGGCAGTCAGTAGGCGCCGGTCTCCAGAGACAGAGGAAGGAGGGAGGGGCGGGGGGAAGGCAGGCTGCTATGAACAAGGGCTGCCACTGATTGTTAGTTCAGCCATAAAGGCAAATTATCTCCCTATGTCCAGGCAGGGCACAGTCAGCCCCTGGGCTAAATCCAGCCTGCCAGGCTTGGTGCTCCCCTCTTCCCCCAGGCTGCAAGGTGGTGCTGGTTCTTCAGCCATGCAGGGGGCACTGAGGCTGGAACTCCACCACATGGGATGGGGGCACTGAGCACCAGCCCTGGCTCCCCACACTGGGGGGCAGCCCTGAGTCTCACAGGCCCAACAGGTGAGCTGGGGCTGGATCTGTTCCGTGGCTCTGCCTGGCGGGGGAGGAAGTGGCCCAATGTGTTGCAGGCCCTGACCCACGTTGCTCTTATTGGCCAAATCACTGCTACTGGACACATGGCAGGGGGGTATCCCTGCAGCACACAAAGCCATGTGCCCCTCCCCCCAAGCTGCATCAGGTAGGCACCGATGTCTCCCTCCTGCCCAGACCCCAGCCACAACCTGTGTGCTCCCACAGACCCTGCACCCCCTTCCCAGCAGGACCCCCCCAGCCCACTCTTGCATCTTACATCCCACCCTGGCCTGCACCTTATGCCCCCCAGCCCCTGAACCCCCCAACTCCTGTGTGGACCTTACCTCTTGCCCAGACCCCAACCTGCTCCCCAGCAGCCCCCTCCCATGAACTGAACCCCTTAGTTTGGCCCCCCCGAGACTGGGAAGCCCCCACAAAATCTACTTGCCCCATCCCCCCAGCTGCGGGGTGGAGCATGAGGGCAGCAAGGGGGTGGTTTTTGTTCCTGCTTCTCACTCGTGGGGCCACGTCCATGAGGGTTTTTTCCTCCTCACTTGGGCCTGGCCACTGGCACGTGGCCCCCAGGGATTAGTCTCGGGGCCGGTGACCCTCAACACCCCAAAGGGCTCCCCACCCACCCTGGCAGCACGCTGGAGCTGGGGCTGGCAGGAGGCGGTGTCTGCAGCGTTGGGCCAAAGGCGGCTCATGGCGGCCGCGGGGCGGGGGGGGAGCTCTCAGAGACTGGTGGGGGCTCTCTGTGGAGCTAGACGGGTCTGGAGTCCAGAGGGGAGGGAGGGGGGCCCCCTGCGGAGGAAACATGCAGGGAGTGGTCCGAGGCACACGGAGCTGGAAGCCCCGGGGCTCAGGCTGCACCAGCTGGGGGTGGGAGCTGAGGGAGGCCGGGGCGGACCAGCTGGGGGCATCCCTGCTCAGCGGATTGCCAGAGCACCTCCGGAGGCAGCAGGAGGCGGGGATGCTGTTGCCATGGAGACACATCCTCCTTGCAGGGCGGGACCCGAGCGGTGACGTCATCCCCGAGAGGGGGCGGCGGGCGGAGCTGGGCAGGGCCTGGAGCAGGCAGCGCCGGCCCCCGCCCGTCACCCCAGCACCCCGGCAACGCCTGGGGCGGGGAGAAGGAGCTGGCACAGGCCGAGCACTGCAGCTGGTACCCAGCCCTGCTCTGCCTGCTGCCATCACCGCCTCCACCCGCTGCTGCAAGGAGCCCCTCTGCCAGCCGTGTGCCGCATCCCGCACCCCTGCCTTGCGGTGCGGGCTGAGCGGCGATGCGCTGCTAGGGGTGGCCCATGGTGCTCACCCTGCTCGTCTCCATCTACAAGCTGGGCCGCTTTTTTGCCATGGCCTGTTCAGAGCGGCTGTCGGTGTCTGAGTCCATGAGCCAGGGGTGCCTGTGGTCCGGGGCAGGGGCTGCCCCTGGCCACTGCAAGGTGTCCCCTGGGGTGAGCACCGACGTCCGGGGAGCTCTGGATCGGATCCTGCCTCACCTGCACCTGGCCCTTTCCTCCATGAAGCAGGTCACCGAGCCCGAGGCGCTCCGGAAGGGCATCGCTGAGACCTTCCAGCTGGTGCAGGAAGCCTGGGTGATGCCCACCTTGGGCAGAGATGTGGCTAAGGCTCTGTGTGACACAATCCGCCTGGAGGGAGGCCTGGACCTGCTGCTGAACCTGCTCCAGGCAAGTGAGCTGGAAACCAAGTGCCAGGCGGGCAAACTGCTGGAGCAGATCCTGATCGCAGAAAACAGGTGAGTCTGCAAAGGGCATGTATCTGGCAGAGCCCTCCCTCCTCCAGAACCCCTGAGACAGAGACCCTCCCCACTGCACAGACACCCACCCCGCTCCCAGACACTTCCCAGTGCACAGACACACATGCCCCAGCTCCCAGACACCCCTGTGGGAGGGTCAGTCTCATTCCTGGGCCCCAGGTCCTCCAATCAGTCTACTGGCCCCACCATATGAACCCCATTACCCTTGCTGGGGAAAGGGGGCAGTCTGGGGGGGAACCTGGTCCCCACCCACTTGTTCTGGGTTCCAGCCCAGGGACTCTGCATTGTCGCTTCCAGTGAGGGCTAACTCCCTTCGCCCTTGCCCCTGCAGCTCCTCTCCCTGGGCCACTTCCCCCAGCCGATTGCCCCAGTATGTCCTTCCTCTAGTTGTAACCGTGGCAGCAAGTCCCCTTCCTTGGTTTGGCTCCTCTCGCTGATCCGTTCCTCACAGTCTCTGGTGGAGCTCCAGGCCCCCCTGGGTTGGGGCAGTCCAGCCCCCTGGGTCGCTGAGGCTCCTCTCCTCTTTTGTGATCCCTGGTGTTCCTCTAAATCTCCTTCCCTCTCCTTCACCACCCTCCCAAACTCTCCTTCACCACCCTCCCCTTGCCTGTGTGGAGAAAGGCTTCTAAAGGGAGGCCTGAGTGGGATCAGCTGGCGCCAAGTGCTGGCACCTCAGCTGTGCTCCCACTTTGATTGTCAGCTCTTTGTCTCCTCTCTGGTTTTCCTCCTGCCTCCCCTCTCCTGGCCCAGGGTTCTCTGCTCGGTGTCCCCCTCCGGTTCCCTCATTTTGAACCTTTGACCCTCACTCCTGTCCCTGTTTTTTCTTTCGTTGTCCCCCGTACTCACTGGGGGCCGCGGCTTCTTTTTAGTGGGCTCCCTCTCGCCCTGAGAGGAGCTTTTTAGCCGTGGGCAGGCTATGCCCGCCCGGCCAGCCGGCCTTCCAACAGGCTCTCCAGGCCCCACCCTGCCAGGCCCCCCCACTGAACAGACACCTCCCAACTCCCAGATACTTCCCACTGCAGACACCTCCTCCAGGGTCCAGATACCCCCACTGTGCTCGTGCGCACACACACAGACAGTTCCCAGATACCCCCACTGCGCTCGTACACACACACGCACACACACAGTTCCCAGATACCCCCACTGCGCTCGTACACACACATGCACACACACACAGACAGTTCCCAGATACCCCCACTGCGCTCGTACACACACACGCACACACACAGTTCCCAGATACCCCCACTGCGCTCGTACACACACATGCACACACACACACACAGTTCCCAGATACCCCCACTGCGCTCGTACACACACACGCACACACACAGTTCCCAGATACCCCCACTGCGCTCGTACACACACATGCACACACACACAGACAGTTCCCAGATACCCCCACTGCGCTTGTGCGTGCACACACACACACACACACACACACACAGACAGTTCCCAGATACCCCCACTGCACTCGTACGCACACACACACACACAAAAACAGTTCCCAGATACCCCCACTGTGCTCGTGCGCACACACACAGACAGTTCCCAGATACCCCCACTGCGCTCGTACACACACACGCACACACACAGTTCCCAGATACCCCCACTGCGCTCGTACACACACATGCACACACACACACACAGTTCCCAGATACCCCCACTGCGCTCGTGCGCACACAGACAGTTCCCAGATACCCCCACTGCGCTCGTACACACACATGCACACACACACAGACAGTTCCCAGATACCCCCACTGCACTCGTGCACACACACGCGCACACACACACAGACAGTTCCCAGATACCCCCACTGCGCTTGTGCGCGCGCACACACACACACACACACACAGACAGTTCCCAGATACCCCCACTGCGCTCGTACACACACACGCACACACACAGTTCCCAGATACCCCCACTGCGCTCGTACACACACATGCACACACACACAGACAGTTCCCAGATACCCCCACTGCGCTTGTGCGTGCACACACACACACACACACACACACAGACAGTTCCCAGATACCCCCACTGCACTCGTACGCACACACACACACACAAAAACAGTTCCCAGATACCCCCACTGTGCTCGTGCGCACACACAAAAACAGTTCCCAGATACCCCCACTGCGCTCATGTGCGCGCGCACACACACACACACACACACACACAGAGTTCCCAGATACCCCCACTGCGCTCGTACACACACACGCACACACACACACAGACAGTTCCCAGATACCCCCACTGCACTCGTACGCACACACACACACACAAAAACAGTTCCCAGATACCCCCACTGTGCTCGTGCGCACACACAAAAACAGTTCCCAGATACCCCCACTGCGCTCATGTGCGCGCGCACACACACACACACACACACACACAGAGTTCCCAGATACCCCCACTGCGCTCGTACACACACACGCACACACACACACAGACAGTTCCCAGATACCCCCACTGCGCTCGTACGCACACACACACACACAAACAGTTCCCAGGTACCCCCACTGCGCTCGTGCGCACACACACAGACAGTTCCCAGATACCCCCACTGCGCTCGTGTGCACACACACAAACAGTTCCCAGATACCCCCACTGCGCTCATGTGCGCGCGCACACGCACACACACAGAGTTCCCAGATACCCCCACTGCGCTCGTACACACACACGCACGCACACACACAGACAGTTCCCAGATACCCCCACTGCGCTCGTACGCACACACACACACACACAAACAGTTCCCAGGTACCCCCACTGCGCTCGTGCGCACACACACAGACAGTTCCCAGATACCCCCACTGCGCTCGTGTGCACACACACAAACAGTTCCCAGATACCCCCACTGCGCTCATGTGCGCGCGCACACGCACACACACAGAGTTCCCAGATACCCCCACTGCGCTCGTACACACACACGCACGCACACACACAGACAGTTCCCAGATACCCCCACTGCGCTCGTACGCACACACACAAACAGTTCCCAGATACCCCCACTGCGCTCATGCGCACACACACACAAACAGTTCCCAGATACCCCCACTGCGCTCATGCACACACACACACAAACAGTTCCCAGATACCCCCACTGCGCTCGTGCGCACACACGCACACGCACAAACAGTTCCCAGATACCCCCACTGCGCTCGTGCGCACACACGCACACACAAACAGTTCCCAGATACCCCCACTGAGCTCATGCGCGCACACACACACAGTTCCCAGATACCCCCACTGAGCTCGTGCGCGCACACACACACAGTTCCCAGATACCCCCACTGCGCTCGTGCGCACACACACACACAGACAGTTCCCAGATACCCCCACTGCGCTCGTGCGCACACACGCACACACAAACAGTTCCCAGATACCTCCACTGTGCTCATGCGTACACACACAGACACACAAACAGTTCCCAGATACCCCCCCTGCGCTCATGCGCACACACAAAGACAGTTCCCAGATACCCCCCACTGCGCTCATGTGCGCACGTGCACACACACACACACACACACACACACACACACACACAGAGTTCCCAGATACCCCCACTGCGCTCGTGCGCATACACAAAGACAGTTCCCAGATACCCCCACTGCACTCATGTGCGCACGTGCACACACACACACACACACACACACAGAGTTCCCAGATACCCCCCACTGCACTCGTGCGCACACACAAAGACAGTTCCCAGATACGTCCACTGTGCTCATGCGTACACACGCACACACGCACACACACACAAACAGTTCCCAGATACGTCCACTGTGCTCATGCGTACACACGCACACACACACACACACACAAACAGTGCCCAGATACCCCCCCTGCGCTCATGCGCGCGCACACACACACACACAGTGCCCAGATACCCCCACTGTGTGCACACACGCACACACACACACATGCGCACACACAGAGTTCCCAGATACCCCCCATAAGCTGCACAGAATCCCGCCCCCTGCACATCTCACATGGCCATGCCTGCCCCACAGCAAGACCATCCCACACGGAGATCCACCCACGCGCACCTGCCACCTCCTCGTGGTCCAGAGACCTCCAGAACATGAGACAGACCAGCACCCCTGGACACACTCCCTGCCGACCCTCCCTCCACACAACTGAGGCAGGTGCTCCCCAGTCCCCTCCCATTTCATACTCCACCTGTCCCAGGGTCCCCACCCCCGGCCCAGCTGTGCTTAGCTCCCACCTGCAGGCTCCTAGACTGGGGCTTGGCGGCACTCAGCAAACAGGGCCTCTCCAGTAACACGCTCCCTTTGGGGGGTCTGTCTCTAGCGGCAGCCTGGGAGGGGAGGGGAGGGGAGGGGAGGGGAGGGGGTGCCCCCTTGGCTTGCTGCAGAGGCTGATGAACCATGGTGATGACAGACATGCCTAGGGACCTGCACGTCACCCTGCTGTGCCAGGTGCTGAACAGAGACCTGAGATGGACAGGCCAATGTATTTGCTCAGATGGCCCTAAACACCAAGCTGGGACGGCGGTAGCCAAAAGCGGCTGAAGGACTTCCTGCCTCGGTCGGACCTCTGGCGGGGACACCTCCAGGTGCGCCCAGTAACCCAGAGGGCGTGCAGGCCTCCTACTCCCTGTGTGCCCAGCACAGCGTGCATGTGCCCAGAAGGGTGCTGCTCTCTGGCACAGACCACAAGTGGGGCTAGGCAGGATGGTGTCTGGGACTTGGAGTCTTCGGCTGGCCTGGCAGCGCCTTGTCAGGATGGGGGCACACGTGTGCAGAAGGGCTGGGACAGCTTGGCTCTTCCCGCCTCTGAGCAGGCATGTTCAGCTCTCTGTCCCCTGACAGCGGCCAGCTCCGCAGGATGATGCCGTGCGACCCCCACCCCTGCACTGCCGCATCACCCGGAGGAAGGCGCCTTCACTGGGATGAATCCCAACAAGTGATGCTTCTAGTCCAGCAGCCACCTGCTAGCGCCTGCTGGGGCTGCCGGAGCTACAGGTCCAAGTGCTCAGGACGGGGCCCAGCTCGGGTAGCTGGGGCATGTGGTTCTTGGCCCTCTGGGGAGATGGGAGCCCAGCCCCGACCTCAGCAGGCTCCGGCTCCAGTGCCTCGTGCACAGCCAACCGCATTCGCCTGGCTTGCTCTGATGGCACCGGCCTGCCTGCTTGGTGGGACTAGGCACTGGGCTCTAGGCTCCAGCCTGGCCAGACCCCGGTTTGCAGGGCAGAGCGAGGCCTCTGGGCTGAGCCCTCCCTTTGCGCGAGGGAGGCCCTGGCACTCAGCGCTTTCCTCATGGGCACCGGTGGCCCCCTGCAGGGAGAGTGGTGCCAGGAAGGCCTCCGATGGGGGTTGGGCCCTCCCAAGGCCCAGTGTCAGCCTGGTGCTTCTCAGGGGGCAGCTCCCCTCACCTTGGCCCTTCCCAGTGCACCAGCCAAAGGCCTCCCAGGGGCTAGTCAGAGGCCAGCCACTGACCCGCCAGCCCAGCCCTAATGTGCGGAGCCTCCCCGAGGCCTCTACCAGCACTGCCCACCCAGTGACCCCACTGCCTTTGGGCCACGGCGTCTTGCACGTCTCCCTGGTTGCAGCCCCTCTTGTGACAGGTCTGTACCATACTCTGCTAACGTCACCCCTCCTGGGGCAAGCACCCGGGCACGTGCCACGCAAGCCGGGGGGCACCGGGCACGGCTGCAGGCTCTGCTTCCAGCCCGCTGCTTTTGCTGCAGGGACCGCATTGCCCGGATCGGCCTGGGGGTGATTCTGAATCTGACCAAGGAGCGAGACAGCCCCCAGCTGGCCCGCAGCCTCTCGGGCATCCTGGAGCACATGTTCAAACACACCGAGGAGACCTGTGCCCAGCTCATCTCTGGCGGGGGCCTGGATGCCATCCTCTACTGGTGCCGCTGGACTGATCCAGTGGTGCTGCGCCACTGCGCCATGGCCCTGGCCAACTGCGCCATGTACGGCGGGCAGGCCAACCAGCGGCTGATGATCGAGAAGAGGGCAGCCGAGTGGCTCTTCCCCCTGGTGTTCTCCAAAGAGGATGAGCTGCTCCGCCTGCACGCCTGCCTTGCCATCGCGCTGCTGGCCACCAACAAGGAGATGGAGAAGGAGGTGGAGCAGTCAGGGACCCTGGCGCTGGTGGAGCCCTTCATCGCCTCCCTGGACCCGGCCCGCTTTGCCAGCGACCTGCTGGACAGCAGCGACAACAGCCAGGGACGGACGGCCAAGGACTTGCAGCGTCTGGTGCCCCTGCTGGAGAGCTCGCGCCTGGAGGCGCAGTGCATCGCTGTCTTCTACCTGTGTGTTGAGGCTGCCATCAAAGCCCGGCAGAAGAAAACCAAGGTAAGGCAGGTGTGGCAGGGCTGAGCTTGCCTCTCAGCTGCCCCACACCCAGCCCGGTGTGCTCCAAGCTCTGCCTGTGGAGGAGGGGTGGCCCTGCAACGCCCCATGCGGCCCAGCCAGCAGGAAGGGGCTGGGGATGTGAGGGTTCCTGCTCTTCTCCACCCAGATCTTCAGTGAAATCGGGGCTGCCCAGAGCCTGAGGAGGATCGTGTGCTACTCTTCCAACAGCACGGCCTCCGGCCTGGCCAAGACGACGCTGCACCTGATGGGAGAGGCGGTGCCTCGCCGGATCCTGCCCACCGTCCCCAGCTGGAAAGCCAGCGAGGTGCAGACCTGGCTGCAGCAGACTGGCTTCAATGACTACTGCCAGAGCTTCCTGGTAGGGTGCGGGCGCAGGGTGGGGGGGTAAAAGGCCCTTAGCTGGGCACCCCCTGCAGCCGGGGCCCCTCCTTTTTGCAGGCGTGGGCGGAATAAATTGTCCTGCGCACTGAGGAGCTCTGCAGGCACTGGCACCAGAGCGGCTGGTGGCCACTGCCACACCTGGGCAGCCTCTGCACATGGCGCCATTAGCCGAGAGCAGAGCCGGGCGACCTCGGCCAGTGTCACGGCTGGCCCGTGCAGCGTGCCCAGAGCAGGAGGCAGCCCTCTGGCCACACGCATGGCCAGCTGTATTGCCGGCTTGGGGTACCTTGGCCCATGTGCAGCGGGGGCAATAGCTGGCAGGCGGAGCTGGCAGGATGGGGAGGCCAGCAGGCGAACGCCTCTGCAGGGCTCTGCATGCTCCTGGCTAAGCAGGCCCAGCTCTGGAGGGCAACGCTGACGGCGTAGGACCCTGGGATGGCCCAGGCGGGCTGCGCGCTGCACGGCCGGCTCAGCCGCCTGCCCTGCCTGCAACGCCCCCAGCCCAGGGCTCCAGGGGTGCAGCCGGCTGGAGGCAGCTTTGCCATCTCCCGTCTTGGCAGGATCATGAGGTGGACGGGGACCTTCTGCTGCGCCTGACAGAGTCAGACCTGCAGGCAGACCTGGGGATGGCCTCCAGCATCATCCGGAAGAGGTAGGCCCTGCGTCCCAGAGCAGTGCCGGCCTCTCCCCCAGCAGCCGCTGCAGAGGCAGGCGGGTGAGACCAGGGCGGAGCCCTTCGTGCGACCGCCGGCAGCGGCTTCTGAGCTGGCACAGGCAGACGCATGGGCGCCCACAGCCCTGCCCTTCCTGCCGCAGGGGGTTCTCATGGGGTGGCTGACACCAGCTGGAAGGGACTCTCCTCAGCACAGAGACTAGGAGGGGCCCTGGGTGCTGCTCAGAAAGCCTCGTCGCATCCCTGGCTGCAGGACACAGCTGTCCCTTGGCGGCTCAGTGCAGAGATGTTCCACTAGTCAGTCACCCAGCTGCCCAGGCACCCGGCCCCTCAGCCTCTGGGCGGCCACCCCTCCTCCGCTTTGCACCAACTCCCTGCCTGAGCCAAGCCCTTTGTGACGTTGTGGGGGCGGGTATGGCTTTTACTACCCTGTAGTGCCTCAGTTTCCCTGGGCATAGCATCAGTGCATAGTGGTGAGGGGCATTTCAGTGCGATGACTTTGCAGAAGTCACAATAGCCTTCCCTGCCCTTTGTAACCCAGGCAGTGGGTGCCCCGTTCCTTCCCCAGGAACCGGACACAGGCAGGAGGAGGGGTCTGGCTGGTGTGAATGGGAACTGGGCTGGAAGTGGGGCAGTCTGGGCTGGCTGGAGAGGGACGAAGGGGACATGGGCCAGGCTCGGGGACCCCTCTGGGCCCCTCTCCCCAGGATGGATGGTGCTGACAGCTGTTGGTCCCTGTGCTGACCTGTCTGTTCTGCGCTGTGTCCCTGTTGCCTGATAACCTCCTGTTCTCCCTGCTGGGTGAGAGTCACCTCTGGCTGCGGGTGGGGCAGGGCCTGGGGAACCCCCCGCTCTGTGACACTCAGCTGGTCCCGCTCTCTTGACTTGCCAGGTTCTTCCGGGAGCTGACAGAGCTGAAGACCTTCGCCAATTACTCCACCTGCGACCGCAGCAACCTGGCCGACTGGCTGGGCGGCGTGGACCCCAAGTTCCGCCAGTACACGTACAACCTGGTGACCTGCGGCATCGACCGGAACTTCCTGCACCGCGTGACAGACGAGCAGCTGCAGGAAGACTGCCACATCCACGTGGGCTTCCACCGCATGCGCATCCTCTCGGCTGCCAGGGGTGAGGCCTGAGGCCAGCTCCCCTGCCAGGCTGGCTGCAGGCTAGACCCCGACAGGGCTGGCCAGGCCAGGGGCGGGGCCGGCTGGGACTAGTCTGGCTGTGGGTACTGGCCAGGGATCACCACTAACTCCGCGTGTGATCCATTCCCATGTCTAGAAATGCTTCACTCCCCCCTGCCATGCAGTGGCAGCAAATCCACGGCCGAAGGCCCTGATGTCTTCATCAGCTACCGCCGGAGCACTGGCTCCCAGCTGGCCAGGTGGGTGCCCAGCGCTCTGCCCACAAGGCTCCCTCTGGAGAAGGCGCCGCGGCTGCCCTGTGCCAGGCGGCTGATGGCCCAGGAGTGAGCTGGGTGGCCAGAGGGAGTGCTGCAGGCTGCAGCCCGGCTGATTGGCAGAGCAGTCGCAGAGCAGAGCACGAGAGCTGTGCGGGGCAGAGGGAGATCACTCCCCACCCCAGGGCTCAAAGCTCCTCCCTGCTAGCCCTGTGCAGGCCCGGGCCAGCAGCTACCGCTGCGCGGGCCGTCTAGCTCTGCGGAAACCTGCCCTCAGCTCCTGTCTCAGGGCGCGCCTGGCTGAGCCGCCACGGGCAGGGGCTGAGCTGTGGGGGTCTCGCTTACCCGCAGCCTACTGAAGGTCCACCTGCAGCTGCATGGCTTCAGCGTCTTCATAGACGTGGAGAAGCTGGAGGCGGGGAAGTTTGAGGACAAGCTGATCCAGAGCGTGACGAGTGCCCCCAACTTCGTGCTGGTTCTCTCGCCACACGCGCTGGACAAGTGCATGGGGGACCCCGAGCTCAAGGACTGGGTGCACAAGGTGAGCCCCTGCGCACAGCTGCCCTGCCGGGGGGGGGCCATGAAGAGGGAGGGGCTGGAGGTCACTCTGCCTGCGCTGGGGCCTGAGCCGTGGGTTTTCCCTCAGGAGATCGTGACGGCCCTGAGCTGTGGGAAGAACATCATCCCTGTGGCCGACCATTTCGAGTGGCCAGACCCACAGGACCTGCCTGAGGACGTGCGGCCTGTCCTGAAGTTCAACGGCATCAAGTGAGTGTGGCTGTAAGGGCGGAGCGCGGCGGCCGCGCTGGGGGCGGCAGAGCGAGGCTGCGGAATGCCCCATGGGCAGGGATGGCGCCCGGGGGCACCAGCCCCAGCGGGAATTTTCATCTCCTGGTCTGCTCCCCACTCGGCCTCTGGCCCCCAGCTGCCTGGTGCCAGGACCTGCGTCCCTCTGATCCTTCAGCCAAAGGAGGGAGCTGGTGCCCCACCGCCCCCCACCAGCCACCTCCTTGGCCCCATCCTTCCAGCCTCTTCCCCGACCCCAGGGGCCTCAGCAGCCAAGGCCCACTGGCACTGAAGAGTAGTCCAGGCTGCCCATGGCCCAGGCTTCACAGCAATGCCCAGGAGCGCGAGGCCCCTCGCTACCACCTGTCCACAACGAGGGCACCTGCTCGGGGCCATTGGCATTCAGCTCCCTGATGCCAGAGCTGGCACAGAGTCTGCAGCCTGGGGGAGGGGGTCTGATGCTGCCCATGGTGCACAGCCTGGGAGCTGGGGACAGGCTCTGACGGTGCCCATGGCACATGGTCAAGCAGCCCGGGGGGAGGGTCTGACGGTGCCCCTGGCACACAGCCTGGCAGCTGGGGACAGGCTCTGACGGTGCCCCGGCGCAGCGTCTGACACTCACCTGCAGGCTCTCTGGCGTGCAGGGACCAGGGTGTTACAGCGGGTTTTTCTGCGTCCTACAGATGGTCCCACGAGTACCAAGAGGCCACAATTGAGAAGATCATCCGCTTCCTGCAGGGCCGCTCGTCCCGGGATTCCTCCGCGGGCTCAGAGAACAGCCTGGAGTGTGCCACTCCTCTCCGGCTGGCCTAGAGCCAGCCCTGCAGCCTGCCCCACCCCACCCCGCCCCGCACGGCCAGGCCAGGCTGCTCCACCAAGGCCGGCCGTGCCGCTTTCCTGAGCAGCCTCAGAGAGATCTCAGCCCTGGGCTTGAGAACACTGTGCTAGGGACTTCCTGCTACTGCCCTCCCCACGGGCGCTAAATCCTCCTTCTAGCACGTCCTGCTTGCAGGCCCCGGCCCCCTCCCTCACTCACGCAGGGCAAGAGACAGGCCCTTGGCGAGGGCAGCAGCAAACTCTAGTTACTGCCCAGCTGCAAATTCCGCCCAGGCACCGCAGGGGGCTGCTCGCCTGCTAAGACAGCCCCCACTTCCTACCCTCTGCTCCTACCGACTGGGCACCGCAGGGGGCTGCTCTCCTGCTAAGACAGCCCCCACTTCCTACCCTCTGCTCCTACCGACTGGGCACCGCAGGGGGCTGCTCTCCTGCTAAGACAGCCCCCACTTCCTACCCTCTGCTCCTACCGACTGGGCACCGCAGGGGGCTGCTCGCCTGCTAAGACAGCCCCCACTTCCTACCCTCTGCTCCTACCGACTGGGCACCGCAGGGGGCTGCTCTCCTGCTAAGACAGCCCCCACTTCCTACCCTCTGCTCCTACCGACTGGGCACCGCAGGGGGCTGCTCGCCTGCTAAGACAGCCCCCACTTCCTACCCTCTGCTCCTACCGACTGGGCACCGCAGGGGGCTGCTCGCCTGCTAAGACAGCCCCCACTTCCTACCCTCTGCTCCTACCAACTGGGCCTGCAGGCAGCCCAGTCCCTTCCCAGCGCCTGGATAGAGTGACAGCTGGTCCCTGTCCCACACGACACCCGCTCCTCTGGGTCTCTGCCACCCGAAGAAAGTGCGCTGCCGGGCGCCACGCCACGCCCCTCCCAGCCCCGTGGTGAGGTGCACAGCCCAGGCCGAGGGGGACACAGGACTGATGGGGCCTGGGGAAGGGCATGCCAGGATGGAGAATGCCCCCCCAGCTGCGCTGGCCTTGCTTTAGCTCAGGGTGAATCTTTCCCAGAGGCCTTTGCAAAGTGCAGCTTGTTCTGCTGCTCAGCTCCTGCCACGCTGGTGCCAGCGTCACGGTGCCTTCAGGCCCACGTGCTGGGCACCCAAGCCAGGCGCACAGCCGCATGGGGCCTGGCGCCTCCACTGCGGGGCGGCGGGTGCATCGCGCTCCCGCCAACTTTTTTCCATCCAGGTACGGAATAAATGCTGGTATTTACGTCTCCCTCACACCGGCTGGCGCCATTTGCTGGCCCCTGGCGTGGCGCTAGGCCATACCTGCATCCCCCCTAGAAACACAGGCTGCGGCTGTGGGGCGCGCTGCTTCTGGCCTGGCTAGCCCCCGACTGCGGGGCGGCGGCCAAGCACTCAGCTCCCAGGGACACTCGCGCGACGCGACACCAGCGGCCGTGCTGTGCCTGTGGGGACGGTCACCGCTGGCCGGCCACTGCTCTTTGCACCGGATGTGCCCCGGCCGAGGGAGCTGGCTGGCGTGGGGCTGGCTGAGCGTCTCCCTGCCCTGCTGGCTTCGGTTGGCTCCAGCACCGTCACTCCTGCCTCCCCCATCCCCTGTGCCCTCCACCAGAACCCGCGTCCGCTCACGAGCAGCAGGGCGGTGGGGAGGCCACCGCGGAAGCAGCTGGGTGGTCCCTGGGCACAGGCCAGGCTGCCAGCAGGACCTCGCACGCTGCGGGGCCCAGTCCAGTTGGCCTAGGCATGCTGGGCCCTGCTTGTGCGGGGGCAGTGGGCTGCACCCTGAGCCGTGGGTGGGCTGGCTTTACTTGTGCACTTCTCTGTCCAAACCCTACATCGGGCAGCCACTGGCCTCCATGGGCTGCACTGCCAACCCCATCCTCTAGCCCTGCACAGGGCCCTCACCCCCAACCACAGGGACTCCACTCCTTGGCAGCGGGGAGCTGCCCTTGGCAGGCAGCTTCTGGCGCAGGCGGTGGCCAGGGCTTTTCCCTGGAGAGGACTTTGGCCCCGCTGCAGCCTGGTTGCTTGCAGAGCCCTCCTAGGGAAAGGCAGGCCACTGACCAAAGACAGGCGATGGGAGGGCCAGGAGAGGGCGTGCCACTGCTGCCCAGCCATCCCCGCCCATCACCAGCCTCTGCCGTCCTGGGCTCCTGCACAGGGCAGCCCAGCCGGCTGGAACACAAGGGCCTCCTTGCCTGGCAGGACTGCTCTGCTCCCTGCTGAGCCAAGTTGAGCCACCCCCACATGGCGCAGCTCAGGCGCCAGCCACAGCCCCGGGGCCAAGGAAAAGGAGATGGTTGCGAAGGCCAAGGGGCACCTGAGTCACGAACCACACCGGGGTCTGTGCCAGCAACACTGGGGGCCAGGAGCAGCTGTGAGCTGAGACACAGGCCAGAGGCCCAGGGACATGGCTGGCCTACGCTCTGCTCCCCTGGCTAGGCCAGGGTGAGGAGCCCAGCTCAGGGCACTTGGGGTGCAGCGCTGCAAGCCCCAGCCCCGTGCTGGTTGAGGGGGCAGAGCCTGCGCACACTGCGCTGCTGGAGGCATGGCCTGGATGGGGCAGGGTGCCGTGATCCATCCGCCAGCCCTGCCTGCCCCTTGGGAAGACACAAACCATCCAGCCCCAGGAAAGTCATAAGAACGGCCACACTGAGTCAGACCAAAGGTCCATCTAGCCCAGTATCCTGTCTGCCGACAGTACCCAATGCCCCAGAGGAGGTGAACTGAAGACAATGATCAAGCAATTTGTCTCCTGCCATCCATCTCCCGCCTTTGACAAAAGGCTAGACACCATACCTTACCCCTTGCTCATAGCCATCTATGGACCGAACCTCCAGACATTTACTGAGCTCTTTTTTAAACTCTGTTAGAGTCCTGGCCTTCACAGCGTCCTCTGGCGAGGAGTTCCACAGGTTGACTGTGCGCTGTGTGAAGAAAAACTTTCTTTTATTAGTTTTGAACCTGCTACCCATTAATCTCAATTGGTGTCCAGTGAGTGCAGTGTGTGGCAGTAAGTCTCCACAGCAACCCATCCCCTGCCCTCTCCCCTGGCTTCCCAGCACCCCAGATGCACAAGACCTGACCCGCTGGAAGGCGGCGGGGGCCAGGATCGCCAACTGCACTGCAGGCACACGGCAACTTCCCACCTGAGGAAAGCCCTGGTGTGGGATGGAGCTTGCTGGGTGCTAAGGACCAGCCCCCCGGTCCCACCCACCTTCTCTAATGCAAATCCAGCAGCCTGGACCTGGACCTGGACCTGGCAATGGGCGGACCCAGCAAACTGCTCCAAGCCCCTGGGAGAGGATGAGACCCCACGTAACCCACAGCTGGCGAGGTGCTCAGCGCAAGAGGAGGAGGTGCTGAGGGCAGCAGAACTGTACAACATGGGCGAGGGGGGCTCCCTCCGTGTGCCTCTCCCCTGGGACGCCAGGGCAGCATTTGGGATGAACATGGGCCGGCGCATGCTGGGTCAAAGGACACCCACCATGGCAGGCCCTGCACTGGCCCCAGGCATGTAGCTCTAGGTCCCACTGGAGTCTTCCTCCCTGGGGCTGACAGTGCAGAGGGAGCAGCAGAGGCCAGCGCGGGGGGACCACTGCAACCCTCCTCTCCAGGCACTGCCAACTGGCCAGGGAAACGCGCACGCAGCCCAGCGGCACCCGCTCCAAATGAGGGCCTGATGCTGCGCTGAGCACCTGACATGCATCCCCCACGGGCGGCAGCCGGAGTCAGCAGTGCCCAGGCCAGGCTCCTCCAGCACTGCTCTTTGCCCTCAACCCCGCCACAACCGCAGCAGGGGCCAACCAGCACATGTGCTGATCTGGCAAACGTGCCTCTTGCACGAGGCACAGGGAAAGGTCAGCTGGTAGGCAGGCTGTGCTAACCAATCTTTATGGCTCCAGGCTCTCTGATAAGCTCATTCTCCACGCAGCAGCAGATTCATGGACACTGCTTTCTGCTCCAAAGTCTGCAGGCCAAGAGTGAGACCGGTGAAGGAGCCAGAGAAGCGTGGAGAGCAGGAGAAAGCCCAAAGACAGCAGCAACCAGAGGACAAAAGGGCTAGAAAGGCTGAGCTTGGGGGAGCCATTTACAAAAGGGGAACACCTTAGCCTGGAGAACACGTGATGGAGGGGGACGGCCCCATCGCTCCCCAAAGACAGGATGAGGATGGGAGCTTTGGCTAGATCCCAACAAAAGCTTTCCCACCGCACGGGTGGGCAGGTAAGTACTGGTGCATGTTCCCACGGGAGGCTGCAGGACCCCTCCCGGGCAGCTTTATGAAACAGACACTTCATTGGCCTGCCTCACACAGGGAAATGAACTAGAAGTGGCAGCTCAAGGTCCCCTCCAGCCTTACCATTTTATGACTCCATAAAACAGCTGGCCAGGGCCAGGAGAGGAGCTAGGACCTGCTATTGTGGGAATGAGCAATCTTGACCTTGCTGCAAACCTGATTACAAGACTTCAGAGGGAATGTATCTGAGCTCTGCATAAGGGTTCCTTATCAGCACTGTCACTTAGTTACTGCACTGATAATAGTCAGGAGGAAACAAGCCTCCCATCTGCTGGATAGCAGCTCCCGAGACTCTGGGCAGACAGAGGTATTGCCCGGCAGGGGAGTCATGGGAAGAGGAGCAGCAGACAGATGACATCTCTCAAAGACAGGAGCCCCCAAAATAGCCTCCCCAACGCCCTCCTCCAGCTCAGTCTAGTAACAGGAGGAGCTCGGCCCTGGCTTTGCCACGGGCTTCCTCTGTGGTCTTGGGCAGTCACTTAAATGCTTACAGTTAAGGATGCCAGGGGCACAACCTTTGGCAGTTTTAGCTTTAACCTGCCTTCCACAGGCTGCCCACTGCAACAGCCCTGTGTCAGGGGCTCTGGAATCAGAGCTGCTGGGTGCTAGACAAGGGCCCAGGGTTCCTTGCCTGGGCACCTGCATCTGCAAAGCAGTTCCCACACAGAGCTTTACCTCTGCACCCCATGCTGCACTGCAGCTCCTGCTAACACTCACGTGTCAGCCGAGTGCCCACGGACCATGCATGCACTGCCATTCGCGTGCCCAAGGGGCACCCAGGATGGGGGCTGCAGTCCAACTGGGAGGAGGGAAGAACACGCCCCAGGCTCTCTTACTTCTCACACGCAGCATCACTGCAGGTGCCTGGCCTGAGCAGGAACACGCAGAGCAAGTCTCTACATGATGCCCACAGGGGCCCCGGGCTGCCTCCCTCCAGCCACTGCTGGGCTTCCTCCGCCTGCGGGGGCAGGGATTTGGTGGGAACGGCTTATTGGCCACCCAACGGGGTAGGACTTGCTCGGCGCAGAGGGAGTTTACTCCCCGGCATCACCCTCAGCACATTCTGCCAGATGCCACCCGAGGGCCAGTAGTGCACAGGCCTCCCTCGCTTTCTACGCCTTTATTGGTAAAATCGCTCGCACTGTGGGCCAAGAGGCGCCAGCGGGAGCACCGGGTGCTATCCCAGCTAGCGGCTCACGTTTCACTGGCTGATGAAAGGCAGGATGTCCAGCTACTCGGACCCATCAAGCTCCGTCATGCTCCTGGCCAACTCTTCCCAGCAGAGCAGGCAGCTGCACTCCAACCAGCCTGCTTAGCAACACCAGCCTCTCCCACGTGGTGACCGAGAGCAGGGCCTTGCGGGGAGATCAGGCAGCGTTGGTAAAGTGACCGTAGTCGGGTGAGGAGTCTGCGATTTCTAGCCACCTACAAGAGAAGGCACAGCCTGAGAGCTCTCCCTGCACACCGCCCCACTTGCAAATCGCAAGGGAACAGAGAGGAAACGGCCCTGCCAGAAAAGCTCCACAGGGCCAGCAGCTGACGCATGTCTCCTATAAACCCCATCCCAGCCTCCCTCCCTGCCCCACCAGCATCGACCAGCCCTGATGCCATCCCACTGCTCATGCTGCAGCTACCTGGGTGACTGGAGGAAGACAAGCTACTGAGGGGCTCCGGCTCTGCCTGAAGGAAACAGTGAAAGAGCAATACTGTGCCCAAGCTGCCGGCTCCCCTCTGGCCACAGGCTGCGCTCTGTGGGCTGGTGCTGAGCTCTGGGGAGCCCAGGCTAAGGGAGGGACCCTGCTTGTGGCTAGTGCCAGCGTGGTGCAGGCCAGCACCCCTGAGCACTACATGCACCGCTCTGGTAGTGGGCCTCCCCGCAACCTGGCCCAGCCCTGGCCATTCCACTCCCACGGCCCTGCCTTCAGCCCTCCCCCAGCGCTCAGCTCGGAGCTGTTCCCGCCCCTCCCACCAACCCCACACAGAGCAGGGGAGGGGGCTGCAGCATGGGGGAATCCCACAGAAATCTGCCTGGTTGTGAGCCTGGAGAGACCGTGGGCAGAAATGAGAGGCTCAGAATGTGGCACCAACCTCCCTCCAAAGAGCAGGGTTAGGAACCAGCCTCGTGAAGACCAATCCCATGAGCCCCAGCTGCAGCGAGAGCCGCAGGTGACCAGCTCTCAGACGTGCCGCAGAGCAGGGTCTGAGTTACCCAATCACAGCAGCGGGGACGAGCAGGACGACCGCGCCGAAGAGAAAGGGGAAGCCTCGCATGAACGGCAGGCTGGCAGGGTAGAGGGAGTTGAACACGCCGGTGGCCACGAGTGAGCAGAGACCTTCCAGGCAGGCAACCGAGGCAAAGAGAGCACCTGAGAGGCCAGCAAGGAGAGAGCTTAGCCACACAGATCCCCACAGGCCACCCTTCAACTGGACACCTGCCCAGGGCCAATCCACCCTGTTCTGCTGCAGCGCAGGCGCCAGGGCCTGCCCCAGACCCAGCCTGACGGGCCAAGCTCAGCCCGAGCGTGAGCAGGATAACTGACCGCCCTCCACGAGCTGCATGCACCCAGGCTGAAACCAAACCGAAGAGCCGAGCCCATTTTCCGGCTCAGTGAACGGGCGGTGCAGCAGGGATGCCACAAGCTGAGTTTTAGAACCTTGGGACCAAACAGCCCTCGGCTTCCCTCTGGGGGGCCCATACGAGCGGCTTGGAGGAACCCGCCTGCCCTCTCCCACTCTGCAGTGGCATCTCCAGCCAGGTGCACACCCTGGGGGTGGCAGGCAGAGCAGCGCAGCTCTTTGCAGTGGGACAGAAGGGTGCCCCACTCCCTGTGCTTCCGTTCTTCATTGCAGAGTTCTTACAGCAGCTGCCCTCATGCCGGCCAAGCCAGACCCCGCGTACTAGTGTTCCCAGAGTCTGTTGCTAAGCCTGTTTGCACTCTCATCCCTGTGAAATGTACGGACATATGTGGGCGGGGGGGGCGGTCCTTCCCTGTGACGCTTTCCTCTTGGACTGCCTCTGCCTACAAAAGCTGCCCACAATGCTGCAGAACCAGGGCTGGAGCCACCCGCATGTGCTGGGGTCAGACAAGCACCAAGCTTCCCCAGCCCATGTCGCCTGCCAGCAGAGGCAGGGGCACGACCCTGGGGCTCTCTGGGCTGTGCGCGCCATGCAGGCATCAGGGGGCAGGAGCGCGTCAGGCCCTGCTGGGGGTTATGCTGGGTGATCGCTTACCCTGATCTTTCTCATCCACCAGCTTGGACAGCTTGGCCCGGATCACTGGGGTGGCTGCCATCGAAAGAAAGAGGGCACCATAGCCTGAGAGCAAGACACAAGACACAGCAGGAAGTTCCCTTAGCTGTGGAATAACAAAGCCCACCCCTCAAAGCAAGCCTGTTAGCTGCCAGGAGATGCCAATGCCACCTCCTACCCAGCAGCCCATGCCCACAGCTTCCCTCTCTGGCCCCCTTAAGTGTCTATGTGCAGCTGGGGGCATGTGTGCACCTCCCTGGACGCCAGCTGTCAGGGGTCCATTTAACCGGTGCATAGGGACATGCTAAATCGACCACATGTCGCTCTCCGTCAAGCCTGGAACTTCATGAGGTCCTGAGGAGGAACAGTGGGGATGCCGCAGAAATTTGGCACAAGGTACATTGACTCCAGCTACGCCATTCACACAGCTGGAGTTGCGCATCCTAAGCGTAGGCCTGGCCTAAGAGCCCTTGTTTGTGAGGCCTTCAGGTGGCGCACAGCTGTCTGCAGGGACTCGGGCTAGCTGCAGCCCCACTGCCCCATGGGGACAAGAAACATGGGGGGACATGATACAACAGGTTCTCCCGCTGCAGAGCTCAGCAATTCTGGCATGTGGCTACTTTGGAGACATCTTGTCTGCTCTCCTGTCTCTCCAGGAAGATGCTGCCTTCTCCTCACCTACAGCTAGGGCATGGGCCACCTGGGTTGAGGGATTCAGCCTCACCTGTGAACATCAGTGGGGTTGTAGAAGCAAGTGAAATCACAAGCAGGCCCGAGATGTTAGAGAGCAACCCTAACACTGCAACCCAGGCGTCCTTGAGGCACAGCTGCAGCACCCGCAGCCCTGCCAGGCTGCTCAGGTAGGTCAGGTAAGCCACGGCTGAGCCGTAGCCAATGAGAGCCGAGCTCCAGCAGAGAGGGGAGCTGAGCTCGTACAGGACAAACAGCTCCCTGGCTCCAAAGTGGACAGTGACAACAAGGAAGAACACCAGCGAGTAGAGGGCGAGCTTCTGCCGGGATCCCTGGTGCCCCGGGGCTGCGTACAGCCTGTACACGGCTGCGTAGTGACGGAGGGTGAACAGTCTGGCCGGCTGTTTCTCCCTCACCGAGTCCTGGAGGCACAGGGCAGCATAGAGGGCAGCGGCGAGGCTGGCCGCGAACACTAGCCAGAAGGGGTCGATGTAGCCCTGAGCTCTACGCCACTGCCCACCGATGATGCTGGCCAGCATGCCCGCCACCCCCAGGCAGGCCTCCAGGACGGCCACGCGGAACGTCCGGGTCTGCAGGTCGCTGACGTCGGCCACGTAGGCAAAGGAGCTGGCCAGGATCAGGTTGTAGTCGCCTAGGAGGCCACACAGGATGCGCCCCAGCAGGAAGTAGCCCACGTGCAGCCTCAGGTACATGACGAGGAGATAGACAGCGGCCTGCAGGGCCATGCCCACAGCGGGCAGGATGAGTGCTGGACGCCGGCCCACGCGGTCGCTCCAGGGCCCCAAGAGAGTCACGGAGAAGAGGCCCACGAAGAAGCCGCCCAGGTTGATATAGAGGTTCCAGTGGGAGACTGAAGCCTCAACCTCCTGAGGCAGGACATGGACACGAGTCAGTGAGGGCCCTGCACCATACAGACCACCTCTACCCTGGCCAGCCCCCAGCACTGCCCAGACCTGAGCACCCCCGGACCCCACCACACTGCCCGGCCCCTCAGCACCCCACTGCACTGGCTGGCCCCCCCCAGCACCCCCCGACCCCACCGCACCTCCGGACCCCACTGCACTGCCCAGCCCCCAGCCCCCTCAGCACCCCACCGCACTGCCTGGCCCCCCCCAGCGCCCCCCGACCCCACCGCACTGCCCAGACCCCAGCCCCCTCAGCACCCCACCGCACTGCCTGGCCCCCCCCAGCACCCCCCGACCCCACCGCACTGCCCAGACCCCAGCACCCCTGGACCCCATTGCACTGCCCAGGCCGGCCCCCCCAGCACCCCCGGCCCCCACCACGCTGCCCGGCCCCCCCCCAGCACCCCACCGCACTGCCCGGCCCCCAGCGCCCCCGGCCCCCCCAGCAACACCAGATCACACCACACCACCCGGCCCCCACCACCGCCCGGATCGCCCCGGCCGCGATGCAAAGGGCTCGGTACCGGGCAGGGCAGCAGCCCGGGGCCGTCCCCACGTGCCCCTTCCCCGGCCGGGGCAGCCCCCGGGGCCGTGCCGCACCTGCCGCCGGGGGTCCCCAGCGCCGCTGGCGTTGCCGCAGCCGGCCGCGCCGCCGGCCTCCGAGCCGTTGTAGCCGAGGCGGGCGCCCAGCCGCTCCCACAGGTACTGGGTGCAGAGCGGCGCCTGCAGGCCCAGCGCCAGGGTGCCCAGGACCAGGGCCGGCTCCACCAGGGCGGCGCAGCGGCCGCGGGGCTCCCCAGCTGCGGGGCCCGGCCGGGCGGCCATGGCGCGGAGCGGCAGTGGCAGGAGGCGGAGCGACCGAGGGCTCCACCCCCGCGCCATGGTGCGGGACGGGCCCCGGCGGGGCTGGGGACGGACGTGGGCACGAAGCTGAGGGGCTGGGCCGGGGGGCGCACGTGGGCACGAGGCTGCGGGGCGGGGCCGGGCTGGGGGCGCACGTGGACGCGAGGTTGCGGGCTGGGGCGGGGCCGGGGGGCGCACGTGGGCGGGAGGCTGCGGGCTGGAGCGGGCCCGGCCAGCGGCGCATGTGGGCGCGAGGTTGCAGGATGGGGCGGGGGCGCACGTGGGCACGAGGCTGCGGGGCGGGGCCGGGCTGGGGGCGCACGTAGGTGGGAGGCTGCGGGCTGGGGCGGGGGCGCACGTGGCACGAGGCTGCGGGGCGGGGCCGGGCTGGGGGCGCACGTGGACGCGAGGTTGCGGGATGGGGCTGGGCCGGGGGGCGCACGTAGGTGGGAGGCTGCGGGCTGGGGCGGGGGCGCACGTGGACGCGAGGTTGCGGGATGGGGCTGGGCCGGGGGGCGCACGTAGGTGGGAGGCTGCGGGCTGGGGCGGGGGCGCACGTGGGCGCGAGGCTGCGGGGCGGGGCCGGGCTGGGGGCGCACGTGGGCGCGAGGTTGCGGGATGGGGCGGGCGGCGGCCGTAGGGCGCCCAGCGGGAGCGACAGCACGTGCGGATCGGGCCCCTGCGGCGGACGGCGCCAATCGTCCGTCTCGCTCGCGGCACCTGCCGGGACAGGGCCGCATCCCCGCCCCCGCGGGACACGTGGCGCGCTCCGAGCCGGCACCGTCCGCAGCCCCGGCCTGGCCCGGCCGAGCCAGCATCGCCCTTGCCCGGCGGCCTCCCCCGCCACAAGCCGCCCTCGGGGCGCCTCCTTGGGTCGTGGCCCTGGGCGCGCCGCCCACGTGCTCTGCCTTGGCAGCGCCCATGGAACCCAGGCTTGGGCGGGGCCCATCACCAGCAGGCCCAGCCGCTGGAGCAGCTTGCGGGATGGGCGCTGTGCTGGGGACATCGGAGGCGGGGAAGTTGCCCGCGTGGGGCACAAGAGAACCGAACTCGCGGTCAGGAGTCGTTTAGTGTGTTGAATTGGCAGATGAATTCCAGGTCAGCTGCTGCCCCTTGTAAGCTGGTGGTAAGAGGCTCCTTTTAAATCCAGTGCTGCAGGCCCAGGCGCTTGGCCTCCCCTCCAGGGGCACCTGTGGTCCTATTCCCTATGTCAAATTTATGTCCATTCACCCTCTGGCACAGAGACTGTCCACTTTGTCCCTTGTACACACCATGGCTGGCACACATCGCATAGGTGGGTGTGCAGGTGTATGTGGCCCTAAGGGGTTACTGACCTGGTTATGTCCAGTGATGGTGTCTCTAGTATAGCTCTATGGACAGCGTTAGCAATGGGGTTGGTTGCAGGGTCAGGTTCCTGGGTCAGCGTTTCTGTGGTATGGTGCGTCGCTGCTGGTGAATGTTTTCTTGAGCCTGGGTATCTGTCTGTAGGAAAGAACAGGCCTGTCACCCGAGGCCTGTGCGAGTGAGGGAACATGCTGCAGTACAGGTTGTAGGTTGTCAGTGATGCTCTGGAGGTGTTTAAGCTGGGGGCTATATGTGATGCCAGTGATATTCTGTTGTTGTCCTTCTTGGGCCTATTGTGAAGGAGGTGACATCTGGGCACTCATCTGGCCCTGTCAGTCTAGTTCTTTTCTTCCCCAGGTGGGTAATTAAATTTTATAAATGCTGATTTAGTTCATGTGTCAGCAAAAATGTGAATTTGCACAGCTTTATTGATAAAAAGGCTTATTAAGTTTTCATTTTGGCCAGGTCTGTGATTAAATCATTAATCTTCAACAAGACGATGACAAAATGTTGGACAGTGAACAAGTTACAAGCTATCAAGTTAATGGCCATAACAATAAAAATCTTGTAAAGTAATAGTATCATAAATGATATAACTGTGTTTGCTTACAAAGACTTGTACTTCAGGTTCTTCTTGGTGTATGAATAATTTGTTACAAAGCTCAGAAGATCAAACTCTAAACATTCACATGTCCGTATTTCTTATGAACAGAATCACAGAACTTATGTTGTGCCACTACTGACCTGTAAGCAGGAAACATTCTGCTTTTCTCTCCTCTCAAAACACCTTTCTGAGAAAGTTATAGTTAGTTACGGAAATAAACACAAGTCTGGAGAGTATTACATTAATTCAGAAATAAGTTCAATTAATAGTATCGTGAGACTCCCTCCGAGCCTTTTTCCATATGGCTGAGCCTGACCCCGTCTCGCTGCGGGAGAGGAGAATGCTGCTTCCAGGTCTCTGGGATCCCAAACACTGAGTTTGACTCGGGATTTTGTCATTCGGGGTCCTCATTAGGCATTCAGCAAAACCACCATGTGCTCACCAGTCTCAGAGAGGTGAGTTCAAGGCAGAACTGGAGAACTAACCCACAGAAAAATCAGTCGGGGCCACATGCAAGTGAGAAGCAAAGACAAGACCAGACACCCCCTAGGCTGTGGGGTGGGGCCAAAAGTCAGTTCAGTGCACACAAGGGGGCTGGCTGGGTGGGAGAGAGGATGCAGGAGTGGGGTGGGGGTGGTGTCTGGAAAAGGGGTGTAGGAGCCAGGGTAGGGGTGAGGGCTCTGGGTGGGAAGCAGGGTGGGGGGGCTGGATGAGACAAAAGCACAACAGGAGATTGTGGGGTCTGGAAGGGAGGAGAGACAGGCACAGGTATCTACCAGGCACAGCGGGTTGGAGCCAGCCCCTGGTTTAAGGTGCTCCACACATCCAGTTACACACACTCATCTCACTATACAAGCACAACTGGTTCACAGATTTCTGCTCGGAGGTGAAAGTTTGCAAGAGGGACCCTAAATTCCCATTAAAATACATGTAAAAGTCTTGGATTGGTTCTAAGTGCTTGTAATTCAGCCAAGCAGAGGCAGCACGTGGTGCTGCTTTTGAAAGGTAAGTGAACCTTGGGTGGGGGGGGGGGCGTGGAGAGAGTTAAAGGCTGGGGGCAGTTTGGGCCATGAGCAGGAGGGAGGGTTAAAACCTGGGGGCAGGTTGACGCCATGGGGCCAGCAGGGGGGTTCAGGCTGAGGTGAGTTGGGGCCATGGGGTGGGCGGGGGTTCAGGTTGCAGTGGGTTGAGGCTGAGGCAGGTTGGGGCTGTGGAACTGGTGGGGTTTCAGGCTGACGTGGGTTGGGGCTGTGGGGAGGGCAGGGGGGTTCAGGCTGAGTCTAGTTGGGGCTGTCGAAGGGCAAGGAGGTCAGGCTGAGGCAGGTTGGGGCTGTGGGAGGGCGGGGGGGGTCAGGCTGAGGCAGGTTGGGGCTGCGGGGAGGGCAGGAGGGTTCAGGCTGAGGCTAGTTTGGGCTGTGGGAAGGCAGGGGGTCAGGCTGAGGCAGGTTGGAGCCATGGGGAGGGCAGGGGGGTTCAGGCTGAGTCCGGTTGGGGCTGTGGGAGGGCAGGGGGGTCAGGCTGAGGCAGGTTGGGGCTGTGGGGAGTGGGATAAGGCTCATATTAGCGGGGGGGGACGGACTTGACTTGCTTAGTGACCAAAGGTAGGTATACATGTCCCTCGTTTTAGCAAGTATGCATAAGTACTCGTTCAAGGAGGGATAAGCGTACAGCCTCTTCCCTTATATACGGTTGTTACAGGGGATGTGGTGTATTTATCAGCTGCTTGCCCTTATCCATGGCTGATGCTATGTGCAGAACAAGAGTGCATTGAAATTAATTTCTTGTTGTCCGTAGACCTTTCTCACCAATACTCACCACATTAGCACTGCATATGCAGGCTGGAAGATGCAGACAATCAGAGGGTTTTTTATGTGTGAGTGAAATAGGCCCTGTCCATATTACATACGTCCCTCCTGTTTCTCTGGGCCATTAGAATGATCGATGGCAGACTCTGGAAAGGAGTCTCATCACAGCAGTAGGTCATTGATTCTTTCAGAGCACTCCTGCACGGGTCTTGTAACTGGTACAGTGAGACTGTAGCTGTGCTGCACAACGGCAGTTACTTGACACCTGCCCTCTGAGGACCTTAGAGCATTAGTCAAATCCTATTAATTCTGCATCCTCTCCCCTTGTCTTACGGCAAAGCTGCATTGCCTCCCCCGCTTCAGAGGAACCTCGACCGCTGGTGCCCCGAGCGAGCCGAGAGACTGTCCCGCAGCGACACGACCATTTTACTCTCCAGGGACTGGGTAGAAGAAAGGCAGGACGGAAAACTGAGCCTTTAGTCTGATGCTGTGTGGCTGTTCTTATGGGTGCTATTTTGAGAAAACCACTAGATTAATGAATGTTAGGTTGCTTAAGCACCAAAGTGAAGATTAACTCTGCTCCTGTGCATTATGATGTAGTCTTTCATTACATGATCACACACAGTCTCAAACAATAGCAGTTTTACTCTTTTTCCTACAGTCTTGCGGAAATCTTGGCTACATGCGTATTATCTTGTAGCTGTGTGTCCTACTCTGTATCCCAAAAAGCGTTCATGAGTAGTGACTACAAGACATGCCGTCACTCCTGCAGATGTATTTTGCTTCAAGTGCAAGTTCATGAATCAAAGACCAATTTCTAGACCTTGTTTCTCTTCTTGGCCTGCTCCACTGACAATCTATGCATTGTGCAGTCCAGCTTAACTTTACCACAGTTAAACATTAAGATTCATTGCTATGAAATTTTATACAAAGCTATAATAATGTATCCATTATGTGATCTCAGTTAAGCAACCTGGCACATAGATGCCTTGGAGGGAAATTTACAGTAGTGCAAACAATACCTATTTGGAGATGCTTTATAAAACAGATACACTGAGATGGATATCTGTGTCACTACATAGACACAATCAGAACAATTAAATCAACTGTGTTCATGTATGTTTTTTGCGTATTCCTTCAAGAGCTCCTGTCACGCGCTAACCTTATAAGGGATTATTCAAGCATCATTTAAAGGCATGAAATATTCTTTTAGATCCTCTTTACATCATCAGGCAAGAGAACAAAAGTTGAACAGATTTCTGGTCATTTGACTTCTGCTCTGGTGGTTTTGCTGTCACAAGAAACCCTGGACAGAATCCCAGGTGCCTGAGAGCATGAGGGAGAGGCCATACATTTACACATGTTTGTCTAAACTTCATCTGGAGTAAATCACATGCATGGCTATGATCCCTAATCACTTGAAGTATTTTATTAGAACAACATTCTGAATGGACTGCAGAAGGATTCCCACCTGCTATAGGATCCCCACATTCAGAGACTGACATCTTATTATGAAAGACAGGAATGTAAACGGTCTTTGTTGATTCAGACTGGCGGCTAGCAGAAAAGCGAGCATGTAGGTTTGCAGTAGGATAGTCTCAGGCCAATGCTTTCCTTTGTAGCGATGTGGGAGTGGCTGGGCCACAAGGAATTAATTCGCTGCTGAATTTATCATCTTGTGTCAGAAAGATTTCCCTTCAAAAGTTCCTGGTGTGTCCTTCCTTCTTTGCCCCCTCCCCTCTTTGCTCTCTTTTCTCTTTCACTCATCACGCTTCTGAAAACAACAGCCAACCTGTCAAGGTCAATGTTTGTTTCAGAGCCTTTATATAATCCCCATGAACAGACCTCTGGACCTTTCTGTTCTTGGCAAAATCCAGTATCATGACTGCTGTGTTGAAAGTGACTGTGGCCCACAGGAATTACCTGATTGCTTTGCTGTTACCTCTTCTGCTTCTTCCTCTCCTGCTGGTGATTCCTACCAAGGTAAGAACTCTTAACTGCACAAAGAGTCAGAGTTATGTGGAGAGACCTTCTTTTAAATTACAAAACCACATGGGAACCACATGTTCCATCCCTGAGGAACTTCCATTATTTCTGAGCTGGACAGTTACCTTTCCAGCTAAGTCTTGTTAGAGCACTGATGGGTACCTGCAATTCTCCAGCACTGAGGGCCTCACTGGCTAGACAGACGTGTAAGTCTGTCATGGGAATTTGTCACTGAATTATATAAAAATGTAACTGGCTTCAGCAAAGCATTTTTGCATGTGCTTAAAAATCCATAACAGCAACAAAGGGTCCTGTGGCACCTTATAGACTAACAGAAAAGTTTTGAGCATGAGCTTTCGTGAGCACAGACTCACTTCTTCAGAGGCTGGTCTTGGAAATCTGCAGTGCCAGGTATAAATGAGCCAGAGCAAGGGTGGGGATAACAAGGTTAGCTCAGTCAGCAAGGGTGAGGCTTACTACCAGCAGTTGATCTGGAGGTGGGAACACCAACAGAGGGGAAGCTGCTTTTGTATTTAGCCAGCCATTCACAGTCTTTGTTTAAGCCAGAGCTGAGGGCGTTCAATTTGCAGATGAATTGTAGCTCAGAAATTTCTCTTTGGAGTCTGGTCCTGAAATGTCTTTGCTGTCGGATAGCTACTTTTAAGTCTGCTACTGTGTGGCCTGGGAGATTGAAGTGCTCTCCTACGGGTTTTTGTACATTGCCATTTCTGACATCTGATTTGTGTGCGTTTATTCTTTTACGTAGAGACTGTCCAGTTTGTCCGATGTACATAGCAGAGGGGCATTGCTGGCACATGATGGCATACGTTATATTGGTAGATGTGCAGCTGAATGAACCCACGATGGTGTGGCTGATCTGGTTAGGTCCTGTAATGGTGTTGCTGGTGTAGATATGTGGGCAGAGCTGGCAATGAGGTTTGTTGCATGGATGGGTCCCTGAGTTAGAGTGACTGTGGTGCGGTGTATAGCTGCTGGTTAGGATTTGCTTCAGGTTGGCAGGTTGTCTGTGGGCAAGGACTGGTCTGCCTCCCAATGCCTGTGAAAGTGGGGGATCATTGTCCAGGATGGGTTGTAAATCCCTGATGATGCGCTGTAGAGGTTTTAGCTGAGGACTGTAGGTGATGGCTAGTGGTGTTCTGTTGGCTTCTCTCTTGGGCTTGTCCTGTAGTAAGAGGCTTCATGGCACACGTCTGGCTCTGTTGATCTGTTTTTTCACTTCCTCAGGTGGGGAATACTGCTTCTGACATCAGTTCCAAATGTTTGTTCTCAGTATTGCTGCATTTGAGATCGAGGCTATCAGATTGGGCACCCAGAAAATGAGAAATATAAAATTAGTGATCCCCTGTAAAAAGTTTGGTGTCCGTGACTTGCCTGACATCACACTGGAATCCAGTGGCAGAAGCCAAGACACTCCACCTCTCCAGATTTGAATCCAGCTGCCTACCCACACAATAATACTTTTCTGCAGTCCCTTATCTTATTCACTACAAGCTTCCAACTTCTGCAACGTGAGAGGCAGGGGTATAAACATTCCTCCAACACACAGCCATGATTCATCTCCAGAGCACTGCCTGCCTTACACACCTAACAAGTGAGGGATCCTGTAAAAATAATGCAGTCATGTAATTAGACCTCCTCATAATGCATACACATTCGGTATCTGAATTAAGGCTGCATATGATAACTTCCTAACTAATGAGTGCTTGACATTGTAAACTTAATATTTACTCAGTTTTTTTTGTATGATCTCAGCTTTTAAAAAAGCAACCCCTCCTCAAATTCCATCATTCCAACTTCTAGTCTCTCATCATAATGGCACCCACATGAGTTATCAGCAGGGTTGAAACCATTAGATCCGTGCACCTGGGGCAAAGTGACTGACAGCAGTAGTAGGATGTCACTCTCTCCAAAGACCAGCCCAGAGGAGGAGGACGCACCCATTTTGCCTGTGAGTTTCGGAGATATTTGCTGACAGCAAATAGCAGGAATCCTGGGCTCCACTCCAGGCTCTGGAGGAGTGTTCTCTAATGGACGAAAAACGAGAAGTCCCGTTGCACCTTACAGACTTACAGATGGTTTGGAGCATAGGCTTTCGTGGGCCAAGACGCATTTCGTCAGATGCATGTCACAAAATCTGTTAGTCTGTAAGGTGCCACAGGACTTCTCATTGTTTTTGCAGATACAGACTAACACGGCGACTGTCCTTGCTCTGTCTCTCCCTGCGCCTTCCCCACTTTCTGGGTCCATCTCTACTCTTCTCCTCAGGCCCCAGTCACCTGGCCCAGCCAGTCAGTCTCCTCTGCTGGGATTACTCTCAGTCCCAATTTCCCCTGCCCCAGCTCCCAGTCTCTGTCATGCACATCTTCCCATACCCACTACTGGCTCCCAGCCCTCGTCTTCGTCCCTCAGCTCTTCATCCACTTTCAGTCTCCCACCACTGCTCCCTGGCCTCATCTCTCTGCCCAGCAAGACCCAGTCCCCTTTGCCCCCACCAGCTCCTTGTCAGATCCGTCTTCCCTTGCGACATGCTAGTTCCTAGGCCCAGTCTGTCTCCCCATCTCCTCGTCTGAGCTCAGCGCTATTTTCCCAGCCAGTGGTTTCCTAGTCCGGATCCCCACTTCCTTCCTTCACCAACTAGTCCCAGGCTCCTCTCTCTTCCCCAGGCTCCCAGTTCCAATCTCTCCCACAGTTTCTAGTCCCAGTCTCACCTCCCCCCCAGCCTGCCCCAGGCTTGTTTTCCAGCTACTCCCAGCCTTTCCCCACAACCCCAGCCCTTCTAGAGTCCTTGTCCTAATCTACTCCTTCCCCTCCCCCACTTCCAGTTTTTGTTCTCCTTACATTCCTCCCCTGTGCTTTGGTGGTGCCAGCAGGCAGCCCTGGAGCATGGATTTCAGTGCCCGGCCTCAGCCCAGCCAGGAGCAGCGGGTATGGGCAAGTCTGTTTTGGCACCTGTAGCCCTAGGCTGTAGCATGCTCTGTGGGGATGGTGCATGCACAGTTTGGTCAGAACTAGGAGCTGTGGGAAACTAGAGGGTGAAATTAGAGTGGCTAAAATCAAAGTCTCTGTTGAGCACATGCAACTGCGACTTTTCAAAGGGTTAAGTGGGACAAATCAGTCTTGGCAAGAGACAGCAGAAGGCAAACCCCCGGAGCCATGTGCCTGTCTCTCCCCATTGCTGATTCCTGCGCCAAAGCTGGAGAACACGAGAGCAGTCTGAAGGCTTTTTGAACATGGAGAAAGCGATGTGTATTTCCCTACTCTTGTTATCAGAAATGCTGACTCATCTTAGCTGAAATTTTTCATAAAAATTCAGCATGATGCAGACACCCGGCCTGCAGAATTTCAGCCCAAATGGTTAAAGTTTGGCAACATTCTGAATAATGAAAAGTGGGGATTTATTATGGGATGTGGTGCAAAATTTTAATAATAGGTGGTGCCATCAGGCTTGCCTATAAAAATAGAATTCAACACCTTCTTTTAAAAGCTAAAGAAATTCATAGACAAAACAACTTTCACACAGTTTGGTTATAATTTAACTCCACTGCACGAAAACAACATTATTTGATGTTGCAATTATAACAATACAGTAAATGCTTGAAAATGTAGAGCTTCAAAGGTCAGGGTACGGAAACATCCTTACATCTAATTCTGTCAACACCATTCCTCTCTCTGTCCATCAGCAATCTTTTTCCTCATCTGCTCAGCTCCTCCATATTGCCAAAATGGACCATAAGCTCCAAACTAGCACCTGGTAGAATCCAGTACCGCTATAATGAACCAGAGCCATTCAGTTATCTGTGTACTGGCCTTACGAGATTCTAACCACCACTCACTCGAAATCCCAGCAACAACTCTCCTGTAAATACAGATCCCCCCCAGCCTATACAGGGCACAGTCCTGGAAACAGACACCACTGTCTGGAACAGCCAGAAACACCAACTTTCCACTCCATTACATACAATGCTACCTCTCTGATACAATCCATAGACAGCAATGAGTACTGCACATTCACAGCCCCCAGTGCAAGCAGCAGGAGCTGCAAATGCTCAGCCTCTGTGAGGGTCCAGGGCTGAGAGCCAGGAGCCTGTGTATTCCACAATTGTGTGACCCTTTGCCTCACAAAAGTCCCTCCTACGCTTATTGCCTTTATGGTGGCAGAGATAACGTGAACAGACTGCAAACTGATGTAATGGTGCCTGAACCTGCAGACACCCTGAAACAGTGTACCTGAGCAGTAGGACCTGTCTCACACATCTCAGTCAAGGTCAGGGGGACTCTGGTTTGATGGGTGTAAATTTTGACACAGGCAGGCAGCTGGCATTTTGTCATCTCTTCCCCAGCCCCCTGAGGCCCATCCTTCAGTGATCCCCAAAGGGGAGTGATTGGGTTCCAGCGCATGCTCCCTGCACTGCTTCATGGAGCCAGGAAGCAGGGACCACAGAGCCAGACCTGAAGTTCAGCTTGCAGTTAGATACGGACAGCCAGAACCAGGCTGGCTAGCCTGGAGAAAGGTATAACAGAAGGCCCAGGTAGCTGGGGAGATATACTGCTGCAGCTTGCCACAAGCTCTCTTCCTTTCCAGGCACAAGTGATGGGAAGGCATTCCTGAGCAGACCTCCTGGACATCAGGAAGAGAACCAAAGCCCAGGACATGAAGCAGTGTCCTTGGAAAATAATCTCTGCTAAAAGAATCAGTCACAATTGTCACACAATGAACTACAGTTATGTGAGAGCAGAGCTGTGATGAGGGACGTGGGAATGACAGGTTTCATGGCAAGAGACTAGATTCACATGACTTCAGAATTTGGTCCCTTCATGCCTTGAAGAACAAGGGGCCCTGCCCTGACTATAGCCAAGCCAAGAGTTTCACAAGTGATGAAAGAGTCATAGAGTTTAATGCAAGAAGGAGCCATTAGGTCATCTAATGACCTTCTGTATATCTCAGGCAATTAAATTTCTTCCAATTATCCCAGTGCTGAGCTCAGTGGTTTGTGTTTAACTGACATAGAGCTTGCAGAAACATATCTAGTATTGATTTAAAGGCACTTGAATCTCTCTGGCTTCAGCTTCCAGCCACTGTTCTTGTTCGGTCTTTCTCAGAGAGACTGAAGAGCCCATCAGTGTGTGGTGGTGTCTCCCTGTGACAGGACTGAAGAACTGCAATCAGGAGACCATGCAGGCTTTGCTTTTTGATCAGATCAGCTAAACAGCTCCTCCCTTATTTCTATGCCAGATCGCCAATGGGATCATTGAATGCTCTGCCCTTTTCTCCAGGACAGGAAGCAGACACCTGGGGTTTATTCCCTTCTCTTCTCTACCTGGGCACAGTTTGAAAAAAAGAGGCTAGAAAAAGGCCTCTGATGTAAATCCTGGCAGGCATATGAATACTCTTGTGGGCCAGCATCTGCTGAGAGTCAGTAAGCTGGGCACGGTGCTCTCATTAGGTGTCTCTCTTTCAGGAAGCCCGATGTGGTTATGTTATCATCCTGATGGCGCTGTTCTGGTGTATGGAAGTCCTGCCACTGGCAGTTACTGCCCTCTTTCCTGTCCTGCTCTTCCCGCTCATGAACATAATGGATTCAACTACAGTAAGAAATGTGGCGGTTGTGTGAGTGTCTGTCTGTCAATCTCTGTCTCTGTCTACACTAGCACGTTCTTTCAAAAGATCCCGCAGCGCATCTAGGCACAAAAAGCGTTCTTTCGAAAGTAAGCTGAAAAGAAGCGGTGCTTCTAAAGAACGCGCTCTTCCTTTCCCGTTGCAGGAAGAGCGCCCCCTTGCAAAAGCTGCTTTAGAAAGAAAATGTGTGTAGACGCTCCGCAGGCCCTTTTTTCCCCGAAAGAGCAGTCCTCATGGGGGCTCATTTTTGGATCCCTGGCCTGTTCTTTTAAAGAGCAGGGGCTGTGTGGACATTCTCTTTCGAAAGAGCAGATCGCCCTTTTGATGCGCCTTTTTGCGTGTTGACGCACTCTTCCAAAAGTTCTTTCAGCAGAGATCTTCCGGAAGGCTTCTTTCGAAAGATCTCTGTAGTGTGGAAGTAGCCTCGGGGTGGCTGTGTGTGTGTGTCTCTCTCTCTCTTCCCCCCCCGCACCCCAATCCGATCAGCCAGCAGGGGCCCACGTGCAATACTAAGGAGGGAACTGCATGATGGCCCCCCCAGAAAGAAGGCTCACCGAACAAAGAACTGCTCCGCTCACCCAGAACAAATGCTGGATCCAGCTCCCAGAGTGAAACCAATGGGAAGTTATTAGTACTATCAAAACGAAACATCAGCCCTGTAGTACTTTAAAGACTAACAAAATAATTTATTAGGTGATGAGCTTTCGTGGGACAGACCCACTTCTTCAGATCGTAGCCTTACCAGAACAGACTCAATATATAAAGCACAGAGGTCCAAACTTGTTATCAACGTGGACAAATCAGAAAAATTGTTATCAAGGTTGGCAAATCAGTAGAGCAGAGGGATGGGTGGTGGGGGAGGAAACGTTAAGAGTTAGAGAAAACATCAAAGTATGTCAGAGTCCTTATAATGAGCCAGGTAATTGCTGTCCCTGTTCAAACCACGTGTTAATGTGTCGAATTTGAATATGAATGTTAGTTCTGAGCATTCCCTCTCTGTAAATGATCGTTAAAGTCCCTTTTCAGTAAAACACAGACTTTCAGGTCATTAACAGAATGGCCCGCTCCATTAAAGTGCTGGCTGACAGGTTTGTGAGTTAGGTGTTTTTTGATGTCTGTTTTGTGTCCACTCATTCTTTATGGAAGAGTGTTTGCAGTCTGTCCTATATACATGGTGTGTGGGCATTGTTGGCACATGATGGTAAATATGATGTTAGTTGAGGAACAGGAGAATGTGCCCATGATTCTGTGAGTAACCTGGTTAGGTCCAGAGATGGTATCTCCAGAATAGATATGTGGACAGAGTTGGCAACAGGGCTTGTTGCAAGGAAAAGTTCCAAGATTAGTATTATTGTGGTATAGCCTGTGGCTGCTAGTGAGAATCCTCAACCTTATGACTTTAACAACTGTCTACAGAGGGAATGCTTAGAACTAACATTCATATTCAAATTCGACACATTAACACGTGGTTTGAACAGGGACAGCAATTACCTGACCCATTATAAGGACTCTTTGACATACTTTAATGTTTCCTCTAACTCAGCTTCCCCCCGTTCTCGCACACCCATCCCTCTGCTCTTCTGATTTGCCAACAATAACTATTTTTCTGATTTGTTGATCTTGATAACATATAAAGCACAGATGTCCAAAAATTGTTCAGTCTGTTCTGGTATGGTTATGATCTGAAGAAGTGGGTCGGTCCCACAGAAGCTCACCTAATAAATTATTTTGTTCATCTTTAAAGTGCTATTTGGCTGCTTTTTTGTTTTGATAGAATACGGACTAACGTGTCCACCTCTCTGTCATTATGAGTACTATGGGGTATACGTAGCCTGTATAACAGTGTCTCTGACCCTCCTTCAGCAAACAGCCCTGCTCCGATTGTCTGGTCTGACTCTGACTGTTTTCTCTCCTGTTTTCTCTTACAGGTGTGTAGGGAGTATCTGAAGGACACCAACATGCTTTTCATTGGGGGGCTGATGGTGGCCATTGCTGTTGAACACTGGAACCTACACAAGCGCATTGCCCTGCGGGTCTTGTTAATCACTGGGGTTAGACCAGCTCTGTGAGTGAGAACCTCAGGAATGGGAGCATGGGGGGTGGGGAGAGAAGATGGGGTGTCAGAGAGAAGAGCCAGATTCCTTTCAGGGAAGGAATAGAGAAATCTTTTTACTCTTGGTTCAGGAAAGCACTAACATCCATCATCTAAGAGTTTGATTTGAGCCCTTTGTTCGCATTTGCTTTTCATCTCATTTCAGCCAGAAGGCTGTGTGGAGCTTGGGAGTTTCCTGTGGAATGAACTCCTTTGTTCGCCAGTATGTACTGCAACCAGCTCTCTGGCTTCCCCATTCCTAATCTAGATACTGACAGGAAGGACTGATTTAATCTACTGTATATTTTAGAGAGTTTGTCTGTTTGTTTGCTTAAGAACTCCTCCCAGACAGTAAGAGCTAGGACCAACTCAGTGCCTTGAATGGGACTGTTTCCCTTCAAACCAAACAGAACAGAGACAGAATCCCCAAATCAAGTACAGTGTTCAAAACTGACATAACCAAGTGAATGTTGAAAGAGACTGAATCAAGTTAAGCCAGAATCCCAGGAGGGACCTAGAACAGGGCTGCTTCTCAGTAAAGCTTAGAGAAAGGAGATAAAAGGGAGAAACTTGGAGCAGTGCTCTGTTTTGGCACGGCTAAATCAATATTTAAGGTTTGAAAACGAGAACAAAGTGGTATTGGAAACCAAATTGACTACAGCACTTTTTGGTTAAAACATAGCAAATGACAAGAGTTTATGAGATGAAGAAAAAATATACTTGATGGAATTCCCATTTAAAATGCACTAAAATATTAAATGGAAAAATTTAACCATCCTTTATTTAAGAAATCCAAAATAAAAATTAACCTAATAAAATAACACTGTGTTTTTGAAAGATACAATCCTTTAGGTGAAGCATGTACATTTTCCTTTTAGTTTTCCAAACAAACCCTTAATTGACTTAAGGACCTGAGCAACGCTGCATAAATCTGCTAGTAGGAAATATTTAACAATATGTAGCAAAATGACTGTAAGAAAGGGAACATCACAACTTAACCACAGAAAAGCACAGTGTTAATGATTATGATTCTGGAGTGGAACTTGGGTTTCTGACTGAATATAAAGAGAGTAGAAAACCAAGGGCAATTTGATTTTGAAATAATAATTGTAAGACAGAATTACAATGGTCTCTAAAATACACAAAGATATAGGGTCCTATCTACTCTGACCCATACCAAGAGAACAAGGAGACATTTAAGGACACTACAAAACAACAGGAGCAAAAATAAACAAACCCCAAAATGGTATGTACAGAATTTATACTTACCTTGCATGTCTCAATGGTGTCAAATAATAGGGTAAGAGTCAAAGGTGGACTAGACTTTTATATGAATTGGAATAGAATCTGCAGTGATAAAAGGTGGGATAAATAAAACAGGTTATTGACCCTTCTGCATAAGTCTGTTAACTGATCACTATTTGGGCTCAAAAAGAAAATTTTGCCCAGTCAACACTGTCACACATTTAGGTGTCTCCCTAGGGCAGTATCAATCCACTCCCATGTCTGTTCAGCTGCACAAACTTCATCTCATCTTTTGCTAAGGCTCCTCTGCATATGCATGGCCTTTGTACCATGCTGTAAAGATGATCTGTGTGGGATGTATTGTACGTTGCAAGCCACAAAGCTCTGTGCTCCTATTCTCCCCCAGTGCTAATGGCTAGCCCCATACTTCATTTCTCTTTCCAAGAGGATTTACCACTGAAAGTGGTCATATGGCCACACCCTGAACCCCAGCCCAGGATACACTAGCTAGTCAACAGCTCAAAGCATTTCCCAGAGAAACAGAAGCCAACAGGACAGGATAAAACCTAACCTATGCTGCATTCTAAGTGCATCATGGAACGGTCTTCAGTGCATGCTGCCAAACATCGGGTAGGCATATAGATCTTTTCGTCCTGGAATCCTCTCCTCCTCTTTTCCCTCCACCCTCCTAGGCTTCCTCTTTTTCCCTGCCTTTTATTCTCTCTCCTCCCTGACAAGAATCCTGGGCTAGTTGTGAATTTACATGCGAACGGAATCCAGGCCATTAAGGTTATGTCTACATGGCAGAGGTATTTCAGGATACCTCGGTTTCCCAAAATAGCTACTCCATGTCCGTGAAGTGCACCCATTATTTCAAACTATTTTTTGAAATAACACGCAGGCTATTTCAGCATCTCTGTAGTTCTCGTTGCAGGAGAAAAGAGGGATTCCTCCAAATAGGACACTATTTTGACATTTGGTGCTGTTCAGAGAGTGCCAAATGCTGAAATAGTCTATTTTGAAATAAACTTGAAAAAAGATAAGCAATTTGTATAGTGCAAACTGCGTATCTTATTTTGAGTTTAGGTGCCCTGTAGATGTAGCCTGAGTGACTGAATTGAAGATCATTTTATCTTTTCTTGTGTCTGTGAGGTGCAGGAGAAATGGAGTAAGAATTTGTGCCCTTGATTTCTGAAGTGAGTTTCACATTGATCCTCTTCATTTCAGGCTAATTATGGGCTTCATGTCTGTCACTGCTTTCTTGTCCATGTGGATCAGCAATACTGCCACCACTGCCATGATGATACCGATAGCCCAGGCTGTACTACAACAGCTTCACAAGTCAGAGCAGGAGACAAGCTCAGCAGGGCAAGTGGCTGAGAACGTCAACCAAGCCTTCGAGCTGCAGGAGGGGCCAGATAAATCAGATACCTCTCAAGAGACACGAAAACAAGGTGAGTAGCTATGGGTGTTTTCTTCCTTAGGGTGACAGAGGATCTGCAGGTGCCTTCTTCATTTCCATTGCAGGTGCTTCTGGCCTCACCATTCATCCCTGCTTCTGAACTGTAATTTCACAAAGGAGGAAGACATCTCTGGCATCCGGACTAGCTCCAAGACGATTTATAATATGAGAGGACTCTTTACTCTAGCAGAGAAAGGTGTAACACGATCCAGTGGACAGACGCTGAAGTCACAAAAATTCAAGCTGGAAATAAAGTTGCACATTTTAAATGGGTGTAATTAATCACTGGAGAGGCATCAAATTCTCCATCACTGGGAGTCCCTAAATAACGTGGGCTGTGGGTCTAAAAATATACCACACCTCAACCCCAAATGACTGGGCTTGATCCATGGCTGGCAGACTGCAGGTCTCTGGCCTGCTTCATGAAAGAGATCAGGCTGGAAGATCACCGTGCTCTACTGCTGGCCTTAGAATGTATGAATCTGTGAACAGGCAGTTCCCTTTCTGCGTCTGCCGCCTTCTTCTCTCACCCTTGATTCTACTCAAGTGTTCTTGAATACCAATCACAAGCTCTTCTGAATCAGGTCTCGATGGGGGCTGAGCAGCTTGATCCCCAGCTCCCCGTGTTCCTGAATGTGTTTTCTTTTCCGACGCCCTCCCCCAGGTTCAGAGTCTGCTGATTCCAGCTACTCGTGTTTTCATGGTGGAGTCCCATTATATTAGCATACACTCGCATGTTGTGTATTATTCCAATTGCCTAGAAATTCCTCTTCTCATGGGACTTTTATCAGTGCAAACAAAGTCTGCCCTGAAAGGACCATATCCCAATGCCACTCCTCACCTCGGGATGGTCTGTTGTGTCCCTAACTGGAAATACTGTGTTATGCAGAAAGCTCCACATTCCCCATTCCTGCCTAGCCCAGCTTGTGCAACTCTTCTCCTCTTTCTGCCTCTGCACCCAGATAACGGCCATGTGCTGACAGTGGAGAAAGAGGAGAAACGAGAAGATGAGCAGCAGCTGCAAGAGAAGAAGCACCTGACACTTTGCAAGGGAATGAGTCTCTCTGTTTGTTATGCAGCCAGTATCGGAGGGATTGCCACCCTGACTGGTACTACCCCCAACCTGGTGATGAAAGGACAGATGGATCAGTGAGTACAGAGGGAGCTGGGACTGTAACCCCAGAATCACTGTCTGTTGGTAGTAACCTTGGGCAGGAGCTGTGCTGCAGCCCAAGCAGAGAAGGAGAAAGTCAACCACCATTCTGAGTGCAGGAGTACCAGGAAAAACTTCTTTTTGGTCTGGCCTCACAGCCCCCTCTCTTCTCTTGGCTACAGACTGTGGTGTGGAGATGAAGGCAGGTGTAGTAGTGACAGCTCTTTATTCTTTCAGGCTCTTTCCTAAGAACAACAATGTGGTGAACTTTGCTTCCTGGTTCATGTTTGCTTTCCCCACCATGCTCCTGTTGCTGGTTCTTTCCTGGGTTTGGCTCCAGATAATGTTCTTGGGATTTGAGTAAGTACTTTATGCACATTGAAACAAACAAATTGATGCTTCTGCCATTGGTCCTGTCACAGTTTCATAGTAATTGCACCTGGATCCCCTGGTCTGTGATCTGTTTGGGTCTCAGGTCTTCAGCTGTTTATGGGTAGGAATCTCTTCTGAGCATGGATTTTAAGGCAGCTTAGCTCCCTGAGCTACACTGTGATAGCCCTAGTAAGCCACACTGCCAAACACAGTGCCTGAGCTTTGCTTGCTCTCCAAAGCTGCGTCTACACGTGCACGCTACTTCGAAGTAGCGGCACTAACTTCGAAATAGCACCCGTCACGTCTACACGCGTCGGGCGCTATTTCGAAGTTGAAATCGACGTTAGGCGGCGAGACGTCGAAGTCGCTAACCCCATGAGGGGATGGGAATAGCGCCCTACTTCGACGTTCAACATCGAAGTAGGGACGTGTAGACGATCCGCGTCCCGCAACATCGAAATAGCGGGGTCCTCCATGGCGGCCATCAGCTGGGGGGTTGAGAGATACTCTCTCTCCAGCCCTTGCGGGGCTCTGTGGTCACCGTGGGCAGCAGCCCTTAGCCCAGGGCTTCTGGCTGCTGCTGCTGCAGCTGGGGGTCCGTGCTGCATATACAGGGTCTGCAACTAGTTGTTGGCTCTGTGTATCTTGCACTGTTTAATGAAAGTGTGTCTGGGAGGGGCCCTTTAAGGGAGCGACTTGCTGTTGAGTCCGCCCCGTGACCCTGTCTGCAGCTGTGCCTGGCTCCCTTATTTCGATGTGTGCTACTTTGGCGTGTAGACGTTCCCTCGCTGCGCCTATTTCGATGTTGGGCTGAGCAACGTCGAAGTTGAACATCGACGTTGCCAGCCCTGGAGGACGTGTAGACGTTATTCATCGAAATAGCCTATTTCGATGTCGCAACATCGAAATAAGCTATTTCGAAGTTGGGTGCACGTGTAGACGTAGCCCAAGTCTGGCTAGTTAGAAGTGATTACTCAGCTCCTTTTAAGCAAGTGTATTTATTCTGCAAGCATTACAAAGAAAGCACATACATACAATAAAAGAAACTACTTGCGTGCTAGAAAGCTTACCACAGCTCACTCCCAACTTCAACATAGGGGTCTTTGCTTCAAACTCCACAACAAGGTCCTCCTGTGTTTACATGTTCATAACAGTCGTTAGCTCCAAAACCAGCATCTGGACTGAAAAGATCAGCTGTTTCCTTATGGGCCTGTGGCCTTTGATCTTCTATCTCCAGCATCTGGTATTCACCCAGTAGTAATCCTCTCCTTTGGGCGTTGCTTCAAACGGAGGGATTTTTCATCATCAGAGAATTTATATTAGCCACTCCCAGCCAATCCACTTGTCACTTACCCACAGAGGCAGGAACCGCAGAGAAGCAGTCAAACACAAGAGAGACACGCATTCAAGTATATCACGTGAAGGCAGATAACTAAATAGTGACACATTTTAAAGTGTTTGTGTACAAACACCAGAAGTCTAAAGGCTAAGTGAACTGGAGTTCTTAGTATTAAATGAGAATGTTGATATAATAGGCAAAACACAATGAGGAGTACTGCAGCACCCAAAAATTAACAGCTTTATTTGGGTATGAGCTTTCGTGGGTAAAACCCATTTGTCAGATGCACTGAGTGGAAGTTACGGAGACAGGGATATAAACACATAGTAGCATATCAAAAGAAGGGAGCTGTTAGTCAAGTGTAGGACCATTGATACCCAAGGCCAATTCAGTCAGGGTACATGTGGCTCGCTCCCAGCAGCTGATAGGGAGGCGCATCGCAGAAACTTGGTGGAATGATGATAATCAGTGGGAGACGGTGATACCACAGTACAAAAAATACAGAAACGACAGAGTAGGTTGCACTCACTGGGGAGTGGCTCTACATATGAAAGAAAGCATAGTGTCAAATACAGTAAAAGTATTAAATGGAATACCACTGAACCTCTATGGAAAAAAAATTCCATGCTGGAATTCCATGCTGTGACTAGCCAAACAGGGAGGTGAGAAAGTTTGCAAGTAGTGTGGAATGATTCAAGACAGTTAAGTTAAAAGATAATTGTGCAGCATTACAAATGGATCTCACAAAACTGAGCAACAAAACAGCAGATGAATTCAGTGTTGATAAGTGCAAAGTAATGGAAAACACAATTCTAACTACACACGCCAAATTATGGGGCCTAAATTGGCTGATACTTCTCAGGAAAACTATCCATGATGATTCTGAGATCTCTATCTGAAAACATCTGCTCACTGTGCAGCGGAAGTCAGAAAAGCTGAGAGAATGCTTGGAACCATGAGGAAAGGAATAGAAAATATCGTAATGCCTCATTATAAATCCTTGGGGCACCGACACCTTGTCACTCTGTGAAGTTCTGGTTGTCTCACCTTGAAAAAGGTATGTTAAGAACTGAAAATTTTACAGAGAAGGGCAGCAGAAATAAATCAGGGGTATAGAATAGGTTCCATATGAGGAGAGACTAGAAAGACTGACTGTTCGGCTTAGAACAGCAACAACTAAGGGACGATATGACCGACGTCTGTGAAGGCTGTGGAGAGAGCTGGTAGGGAAGTGCTATTTGCCACTTTGCATAACACAAGAACCAGGGGTCACAAAATGAAATTAACAAGTAGTAGGTTTCAAACAAACACAACAAACCTAATGGAGTACTTCTTCACACAGTGCAAAAGCAAGCCGAGCAGTCAGTCTTTCTAGTCTCTCCTCATATGGATCCTATTCCATACTCCTGATTCATTTCTGCTGCCCTTTTCTGTAAAATTTTCAGTTCTAACATACCTTTTTCAAGGTGAGACAACCAGACCTTTACAGCGTACCAAGGTGTGGGTGCCCCAAGGATTTATAATGAGGCATTACCATATTTTCTGTTTGCTCAGACCTAGCCTGGGAATGTCTGAGCTGGAGATCACGCTTCCGTCCCAAGGTGCAGGGATGCCACTTTTCTCCCCATCTTAACCCCCTCCTCCCAATACCTTTGAGCCCACATGCCTGTCCAGCGACTACCCCTTCTCCCAGTCATCGTTAAGCTCACTGAATGTGCCATTAGCGCTGACTAGCAGGGTCAGCCCAAAGGGTTTTTATGCCCTAAATGACCTGTGACTTTGCCCCCATTCAATAATTTGGGGGAAGCAGTGGGGGAGTTGACGCTAACACCCCTGCATGGCCAGCCAGAGTCTTCTGTTCACATGTAGGTTCTTCGGCTCAGAGACTGTCTTTTTGTTCTGTGATTGTGCAGCACCTGGTACGCTGGGGCCCTCGCCCCAGGTGCTGTGGCAGTGCAGATCAATGGTAGTGGAAGCTGTGACCCTCTGAGAAGGGCAGATATTGGGAGTTGCCCAGAGAGTTGCTATGACATCTGCTTTTCTCTTTCCAGCTTTCGGAAGAATTTTGGTTGTGGCATTAATGCTGCTGCGAAGGTGAAGCAGCAAATGGCTTATAAGATTATCGTGGATGAACACAAGAAGCTGGGCTCAATGAAATTTTCAGAGATAGCTGTCACAGTCCTCTTCTTATTATTGGTGGTGCTGTGGTTTACCAGGGACCCAGGGTTCATGCCAGGCTGGGCAACTAATAGCTTCAACAAGAATGGCCAAAGGTATCATTGCTTTTCCCACCCTCCCTAAACAGCACCAGAACAATGAACATCACAGACACGAGGGGCATAGGGAGGCATGACTTGCCTTCCACTTCCTCACACTTCATTGGCTTTTGTTCCCATCTGGATCAGTCCTGTCCAGTCGGTGGCCTTGCCTTTCAGAAGTACCATGGCAAACCCCGGGTAAAAATCTCAACAGACTGTGCTGCCCTAGTTCCTTCAATACCCCCACCAAACCCACTAGGCTCATTTCTGGCTCCATCTCTTGCAGTTATGTGACTGACGCTACAGTTGTCATCTTCATTTCACTTTTGATGTTCCTAATCCCTTCAGAGATGCCCATGTATCTATGTCGTAACAGGCCTCAGCAAGCACAACTGCAAGGTAAGAACTAGCTCGGTACCTCACAAAATGATGTGCCACAACAGGACACAGGAAGTGCCCCTGCCTCTCAGATTCACGAAGGGATTTCAAGCACTGAACAATCCTAAGGGGCCAAAGGGTGGTGCTGGGGATGTCTCTTTGGTGCTTCTGGGGATTCCTGCAGGATGGGGCTTGTATGTTTACCACTGCACAGTTGCATCATATGCTTGTATCACAAACCTGCTGACGCTGGAGAGTGAAAGAAGGGACGTAAGATTCTCTGGGGGGACACTTACCAGCTCTGAGGACACGTTCCCACACCTCTAGCCCTTTCTTCCTCCTCTTGAGGCCTGGCAACATTCCTGCAGTCTCTTCTCTGCTGGTTTGTCCACTCTAGCATAACAAGTGAGGAAGCCTCCACCACTTCCTTTAGGAGACAATGTCAGAGTTTAGTGCCAGGGTCTCCTTAGAGCCACTACGAGTCCTCAAATCCTCCTTGTGGGCCAGCAGACACCTCTCTGGCAGGGCTCAGGGGAGTCTCTGCATGTCACCCTCATGCCCCCCACATCTCCTGGCCCTGTCTGCCAGGGCACACACTGCTGCCCCCCCCAGGTGATTTACATCCCCCAGGAGCTCCCAGTGCCACCACCGTTAGCTCAGGGGGCTGGTGTGCCATGGCTGGCATGTCCCTGTGGCCTGGGGATGTGTGTGCAGAACTGCCTGGTCCATAGGATGATTCAGGGGGGCTGCCCTCAGCCCTGCATTTTAGAGGGCCCTGCAGCAGCCACCCCACATCCCCCACACTTAGGTCAGCCTGTGGGCCCTAGGCAGGCTGGGGCCAGCAGCGAGAGTAGGGCCGTCCCCACACGCTCACCACGGGAGCCAGAGGGAAGCAGAGAGTCTGGGCTGGCCTGGGGGGCGAGAGTGTGCGCTGCTGTGCTTGCCCATGGCTCCCACCACCACAGTGAGTGTGGGAGGCTGACCCCTGCTGCTGCGCACGCTGCCCTCGGTAGCCCACAGGGGTGTGCCCCTCCGGGGAGAGGGCTGCAGGGAAGGAGCGCAAGGAAGGGAAGGAGGAGCAGAGGCAGCATGAGTGGGGTGGAGGTGGACCAGGCGTTGGACGTGGGGGAAGGGTACGACACACACACCTGGGCCACAGGGACTCATGCTGGCAGCCACATGTGGGACAAACTGTGGAACTGTTCAGGCCATAGGTGACCCAAGGGCTGTGAGTTTGAGACCCTAGTTCAGTAGATCTCACTGACAGGAACCCGCCTCCCTCACTGTTTAGCTTCAGCTCTCCACTGCAAGGAGGTGAAGCCTCTCATGGGCCTGAAACACTGGCAGCACTGTGTGTACGAGCACAAGTTTTCAGCTGACCCGGGGCACTGAGCTGAGGGGAGGGAGCGCTGTGCATGCAAGCAACTAAGGGAGCCAGCCAGACCAATGCCCACAAAGCGCCCACTTTCCCCTGGCCATTGGGAGTGGAGCGCTCCCCTGGCTGGGCTCTCCATTCCTGTGGCTCACGGATGGATTTTGGCTTTTAGATAGCACAAGGGAGATTCCAGTGGTTCCTGCTCTCTTGGACTGGAAGACAGTTACTGAGAAGATGCCCTGGAACATTGTGATTTTGCTGGGAGGTGGTTTTGCCCTAGCCAAAGGCAGTGAGGTAACATCGTGTGTCTGCTTACCAGAAACATCAACTGGACAAAATGCTATTTGCTCCCTTGTGGAACACCAGAGGGCACTCCAAGAGCACCAGTGCCCCCGTGCTCAGATAACACTTGAAACACATATTAGAGAGGAGCCGTGTTAGTCTGTAGCTTCGAAAACAACAAGAAGTCCTGGGGCACCTTATAGACTAACAGATATTTTGGAGCAGAAGCTTTTGTGGGCCAAGACCTGCTTCATCAGGTGCATCTGATTTGGAAACTAAATATTGGAAAACTGATTTAAAACAAGATACTGCATTTAACTGAGGATAAGGAAGCACCATTTTTAACATATTCTGTGGTAACTAGAACCCTCAGCTGAGCACTAGGACTCCAGTTTGCTAGGCATTGCACACACGGATAAAGACAGGCACATACAGCACGAGAGACTGAACAGATACACAACAAAGGTGGTGGGCTGAAGCACAAGGCTTATGATCAGTGTAGTAAAGCACTAGTCCCAGCACCTCAAACATCCTGGGTACTGTTGAATTTTGTAGGTATTGCAGCAGGGGTGGGTTTCAAGGAGGGATCTGAAGGAGGAAAATGTAGTACTGCAAAGATTTTATGGGGACTTACCCTCATACATCAGCAGTGGCATAGGAGAAAATGCGGCGGTGTTTATGGAACAGTCTGATAAATAGGAAACACAGACTTGCATCAGTGGTGTTCCAGAGGAGGTGGTTGATGGCTGCATGCCGTGTAAGAGGACAACAGGCTATGAAGGATGTTACAGGTGAAGACAAGTTGTTTGTGTTTGATGCGGTGAGGAGATGGAGCCAATGGCTGTGAAGAGTGAGAGGACATGGTCAGAGTGATGAGACAGCAGAATCATGGATTTAGAGGAGATGGCAGGGCACGATGGCATTTCCCCAGTCCAGAAAAGAAGTCATTGCAGAAGTCAAGATGTGAGATGCGAGTGCATGAAAGTTTCAACTGCGTGGACAGAGGAAAGGCTGGCCCACAGAGATGTTATTCAGAAGTAGCAAGATATAGATGTGGCCAGGGTGAGAGAGCCTGCAGAGGCAGCTAAGTCAAACCTGAGAACCAACTTGCAGGTCTGATGCTGATGTTGTCCCCAGTCACTGGGAAAGGAAGAAGGAGGGCTCAGAAGGAGTAAGAACTCAGTTTGGACTATGCTGCACTGAAGCGGCAGCTGGATACCACAAAGGCCTGTTAGAAAGATGGGCTGAGACTGTAGTTTGGACAGGAGACAGGGCCAAATAGTGACCATCTGCAGCTAACGCCCGACCTTTACACCGGGGAAGGGCAATACTGCATTAGTCACCTCGCAGCAGCAGCTTTAGAATGGAACCCAGTGCACGCGCGTGCGCGCCGCTGACGTCCGGTGCCTGTGAATGAATAGAGACTCTGCTCCCCTCAGTAGGCAGCCTGAGTGAGAACCTCGTGAAGAGGGGGCAGCGTGACTGGCAGGGGAAATAGGTTTACTGAGTACATCTGTTATGGCACTTGATCAACGCGTTCCTCTTCATGTCCACTGCGCTGACAGACCTTTCTCCATCCGTCTCTTCCAGGAATCTGGTTTGTCATCATGGTTAGGTGGCGAACTGGCTCCTTTGGAGAATCTCTCACCACCAGCTATTGTTTTGCTGGTGTGTCTCCTGGTTGCCACTTTCACTGAGTGCACGAGTAACGTGGCTACCACCACCCTCTTCCTTCCTGTACTGGCGTCCATGGTAAGCTCCCGCTTTTCAGACTGCTGCTTTGCAAAAAGTATCTGAAACTTCAGTCATATCCCAAGTACAAGCTTCAGCTGCTCACAAACTCTGACAAAGCTGGCTGCAGGCTCCAGCCCTGGAGCATGTGATAAAGTTCATGATGCAGAGATATTACGTACATTCCAATGTTAAGTTCCACCCTTCTAGCGTAAGGTACACAGATGACAATAACAGGGTCGATAAGCTGGGCAAGTGAAGGCCACTTACTCACAGCAATGGCAGTGTGAACTTCCCCACACCACCACCTCGGTGTGTCTCATCAGGCCTGATCAGGGTTAGCTATAGGGTGACTGCATATACAGTCTCAATGGCTATCAAGAGCGCTCCAGTGCCAGCTGGGCTGGCAGACGGGGGGAGAGGAAGAGTGTTATGATGAGGAGTCAAATCTGGCCCCAGGAGAAACTGGAGTAGGAATCACCAGACTGATTTTGACTACGACACCACCTAGTAGGACTAACCTGTAGTTCTGCACTGAAGAGAGCAGAGACCCCCACTTACCCAACCACCTCCCCTCAGAGTTTGGGGCTCTTGCCTTCATGGGGGGTATCTACTTCCTTCTGGACGTAGGTTTTGGTGACTTTTTTTTCCATTTGTGTACTGGTTCTGGATTGAACGTCGATCACGTCATCGCTAAGTGATATTGTGGTAGTAGCCAAATGCCCGAGACAGGATCAGGGCCTGGCGTGCTGGGACATGGCCAGAGTGATGGTGTCCCCGCACACCTGTGAAAGGGCATGGGTGGAGCATGTGCCACTGCTCAACACAACTGGATTCTGCAGGTCCTGACGCCTGATGAGCTTTGCTGGTATTAAAAGTGTCGCCCTCCTTTTCCCTCTCTCACAGGCTCAGGCCATCTGCCTCAACCCCCTGTATGTCATGCTGCCTTGCACGCTCTCTGCATCACTGGCGTTCATGCTTCCCGTGGCCACACCTCCCAATGCAATCGCCTTCTCCTATGGCCAGCTCAAGGTTATTGACATGGTGAGCAGCAGAGCACCCCTCCGATCTCCACTGCCACTGTTCTTGACCACCCTCCTTTTGCTGGTCTTTGCTTTCTGTTGACGAGCTACCACAGATCAGATTCCACCTGACAAAAAGCAAACAAATAAAGAGCACAGCCCTGAGCATTGCCGTAGCGCACTGCGATGCTGACGAGCTCTCGGAGCTATATACTCCTGAGCTCTTAGGCAAGTCAGCGCCACTGCAGGGAAAGGGTCTGGTTGGGTACTCCAGCCACAACAGGGAGTTGATTGGAAATGGAAGCTTGCAGCTGTGCAAATAAACTAAATGAAAACGGTAGTGATGGTAAAGGAGTGCCAGTCATCCTGTTCTTCTGCACAATCATCTGCACTGCATGGCCAAAGCCTCAGACTGCCGTCTCCACAGTAAGCAGTGACCCCGACCAGGGCCGTCCTGATGCTCTGCCTCATGAGAGCACAGAAAGAGGAGAGTATCTTTATAATTGACAGAGAAAGCCTCAAAATTGCAACCCCCCCCCAGAGTGAGTATTGGATCTAGATGCCAAATCAAAGTTCTACGTAAGTATGTGGCTAGAATCTGCGGGCTTCTGCAAAGACATGCAAATATCCGAACAAATACTCAGAGGCTTCCTCAGAGCTAGGATACAGAATCTGTTCTGTTCTGACGTGAATGAGGTTTTGGGAAGAAAACAAGATGAACAGTCTGGGCTCGGTGAGTTAGCATTAGCTACAGGGAAAAAGAGGAGCGGTATTGAAATTAAACATTGGGGCTGATTTATGACAGACGAAAGGCCCAGAGCGGACTAATGGGGCTCTGAATTCCCAGTGCAAGCAGGAGGAAGAGTTCTACCAGTGCAGGAACTGAGGACCACAGCCACAGGCGGTATTGTGAGGATCCCTCACATGACCTGCGAGCGGGAGCATGCTGATTTGGGTGGGAGAGGTCTGCTGGTGGAGAGACATATACAGCTTCAGCACTATGCCAGGGGCCATTCCAGCCTCCAGAGCAGCTCAGAATTGGGAGGCACAAAGATAGCCAAGTCATCACAACAAAAAAAGCAGTCAAGTGGCACTTGACAAGTCATCACATGCCTTTAAACCCCACTCAGAATGCAACCCCTTGATTCCTGTTTGTTTTGCCCAGCACATTGCTACAGGGATCAAGGGCTCTGAAATTTACAACCCCTTTGCCACCTGGGCCTCTATCTCCCCAGCACAACGCTGTGCCATTACTTCACCACAGGCCTTCAGCTGCAGACAGCTGCCCAGGGAGAATAAGGACCTACAGCTCAAGTCACAAAAGCCATCCATCAGACTCCCCACTCCTGATCAGCAGTCAGCAGAGGGAAGAAAATACAGACATGGGCTTTGTCTATACTGGCAATTGAGCAACTAAGTTTCTGTCATTCACAGACACTTAAAGACTCCCCCACCCTGCAAACAGCAAACACTGCGTGCACTTGTATAAATAGTGCTTTGTTGGCTGGCATGGTCCCCTGCCCACAAAGCAAATGCAACTAGGAGTGGGGGGGGTTATGTATGTGTACACGGGGGAGGGGGAGAGTTATTGTTGACAAATGTGCTGACAAACACTGTATACAGACAAAACCAAAAACAGTCAAGTAGCACTTTAAAGACTAGCAAAATAATTTATTAGGTGATGAGCTTTCGTGGGACAGACCCACTTCTTCAGACCAGAGCCAGACCAGAACAGCTAGCACGGCTTCCTCTCTGTTACTGTATACAGAGCTTGACTTTTAGCCATACTCAGCTGTATAATCACAGAGAGGTGGCCCTGTTAGTTTGTATTCCAACAAAACAAACCAACCATCCCCTAGTACTTTAACGACTAACAAAATGAGTTGTTAGGTGATGAGCTTTCGTGGGATCTGAAGAAGTGAGCCTGTCCTAAGAAAGCTTATCACTTAATAAATCAATTTGTTAGTCTTTAAAGTGCGACATGACTGCTGCATCAGCTGTATGATGTAAGTGCACACTTGGTTCAGCCAGTAACACTGTTTCTTTACAATTCTAGGCTAAAGCTGGGAGCGTACTCAACCTTGTGGGTGTCCTGACAATCATGTTAGCCATACACACATGGGGCTTCCCCCTGTTTAATCTGAACCACTTTCCAGTCTGGGCAAACAGCTCATCGCCAGCTTCCTGTAACTAATATGGGGTCTGGCTACACGACCAAGTTTTGTTGGTAACACTCATGTCGGCGCCCACATGCTGACAAACCAGATACCACCAGAGATGTTCACACTTGCTCGCTTTCGACCAATCATGCCCACATGGGGGGCACCATCACTGACAGCATGAGCAATGCACTCTGGCTACGTTTCCCCAGGGCACTGTTGTGGGATGGCAGTACTCCCACAGCCTCTTCCATGCTGGGAGCAGCAGCATGAGAAAATCTGTGAGCTCTTGGTGCTGAGCAGTGTGGAAGCAGCACAGCAGCCGGTCCCTCTTCGCCTGCAGTAGCTGTCTGCCTGGGCTGAGGAGTATTCCAATGATGTGTTCTTTCTTTGTTGCCCAAACAGAGCAGCTCACTCAGCTGTTACACAGCTCCCAGGGCGCTGCAGTGGGAGGGCACATGCCTGCAGGGCAGCAGAGATCAAAACACTGAGTAGAGCCATCGGAGCAGGCATTTTGGGATACTGGTGGAGGCAAGTTCTGTCAACAAAACAAACAGCAGCTGTTTACATTGGCTCTTTGTTGATAGTAAAGGGAGAGGAAAAGAAAAGTTTTTCCTAAGGGTGGAAGTTTTTTGTCCCCCCAAAATGGGTGTTTCTCCCAACAAAAGTCACATTGAAGTGTGAACGATGTCACTGTTTTGTCACCAAAGGATATTTCTGGCCAACAAAACTTGGTAGTGTAGACATACATGGATGGACAATAGAACCAATCGCTGTGTCTGTGGGAGCAGAATATCGTTGATTCCAACCACCAGCTCAAGTTTGTGTGATGTTCTGGATGGGATGAAACATCTAGCAACAAAGCCACCCAGGTGTTAACAACAATACAATTATATGACTCTTTTGCTATATGCAAAAGATATAGATTTATGCTGGGCAACCTTTGCTGCAGTCCCCAGCTATGCTTTGCTTGGGAACCAGTGGGAAATTTCCCCTGGTATCAGGGTCATCCATCAGAGTTTAGATTTTGCCTGCAAATTCAGTGTTTGCTTTGAGCATGTAAGAAAGGAACTGTGCCAGAGAAGTGTATGTAAGAGCAAGAATCGAGGCAGTTTATACTTGATGTAGTGATTGCAATTGTGTGTTTGATACTAAATGTATACCTCCTTTTATGGGCATAGATCTCTCTGTGTACGTATGCTTGTGCATGGGAACGATCAACATAAAACTGCACGTGTGAGCCGCAAGCACTCTGAGAATGTGTGTGTGTGTAATGGTTGTGGACAAATCCAAACACTGTCTTGTTCAGTGTTTCTTAAACTTTTTGTGGCCACGGAATATCAAGCAATAAGATTTTTTATTTGGAATGCCTATGAAAATTTTCTTTTAATTGTCAGACCAAAAAGATGAAACAGCAATATACAGCAAAACCAAAATGAAGTAACTTAATCAGGTATCGCAGCAATGAAGGAGTAACATTGTAACTGGCTTTTACAACAGGAACTATATGCCAGCAGCATATGATATCAAAAAAGTGTCAGACACTTGCAGCACACCTGCAAGTTGTTCATGGAACACCAGCGTTCCACAGAACATAGTTTAATAAACGCTGATCTAGACCATTTTAGTTCTCTGTAATTTATTTATTTAAAAATCTCTCTGAAGTTGAGGTTCAAAAGAGTTTCTGAATGTAAGAGGTTGTTTGCCTTAGAACATCAATTTTAGGACTATTTATGGAGGTGCAAAGAGTGTGCAAGGATAGGGTTTGTTTTTTTTTGGTCAAGGTCCAAATTTCTTGGTCAAGATTTTGCCAAGGTGCAAACTCTAAAGAAAATACTCCATCCCCAACAATAATGATTGTAATTATAACTACATGAAGAGATTTGGATTTCTGTTTAAAAGCATTTGGGAAGTCCAGATTTGGCCCACGGTCCACCTCTTGACTACCCCTGCTGTAAAGACATGACAGGAACAATAGCATTCTTCTGTGAAAGGAGGAAATCTTGTTTCTTAAAGTATTGATGGAATTAAAGAATTGTTATGCAACTCCTACATTCTGTCCAGTTTTTCTATAAGAAACCAATCTTTCTGCTGCCCTTGTATGTGTCAGGGCCCCAAACCCTTCCCCTCCTCCCCTGGCAGACCCAGCATATCCAAAACTTCTTTTAATATCAAGGAAACGATTATGGATTATCCCTTGGTTTTCAGATCAAACTGCAGAAATGTCTAAGGGTATGGCTATGCTTATGGGGGGCTGGCACACCACAATTGATTGATTTTGCTCTGTGTGTGTGAAGACACAGCGAAGTCTCTCTCTCTGTCGACCCAGGGACTCTACGCTGACACATGGAGTAAGGGATGTCAGTGCGAGCCTGAAGATCCTTGATCTACACCAGGGAAGAAAGTCGATCCTGATACATCAATTCTAGCTACACAAATAGTGTGGCTAGAATTGTGCACCTCAGACTGACTTTGATCCCTCGTGTAGACAAGGCCTCAGTGACACAGGAGTGTAAACATGCACAGACATTCAGTGAGACCTACATTCCAAAGGCGAAGATTTTTTAAGATGCTTAGGCACCCAACAGTGCACCCAAGCACATGGTGGATTTTCAAAAGCACCTAAAGAGATTACCTGCCTAGCAGCCATTGAAAGTGAAGTCAATGAGAGCTGAACAGCTAACCTGCATTTGAAAATTCCATCAGGTGCCCACATGCATTTCCAAGCACTGAACTACTTCTGAAAGCCTGGCCTGAAGCCATGCAGGCACTTCTGAAAAAGTTACCTTTCACCTCTATGTTCTGTTTCCACTAGAGAACAGTACATTGCTCGTTATATCTGGGAGGAGGGGAGTGTTTCAAAACCACCATGGAAATTAGCATGGACACGCAGAATGTTCCCACAGATCTGAGAAAAAAAACCATTGACTCCTGCAGAAGCCATAACAAATGCATAAAAGGGCATGGAGAAATAGAAAATTAGGATTTTGACAGGCCAGCTCCTTGCCCATCTTTAGGAAAATCAGGCTATGGGTTCACTGAACACTCCCCATGTTATACATTTACATAAAATCTACTGTGTTCAGGAGTTCCTGCACCACATACTCCAGAACACACACCCCCAACTCCCATCCCTCCAGGTTTGATCCTAATCACTCAGCTGGTAAAACAGGTATCTGCAAGTACAAAATGTGCCAGCTGGAGAGCAGGTACCACGAAAACCGTAGGCTAGAAAAGGTTTATCCCACTCTGCCAACAACCTGCCATGTCTCTGGTGTGTAGTGTTAAAATCCATATGACCTGATCCTTCTGTCAGGATCCAGCTTTATATAAACACATATTTGATGCCATCTGCCAAGATCCCTGCAGTCTCCACAGGGAGGTGTTATGATTTGCTTGTGAATTTACCTCTGTAGTCCTGTGTGGGATGACTGCAATAGCCAATGCCTTATTCAGGGAAGGCATCTTCCCCTCCTTCTTCAAATATGCAGTAAGCTTACCAATACTGAAGAAACCTGCTCTGCATTAATTGATTCCTGCCATGCCATCCTGTATCAAACCTTCCATTCCTGAGTGACTCTGCACAGATGCTAGCCAAAGGCCACCTGAAAGCTCCTTAAATTGAAGACTATCTCACAGACACAGGAGACTCTGGATTTAAGCCAGAACATGAGTTGGAAACAGCCATTGGGGGTCCTGATGAATGGGGCCCAGCTCCCTATAGATGGAAAGCAGACATCCATTCTCTCTCTTCGGCACCTCTCTGCAATATTCAGCCAATACACACTCAACCAATTGCCTCACCTAGAAACGTGGCAGCACTCTGGGGGGATGTGATACAATGACTTCTGTCTTTCCTGAAGGGATACACTGAGTACTGATGAGAGATAGCACCTCTCTCTGTATCACTGACTTGTGGAGTCCCACAAGTATTCTCACTTCACTTGCATTCAGCACTTCCAGATAAAGTAAGAAGCCAACATGGCCCCATGTGACAATAATACGTACTAGACTTATATCACACATCTCCACTTATCCTTCCAATGAACTAGGGCTCAATGTTTGGACAAGATCAGCTGGCAGATGAACAGCTAGTTGAAGCTGAATCCAACAGAGGAGGAGGCGATGTTGGGAGGCAGAGGAAAATGTATTATGGAGCTTTCAGCTCCAGCACAGCTGCCTTTGGTTAAGGCACACGTCCATAATTGGTCAAGTCAGTCCCTAGTTTAGAAGTGCTCTTGGATTCTTCACTGAGGCTAAGCATCTTCCATCTATAGCCAGCAACACTTTCGCCACTTGATGGCTAGAACATTTTGTGCTATTCTGACAGACGATAAGCTGCTTTTAATTACATATGCCTTTGTCACCTCTTGTCTGGATGGCAACAATCACACCTGGGCACAAAGCCATCAATCCTAAGGAAATGCCAACTAGAACAGAACAGATTTCAGCGAGATAGGCAGCTGTGAACAAATCAAGCCTGTCCTCTTTCCTTTACACTGGTTTCCCATAGAATACTGAGTCAAATTCAAGGTCTCAAACCCCACCTGCTAGGTGCTTGCGAGCCTAGAACAAACATATTTAAAGCAGTACCTAAAGCTCCAGAATGAAGGTGAATCTGGCGTGTGCAGCTAACAAAGTTTTCTTGGGGCTGATCCAGGAATGCAGAGCAAATATCTGCAGTATGTATGTGGCTGCAAACCCTGCCATGCCATATTTTGAGATGAAATTGGTAACTGAAGCAAGCTGTCTCCATCCCAGCTATGCAGCTTTCCACCAGAGGGATGGTGAAAGACAGGATCTGCCCAGCACAAAACTGAGAATCCAAGCTCTCATTATCTGGAGCTGGCTTTGAAGTCGGTGCATAGTTACCTCTCCACCCCATGACTGTGAATTTTATCCTGAGACATGACTCCAACTGCTCTGAATGATTCTCCTCTTTCACTTATTATCATCATGATTAGACAACTAAAGGTATGAATGTACTGCAGCAACAAAACCCATGCCAGCAAGTCTCAAAAGCTGGGTTAGCTGATTCCTGGGGCTTGCACTGTGGATATTCTTGCTAGGGTTGGAGCCTGGGCTCTGACACCTGGCAATGGGGGAAGGTCTCAGAGCAAGGCGCCAGCCTGAGCTGCTGTGTCTGTCTACACTGCTAATCCTGGCCCCAGAGCATGAACTGGAGTCAGCTGGCCCAGGCTCTGAGACTCACTTTTTTTGTAGTATAGACATCCACTTGATGAAGTGGTGTGTTCTGTGTTTACATTTAAATGTGGCAGGTCTCACTGTCATTCTGAGCATTAGTGGAAGGAACTCCCTCCCGAGGGCCAAGTGCCGTAACAGCTCTTCTTCCTGCTCCTGCCAGTCTCACTTCTTGTGCTGGCAGCTCCTAACGGCTTTAAAAATTATGCCTAAGACCTTGAATTTGATCAGGTATGGAACCAATGTAACAACAACAAGGCAAGGCTGAAGGGCTGCCTTCTCCTTTCCCACAAAATAATCAGGCAGGAAATTTCTGTGCCAGTGGAGCTTTTTCAGAGTGCTCTTGTACCATGCTGAAACATTCACCTCCCTGTCTTTACACCAGTCTGTCAAGAGCAAAAAATCATGATTAATTGCACTGACAGTGACAGAACACCATTTATTCAAATCTTGGGGTGTTTTCTACCTTTTCAAATAGATTGATTTTCGTTACACCACAGAATACATGTACAGTGCTCTGGTTCTCAATCAGGGAGTTTGCTGGAGCGGGGAGGTCAATGCTGACCCCTCTGCTGCTGGATTCCAGACTCCTCTCCTGGCCCCCATGCTTGCTCTCTGCCACTGGCCCTAGCTCCCATCCTCCCAGCTGAGCTCTGTTCCGGGCTTTTGGGCTCCCAGCCAGCCCCCACTCCCAGCCACCAGCCCCAGCTCTCAGTTGGGTTCCATTCTGGGCTGGCCCATGCTCCCTGCTGTCCACCCCAGCGCCCAGTTGGGCTCCAATCCTGCTAAGGTTCTTCTCCTGCTCCCTGCCACCAGTCCCCTTGCTGGGCTCCCTGCCCAGCTGCTGGGCTCCCTTCCACTAGGGCTCCAGTCCGGCAGCACCCATGGGATCCCTGATGATGTGTCTCGGAGAAGGGAGGTTCAACTTGTATTTGCACTGTAAAAAAAAAATAATATTTTTAAATTCCCCCATTTCACCCACTGCAGTGCAATCTCTTTAAAATGAAAGTTTAAAGTTACAAATGTAGCATTCTGTACAAAAATTTGCATTCAAAAGTCAAACAAAATGTAAAACTTTAGAGCCTACAAGTCCAATTAGTCCTACTTTTTGTTCAGCCAGTTGCTAGGACAAACAAAGAGAAGTTACTCACCGTAGTAACGGTGGTTCTTCGAGATGCGTCCCCGTGGGTGCTCCACAATAGGTGTCGGGCTCGCCCGGCGCCGCAGATCGGAAATCTTCCAGCAGTTACTCCTGGATCGCACATGCGCCGGCACGCGCCGCTCCCTTGCGCGTCCCCGGCCACGTGTGCGATCCGGTCCCCGCCAGTTCCTTGACCAACCGCCTCGGATGCTCCTGAAAGACACTAGACAGAGATCCGAAGCGGGGAGGATGGGCGGGTGGTGGAGCACCCACGGGGACACATCTCGAAGAACCATCGTTACTATGGTGAGTAACTTCTCTTTCTTCATCGAGTGTCCCCCTGGGTGCTCCACAATAGGTGACTACCCAGCAGTAACCCAAGAAAGGAGGTAGGTAATCGGTTTATGTGCAGCTTGCCCCCGAAAGGGCTGCTGTCGAGAGGCGGGTATCCTCTTGGAATACCCGATGTAGGGCATAATGCTTGGCAAAGGTGTCATAGGACGACCAGGTCGCCGCTCTACAGATGTCCTTCAATGCGATGCCCTTAAAGAAGGCTGTTGACGCCGCCACCGCCCTGGTGGAGTGAGCCCTGGGCGGAGCCAGCAAAGGAGTCTTTCGAAGCTCGTAGCACATTTTTATACCGGACACAATGTGCTTTGAGATTCTCTGTGAAGAGAGACCTTCTCCTTTTGACCTGGGAGCGAGAGACACTAGAAGCCTGTTTGTTTTCCGGAACGACTTAGTTCTGTCTATGTAGAAGGCCAACACCCTCCTCACATCCAGGAGATGCAGGCGTGCCTCCTTGCTGGAGCTGTGAGGCTTCGGGTAAAACGAGGGTAAAACTATTGGTTCGTTAAGATGGAACTCTGAAGAAACTTTTGGAACAAAGGCTGGGTGCAGCCATAAGGTTACCGCCTCCTTTGAGAACACTGTGCAGGGCGGCGTTGCCATCACTGCTGCGAGCTCACTCACCCTGCGAGCTGACATAATTGCAAGGAGGAATGTTGTTTTTATCGTAAGGAGACGTAGGGGAACCGTGGCTAACGGTTCAAAAGGTGGACCCGTGAGCGTGCTGAGCACCAAGTCCAGGTTCCACGATGGTGGAAGCGGTTTCTGAGGGGGGTACAGGTTTACCAACCCCTTCAAGAACCTGGTAACGATAGGATGGGCAAATACCGTGGGCCCCTCCTCTGTATGCCGAAAAGCTGATATAGCAGCGAGGTGGACTTTTAGCGAGGATAAGGAAAGTCCGCCCCTCTTGAGGTCCAATAAGTATTCAAGTATTATTGGTATAGGAACGTTAAGGGGAGCTAACTGCTTGGCGGAACACCAGGCTGTGAATCGAGTCCATTTCTGCTTATAAGTCTTCCTGGTGGAGGTCCTTCAGCTACTTTCCAGGACTTGTTGTACTCTCTCCGTGCATGTACTTTCTAAGGAGCTGAGCCATGGATTAGCCATGCTTGTAGGCACAGACTCTGAGGGTTTGGGTGCACTATGGACCCCTGGGCCCGCGTGAGTAGGTCCGGCGCCACCGGTAGAGGGAGCAGTGGGCGGTCCAACATGCGCAGAAGCAAGGGAAACCATTGCTGCCGATCCCACGTTGGGACTACTAGTATCATGCGAGCTCTCTCCCTTCTGGCTTTCTGCAAGACCTTGTGGATAAGCGCTGTAGGGGGGGAACGCGTAAAGTAGGGGGCCCTTCCATGGAATCATGAATGCATCCCCCAGGGACCCCCACCCCACTCCTGCCCTGGAGCAGTACTGGGGACACTTCTTGTTGTGCTGTGTGGCGAACAGATCCATCTGGGGAAACCCCCATGTATGAAAGATCGGTCGTAGCAGATCGGAGCGGATCTGCCATTCGTGCGTGAGTGCGAAGCGCCTGCTCAACTGATCTGCTTTCACGTTGTGAGCGCCTGGCAAGTATGAGGCTTTCAACGTAATGTTGTTGGCAATGCACCAGTTCCACAGTTGGACTGCTTCCGCACATAGGGCACGGGATCTGGCTCCTCCCTGTCGATTTATGTAAAACATAGTGGAGGTATTGTCTGTATTGATCCCGACTACTTTGCCATATGTGTGTTCTCAGAAATGCTTGCAGGCGTTGAACACTGCTCGGAGCTCCAGTATGTTTATGTGCAGTGACTGTTCCGCAGGGGACCATAGCCCTTGCGTCACCTTGTCGCCGATGTGCGCTCCCCATCCTATGTGGGAAGCGTCGGTAGTAAGAAAAATAGAAATTTGTGGTTGGTGAAAGGGCACCCCGGCTAGCAAGTTCTTGGGGTTTACCCACCACGCCAGGGATCTGCGCACCTCTGTTGTGGGTGACACCACCCTGTGAACAGTGTGGGATGCCTGTCTGTAGACGCTCGCCAGCCAATGCTGCAGGCTTCGCATGTGCAATCTGGCGTCCTGTACCACAAATGTTGCTGCCGCCATATGGCCCAGCAGCTGTAAGCACGTTAAGACCGGCACCGTGGGGCTGTATGTTATGACTTGCACCAGCGAACTGATGGCGCGGAAGCGGGCGTCGGGTAGGTACACCCTTGCTGTGATAGAGTTTACGCATGCCCCTATGAACTCTATGTCCTGTGTGGGGTCGGTCTTTGACTTCGCGAGGTTGATGACTAGGCCCAGCGAAGAAAACGTGTCCGCTGTGACGCGTATCATGCGTAGGACCTCTGCCTTCGAGGCCCCTTTCAATAGGCAGTCATCCAGGTATGGAAATATGAATACCCCCTGTCTGTGCAGGTAGGCTGACACCACTGCCAGGGTTTTGGTAAAGACTCTGGGGGCCGAGGAGAGGCCGAACGGAAGAACCCTGTACTGGAAGTGTTCCTTGCCGACCATAAAGCGGAGGAAGCGCCTGTGCGCCGGGTGGATCGTTATATGAAAATACGCATCTTGTAAGTCGAGGGCTGCAAACCAATCTCCATCGTCCAGTGCCGTGAGTATGGAGGCGACTGTAATCATCCGAAATCGTTGCTTGCGCAAGTAGCGGTTGAGGCCCCGAAGATCTAAGATGGGCCTCCAGCCTCCTGTTTTCTTCTCTGTGAGGAAGTCGCGTGAATAAAATCCCTTCCCCTGGAATTGTTCCGGCACTCTTTCCACCGCCCCTATGAACATAAGGTGGTCCACCTCCTGTTTGAGCCTCGCCTTGTGGGTAGCGTCCCGGAGATGGGGCCTGGAGGGAGGCTTCTTCGGTGGGAGCGACTGGAAAGGGATCGCGTAACCCGTGGCTATGATCTCCAGCACCTATTTGTCTGTGGTGATCTTTTGCCTTTGGGATTGAAACGGTCTGAGGCGATGATGGAACATGAGATGAGAGTGGCATTGCGCGATGGGAGTGATAGTGCAGCCCTCGACATGCCTGTCAAACTTGTTGCCTTTGGGCCTGTCCCGAGGTTGTACGGCTTTGTTGGGAACATCGCCTGGGAGTTCTGTACTGTTGCTGCTGTTGATGTCGCCCTTGGTCGCAGCTCCGTTGATACTGTGCATGCTGTGGTTGGTACGGGTAGCGTCTTTGCCGAGGGTAATATTTTTTCTTCCTATATGGAGGGGTATAAATACCCAGGGTTCTAAGTGTAGCTCTCGAGTCCTTACTGGAGTGGAGGACCGAGTCGGTTGAGTCTGCAAACAACTTTTGCGTGTCAAAGGGAAGATCCATGATCTTCGCCTGTAGATCCCTCGGGATGCCCGATGTCTGGAGCCAGGATTCTCTACGCATGACCACTGCTGTAGCCGTTGAGCATGCCGCCGTATCTGCCACATCCAGGGTGATCTGGACTCCCATCCTCGAAGCTGCGCAGCCCTCTTGCACAATTGCCTTCAACACCGGCTTCTTATCTTCTGGAAGTGAATCCATGAGAGAAGTAAGCCTGGAGTAATTATCAAAGTTATGGTTCGCTAGGTGTGCCGCATAATTTGCCACTCTCAATAGCAGGGTGGAAGAGGAATATAACTTCCTGCCGAACAGCTCTAGCTTCTTGGCATCTTTGTCCGATCCCCCCGATTTGTACTGAGAAGTCTTTGACCTCTGCTGGGACGATTTGACCACCAATGAGTTCAGTTGTGGGTTACTGAAAAGGAACTCCATGCCCTTTGCCGGGACAAAGTACTTCTTATCCGCTCTCTTGTTCACAGGCGGAATGGAGGCCGGAGTCTGCCATATGGTAGTGGCTGACTCCATAATGGCTTCGTCCAGCGGGATAGCGATTTTGGATGAAGCCGGGGGTCTCAAATTTTTCAGGAGTTTGTGATGTTTCTCTTGCACTTCTGCCGTCTGAATGCCTTGTGTGAAAGCCACCCTTTTAAACAGCTCCTGAAACAGTTTAAGGTCGTCCGGGGGAGCGACATCCCCGGGGGCCATGGCCTCATCTGGGGAGGACGAGGAGGAACCACTAGGGTAAACTTCCCTCCAACTCTCAGGTTCCTGCGGCCGATGGTACACCTGCTTGCCGGAGGATTGCGAAGGAAAGTCTCGGGGTTCTAAAATTAACTCCCCTTGAGATAACTGAGTTTCCATCCCCGAACGGGAGTGCCCACGGGGGTATTGGACGGCCGGGGGGGACCTGCCCCTGGGCGTAGGCCTGGGGTGTCTGTGTCCAGCATGATAAGAACGACCATGGCAGCACGGGCACGGGTCCGGGGACAGAGACGTGGACCACTCTCGGGGTGTCTACCCCTGATGCCTGGGAGAGAGACCTCCGCGATGACACAGATAGCGGTGACACTGGTTTGTGATAGTACTCCAGTGGATCCAGGCACAGAAAGGGTGAAGGTGGCCCAAGCCATGGTGACATTGGTTGGAGAAATGCAGGAGGTGGTTCTGGATCGGCCGGTGGAGACCCAGGCCTTCTGGGCGGCGTGTGTAGCACAGGGGGAGGGCTTGTTGCTAGCAGGAGCGCAGTGCTGTCCGGAGAAGGGCTGTGGTGCTGGGCTTTTGCTTTTGCCTTTCCCCTCCCCTGCAGGGCTGGCACCACCCCCTCCTGCGCCAGGGATCTCGGCCCCGCTGTCGGCGCCGCACTCGGCCCGCTCAGCTGCGGTGCCGCGCAGATAACGTCCTCCGGTGCCTGCAGGCTCCGTGCCTGTTGGCCCTGCACCACTGGTACCGCGGGGGTCGGTGCCGCCTGTGGTGGTGCCGCTGGTTCTGGCGCGTGCCTTGCCAACACTCTAGGCGCCGTGCGTACCGGCTGTTTCGTAATCGGAGGCTCAGCCTCTGCCACGTGCGCTGCCGCGGTGCCGCTTGCCTGAGTATGTGGCTGGGGGGCTGTGCACTCCGCCCATCCCGCTCCCTGAAACTGCCGGCAGGGATCAAGCTGGGGAGAGTTTCCTCCGTTTTTGCACCGAGGGGGTGAGAGAAGCTGCCTTCCTCTTGTGGAACCCAGAGGGCCCTTCTGATTGCCTCTCCGGCACGTCTGGCTGGAGGGCCTTATCAAACAAGAGCATTTTAAGACGCATTTCTCTGTCTTTCCTGGCCTTGGCTGTGAGCTTAGCACAGTGGGAACACTTCTGGGTAACGTGTGATTCCCCCAGGCATTGGATGCATTCACTATGCCCACTGGAGGCCGGCATAGCTTCGCGGCAGGACTCACACTTTTTAAAGTCTGCAGAAGCCATCGCAGTGAGTCTGTACTGTTAATAGGGTACTTAGCACCTAGTCCGTGCCTGTTTCCCCGAATCGCGGACACCCACCTGCAGGCAGCGGGCGGCCTACTGGCCTTCACGTCCACTCCTCTTCTCCGCTCCTCTCTCTCTCTTATTATTTTCTTTTCTTTTTTTTTTTAAATACTCACTCTCTCTCTCTCTCTCTCTTTTTTTTTTTTTTTTTTTTAAAGAAACAACAATCTACACCTAAAAACACTGTCTAATCTGACTCTGGCCGTAGCCTGAGGGGATTCCGTCTGCAGCCAATGGCAGCTGAGAAGGAACTGGCGGGGACCGGATCGTGCACGTGGCCAGGGACGCGCAAGGGAGGAACGCGCGCCAGCGCATGCGCGATCCAGGAGAACCTGCTGGAAGATTTCCGATCTGCGGCACCGGGCGAGCCCGACACCTATTGTGGAGCACCCACGGGGACACTCGATGAAGAAGTTTGATTACATTTGCAGGAGATAATGCCGCCCATCTCTTATTTAAAAGATCACCTGGCAATCACACGGTACTGTTGTAGCTGACATCACAAAATATTTATGTGACAGATGTGGTAAGGATTTATGTCGCTTCATGTTTCAGCCACCATTCTGGAGGCCATGTACCCATATTCATGACAGGTTCTGCTTGATAACAGTCCAAAGCAGCGCAGACCAATGCAAGTTCATTTTCATCAACTGACTCAGATGCCAATAGCAGAAGGCTGATGTTCTTTTCTGGTGGTTTGGTTCTGTAGGTATTGTATTGGAGCGTTGTTTTAAGACTTCTCAAAGAATGCTGCACAACTTTTTCCTCTCAGATTTTTGGATGGCATGTCAGATTCTTAAACCTTGGGTCAAGGCTGTAGCTATCTTTAGAAATCTCCTATTGGTATGTTCTTTGTGTTTTATCAAATCTGAAATGAAAATGTTCTTAAAGCAAACATGCTGTGTCCTCATCCAAGACCACTACAACACAAAATGGCGGAACGTGGCAGGAGCAGGAGGCATACAATTCTCCCCAAAGAAATTCAGTCACAAATTTACTTACCACATTTTTCAGAAGTGTCATCACCTTTGAAATATGCCCTCTGGAATGGTAGCCAAAGCATGAAGGTTCATAGGAATGTGTATCAAGAAGCCAGCAGCTTGTCTGTCTTGCTGATTGGCTGAACAAAAAGATCTAAGTGGACTTGTAGGTATTAACGTTTACATTGCTTTGTTTTGGAGTGCAGTTCTACAACAAAAACAAAAAATCTACGTTTGTATGTTACACTTTCACAATAAAGATTGCAAAATCAAAAAATTATTTACTAAATTTCTATTGCTATTTTAACAGTGCAATGGAACCTGTGGCTAATTGTGATTTTTTTAACATTACAATTAACTTTTGAGGTAATCACGTAAATTATCTGTGATTAATTGACAGCCCTAGATTACCCCTGTCAAATATTATCCTGTAATCTAAGTATTTGCACTATACTCATTATCATGGAACCCGAGAACCTACCACAATGAAAAAGCCAGAGATGGATTTACCACAGATCTGCATTCTCTCTTTGCTCTTCACTGAGTGGAACAGGAGATTGTGGAGTTTGGTTTGTATCTTATTTATTTATTGTATATTTCTTTTCAATTCTATAGAGGGTTTCACATGCCTCTAAGACTACGCCTATACTAGACCAAGAAAGTTGACTTCAGACGCACAATTTTAGCTATGACCATGCATAGTTAAAATTCACACATCAGTGCTCAGCTCACTTGTCTGCCTATGCAGGGGAAGGTCGATAGGAGAGTTTCTCCCTTTGACCTCCCTTATTCGTCACATCTTGCGAGGAGTACAGGGGTTGACTGTGACCTCCAAGAGCTTGATTTAGTGCATCCAGACTAGAGGTATGAAACTGAACCCGCGAAGAATGACCCTGAGTGGGTCCATATTCTGTGGTAGTCTGGATAAGCCATAAATTGCTGTTTAGCTAAGCTATAAATTTTTCTTTCTAACAGTATTTCCCAATAACCTGGCCTTGCAGCCCTAGCTATCCTTCATATGATTCTCTGACTTCTTTCCTATTTGTGCACATCTTTAAGATATGAGTTGTTGAAAAGTAAATGCAGGTGCAGGCTCCTCACCAGTATGAAGAAGCTGTTGAGGACATTGGAGGCAGAAGACAGATGTAGCATGGTGTGCCCAGGGGCAAGTGGGATAATATTGTGTATCTCTCATGTCATCAGTACAACAGTACTTGTGATCAACATCCATGAGGAAATGGCTTTTGCAGAAGTTGCAGGACAAGGGACACTGAAGGTTTCACACATCCCAAAAGGGACCACCCAGCTGCTGAAAGCAGAGAGGTAACAGGCCGTAGCCTACTGAAACCTGGGCACTGTTGAATGAAACACTTACAGTAGTACTACAAAGCGATGTGGAGAGTAGTCAAAGGGCAAAGTTTAGACCTGTATTTCGTCCCAAGAAGTCCAAGGACTGAGTCCAAGCTGAACTGATGGGTGTGTTGCAGCAAGTACATGAAGGGCACCTTTTATTCCAGGGGTGTGGCTAGGAGTTGAACTGATCATACTCAGCCATACCTCAAGGAACCTGTGCAAAAAAACCAGTAACACATCACTCCCCCCATCCTCCTTGTGATTATAATGTGCTGACCCAAGCAGGTGGAAAGTGTCGTAAGCCACACTACTACTGCGGTCACTCTGCAGGGGTGGTTCTCTGTTGCTATTACCCTCAAGGGGCGGCTCTGACTTTCCTACCCTGTGATCAAATTTCACAATCTGTCCTGAAACTGTCAGCTCAGCATCTGTTGCAGAGCTTAGTGAATCACAAAGCCGTTCTGCCTCAGAGCTGAGACTGAATTTGCTTTCCACAGGAGTGGTAAGTGCCATATTGCTAATGAGGGGACGGTTGCCTGCATGTCTGGCTGGCTAAAAAGCAAGGGCACTGCAAAACCACAAAACACAGGTTTCCCACAGCACATGCCAGTGACTAAGTGGGTGACTCGCATCCAGCTCCTCCATATTCCCCTAGCATTATGCTGCCAAGCCTTGCCATGCCCACACCTACCAGGGAGCTACAGGCACACACACGAGAAAATGAAGATGTTACGCTGATAAACACACACACCCTTTGTCTAGGAGCACAGCAGGGAATACGATGGACACTGTGCCAACCAATAAACAGTGCAAGTAACTTACATTTATAGAATGCATTTTGACATAAAGGGGACAAGGCACTTCTGAAGGGATATGCAAATAGTGGACAAGAATAATTTCATGCAGCACTGAAATTCTGCCATGGCAGCGAGCGACTGCAACAGCCATACTACAACAGGGCTTGAGCAATCCTAGTAGTCCTGCAGAAAGCCATTACCTAGGGCCTCAGCCAGTCAAAGGCAGGATCTTTTAGCACATCCTCCAAGGATCATGGAGCGCATTCAAGAGCCATGATGCTGTGGTGTGGCCTATGGAAGCTCTGCAAACTGGTAACGTAGCTGTGTCCTCTCTCACGAATAGATGCCCCTGGATGCAAGGGCAGGGAATCCACCACAGCATCCGGGGACGTATCCCAGTGTTTGTTCTCCCTCCCACAGAGGGCAGGAAGTGAAGAGAAGTGGGTTTGTACAGGCAGGGAGTGAGCTGTTAGCCTGTTTCAGCAGGATGATTGAAACAGTTTCTATAGTAAGGGTGCTGCTGATGGAAACTCTGCAACGGGTGTGTGTTGTCACTACTTTGACCTAGGGGGTGCTGCTGCACCCTCATGCTTTAGGCTATGTACTCCATTTTTGGGAGGCACTGCAATCTCATTCTTTGTTGTATTATTGTCCCATGCCTACAAGACAAGAGCGCCCCTCCCCCACCCCATATGTCCCTTTTCTAGCAGAGGGTATGGAGACCGATTTCCCATCTCCTCATGGGAGGTGTCCGACCAGGACAGGTGAGGGATACAGGCAGCAGAGGAAAGCTTGCCTTTTCTTGGCTTGCTTTACCTGTTCTGGGGATAAGTGCTTAGTTTTCTGGGGCTGTCAGTTTCACAGCAGAGCATTCACTTTCAATATTTTGAAGCAGAAAGCTATTTTAAACATCCATGCTGAGGACTAATAGAGCCTAGAGGTGGGGGCAGGGCGTGGAAGAGAAACAGTAATGCAGGGAATTGGGAAATCTGAAACTTCAACTCATCACGGAATTTCAGAACCCTGGAATCCTTTCCAGCATGGAACCAATAAAATGACTTGCACTGTGAATCATTCAACTTTATGGCTTGAGTTAGTAATGAGCAAGGTGCCAAAGCCTGGAAATAAAGTGACTGGCATGCGCTAATCACCAGGTATCCAAAATAACAACTATATAATAACTTTAATCACCACTGCCAATGTTGGACATTTTCTTTTATTAAACATACGGTTATTGTTATTTATCCATTAATCATATTACAAGACTGAAAATGTAAAGTTCAGCCGCTAATCAGAAACCATGGACAGATTCTTATGCAATGAGCCATCTAGTGGCTAAAAGCAACGAAGGGTCCTGTGGCACCTTATAGACTAACAGAAAAGTTTTGAGCATGAGCTTTCGTGAGCACAGACTCACTTCATCAGATGCTCATCTGGGCATCTGATGAAGTGAGTCTGTGCTCACAAAAGCTCATGCTCTAAACTTTTCTGTTAGTCTATAAGGTGCCACAGGACCCTTCGTTGCTGTTACAGATCCAGACTAACACGGCTACCCCTCCAACACTAGTGGCTAAAGACAGTCCTCCTAACATATGCCGCGTGCTCCTGAGCTGAGCTATTTGTCAGCGAGAGCTTTCAGTGCCAACTTCTACCTGAAACCGGCCTCAAAGAGCCAGCAGGGAACCACGAGACGCAGAAACATATAACCGCTGACATTCATCAGAGGAGCTGCTTTGCGGCACTTCTGCTAAATTAAAAGTAAAATAATAATTCAACTGAGAAAGAACAGAGTCAAAGCCTGAAAGAGAAACTGAATGAAAAACCTGAAGAGGAAGAAGGAGGGAACAAAACAGGTCATCTGATTGCACAGAACACCCTAAGTTGTTGAGGGCAGTTCATTGTCTTTGAATGTTTTTAGAGCATGTAGCACAGTCGGGCCTGAAATCTCAATGGCAACTTGCAGGTGCTACTGTCATACAAATGACTATAAATAATATTAACACCTTGTTCCTCCTCTTTGCTGTGCTCTGCTGCCCATTTCAGACTTGCTCTGCAGTGCCACAGGATTTCTTTCTAGCTCCATCACCCCTGCCCATGCTCTGTGTCAGAGCTCAGACTTGCAGTGTCACTGGAGTTCCCTTGGTGTCTCTTATTCAATGCCCAGTCTAAATGTAGGAGAGGGACCCCAAATGTCCAACCCTCAATCAAGCATGTGGCTTTCACCAACCTACCAGGCAACTTTTCCCTCCTAATTCCAATCGATAACAGCTAGACTGGCTTTGGTTAACACCAATATCAAACACGCAGCCAGCTTTACGTGCCATGTTACTTATTCAATAAAGCAAAATGAGAAGTAGACGGAATTGCCTCTGTAACGAGGCTCTGTGTTAGACCCTCGATGATAATGTCAAAACAGTAAGTTGTGTGCAAATCCAAAGGAATACACACCCTGTGCAGACTGCGGTCAGGGCAGCAGCCTGCTTTTTGTCTATCCGGTGGGTCCTGGGCAGACAGTAATGGTTGTGCTGGCTTTGCTGCTAGGATTCTCAAGAGAAAGCCAAGTTTCCCCCTGCACTGCATGACTGTCCTGATCAGACCTGCCAGAAAATTCAGCAGGGTTTGCTTTATTTGTACGTCTGTCCCATGAGGCACATTTAAATTTTCTTCCTTGTTCTACCTCTGGCAATGTCCTTCCTGCCACATGAAATACACACTCATAAATCATTAGCCTGTACTGCAGATACCACAATCATACAATACAAGCTGGGGTGTATGGGGTGTACAGGGAGGGGTAGTACCTCTGTTGGGGGGACCTGTCATACCCCTTCGGGGGTAGTCCGTCCACTTTGGTCCCCGCCTGTCACTCAGCTCTCACTTGTGGCTCCAAGTAGCTGCAGCATGCGCAGTGGCCACACCCCAGGCAATGGCTTCGACAGGCTGACCAAACCAGGTGAGTGTAACTGATGGGGCTCAAACCCTCGGTGAATTTTCGGTGAATTTAGGGATGTGCCTACCCAGCATGCGAAGTCAGTTCCAGCGGAATGGGCGGAACAGATCATTTAGATCCAATGGCCAAGAAGGCAGCTCTGCAACACTTTGTGGGAAGTGAAGGGCTTGACAAGGCACGAAAGACGTCAAGGCCATCCACTGCAACCAAAGAAGTTACCAGTCGTGACGATTCTACATACCACTGGCGCCTGGCTTTCAAGGTCGAGAGAGTGGGATTGCTCCCGTGCAACGGCTCTACCACTTAAAAAGCTTTCACGCACAGGTCCTGTGCAAATCATCATATCACCCAAGTCCTGCGGCGATGGGGGAGGGGCGAAGCGACAGGTGGAGGTTACCACTGGGAGTCGTAGTCCCAATCCCGCACGTAGGCAGCCTGTGGACAAGTGGTCGTCCAGCTCTGTACCTGGGGAAGCAGAGTTGCCCGGCAGCATCCCAGGTGTCTCAGCAGTCCTCTTCAGGACAGCACTGCTCACCCTAGTAAGGGAGGGGCCTAGAAATTGCCTGCCCTACAACAACAACTGGCCAGCAAGCCGGAGCTGCCAGTTCAACCCAACTTGTGGTCGAAACCAAAAGAAAAATTTGAGAAAACTTACCATTGGTGTATGGAATGTTCGTACTCTCATGGATTGAGAAGCTGTTGCAAGACCTGAGAGAAGGACAGCTCTCATTGCTCAAGACCTAGCCCGTTATGATATCGATACAGCAGCATTAAGTGAAACAAGATTGGCTGAGGAAGGTTTCTTGAGTGAAGCAGGAAGTGGTTATACCTTCTTTTGGAAGGGCAAGACTGAGAGAGGATAGAATACATGGAGTTGGTCTGGCAATAAAAACTTTGATGCGCCAACTCCCAGACCTTCCAGTGGGTATCAATGAAAGATTGCTGAAAACTACACTTCCCACTAAATGCCAAACGTCATGCCACCATCATCAGTGCATATGCACCCACTCTAGCATGCCCTGATAACTCAAAGGACCAAGTCTATGAAGCTCTCAACAGATTGATCAAGGCCACACCTGCAACAGACAAACTACTCCTACTTGGAGATTTCAATGCCCAAGTTGAGGCTGACAACGAGAACTGGAAAGGAGTAACCAGGCCACATGGTGTAGGCAAAATGAACAGCAATGGACTACTCCTTTTGAGCCTTTGTTCTGAAAACGACCTGACTACTTCCAACACTCTGTTCCGACAAGCAGATAAATACAAAATGACATGGATGCACCCTAGGTCTAAACAGTGGCATCTGATAGATTATGTCATTGTCAGAAGGCGAGACATCCGAGACGTACTGATCACCAGAGTAATGCGAGGTGCAGAGTGCTGGACATATCACAGATTAGTCAGGATATCTCTTCAACCTTACATCGCTCCCTCTTGGCACAAATGCCTTGAGCACGTGCAACCTGCTTTTAACATAGCCAAACTGAAGGATGCTCAATGTTTCAACAATTTTCAGAAGAGTCTCTATGACAAACTAACATCTCACGGTCAACTGGTCAGTACTGTAACCGGAAAGTGGAATCAGTTCAAGCAGATAGTGACTGACACAGCAATAACATTGCTTGGGCCAAAGAAAAGAATACATCAGGATTGGTTTGATGAGAACCGAGAAAAAATATGTTCAGCACTGGAAGTAAAGAGAAAAGCCTTTATCGAATGGCAGAATGACCCCTCCTCAGTCTCCAAATGGGACCATTTCAAGCACCTTCAGAGCAAAACACAGAAAGACCTTCGTCAGATACAAGACAGCTGGTGGGAGGGCAAAGCCAAAGAAATTGAGCACTATGCTGAGACCCACAACTCAAAGATGTTCTTTAGTGCTATTAAGACAGTCTATGGACCTTCTAAACCAAGGACTACCCCATTGCTCTCATCAGACAACACAACACTGATCAAAGACAAAGAGGGCATCAATGAAAGAAGGTAGGAGCACTTTAGCAATCTCCTTAACAGGCCATCGACTGTGAATAACAACATCCTCAATGAAATTCCACAACAACCCGTCCCAACAGATCTTGACTTTCCGCCCACTATAGATGAGATTAAGAAAGCTGTTAGCCAGATGAGTTCAGGAAAAGCTCCTGGAAGAGATGGTATTCCAGCAGAGATATACAAAGCGGCAGGTCCAGCAGCACTATAAGCGTTCCATAGCGTGATCATCAACATCTGGGAGGATGAAAACATACCACATGACCTCCATTATGCTATTATTGTCTCCCTTTTCAAGAATAAAGGCAGCAAAGCAGAATGTGGAAACTACAGAGGCATATCCCTCCTCTCCGTTGGAGGGAAGATCATTGCCTGCATTATCTTGAACTGCCTAACAGTCAGTATTTCCGAGGCAAATGTACCTGAAAGTCAACGTGGTTTTCAACCTGGCCGGAGCACAGTCGACATGGTGTTTGCTGTCAGACAAATACAAGAGAAGTGCATTGAACAGAACATGCACCTGTATGCTGTCTTCATAGATCTGACAAAGGCATTTGATATCGTCAACAGGGAAGCCCTTTGGACCATTTTAATACAACTTGGCTGCCCAAGAAAATTTGTCCAGATTATACGCCTTTTCCATGACGGCATGACAGGCAAAGTACTGTCTGATAGAGCCACATCAGCCCCCTTCAACAACACCAATGGCATGAAACAAGGATGTGTTCTCCTGCCCTATTTAACCTGTTCTTTGTATGCGTCCTTAACCATGGAATGAAAGATCTGGACCGAAGTATATACCTGAAATACCGGCATGATGGTTCACTTTTTGACCTCCGTCCCCTGAATGCAAAGACTAAGACACTGCAGAAACTCCTTTCTGAGGCACTCTTTGCCAACGCTGTGCCCTTATGGTTCACACTGAAAACGATCTTCAGCACATTGTCAACAAGTTTGCTGAGGCCTCGCAACTTTTTGGACTAACTATCGGCCTCAGAAAGACAGAAGTTCTCCATCAATCTGCACCTGGATCAAATGCTCCTGTCCCGAGTATCTCCATTGACGGCACTCAGCTTAAAGTAGTGGAGAACTTTAAATACCTGGGTAGTGTCATATCCAGTGATGGATCACTGGATAATGAGATCCACACACGAATATCCAAAGCAAGCCAGGCACTTGGCTGTCTGTGTGTCAAAGTACTAAATCACCACATCTGGATGTCAAAAAAACTGCTTGTGTACAGAGCTGCTGTTCTCATCTCTTTTGTATGGGTGTGAAACAGGGACACTACATAGGTGTCACATCAAGCAGCTCAAAGCATTCCACACACGCTGCCTCTAACATCATGAAGATCTGCTGGCAAGACAAAGTGCCCAATCTTGAGGTCCTCGAGAGAGCCCAGATGACAAGCATCGAAATGATGATTATGAAGTCACAACTACTTTGGACCGGTCATGTCAGCCGCATGGATGCCAAAAGAATCCCTCGCCAGCTTCTGTATGATGAACTCTCCCAGGGCATCTGGAGTATAGGTCGTCCACAGAAACGCTACAAGGATACCATCAAAGCCAACCTGCAGTACAGCAGTATCAAACCTAGGGACCTTGAGGACGCTGCCAGTGACAGAACACAGTGGCATGCAACGGTCAGAAACATCTGCATTGCCTTTGAGGAAGACCGCTGCCGGCGTCTACAAGAGGCACACGAACGATGTCACAGAGCATCAGCAATGCACAACCCACTGATTGCGAACTTCCCATGCACCATCTGCGGCAAAATGTGCACCTCTAGAATTGGCTTATACAGTCACCAGAGGGCACACCATGAGACCAGTAACAGATGATCTGCACAGATTTGTCATCATCAGCTCGATGGACTACCGTTACAATACAGGCTTCCTGGAACCTGTGCTTCTCCTCTCTCTTCTCTCTGCGGAGCTGATCAAAGGGCTCTGTGATCAGACCAAGAGCAACCACTGCTACTGAAAAGACAGCACAACCCCCGAGATGCCATCTATTCCAGTTGACATGTCAGTGGCCTCTCCTTCAAATCTTTATCATCTAGGTCACATGCTCAGAGGCCCCTGCAGGCCCAGAGACTAGGGTAGAAAGCTTTTCTCCTCTTGTTGGCAATGCAAGTCACTTCTTCTATCTGATGGCCATTCTGTGCAGTGTGTGAAGTGAATGGAAAATCTCGGCCCAATTTTTGGTGGACAGGTATCCCTACTAAAAATACCCACCACCACTAGAACTAATTTTCTAGTGATCAGTCCCTAGTGAGGCCAGATACTGAATGGATCATGGAACCTGAACACCACTCTCATACTTAGAAGTGGTCCTTTCCTAGGTGGGATGAGGCACATTGGAGGGGAGCATGGAAAACAGTGTTTTGCCAGAGCACATGCTGTATCTGTCCAGGAAACAGAGAACTTCTATCTTCAAGGCTGTTACTCCAGTACTTTTCATTCAAGTGCCTAGCTGCCCTTCTGATTTCAGTACATCCAGACAGTTGCCACTGTGGCACTGTCATGCCAAAACAATCTGCAGTGAGAAGGGCAGGGTTGCAGACATCATGTAGCATGATTAATATTGATGACGGGTTCCGCAATATATTCAGAGAAGAATGAGGTATACAGCAGGCAAAAGGGGCAAGTTCAGAACTGGAATCAGTAGCCCTTTCCCAGGATGCACAGGTGTGTGTGGCAGTCAGGACTGCATGATCATGTGCTTGTATGTTGGCAGAAAAACTCTCAAGGAAAACACAGACTATTACCCTAGACCCCTGTAGTTCATAAATGTGCGACAGCTGACAGAGACCGGTTAGTGACTACTATGCTTAGTTCTGCTACACTAGATGAAGGCAAGTATGTCATATTTTTCCAGCCACTCTTTTGGATCAGTGTTGCATTTGGCCCACTGTACCTGTTGAACAGCCTCTGCAGGGAATGACTCCAGAACATGGTTATGCTCCGTGCTCCAGCAAGATTGGTTCTTGGAGCCCTGACAGATGCATACACAGGTCAGCCAAATGCTGACACCACTCTAACTCAGCTGCTGTTTCTTCAGGACAAAAGACAACATGGCACTGTACCTTTTGCTAAGAATTTTGCTCAATTTCCTTCTTCCATCCCTTCAAGATGTAGCATTTAATTTCCTGGTGCTTTCAGGGTATTTGCAATTTCTACCAAACATAAAATGTAGCATCAAGAAAGTATACGTCCTCGTCACACTGCAGCCACATCACAAAACATGTAGGCGAGAGTAGCAGAGGGAATCCTATGTAAAATAAGCTTAGTGTTTTGAATCCTAATACTAATTCGCCTCCTGAGATACTAAATAAGCCTACACAATCCAGAAAGGCGGTGAGCTTGACTGGCTGCAATATTCCTTAATAAGTGGTTTCTCTTGCATGTGATTCTGGACAAATATGTAATAAGCAAGGAGGAATCTACATAAAAAGGCCAAAATTTCCCACAGAAACAAAATTATATTTCCCAGGCGTTTCTTCTTTTGCAGATGGCAAGTTGCATTAAAGAACATTCGGATGATAGAAAATATTGTAAATGTTTCTTGTGAGAAAGACTAAGTGCAAAAGCTGTGCTGGAGATATGAATTTCAGAACACAGGGCACACTGGTGTACACAGGCAAGACTGTGCTGATTTCCTGGCTCTGTTTCTTTTGAAGTCACATTTTCTCTTTGGCATCAGTGCCAGATAATGTGATGCAACATTTAATGGATCAGAGCAGGTAATGAGAAGCAGTCTGAGCAGGTATATTTTACTGCATATGCTAGTATACAGCAACTACCCAATCCACCTCATCTGGTATCCTGGGACAGACTTTTTAAATAGTTTTATTGAAGGTAAAGACTAGAACATACAAAGAAATATAGCTGTGTCTTCATCATACTCAGTGCAAGCAGGAACTTAAGACTTGTGATACATTTTATTTTAATATTTTATTTGTGACTATATGGCATTTTATGACAGGTTAGAGCAAAACCACTAGAAGAATAAAACTGGAGGTGACAGATTGTAGTGAGTGGTTTTGTGTTGTCCAGAATGGATGGAATGGGCTTGCTTTAGATTATATGAAATGGGTGTAACTATATTATCATGATTTGTTGAGATGCAACATTGTGCTCTGTACTATATAAAACAGAGGAAAAAGTCTCTGCTTTCTGAAGTTTACATCTTCATAGGCAGATGACTATATAAGACAGGAAAGTCCTTCTATACATTGGATTTTATTTAGATTTTAATTTGTCATGAAAGAAATATTTGCATATGCAGCAGTTATAAAAGAACTAACTCAGGCACCACCTGCCAGGTTAATCATAATAATTACAAATGTAATGAACTGTTCACTGGCAAGGCAGCAAATTGTCAGATCCTTTGAACGTCACATTGGCTCAAGGCAATTCCCCACAAACACATTCACCAAGGCAGAGAAACGATGGCCATGGCAGGACAAAAGCAGCCTTTGGGATCAGATCCCCTCCTGCCTGCTCAGCAAACAGTAGAACTCAGGTCATTCCTTGTGAGGTGTCCCTGACTACAATAATCTCGAGAGAAGCCGGACTGACAGGTAATCTCTCAAATGATAAAATTTAATTCTCCTTCTCTTTGGCTAAATTTACGCTGGGGGGTTCTGTTGACAAAGCTGGTGTTTTGTCAACAAAACCCATGAGGGTCTACACTCCCAAGGAGTTCTGTTGAGAGTAAATGGACAGAATGTGGCACTTTTGTTGACAGCGTTCTGCTGCTCCCCTCGAGGCAGAATGCCTCCGTCGACAGAAAGCCAGGCTGGATGTTCCAGGGGGCCTTCTGTCGAAATAAAAGGCTTCCAGGGTGCCAGGCAGGTGCCCCAGGGAATGCCCCACCCACAGCAATCAGAGGTCTATGGTCCCTGCCTCTGGCCATTCTTAAAGCCGCAGAGAACCAGCCAAAGCCCAAAGAGGAGGAGGAGCAGGAGGAGCAGCAGCAGCAGCACCCTGGACTCAACCCCCGCCGGAGCTGGAGGCGGACATGGAGGCTAAAGCCGGCAGCAGCATGATGGTCATTGGCCTGGAATCAGACCCTGCCAGCCAGGCCACCTCCAGGGCATACATGGAGCTGGGAGAGGGTCCCTCCGGTAAGTACCCTGCACGTCACACATCCCACGGTGTGGGAGGCGGGCACAGACGGGGCATGCTGTGAGCATCACCCAGCTGGCTCGGGCAGGGCCTCACACTGTGGTCCCGGTATGTAGAATCACGTAAAAGGTAGCTTGTCCCACCTGGACCCAGCGAACAGCCCCAGGCATGGGTGCCAGCCTGCTGCCAGCCTCACGGGAGGCTGAATGAACCCCAGGCCCTGGATGGGGTGAGGAGCCCTGCCAGCACCTGCCATGGACAGAAGCGGGCTAGCTGCACAGGCCAGGCTGATTTCAGATGCGCCAAGGAGTGGGGCTCCCAACACGTGGGCATGCCTGCAGGCGTGAAACAGCACCTGCTCCCATGGGCTGTGCTGAGAGCCACATGTGTAGGAGGGGTGCCTGGGGAGGGCCACGCTGTGCCCAGCTCACCTGCCACCCATGTGGGGACCCCTTCCGACCATACACCTCCCCTTGGCTGTTAGCTCATTGGGTGGGTGGGGAGGGGGTGCGCAATGGTCAGCCCCGTGGCCGAGGCACTGCGGAGTCCCCATGCAGGCCACACGTGCCTTTGCTCCCAGGACAGCCCCATCCTGTGACCCGGGGCCATTGCTTTCTGCTCACAGTGAGGGGAAGGGCTTTAGAGGCTGTGTTGCCTGAAAGACTCACCATCCCTCCTCGTCTTCCTGACAGCTGGACCTGCACCAAGTGAGGGACAATCCAGCCTCACCTCCCTGCCAGGATGGGGCAGCCCCACCCCAGCACTGGAGCATGGCAGCCCCAAACTGGTGCCAGGGCAAGCCGGCACCCCCCCCCCCAACAAGAGGGCAGGCCTGCAGCTGGAGGGGCCGTTGCAATGCTAACAGGGATGTCCAGAGGATCCACACTGCTGCCCACTGGAGGCTCATGGACCTCCTGGAGCAGCGGCTGGAGGATGACTGGGAGTGACAGTCATGGGCCTGGGACCAAGTGATGTCCCACCTCAACGGCACCAGTGGCATCTGGTGGGACCTGTTGGCCCAGCCGTCCGCAGCTGTCCCTTCTGGAGGTAGGCACGCCTTGGCATGGGTAGGGAACGGGCATGCGGGGGGGCCCTTTAAGGGTGCATCTCGATGGGGCTCCCAGAAAGGATTGCTGGCCACGCGACCCTGTCTGATGGTGCTCCAGGGGCTGTTCTGTTGAAAGAGCAGACGAGCAGTCTGGCTGCCCTCTGCTGACAGAGTGGATCACTTTTTCGATTTGCTTTGGTGCCCATCTGTCAGATTGTGGCCATTTTATCAGAAGGTATCTTCCAACAGAAACTTCTGTTGACTGATCGCTCTAGTCTAGACATAGCCTTTAGGTCTACATGTCTGTCACATGTTACACTCTAAACACAGTGTAAATTGCGGACTCTTTGCTGTATAGTTAGCAGTTAGATAGCTGGAGTTGGATACACAAAATTCTGAGCACACATGGAAGTGAGAAGACCCAGCAGATTTAGGCCGAAGTTTTCAATGTGCAAATCTGCTTATCTGGATTTCACCAAGGTTGGCAGAAAGGAGGAATCAGTCATCAGGCTTATTCCCATGAGACCCCAGCAGGCTGCACTTGGAATGGACGGGAGGGTTTGGAGGAATATATAGGCATATGAACACCCCACTTGAGAACCTTAAAAGAGAAGTTACTCACCTGTGTAGTAACGATGGTTCTTCGAGATGTGTCCCCGTGGGTGCTCCACAGTAGGTGTCGGGCTCACCCTGGCGCCGCAGATTGGAAATTTCCAGTAGTCTCCGTCGGGTTGCGCATACGCCGATGGGCGTCGGTCCTTCGCACGTTTTTGGTCACGTGCGTGATCCGGTCCCCACCAGTTCCTTGACCAACTGCCCCGGATGCTTCTGAAAAAACACGAAACAGAGCTCCGAAGTGGGGAGGAACAGGTGGGTAGTGGAGCACCCACGGGGACACATCTCGAAGAACCATCATTACTACACAGGTGAGTAACTTCTCTTTCTTCTTCGAGCGGTCCCCATGGGTGCTCCAAAGTAGGTGACTACCCAGCAGTGACCCCAATTAAGGAGGTGGGTACCCGATTTATGTGCAGCTTGCCCTTGAAAGGACTGCTGTCGACAGGCGTGTATCCTCATCAAACACCCGGTGCATGGCATAATGCTTGGCAAAGGTGTCGTAAAATGACCAAGTCGCCACTCTGCAGATGTCTCTTAGCGCGATTCCCTTGAAGAAGGCCGTCGATGCCGCCATCGCTCTGATGGAGTGAGCCCTGGGCGGAACTAGCAGGGGGTCTTACGAAGCTCATAACACAGCCTTATGCAGGATACAATGTGATTTGAAATCCTTTGTGAGGATAGGCCTTCCCTTTTCAACGTGGGTGCGAGGGACACCAGGAGTCTGTCCATTTTCCGGAAGGGATTAGTTCTATTTAAAAGGCCATCGCCCTCCTCACATCTAGTAGGTGCAGCCGCGCCTCCTTGCTGGAGTTGTGAGGCTTAGGATAAAATGAGGGCAATACTATTGGCTCGTTAATGTGGAACTCTGAGGAACCCTTTGGAACGAAGGCTGGGTGTAATCGTAAGATCACCGCTTCCTTTGAGAATACTGTGCAGGGCAGTGTTGCCATCACTGCTGCAAGTTTGCTCACCCTTCGGGCTGATGTAATCGCGAGAAGGAAGGTTGTTTTCATGGTAAGTAACCAGAGGGGTACCGTGGCCAATGGTTCAAAGGATGGTCCCGACAGCATGTGGAGGACCAAGTCCAAGCTCCATGACGGTGGTAGCGGTTTCTGAGGGGGGTACAGGTTTGCCAGCCCCTTTAGGAACCGAGTGACAATACGATGGGCGAATATGGTTGGCCCTTCCTCTTTGTGTTGAAATGCTGATATAGTTGCTAGATGGACCTTTAGTGAGGATAGGGAGAGCCCGTCTCGTTTTAGCTCCACCAGGTATTCTAGAATTACAGTTATAGGGACGTCCAAAGGAGCTAACTGCTTAGAAGAGCACCAGGAGATAAATCGTTTTCACTTCTGTGCGTAAGTCCTTCTAGTGGAATTCCTTCGACTGAAATCCAAAACTTGTTTCACTCCCTCCGAACATGTGCTCTCTAAGGCGCTGAGCCATGGATTAGCCACGCCTGTAGGCGGAGTCCTTGAGGATGTGAGTGCACTATGGACCCCTGAGCCTACATGAGAAGGCCCAGCACTGCTGGTAGGGTGAGTGGCGGGCGGCATGACATGCGTAGAAGTAGAGGGAACCATTGTTGTCGGTCCCAGGTTGGGACTATGAGTATCATGTGTGCTCTCTCCCTTTTGGCTTTCTCTAAAACCTTGTGGATGAGTGTTGTGGGAGGGAACGCATAGAGCAGAGGGCCCTTCCATGGCACCGTGAAGACGTCCCCCAAGGATCCCTGTCCTATGCCCGCTCTGGAGCAGTACTGAGGGCATTGTTTGTTGTTGTAAGTGGCAAACAGGTTGATTTGGGGAACCCCCCATTTGTGAAAAACTTGTTGGAGCAGATCGGAACGGATCTGCCACTCGTGCACGAGTGCAAAGCATCTGCTGAGTTGGTCCGCCTTCATGTTGTGGACACCCAGTGAGTATGTGGCTTTTAGCGTTATTGTTGACAATGCACCAGTTCCACAACCGGACCGCCTCCGCGCAGAGCGCGCGCGAGATCTGGCCCCTCCTTGTCGGTTGATATAAAACATGGTGGAGGTGTTGTCGGTATTTATCCCGACTACTTTGCCATGCAGGTATTTTCGAAAACGTCTGCACGCATTGAACACTGCTCTGAGCTCTAGTATGTTTATGTGCAATGTCTTTTCTGCGGGGCACCATAGCCCTTGAGTTACTTTGTTGCCGATGTGCACTCCCCATCCTATGTGGGATGCGTCTGTCGTAAGAAAAATCGTAATCTGTGGTTGGTGGAAGGGCACCCCTACTAGCAAATTCTTGGGATCTGCCCACCATGCCAGTGACCTTCGTACCTCCATTGTGGGCAATACTGCCCTGCGGATGGTATGGACTACTGGTTTGTAAACGCTCACCAACCAATTCTGCAGGCCTCGCATATGCAGCCTGGCATTCTGTACCACAAACGTGGTGGTCGCCATGTGTCCCAACAGCTGTAGACATGTGAGGATTGGCACTGTGGGGCTGTACGTCATTACTTGTACCAGGGATTTGATGGCACGAAAATGGGCATCGGGCAGGTATACTCTTGATGTAATAGAGTCTATGCGTGACCCTATGAAAGAGAAGTTACTCACCTGTAGTAACGATGGTTCTTCGAGATGTGTCCCCGTGGGTGCTCCACAATAGGTGTCGGGCTCACCTGGCGCTGCAGATCGGAATTCTTCTAGCAGTTTCTATTGGATCGCGCATGCGCCGATGCGTGCCGCTCCCTTGCGTGCCCCCAGCCATATGAGCGATCCGGTCCCCGCCAGTTCCTTGACCAACCGCCTCGGATGCTCCTGAAAAACACCAGACAGAGATCCAAAGCGGGGAGGATGGGCGGGTGGTGGAGCACCCACGGGGACACATCTCGAAGAACCATCGTTACTACAGGTGAGTAACTTCTCTTTCTTCTTCGAGTGGTCCCCGTGGGTGCTCCACAATAGGTGACTACCCAGCAGTAACCAAAGTAAGGAGGTGGGTAATCGATTCATGTGCAGCTTGCCCCCAAGAGGACTGCTGTCGACAGATGGGTGTCCTCCTCGAATACCCGATGCAGGGCATAATGCTTGGCGAAGGTGTCGTAGGATGACCAGGTCGCCGCTCTACAGATTTCTTTTAACGCGATGCCCTTGAAGAAGGCTTTTGATGTTGCCACTGCCCTGGTGGAGTGAGCTCTAGGCGGGGCCAGCAAAGGGGTCTTTCAAAGCTCGTAGCACATTTTTATACAGGACAGAATGTGCTTTGAAATTCTCTGTGAAGAGAGGCCTTCCTCTTTTGACCTGGGAGCGAGAGACACTAAGAGCCTGTCCATTTTCCGGAAGGACTTAGTTCTGTCTATGTAAAAGGCCAACGCCCTTCTCACGTCTAGGAGTGTAGGCGCGCCTTCTTGCTGGAGCTGTGAGGCTTTGGGTAAAACGAGGGTAAAACTATTGGTTCGTCAAGATGGAACTCCGAGGAAACTTTTGGAACGAAGGCTGGGTGTAACCGTAAGGTTACCGCCTCCTTTGAAAATACTGTGCAGGGCAGCGTTGCCATCACTGCTGCGAGCTCGCTCACCCTGCAGGCTGACGTAATTGCAAGGAGGAAGGTTGTTTTCATCATAAGGAGTCGGAGGGGTACCGTGGCTAATGGTTTGAAGGGTGGTCCCGATAGCGTGCTGAGCACCAAGTCCAAACTCCATGACGGCAGAAGCGGTTTTCAAGGGGGGTAAAGGTTTACCAGCCCCTTCAAGAACCTTGTGATGATAGGGTGGGCGAATACAGTGGGCCCTTCCTCTGTATGCCGAAAAGCTGATATAGCAGCGAGGTGGACCTTTAGCGAGGATAGAGAAAGCCTGTCTCATCTGAGGTCCAATAGGTATTCTAGTATTACGGTTATAGGAACGTCAAGGGGAGCTAACTGCTTGGCGGAACACCAGGCTGTAAATTGAGTCCATTTCTGTTCATAAGTCCTCCTGGTGGAGGTCCTTCGGCTACAGTCCAGGACTTGTTATACTGCCTCCATACATGTGCTCTCTAAAGGCGCTGAGCCATGGATTAACCATGCTTGTAGGTGCAGTCCCTGAGGGTGCGGGTGCACTATGGACCCCTGAGCCGGCGTGAGTAAGTCCGGCGCCACCGGTAGGTGAAGTGGTGGACGATCCGACATGCGCAGAAGCAAGGGAAACCATTGTTGCCGGTCCCAAGTTGGGACTATGAGTATCATGCGAGCTCTCTCCCTTCTGGCTTTCTGCAGAACCTTGTGGATAAGCGTTGTGGGGGGAAACACGTAGAGTAGAGAGCCCTTCCATGAAATCATGAATGCGTCCCCCAGGGACCCCCGCCCTATTCCTGCTCTGGAGCAGTACTGAGGGCATTTCTTGTTGCGTTGGGTGGCAAACAAATCGACTTGGGGAAACCCCCATGTATGAAATATGCACCGTAGCAGGTCGGAGCAGTTCTGCCATTCGTGCGTGAGTCCAAAGCGCCTGCTCAGCTGATCTGCCTTCACGTTGTGAGCGCCCGGCAAGTACGAGGCTTTCAACTTTATGTTATTGGCAATGCACCAGTTCCACAATTGAGTCACGTCTACACGAGCCGGCTACTTTGAAGTAGCCATGCCAACTTCGAAATAGCGCCCGCCACGTCTACACATGGCGAGCGCTATTTCGAAGTTGAAATCAACGTAAGGTGGCAAGACGTCGAAATTCCTATCCTCAACAGGAGATGGGAATAGTGCCCTACTTCGACGTTCAACGTCGAAGTAGGGCACGTGTAGACGATCCGTGTCCCGCAACATCAAAATAGTGGGGTCCGCCATGGCGGCCATCAGCTGAGGGGTTAAGAGACGCTCCCTCCAGCCCCTGCGGGGCTCTATGGTCACCGTGTGCAGCAGCCCTTAGCCCAGGGCTTCTGGCTGCTGCTGCTGCAGCTGGGGATCCATGCTGCATGCACAGGGTCTGCAACCAGTTGTCGGCTCTGTGGATCTTGTGTTGTTTAGTGCAAGTGTGTCTGGGAGGGGCCCTTTAAGGGAGTGCTTGTTGTTGCCTGGGAAGTGCTAGTCCGCCCTGTGACCCTGTCTGCAGCTGTTCCTGGCACCCTTATTTCGATGTGGGCCGCTCTGGCGTGTAGATGCTCCCCTGCAGCGCCTACTTCGATGTAATGCTGCCCAACGTCGACGTTGAACGTCGACGGCACCAGCCCTGGAAGATGTGTAGACACTATTCATCAAAATAAGCTATTTCGATGTAGCATACACGTGTAGACGTAGCTTTGGACTGCTTCCGCACATAACGCACGGAATCGTGCCCCTCCTTGTCGACTGATGTAGAACATAGTGGAGGTATTGTCGGTATTGATCCCGACTACTTTGCCATGCAGGTAATCTCGAAAATGTCTGCACACGTTGAACACTGCTCTGAGCTCCAGTATGTTTATGTGCAGTGTCTGTTCCGCAGGGGACCACAGCCCTTGCGGCAACTTGCTGCCAATGTGCGCTCCCCATCCTATGTGGGAGGCGTCGGTAGTAAGAAAAATAGAAATTTGTGGTTGGTGGAAGGGCACCCCCACTAGCAGATTCTTGGGATTTTCCCACCACGCTAGGGATCTGCGCACCTCCGTCGTGGGCGACACTACCCTGTGGACAGTGTGGGATGCCGGTTTGTAAACACTCGCCAGCCAATGCTGCAGGCTTCGCATGTGTAACCTGGCATTCTGTACCACAAACGTCGCTGCCGCCATATGCCCCAACAGCTGCAGGCATGTTAGGACCGGCACCATGGGGCTGTACGTCATGCCTTGCACCAGGGAGTTGATGGCGCGGAAGCGGGCGTTGGGCAGGTATACTCTTGCTGTGATAGAGTTTATGCATGCCCCTATGAAGTCTATATCTTGTGTGGGTTCGGTCTTTGACTTTGCGAGGTTGAGAACTAGGCCTAGTGAAGTAAACGTGTTTGCAGTGACGCGTATCATGCATAAGACCTCTGCCTTTGAGGCCCCTTTCAGCAGACAGTCGTCCAGATATGGGAAAATAAACACCCCATCTGTGCAAGTAAGCTGATACCACTGCCAGGGTTTTGGTAAAGACTCTGGGTGCTGAGGATAGGCTGAACAGAAGAACCCTGTACTGGAAATGTTCCCCGCCGACCGCGAAGCGGAGGAAGCGTCTGTGCGCCGGGTGGATTGTTATATGAAAGTAAGCATCTTGTAAGTCGAGGGCTGCAAACCAGTCTCCATCATCCAGTGACGTAAGTATGGAGGCAACTGTGATCATCCGAAAGCGTTGCTTGCGCAAGTAACGGTTGAGGTCCCGTAGATCCAAAATCGGCCTCCACTCTCCAGTTTTCTTCTCTGTTAGGAAGTAGCGTGAATAAAAACCTTTCCCTTGGAATTGTTCCGGCACTCTTTCTACTGCCCCTATGAACATGAGGTGATCTACCTCCTGCTTGAGCCTCGCCTCGTGGGCAGCGTCCCTGAGATGAGGTCTGGCAGGAGGCTTCATCGGTGGAAGTGACTGGAAAGGGATCGTGTAACCCGTGGCTATAATTTCTAGCACCCATTTGTCTGTGGTGATCTTTTGCCATTGGGAGTGGAACGGTTTGAGGCGATGATGGAACATGAGATGAGAGTGGCATTGAGTGATGGTGTTGATAGTGCAGCCCCCGACATACCCGTCAAACTTGTTGTCTCTGGGCCTGCCCCGAGGGTGTACGGCTTTGTTGAGAACGTCGCCTGGGAGTCCTGTATTGCTGCTGCTGTTGATGGCGCCCTTGGTCGTAGCCTCACTGATATTGAGCACGCTGTGGTTGGTAAGCGTATCGTCTTTGCTGAGGATAAAATTTCTTCTTCTTGTATGGGGGAGTATAAATACCCAAGGTCCCAAGTGTGGCCCTCGAGTCTTTGCTGGAGTGGAGGACCGAGTCGGTTGAGTCCGCAAACAGCTTTTGCTTATCAAAGGGAAGATCCACAATCTTCGCCTGCAGGTCCCTGGGGATACCAGACGTCTGGAGCCAGGATTCCCTACGCATTACCACTGCTGCAGCTGTTGAACGTGCCACTGTGTCCGCCATGTCCAGGGCAATCTGGACTCCCGTCCACGATGCCGCATAGCCCTCTTGGACAATCGCCTTTAACACCGGCTTCTTGTCCTCCAGGAGTGAATCCATGAGGGGAGTGAGTCTAGAGTAATTGTCAAAGTTGTTGTTTGATAAATGTGCCACGTAGTTTGCCATTCTCAATAATAGGGTAGAGGAGGAATAGACCTTCCTGCCAAACAGCTCTAGCTTCTTAGCATCTTTATCCGACCCCCCCGACTTGTACTGAGACGTCTTCGACCTCTGCTGGGACGATTCGACCACCAAAGAATTGGGCTGCGGGTGACTAAAGAGGAACTCCATGCCCTTGGCTGGGACGAAACACTTCTTATCCACTCTCTTGCTCGTAGGCGCAATAGAGGCCGGGGTCTGCCATATGTTAGTGGCTGACTCCATAATGGCTTCATCCAGCAGGATAGCGATTTTAGATGAAGCCGGGGGGTCTCAAATTTTTCAGGAGTTTATGATGCTTCTCCTGCACCTCTGCTATTTGAATGTCCTATGTGAAAGCTACTCTTTTGAACAGCTCCTGGAATTGTTTAAGGTCATTCGGGGGGGAAACATCCCTGGGGGCCATGGCCTCATCTGGGGAGGATGAGGCGGAACCACTGGGGTAAACATCCCACAAATCCTCTGGCTCCCGAGTTCAGTGATATACTTGCTCCCTGGAGGACTGTGAAGGGAAGTCTCGGGATTCTGGACCTAATTCCCCCTGAGACAACTGTGTTCCCGTCCCAGAGCAAGAGTGTATACGGGAGTATTGACGAGTAGCAGGGGAGGACCTGGCCTTGGATCTAGACCTGCGGTGTCTGTGTTCAGCATGATGACGACGACCATAGCAGCATGGGCAAGGGCCCGGTGATGGAGACCTGGACCACAATCGGGGAGTGTACCCATGATGTCTGGGAGAGCGGGACCTCCGCAATGACATAGATAGTGGTGAAGCTGGTTTGTGATAGTACTCAAGGGGATCCATGCCCAGAAATGGTGAAGGTGGCCCAAGCCACGGAGAAATTGGTTGGAGGAACGGAGAGGGAGGCCCTAAATAAGCCGGTGGAGTTACAGCCCGTCGGTGTGGCGTGTCTATCTCGGGGGGGGGGGAGTGGTTTAGGAGATAAGGGCAGCGCAGCCCTGCCTGGAGATGGACTGAGGTGCCGAGTTTTTGTTTTTGCCTTGCCCCTCCCGTGCCGGGGATCTCGGCCCCGTTGTTGGTGCCGTGCTCGGCACAGTCAGCGGCGGTGCCACGCGGGTAGCTTCCTCCGGTGCTGATAGGCTCCGTGCTGGGTGCCCCTGCGCCGTTGGTGCCGTGGGGGCCGGCGCTGCCTGCGTCGGTGCCGCTGATTGCGGCGCTTGCCTCGCTGGCGCTCGCGGTGCCTTCCGTGCTGCCTGTTGTGTAATCGGAGGCTCAGCCTCTGCCACGTGCGCTGCTGCGCTGTTGCTATCATGAGCTCGCGGCTGGGGGCTTTGCGTTCCGCTCGTCCTGCCCGCTGGGCCCGCCGGCAAGGATCGAGCCGGAGAGAGTTTCCTCCTCTTCTGCACCGAGGGGGTCATAGAGGCTGCCTTCCTTCCATGCAACCCAGAGGGCCCTTCTGCATGAGGCTTCTGCGGCGGTTCCAGCTGGAGAGCCTTATCAAACAAGATCATTTTGAGCCTCATCTCTCTGTCTTTCCTGGCCCTGGCTGTAAGCTTAGCGCAGTGGGAACACTTTTGGGTAACATGTGACTCTCCCAGGCAGCGAATGCATTCACTATGCCCATCGGAGGCCGGCATAGCCTCGCGGCATGACTCACACTTCTTAAACCCTGAGGAGGCCATCGCAGTGAGTCTTTACTGTTAATAGGGTACTTAGCCACTAATCAGTGCTTTCTAACCCAAAATAACATTCACCGGCCTGCGGGGCAGCGGACGGCTTAACTAGCCTTCTTGTCCGCCCCTCTCTCCTTCGTTCCTCTTCTTTCTGCTGTCTAATATTCTCTTTCTTTCTCTTCTTTTTTTTTTTTTTTTTGATGGTGACAAACACAAACAAACTACACGTAAAAACAACTATCTTATCTGTCTCTGGCTTTAGCCAGAGCGGATTCCATCTGCAGCCGATGGCGGTGGAGAAGGAACTGGCGGGGACCGGATCGCGCACATGGCTGGGAGCGCGCAAGGGAGTGGGGCGTGTTGGCGCATGCGCGATCCAATAGAAACTGCTAGAAGAATTCCGATCTGCGGCTCCGGGCGAGCCCGACACCTATTGTGGAGCACCCACGGGGACCACTCGAAGAAGAACTCTATATTTTGCGTGGGCTCGGTCTTTGATTTCGAAAGGTTGATAACTAGGCCCAACGAGGTGAATGTGTTTGTAGTGATGCGTATCATGCATAGGACCTCTGCTTTCGAAACCCCTTTCAGTAGGCAGTCGTCTAGGTATGGAAAAATGAACACACCCTGCCTGTGCAGGTAAGCTAATACTACTGCCAGCGTTTTGGTAAAAACTCCGGGCGCAGAAGAGACCAAACGGAAAAACTCTGTATTGGAAATACTCCCTGCCTACTGTGAATCGGAGAAAATGTCTGTGTGCCAGGTGAATTGTTACATGAAAATACGCGTCCTGTAAGTCGAGGGCTGCAAATCAGTCTCCATCGTCCAGTGCCGTGATTATGGAGGCAATTGTAGTCATCCTGAAACGCTGTTTGCGCAAATGCCGGTTGAGGGCCCGTAAATCCATGATTGGCCTCCAGCCTCCTGTCTTCTTCTCTGTTAGGAAGTATCATGAGTAGAAGCCTTTCCCTTGAAATTGTTCTGGTACTCTCTCCACCGTCCCTATAAATATGAGATGGTCTACCTCCTGTTTTAACCTTGTCTTGTGAGAGGGGTCCTTGAAGGAGGACTGGGTGGGAGGTTTCAGTGGTGGTAGTGATTGGAAGGGAATGGTGTATCCCGTGGCTATAATCTCCAGTACCCATTTGTCTGTAGTGATGTTTTGCCATTGAGAGTAGAACAGTTTGAGCCGATGGTGAAACATGTGCTGAGATTGGCATTGAGAGATGGTCTTGATATTGCAGTCCTTGACATACCTGTCAAACTTGCTGTCTCAGGGCTTGCCCAGAGGGTGCGCAACCCTGTTGGGGGCGACGTCTGGGGGCCCTATACTACTGCTGCTGCTGTTGGTGGCGCCCCTGGTCATAGCCCCGTTGATATTGTGTACGCTGTGGTTGATAAGCGTAACGCCTTTGCTGTGGGTAAAGCTTCTTCCTCCTGTACGGGGAGGTGTATATACCCAGGGTCCCAAGTGTGGCTCTCAAGTCCTTGCTGGAGTGTAGGACCGAGTTGGTTGAATCTGTGAATAACTTTTGTCTATCAAATGGAAGATCTACGATTTTTGTTTGCAGATCTCTGGGAATATCGGACGTCTGGAGCCACGATTCCCTATGCATTACCATTGCTGTGGCTGTGGAACGTGCTGCCGTGTCCGACACATCCAGGGCAATCTGAACTCCTGCTTGTGAGGCCGCGTAGCCCTCCTAGACGATCGCTTTCAGCACCGGTTTCTTGTCCTCTGGAAGGAAATCCATGAGGGAGGTAAGTCTGGAATAATTGTCGAAGTTGTGGTTTGACAAGTGTGCGGCATCATTTGCCATTCACAGCAGTAAGGTAAAGGAGGAATAGACCTTCCTGCTGAACAGGTCTAATTTCCTCGCATCTTTATCTGACCCTCCTGACTTATATTGGGGTGTCTTGGCTCTATGCTGTGATGATTCGACCACCAGGGAATTTGGCTGGGGGTGGCTAAACAGGAATTCCATGCCCTTGGCTGGAACAAAGTATTTCTTATCCGCCCTCTTATTCATGGGTGGGATGGAGGCCAGAGTCTGCCATATGTTGGTGGCTGATTCCATAATCGCTTCATCTAGTGGGATGGTGATCTTGGATGAAGCCGGGGGGTCTCAAATTTTTCAGGAGTTTATGATGTTTTTCCTGCACCTCTGCTATTTGAATGTCCTGTGTTTGTACTACCCTCTTGAACAGTTCTTGGAATTGCTTAAGGTCATCCGGGGGAGAGATATCCCTCAGGACAACCGCCTCATCTGGGGAGGACGAGGAGGCATCGCTATGATATACCTCCTCTAATTCCTCAGGTTCTTGACTCTGTTCGTATGCTTCCTCTTTTGAGGGTTCTGGAGGGGGGTCCAGGGCCTTTGGACCAATTTCCAGCTGGGAAGCTGTGATCTTCCCAGAGTGAGACTGTGTGAAGGGGTGTTGGCGAAGTGTGGATGGGGATCTACCCCCAGATCTGGACCCCCTGTGCTGGTGTTCAGTATGGTAAGGACGGCCATAACAACAAGGGCAAGGGCCCGGTGATGGACATCTGGAGCACAACCTGAATGTGTACATATGGTGCCTAGAAGGGCGTGACCTTCGAGATGACGTCGACAATGGCGGAGATGCTCTGTGATAGTATTCATAGGGATCCCTACTGGAGGTTGGTGAAAGTTGTCTGATCCAGGGGGATGGTGGTTGAAGGAACGGGGATGGAGGTCTGAAGCAGGCTGTTGGAGTTGCTGCCCGGTGTATCGCGGGGGCGGGGGGGCTAGGCGATAACAGCAACGCGACGATGTCCAGAGATGGGCTGCGGTGCCGGGTTTTGGCCTTTGCTTTTCCCATCCCTGAGTAGCAAGTGCCGCCCCCTCCGGGGCCGGGGACCTTGGCACCGTAGTCGGTGCCGCGCTTGGTGCCGCTGTGCACGGTGCCACACGGGTAGTTTCCTCCGGCACCGTTGGGTCCTGTGCCGGGTACCCTCCCTCCGGTGCTGTCGATGCCGCAATGCTCGGTGCCGTGGGAGTCAGTGCCGCCGATTTCGGCGCCTGCAGGGCCCTCGGTGCTGACTGCTTAATGGTCAGAGGCCCTTGCACAGCTGCGTGCGCTGCGGTCTTCCTGCTATGAACAGCCAACGGGTCAGCGCCCTGTGCTCTGCTCATCCCGCTCACAGATGTCACCGGCAGGGATCGAGCTGGGGAGAGCTTCTTTTTCTTTTGCACAGAGGTGGTTAGGGAAGCCGCCTTCCTCTTGTGCGACCCTGAGGGCCCCTCTTTGTGGGGCTTCTCTGATGGTCCAGGTTGTAGGGCCTTATCAAATAGAATCATCTTCAGCCTCATTTCCCTGTCCTTTCGGGCTCTATCTGTAAGCTTAGAGCAATGAGGGCACTTTTGTGAAACGTGGGTCTCCCTAAGGCAACAGATACACTTGCTATGCCCATCTGAGGCAGGCATGGCCTCATGGCATGACTCACATTTCTTAAACCCCAGCGAAGACACTGCCCAGGCGTTTAAGTCTTTGAATGTTAATAGAGCACTTAACAGCTAATCAGTCCTGGAACAGATAACGTTCGCGGATTTAAGATAGCGGACCGCCTGAGGTGGCCACCTCTGGTATTCTCTCCTTTTCTTCCTTTTTTTTTTGAACTATATACACATCTAACACAAAACAACTTCAATGGTAATAACTAAACTATCAACTAATTACTATTAACAGTAAGAAACACAGTTTTATCTTTCTCAGGCGTTGGAGCCAGAGAGGATTCCGTCTGCAGCCGTTGGCGGTTGAGAAGGAATTGGCGGGGACCGGATTGCGCACATGACCGAAAGCACACGAAGGACCAACGTGCATCGGCGCATGCGCAACCCAATGGAGACTGCTGGAAATTTCCCATCTGTGGCGCTGGGGCGAGCCCGACACCTACTGTGGGAGCACCCATGGGGACCACTCGAAGAAGAACAAACCTTACTGGAATAAAAGTGAAACATTCACTTGCAATAACTTCTTCTGGTGCCTCCTTAACTCCTCCTTACTTCCTATCCTCAACACTCTTCCCAGCCTTGATCTGCACTGAACCCATATGGACTGGGTTCTTCTGACCGTCCATCTCCCTCACTCACTTTTAGTCCTCAAGTTAGCTCTTCTGCCCCAACAAGTTTCACGTACTCCCTGAGGCATGCTGCTGGGCTGCCAATGGAGCTACAATAAACAGCTCCCCCCCAGTGCCCAGTCTGGAACCTTGCATCCATGTTAACTGAACAGAACCCACAATGTCATGTTGTTTTAGCCATGCTCCTACAAAAGGACTCTCACGGCACACAAACAAGCATCAGTACTGAAAATACAGCCTCATTCTTACATGGCCCTGCAGGCCCTTTGTTCCTTCTTTGCGCTCATTTTCAGTGTCAGAAATTTAAAAGAAAATCCAGAAACTTGCAAATAAAAATACTTGTGTCAGTCCCACTCCCTTTAACTCTCTCCTCAGGAAGACAAGCAGACACTCGAAACCACTAACTCAGGAAGAAGTCTGTTGCTGAACCCAAGGTTGTTCTCTGCTCCCAGGAAGAAGAGAGAAGAAATAGGCAGTTCTTCCTAAGGCCACTGGTGAGCTCAAAGTCCCAGTAAGTCATCTAGGAGGGGCCCATACAAGGCAGGAGACTGCGTTTGTTCTTTGCTTTGTATTGGCAAAGGAGTGATAATGCTGTGTTTCAACACTCCACAGATGAACATGAGTCACTCTGTTTCACTGAACCATTTTCTAGTTTCTAAAACAACATCTGCTGGGACTTTTCCAACTACTGCCTGTCCAAGCTTAAGGAACGATGTTCTCCATGGAAGTAAGGCAGGAGAAGGGATGGGAATTCACGCAAGAGGTGAGAGGTTTGAGATAAGATGGAGATTTCTGATTCCTGGATACATGAAAATGCAGCTTGAAACAACAAAATGAGCTGAATTCTGTCCTCAGATACACACAAGGAATTCTCATATGCTACAACCTGAGACTCAGCAAAGATCACTGAGGGCAAATCTGGCCTGATGTCTCCAAAGTTTCATGCTCCTGATCTTAAATGGGTCAGCTCAAGATGCTGACGTACTCCACAGTTCCCCTGCTGAGTCTGAGATAGCCACAGATGTCCCAAAATCCAAGACAGCTGCAAAAAATACGTGGTTGGTATACCCTCTTATAATCAGTCCAGCCCAGGTCCTGTTTTTCTATTGAAATGTCATACAATAAGGGGCTATGTAAGTCCAACAGAACAAGGAAACACACACATCGGGACATGGAACAGTACATACTGCAACATCCTAGGCTATGCGTACACAGCATTGCTGTTTCGGAATAAGCCTTTCCAGAAGAGATTTTCCAGAATAGCTTATTTTGAAATAGCACATCTACGCACAAAGGCCGTTTCTACACAGGCCACTTTCTTTGAAAGTGGCATGGTAAGACACGGCCCAAAATATACTAATGAGGCATGGATGCAAATTCCCTGCGCCTCATTAGCATACGGTCACGTGATTTGGAGTCTGGAAGACTGTTCTTCCAGACTCCAAAATGCTGTTTAGAAGCGTGGTCCCCGGTGGGTCTTCTGGAAGGAAGTCCTTCTTCCAGAGGCCCCTTCTTCCCACACCAACTCCTGGAGACACACTGGTCCTGGACAGGGCATGTGCTAGTAAACCACTCCAATGTTTTAGCAGACACAAGGAAGGCTGTACTCTTAGGAAAAACTACGCCAAGAGTCAGAGATTATTCTATCACTATGACAAATTCTCTCAGGCACATATTCCAGGCTACACATAAACAGCAGGAAGACTGCATGCCAGAAAAAATACAGTTAAACGACAGTGATATTAACAGGTGTCTGGCTGACATGGCAGAATTCCACATAGTGCAGAAGGGCACAGATTCAAGTCCAACATTAGGCCTTGGGTTCATCCCTAACTCTGAAACTAGAGAGACAAGGTAGGGGAGACAATACCTTTTTTTGAACCAAACTTCTGTTAAAAAGAGAGAAGCTTTTGAGCTTCCATGGAGCTCTTCTTCAGCTGTGGACACTTGAAAACATGTCTCTCACCAGCTAAAGGTGGTCCAATTAACAATATTACCTCACACACATTGCCTCTGTAATATCCTAGGACTGACACCACAACACCATTGTGCACTACAACAAAACAGCAGTATTTGTTGGGAGCGGCTGTTGAACTGCTGGAGGCGCTGCCCGTTAGAAGAAATATTACATCAGCAGCCAGGAAATGACAGTTCATATTTAACAATTTTGAGTAGTTTGGTGCATTGTTTAAACTTACACAGGAAGAGCTGAATATTGCAAACAATGGAGGAAAGTTCTGCAGATCTGAACAGCAGAACCCTGTTATCCGAGTGCCAGATTTGAAACCTACATTCCAACTCAATCGGTCCCCTTCAAGACTCTCATGGAAGCTTGCGACTCTCAAATTTTCCTGAGACTGCGAAAAAGGAGAGAGCAAGGGAGAGAAACGTTGGTTCAGACAGAAGATTCAGAAGGGCTAGAACTGTAGTAAGGTTACAACTTGGAGGTTTCAAACTGCCAGCTAAGTGTGCTTGAAATGATTTCTGAAGGACCAAAATGAGCTGTCCTGTATGTAGGTTAATCCAAGGTGTGTATTCCCTAGGGATATCTCAGAAGATAAAGAGCAAGCTGAGTACTATTTAAAGGCAGTACAGCACACAGTTAAGTTACACCCAGGTGTGTCTTCCCTCAGGTGATCCCGAGGGAGGGATCCCAGGCCACTTTTCCTATTTAAAGGTTGCAGAACAGCTGGTTGTCTTATGTCTTTAGTAGTTTTGCAACCATATTATCTAAACGTTATGATAAAAACATGACAAACAAAAAATCTACAAAGCTGCTTATAATGACTAGCATAAACCCTGCTGCCACCACTGCAAACCAAACCAGAGCACACCAGATCAGACAAGATTCTTGGTCACATTCAAATGTAAAGATGAAGGAATCTGGGCTCTCATGGGCCACAAAGGGGACAAGTTCCAAGGGGATAGCTTGCATTGATAGAATTCCAAGGACTAGCAACTACGACCATTCTTAAATGTCATGGCAGGATTCCAATCAGGTTACAGGTTGTGTCTCAAATAGTGGGGTCTAAGACCATTAAAGGCTTTAAAGTTTGTCATGAACACTTTGAATTGCACCTAGAGAACCAGCGCAAACCTCTGAGCATGTTTGAAATTCTCTTTTCTGCATGCCCTACTCCAAAGAGCACTGGCTCCACTAAATGAAGAAAAACTCTAAGACACGGGGCAAATTGGAAAAAATATCATGCTAGTTCTCCAAGTTTTATCCACTTGAAATGCCCTACTGTGAAACTACCGACAATAGACAGTGCTTGCATTCTGGGCTTCTTGTGAGTGGCTCCTTGAAAGCAGAAAGAATAAAAACTATTACTCTCCTAATTGCCTCCCCCACTACAGATCCAGACACTGCACAACTCTAAGTAGTTTGTACAGATCTTCTCCACTTCCCTTTCCAAAAAGCCACGACTGACAGTGACTCTTAACAACACTGTTGTTTTAATAATCTTTTGAGGCTCTGAGTCTCAGCAAAATCAAAGGGTGGAGATCATACTTCTCAATGATATATTTTCAGACTCAGCCAAACATCCCTACACTAGTTACAGTTGGTTCACAATATGAAGATTTTCTTTGCAACCAAAAAGGTGAAAGATTTTCTTTTTTCAGAATGGAAGTGTTGATTCTAAAGCACAAGGTGGCAACTGGGAAGAGGTGTCAGTACATGGAATAACTGCTTACCATCCCAGTTCAAACCCTCTTCTGGAAGAGCCAAAGGGATAGCTCTAAACACAACTCAACACAGTACAGGTTGAACCTCTCTAGTTCAGCATCCTCTCATCCAGCAACTTCCGTAATCCAGCATGATTTTAGTTCACTGGATGTCTACTTTTCATGGTGTGGTCAAGTTTCCAGTGTTTTCAAGATTTTTACAGCCACTAGTCCTAATGCCCTGTGTTCTGTACTGTTATATAGCTGTAATTTACCCCTAAATGTCTTCTAAGAGCCCAGTACGTTGTGGAAGTGTTGGTAATGTTGTTAGACAATACTGACCTCCCACTGTTCGGCACATTTTCTTGTTCAGCACCAGTCACAGTGCTGTATTAGAGAGGTTCAACCTGTAGTCTAGTCAGGACGTAACACAAGGTATGGACTGTTGTAAAGTCACCATTAAAAAGGGAAGGCCATCACCATTTGATTAACCATAGACTAAACAAAAAGATTATGGAGGCTACCTGGGAATCCAGGAACAGTAATGGATCCAGTCAGAGCATCTCGGTGAAAGTGGACATATACCTTCAAACACTACTACAGACACTGTCTCAGGTCTCTCCTCTAATTCCTCCCTCCTACAAGCAATCACTATTTCTCTCTTACCTAGGTTAACTCATGGCCAGTTCACTCTCCTCGAAATCCCCATCTTACTTAGAAACTGGGAAATAATGAGATGGCAGGATCTAGGTTCAATGACAGAGCTGTGGTGTGCAGCCCCAAAGAGATCGCAATCTCCCTGTTTATATTTACATACGTTAACTGGAAGGATGCAACCAGTGAGAGTCCTTGGATTGGCCAAGCACTTATCTGGTACTATCATCTGAGATCCTTCAGACAGGAAGGAACAAATACAGTGAGATTCACACTTACTACCATCACAAGATGCTGTAGATCAGTGGTTCTCAGCCTTTTCTGACTATTGTGCCCCTTTCACAAGTCTGAACCCCAAGCCTTACCATCCAGAGCTGAGGCCTGAGACCGTGACCAGGGCAGAAGTATACAATTTAACCTCATGTCGACTTCTGTGACAGGGACCCAGGCTATTGCCCTGCTTGCTAACCTGAACACCTGCTGTGCGCATGACCCCACCGCAAACCCATCACATCACACACAGGTTGAGAAACACTGCTCTAGATGAGTTGATGTACTCCCTGAAGACCTCTCCATATCCCTAGCAGGGGCACACATGCCCCATGGGGAAATACTGCTGCAGAAGAAGTGACAAAAGCCTGAGGCTAATAGTGTCAAAAGTTGCTGCACTAGCGCTAACAAAAACCAGGATGGATAACTTTCCCTTGTCTAGTCCAAGGAAACTGACTATAGATAAAAATACAGCTCTTATTCCACATCTCCTGCTTTTTATGAGAATTAGGTAACTTACTAGATCTTTTCCATCTCTAATTTGATGTGGTTCTATGCTTCACATTAAAGGATATGAACACCGCTCCCCAATTTGATGCTTGCTTTGCCTTCTGCAGTAAAGTTTCTGCTTTAATAAAGTACCAGGACCTTTTGCATATCTCACCATAATAGTGGGACATAAACGTAAGTTGTTTCTTCTGTTTTGTGGAATGATAGTAATTATATGTAGCATTCATCTTCAAAGCACATTACAAACATTAATCACTCTCACATCACCCTGAGTATTATTACAGTAGTGTGATCACCTTTCTCTAAGAGACTCGAGTGTGTATGATCAGGGCAGGGGAGGCATATATAAACACGTACTTCTACACCCGCACATACATACCCACAACCTCCTACACACATTGTCACAAACAAATGCACACACAGACTTCTCAATACATACGTGTGCACACCTACACAAATGCACATACTTGAAACTCAGTTTTATTTGTACACTTGCGGTGTTGGAGGTTTTTGGTAAAGAAAATTCCCTTGCAAACACTTGCCTTGTGCAGAGGCCCTTCAGTTGAAATGGTGCCGCATGTGTTGACATTATCCCACTGCGGAGCCACAGTACTTTCCATGATAAAAGATCAGACTGAATAAAAGTATGGGAGACACTGTTTTTGACAAGTGAATGCTTGTAAGTAGAAAAGTGATGTCCAACTCTGGAAAACATATTTTTGACCAACCTACATAGGTGAGAGGGTTGCAAAGCACAGTAAAAGTTCGGCATTTCAAACCAAAGGAAAAGCAAAGGAGGGAGGGGTGGAACTGCAATTTCCAGGCCATCAGAGTTCAATAACCATCTAACTTTTCTCAAGAATTACCAAGAGTCTCTGCAGAACAAGGGAAAAAACCTGCAGCTTAGTCATTTTTGTATTCTTATTAAATGCAGGATTGCCTCAGGCTAAGAGGAGCTGATATCATAATTATTGGCTTGCCTAGCCAGCTGCCTTCCCTCACCTGATGCAAGATCAGATCTTTCCAGCCTTTGGGAGTCTCAGCGCAGTTGAGCCTCCACTCTCTCATACAAGGCTGTTTGCATGACCTAATCCCATCCTGGAGCAGCAGCACGCCGTTTTGCTTCAGTAGAAAGGTAAGAGGAAACCTCTGTCAACTTCATACAGCTTTTCAGAACTCACCCGTGACAGCCAAAGGGAAGGGGGCGCAGCACTCTCTCACCTTGGCTTCTCTATTTAACCTGAAGTCTCTGGGGCTCACTTGGAAGAGCTCCAAGCTGAGTAGGGTGGAAAGTCAGCATTTATATCCCTTTCCCCTGCAGCTCAATCTAAGCTCTTGTCCACTGTGAATGGGGAGCATTAAGAGGGGGAAAGAGTCAAGTGGATGCCAGGTAAGCTCAGCGTTCTAGTTTTCTTTTACTGAGAACCAGGAATGATGATGGCTAATGTTAAAGGGAAATAGTGACATACCAATAAGCCTTCAGCTGTCCTGGGCGCCTGTACCCCCTGAACCTCGGTAGGAAATTGCTCCATAGTTACAGGGGAAATCCAGGGAGGATTTACCATTACTTGAAAAGAAACAAATATTAATATTAAAAGGAGAGACTATGGGACATATTCACAGAAAAATAAAATGAATAATCTCTTATATTGTAGTATTAGAACTAGATTGATTTGAATTACTTCTCCAATGGCAAGTCGAAATCCAGGAAAGCAAAATGCTTTGCAACAATGCTGCGACCCCTGTGTTTGATTAAGTATATCTGGTTTTGCCTTTTGTATTTTGCAATTTTCGGGTGGTAGCTGTGAACTTTTTCTCATATTTGCTAGAGCACTGAACGCTGTCATGCCTGTAATGGGATTCAGACAGACATACATATTTCAGGTTAGACATCTTAGATTAGTTGACAAAAATTACTTATCTGATGGCTGCAGGTTGAAATTTGTTTCTGTTTCCCTAAAGCACTTACTAAATATGTAGCTATCTAACCTATCCCCCAGTTTTAGACTGCCAGATTTCTACCACGAAGAGAACCATTTGTGTTGCAAGGGAGAGTAGTTTTCCAATGTATCTGTAACCAGACATCCGTCATCTCTGACCCTCCTAAGTGACTAAATGTGCTATCAGATTAAATCTTGCTGGAAACAGACTTTACTGTACATACACTTTGGTTTGATTAATCCTAAATCACACATTTTCTATTCTGAATATTGGGATAAACTGGGCCAAACTCATCTTAAATATTTTTAGTCTATCCTTAATTCACTAAGAATGTGAAAGACAAAAAAGTGTTTAAATATATGGACTAGGAAAACTGAAGCAGCTCTTAGGGAGTAGGTTTGTGCACCTTGGTCTCAATCATCTGTTGAACTGTACAAACAGGTGCATCCACGTGCCATGTGAGTCAGTAGCTACCTCACTTTCATTTACTTTACATCCAGATAACATGAGGTGGACATGGGGCAGGATTAATTAACATGTCCCATGTGGAGCATTGGTGTGAAGAAAGGGAGGTATTAGAACCTTGTCATGTCAGTGCCTATCCTGAACCATAGTTGATAGTTTATAGTGTGAGATGGTGCTGGTTTGTACACCAACAACAACTCACTGTACATATACCTGGAGTAACACCATGCTGTTACACAGATAATCAGATCCACATGTTTTTTTACGTAGCTAGCTGCCACCTGAATGCACAGAGTATACACAGATCACTAGACTCCACAGTGACAGGCACAGTATTAGAACCTGAACAAAACAGAATAAAAGTCTGAAGGAATAAAAGTGGATGATAGAGAATTAGATAAAACTATGTCTCTCAGTTCCATTCATTACAGTCCTAGCTCTTCTCCAAGATAACATGGTTGCTGTTCAGTTACAGCCTGATATTTAGGAAGAGACAAGTTGAGAGGAGGTACTTATAAAAGACATGTTATATTTTGAAAGAGCAACAGTGTGAAAATAGAAACAATAAGAATAGTTTAAGGCTCCTAGAAATCAAAGATTAACCAGATGTCTTGTGCTGGGAACCTGAGAGAACAACTGGAGAAGGGCTCTGACATAGGACAACTTTCTGTAACCACTTCTTTAACCCAGCTCTCACATGCTGTTATGAGGCCGAGGAACATGGACACAAGCAATGACTGAGAGACTCAATGTCACACAAGGAACCCAAAAAACTTTGAAACAGAACCGTTCATGTGGTTCACAAGGTAAGGAAGGCTACAGCCCATTCAATGAGTGAGCCCCTGAGTGTCTGGGGATATGTAACCACAGGGTTCAAGGTGACCACAGCCAGACGTTAAGTGTGAAGGGATTCAAGTTCTGAAGAGCATGTAGCATGTATGATTCTCATGTGGTGTCTGTCTGAGCTCCATAGATCATGGGAGACAGGGAAACTCCTGGTTTGGGAGATGAACATAGATGACACAGTGCTTGACATTTGGTATCTGAGTGACAGCCACAAAAATAGCAAAAGGAGGTAACTCCTTGGTAGGAATTTATTCTTTTGGAACCATGTCCTAAGCTGTTAACCAGAGACTCTGAACCTCATGGTTTGGGTTAAATACTCCTCCTCAAGCTCTTGAATCTTGAAAAGAATTACCTTTAAATACAGAGAGACTAATTATGGAGACAATTCAGATTAAATTAGCATTATGAATAAAGCCCTCCTGTAAGACAGCTACCTTTGGAATCCCCAGGGCCACATCTTCTAAGACATTTCTATTGTAGAGTTAATATGTATAAAGCAAACTGTCAGTTCTCACAAGCTAAGCAGGTTTGGGAAGGATCAGAGTACACAGATGGGAGACTACCAGCTAACAGTATCTGGCTGATGATTCAGTAGTTAGTACTCATTCCCCTGAATCAGGCTTGAATGAATCCCCTAGCATGGTGCTCCGCAATGTTGTGCTGCTTACACTGTAGAACAGATTTAAAATAAAGGTGTTGATCAGTTGTGATGATTAAAGATACCACAACATTTTTCATACAAAGAGAAGAATTAACACTGGAGTCTGTCAGTTTTAAAGCCATGTCACTTATCTTCCTTGCATTCTCAATCATGAATTGCTGCAGAGCTCCTTGACTTTGACTAGACTCTTAAATAGTAATAGAGAGGTCACCATGTTAGTCTGTAGCCTACCAAAACAAAAAAAGCAGTCATGTAGGACTTTAAAAGACTAACAAATTATTGCTACATGACTGCTTTTCTGTTTTGCTACAGACTTGTACAACGTAGCCCACCTACTTCTTTGTAGTCCTCTTGTACATCCCAAGTTACATGACTAAACATCTATTCATGTTTCCATCTAAGTCTACACCCCATGAAGTGACTCAGTCTACTAGGTCCTCTGGATAGCTGATAACACATTCTTTCTCATAAAGTACATATACTCTAATTCTCCCTTGAATCAGCATTTAAAGATTTATATAACTAATATAAAACAATTCTCTACCATATTTACACTTAGAATGCTTTCGAAACCAAGGACCATGTTTAGTTTCCTGTCCAGAAAGCACAGAACATAATACATATAAATAACTGGAATAAAATAATAAGATGAATTTATATATTCCATATACCTACACTTCCAAAACAGAGCTGAACACTATGTTCTTCTCTTCCTGCCCTAATATGTTGTCTAATATTGTTGAGTGGTGGTAATATGGTTGGGAAACTGATCCATGTATACCCCATGATGAGGCTTAATTAATATATGCAAAACATTTTAAGTTGCTTGGATGAGAAAAGGCTTTAGCAGTGCAAAATCTTATTATGCTTTTGACAGCGAAGTACCCAAAACTGAACACAGCATATTAAGGTGAGGTCTCCTCAGAGCCATGTAATGAAGTTTAACATGCTATAATTTTGACCCAATTTTCCTCTGTATTGCTGCCTCACCAGCTTCTCACAGTCTCTCAAAGGACTCCAGCTAGTGTCATCTTACTACTTCCACACCTAGCCCTTGTTTTGCTCCTGGAATGGGGAAAATATCCCTGCCCTGCAAACTCTAGCTGCTGGTTCAGCAGGCCTGCCAAGGCAGGTCCCTGAAACATTCCCCTCTATGGGCAAATGGTAGGATGCCAGAAACATTACACAGGAACCTGTTCTTCCAGGAATGCAAGTAACCCATTGAAAGAAATCATTTACTACTGTTCCATCAGGGCTAATAAAATTGCTATGCACTGGCCTCCCTCCATGAACAATATTTCCATAAAAAAACAAAAAAGTGCAAACACCAGGTGAGAGAAGAGCCTCACAGTATCTCAGTCAAAACCTCTTTCTCTCCAATGCTGAGGTCAAAATCACTACAGAAGTTTCCCTGATGGACAAAGAGCTCTCACAGACTAAAGACTCCCTCTAACCATTGAATACAACTTGGGAAAGTAATTTATTTCTTTAGAGTTGGGGAGAGTTAAGCCCTGTTTACAAGATCATAAAATCAAATAATTCTCGAAATAAGATTTTGACAACTCTTGGCTCTCTGCAAGATTAGAAAAAAACATAACTGAGGAAGTGTGCAAATCTCTCTGTTGTTTCCTATGATTTAACCTACCTGGGTTTAAAATGCATAACCGGGTTATTCCAAGTTAAGCTACTTTTATTACTGTAAGACTGTCTGTACCTTCCATTGGGAAACCAGGCACATGTGCTCTTTAAATGCATAAAATCATGGGACAGAGACATGTAGCATCCCAGAATTCCTCACACTTTGACTTGGCATTTCCCAGTTAGTTGTCTTCCGCACGTTAAGGTCAATAGTCAATGTAATATATACCCTAATTTCCCCTTTAGGAATATAGGAGCAGTAAGCAAGGGTTCTTTGGAACGTTGAGCAGCTGGAGAGCCCCTGCACTGGCGCAGAGGGGAGCCATTCTGAAGTCAGTTACCTTTCTGCTCACTTTACAAGAGATATAGAATCACAGAACATTAGGGACCTCGAGAGGTCATCGAGTCCAGTCCCCTGCTCTCATGGCAGGACCAAGCACCGTCTATGACCACCCCGATAGATGTCTGTCTAACTTGCTCTTAAATATCTTCAGTGCTAGACATTCCACAACCTCCCTAGGTAATTTATTCCGGCGTTTAACCATTTTGACAGTTAGGATATCTGTCCAATTTAAACCTCCCTTGCCGCAGCTTAAGCCCATTGCTTCTTGTCTTATCCTAGGAGATCATTAATCACCATCAACAACCACGAGCTCAGTGCCTATTGGTGCCCAATGCCCCCCTCGCTATTTCCTTCCATCTTTCTCTGTCCAGTGAGGAGTGGCTTAATTTCTGCAGACTAGCGCCACACCAATCATATCATATCATTTACCATTCTCGGTGGGGTCTGCCTCTCCTGTTTAAACCATTCATTATGCCGGATACCAGGGTCTTGATTTTTGTTCATCGTTCATTCTGCAACTATGCCTGAATAGCTGTAACTTGCATTGTATAACCTTATGCAGTAGGTTCTCTTTCAGCTGTATCTTCCCATATAATTCCTCAATGTTGACCTTCTGCATCCACCCTATTCTCAGGATCTTTCTATAACAACTCTTTTTGAATGCCAATATTCTTCTCTTCCAATCTTTCATTATTATGTATGTCTCACAATTTTTGGACCTCTCTGCTTTATATATTGAGTCTGTTTTGGTAAGGCTATGATCTGAAGAAGTGGGTCTGTCCCACAAAAGCTCATCACCTAACAAATTATTTTGTTGTCTTTAAAGTGCTACATGGCTGCTTTTTTGTTATGTCTCACATCCATACAACATGCTGCTGAAAACACTTTTTCAAGATGCTCGGCTTTGTTCCTAAGTTAATCGCTTTGCTTTTCCAGAGCTTATCCATCTCCTTCAAACTCGCTCTCGCTTTCACTATTCTAGTCACTATTTCCTTCTTACAGTCTAGATCATACATTCTACTGCTCTTCATATATGTGAACTTCTCTATGTTCTCTAGCTGGATCCTGTCTACATTGATCTTCCTTCCTATTTCCTTATCTCCAAATACCATTGTTTTTGTTTTATTGATGTTCATAATCAGTCCATACCACTTCTCTTCCTCATTTAGCGCCTCGCTAGCTTCTCTTCATCTACTTCAATGATAACTATATCATCTGCGAACCTCAGAGGTCAAGGAGAACAATTTTTCCCCCGTCCTCTTTTAGGTACCTGAAAACTGCTGTCCTGTCCTTTCTTTTCTAAACTAAACAAGCCCAGTTATTTCAGTCTTCTCTCATAGTCCAAGCTCTCCAGACCTTTCGTGTTGCTCTTCTCTGGATCCTTTCCAATTTCTCAACATCTTTCTTGAAATGTGGTGCCGAGTACTGGACACGATACTCCAGCTGAGGCCTAACCAGCGCAGAGTAGAGCAGAAGAATGACTTCTCATGTCTTGCTCACAACACTCCTGTTAATGCATCCCAGAATCATTTGCCCTTTTTTTTTTGCAACAGCATCACACTGTTGACTCACTATGACCCCTAGATCTGTTTCTGCAGCAGTGTCACACCTAGGCCAGCGGTGCCCATTAGGAATTGAAAGATTGCATCTACACTTGTGGAGGTCATCTTGCATATTTGCCATATTTCACTCCCTAAATAAATGCCCTGCCCCCGAGCCAGGCACCCCCAAAACTCCCCCATTTTAATTCAATGCCAGCGATTCACCAGAGCCGCTACTGGGGCCACTGCCTCGGTGTTCTCCTACCAAGCAGTGGGGCACATGTGCAGAGCAAGCAGACGGCACGGCCCACGCGTGGCTCTCAGGAGGAGCCGCATTTAAAGGCTCCAAGAGCCGCACGTGGCTTGAGAGTCATACTAGCCACAACACGGTGTCCTATTCGCCACATGTGCTCAGGGGCAAACGAATTGGACACCTCTGTCCTAGACAGTCACTTCCCATTCTGTATGTATCAAGCTGACTGTTCTTTCCTGTGGAGTATTTTGCATTTGTCCTTATAAAACTTCATCCTAGTTACCTTAGACCATTTATCCAGATCACTTTGAATTCTGACCCTATCCTCCCAAGCAGTTGCAACCCCTCTCTCTCAGCTTCATATCGGCATAGAGAGTACACTTATTGAGTTGGCAGACAATACCTAAATCATTGATGAAGACACTGACTAGAACTAGCCCAAAAACAGACCCCAGTGGAACCCCCACTCGTTATGCCCTTCCAGCATGATTGTGAACCATTAGTAACTACTTTCTGAGGACAGTTATCCAGCCAGCCATGCATCTACCTGATAAAAGCCCCATTTAAGTTGTATTTGCCTGGTTTATCGATAAGGTCACGTGAGACTGTATGAAATGCCTTACTTAAATCTAGGTGTACAACATCCACCAGTTCTTCCTTATCCACAAGCCTTGTTATCCTATCAAAGAAAGCTATCAGGTTGGTTTAACAAGATCAGTTCTTTACAAATCCATGCTGGCTATCATCTTTTCTTCTTCCAAATGTTTGCAGATGAATTCCTTAATTACTTGCTCCCTTATCTTTCAAATTAGTGCAAGAGTAGTTTAAATATTAAGACTAACATTTTAAAAAATATCCTGCCATGCTAGAAGCCCAATTTGGAACAGGTTGGGCCTAATCTTCAGGGATGCTGAGCACTAAATCCCTTACTTAAATTAACCAGAGGCAAAGGAGCTCAGCACTTTTGAAAAATAGACCCCCTCAGCGTCATAAAGATGTGCTGAGAAAAATGAAAGCACCCCAAATCAGCAGCTACTTTTGAAAATGTTGGTTAAAATAAGTTAAAATAGATGTAAACATTATTATTATTATTATTGGTATCTCAGGAGCTCAACCTTTGGGCCAGGATCTCATTGTGCTAGGCACTGCGCAACCACAGAATAACAGACAATCTAAATATCAGACTAGAGACAACAGATGAAGACAGATAAAAGGAGGACTACAAGGAAACAATGAGGCAGTACTGGTCAGCATGACAAGCAAAGGTCTCACCACATCTTGCTTCTCCAAAGAATTGTTTGTTTGTTTCTTTAGCGTAGGGGATAGAGGCAAAGTTTGAGCGGGATGAATTCTGAAATACCTATCACTTGGAATACAGCAGCCTGCATTAGGAGTCTGTAGGAGATTGAGTCATGGGATTCCAGGACAAATGCTTGGAATCTTCGTGTGGTTTTAACCTAATAATAGCTTGGCTAAGGTCATGTATATACTCTGGACACTAAAGTAGCATGTAGTAGCAGAGACGATTCCTATATAGTTGGAAGAGGATAATCAACTAAATGGTCAACTGAATATTCTTTTGTTTTCCTAACTGCATCTGTGCCAGGGGTTTGGTCAGTTCAATTAGAGCACTCAGTGGTTATGTAAAGCTTTTCTACACCCCGGACTGAAGTTAACATTCATAAACTGAAGCACCTGAAATCCTTGGAATTAACCTACAGCAAACTAAGGCCACTTTGCTTCTGAATGAGACTGTCTTCTACACCATATTTAATGGGCATTAGTTTATGCACAATAACTTTGCTCCTTTAGTCAATTTGTCTGACTTTTATGAGTGTCCCTCACAGACAAGCCAAGCACAAGTCTACATGACAGCAGGCAGCAGATAGGCTGTGTCCAACAAAAACACAGCCCTTACTCCAAAGACTTTGCTATCTGCAGGCATGAGTCACGCAATGCAGAGTAAAGCAAGAGATGTGACACCACCGGGACAAACAAAGCGTATCAGAATGTAATGGGGAAAGACTGTCCAGTGGACGTGGGCTTATTTAGTTTGCAGAAGAGAAGAGTGAAGGGCGATTAGATAACAGCCTTCAACTTCCTAAAGGGAGGCTCCAAAGAGGATGGAAAGGGACTGTTCTCAGTAGTGATGGATGGCAAGAGCAATGGTCTGAAGTTACAGAGGGAGAGGTGTAGGTTGGATACCAGGAAAAACTATTTCACCAGGAGGGTGGTGAAGCACTGGAATGCTTTACCTAGAGAGGTGGTGGAATCTCCATTCTCAGATGTTTTTAAATCCTGGCTTGACAAAGTCCTGGCTGGGATGATTTTGTTAGGGTTGATCCTGCTTCAGGCAGGGGGCTGGACTAGATGACCTCCTAAGGTCCCTTACAGCCCTAGGATTCTATGAATCCATGAGTGGCTAAGCCCCGAAACTAATACTTGGGATGCCTAAATTCAACTTCCCCTCCACCAGAATCTTCCTTTATGAACTCAGGAAAGTCTCTTAGCTTCTTTGGAAAATAGAGATAATAGTTCCTATCTCACAGGGAGGTTAAATGGACACATCTACTGCAGACCTGAAGGTGCTCAGACAGTACAGTGATGGGGGCAATAGAAGTACATTGGACAGATCTCTACCATGCCAGATTTCCGCTTTGATCTGCAGAAAGTGGGACGGCACTTCCTGAAGCTCTAACCATCTGCAGCACAGAATTTAGCACCTTGCTTTCACCTCCAGTAGCTAACAATTTTCAAGAGACAATATGTACTCTTCTCCTTGACCTCAATGCCGGCTCAGCCAACCACTCCCATTTGCAGGGCAAATCTTCATCAAAGGGAAAAAAAAACAAACAAACCAGATTCCATCCCCTTGTTGCCAGGAGGGTGGGCTGCAAATCTGTAACTGGAAGGCTTCCCAGAAAAAGTGGGTTTTAAGAGGGTATTAAAAATTCCAAGCACAAAAGTGGGGTGAAGGTCAGAGTGTAAGAAGACAACAAAAGGACCAGTTAGGAAAGCTGATTACAAGCGTGAAGAGTGGAACAGGACATAGGCTGAAATAAATGCTGGCGCAGACTGAATTACTTAAATTAACATTGTAGTATTGATAGTTGCAGTGTTAAAAGTCATGCAAGTTTGAAAAAATGAATACATGTAGGACTCTTCCATTTTCCTTTTGTTTTTTGATGCATTTGGGCTCAGGTTTCAAGCTTTTCTCCACAAGCACAAGGGCTTAGCAGCATGTTTAATTTTAAAAATGAAAGCTGAGCTCACACTTATTCACAGGATTCCCATAGGTGGGGCTTTTTGAAAAACGTCATTGATCAAGACGAATGAGAAAACAGTGAGAGCTGGTCATACAGCCCTCAAGAAAAGAAGAAAACAGGAAAGGCTTCAAGAAGAACCAATGATTAGACAGAAACAACATGGGATATTCCAGGGCAGAGAGAGACAGGTTTCCATTTCCTTTGGGCTAATTTAACAAATCAACAGGGATGTGTTAATTGGAAGAGTATGTACATGTGCCACATTTAGGGTTCAAGCACACCACCAATGTTTTCATAACACAAGTGAGCTTAGTAATCAAGGTTGACAAATCTGGTGTCTCACCTCTGTAACTTTGTTCTCACCCACAATTATTTCTGATTTGGGAACAATTCATACCTTCAGATTAGTGAAACTGCTATGGGCACCTGCATGGCTCCACAATATGCTAATATATTTATGGCTGACCTGGAACAACAATTCCTCAGCTCGTCCCCTATCACCCTTCCTCTACGTACGATACATCGATGACATCTTTATGATTTGGACCCATGGTATAGAGGCTCTAGAATAATTCCCCAGAGACTTGAACAATCTGCACCCCACCATCAACTTATGCCTCGACTACTCCACATGAGAGATACATTTCCTGGACCCTACAGTACAAATCAAGGATGACCTGATCAGTACCACACTCTACCAGACACCCACTCATCACTATACTTGCCTACACCCTTCTAGCTTCCATCCTGCACACACAACTAGATCCATTGTTTACAGTCAAGCCCTTAGGTACAATCGCATTTGCTCTGATCCTACTGACAGAGATTGAAAACTACAAGATCTCTATCAAACATTCATAAACCTGAATTACCTACCAGGAGAAATATAAAAACAAATCAACAGGGCCAGATGAATACCCAGAGACCAGCTACTCCAAGATAAGCCAAAAAAAGCCAATAACAGAACACCACTGGTCATTACCCACAACCCCCAACTCAAACCACTGCAAGGCATTATTAAAGACCTACAACCTATCCTTAACCAGGGTGCCACACTTCAGAAGGCCCTAGGTAACAGGCCTTTTCTCTCCTACAGACAACCTCCCAACCTTATGAGCATTCTCACCAACAACCACAGACTATACCGCAGGAATACCAATCCTGGACCCTTTCCTTGAAACAAGCCTCGTTCCCAACTTTGTTAACATATCTATTCTGGAGATACCATCACTGGACCTAACCAGGTTATTCACAGAATCTCAGGCACATTCTCCTCTTCCTCAACTAATATCATATATGCCATCATGCGCCAACAATGCCCACATGCTTTGTATATTGGACAGACTTCAAACTCTCTTAGACAAAGAATTAATGGGCATAAAACAGACATACACACACTCCGGATTCACACGCCTGTCAGCCAGCACTTTAATGGAGCGGGCCATTCTGTTAATGACCTGAAAGTCTGTGTTTTACTGAAAAGGAACTTTCACAGCCGTTTGGAAAGAGAGGCTGATGAACTCTCTTTTATAATCAAATTTGACACTTTAACATGCGGTTTGAACCGGGATGGTAATTTTCTAGATATTATAGGGACCCTTACATACTTTGCTTTACCTAATTCTTGAATTCCCCCCATCCCGCCTCCTTCTGTCCCTCTGCTCTCTGATTTGCCCACCCTGATTACACTTTTTCCGATTTGTCAACCTTGATTACTATGTTTGGTTCTCTGTGCCTTAAATATTGAGTCTGTCCTGGTAGGGCTATGATCTGAAAAAGTGGGTCTGTCCCACGAAAGCTCACCTAATAAATTATTTTGTTAGTCTTTAAAGTGCTACTGGACTGCATTTTTGTTTTGACAGTACATACACTAGCATGCCTATCTCCCTGTTACTATTCAACAAGTGAGCTTAGATTTCTCTTACAGGAGTTAATACAGTTCTCTATATTTTTAAGCTTTATTCTCTCTCTAATTTTCCATTTCTCTCTCTCCTCTTCCCGTTGTTGCTACATCTGCAATACCACAAGTCAGAAAGTAAGTACTGAGCAGTGTGAGATAGTCAACCAAGACAATTCCATTGCAGAGCCTGAAACAATAAGCTTGATTTTTGGCCTGACAATAAAATGAATGTTCCTCACACCATGACCAGTGAGCACCATACATTACAGTTCTGAATTCTATGGAGAGAAACATCAAATCAATGGGTATCCTATCCATGAATCAAAACTGGAAAGTCTAAGATAAAAACAGTTGCTAAGCCCACTTGCTCATGTACTGCAAATGCAAAGTACACACCTGGGAATTCCCTTTGCTTGGGATCCTACTTTGACTGACATCTTAATAAATATGTACTTAGGCCAGGCTTCAGCTTTCATTTCCTTATGACTGATACCAAAACTTTTTTTAAGTGGTGCATCTTATTGTGCTCCAAAGGGAAGTTAAACCAGTTTTGGTTCACTTCAGCAATATTCACCTTCCATCTGTCCTGCAGATAAATCATTCGCTTCCCAGGAGAACTGCACAGTAGGCAGACCCCAAACAACACCTGAGCTTTTGGCTTCAACAAACAGACAATGGTCAAAGTAGCAACCAATGTATAATGCATAGCTGTACAGGAAATACTAGAAAGTTAACCACCCCTCCCCCTTTCTCTCTGAGGCAGTAGCTAACGCTGCCACAGGATACACAGAGGATCATAGTGCCAATACTGTGGCTTAGAATTCATGTTTACATTAGAAAGCCACATAGTCCCCATGCAACTCCACAATTTGACTTCTGCACGGCATCCAACAGAACATGCTTTTAAAATTAAAAAATAATGTAAAAATGAATAAAATTGGAATATTAATTCTAGAATTGGTTTTGGGTCTCAGCTGATGCTTTTCTGACCATCCTGAATTAACATCTCAAATCGCTGAATGAATCAATGAATCACAATAAGATTCACACATGCAACCAAAACAATTTACAACTATTTATCTCCTGAGCTATGGAGCCTTTTTAATTATTTTGAAAATGTGGAGAAAACTAATTTATAAAGTAACTACTGAAGACACCACATAACGCTGCTTACTCCCTTTGTAGTACCATTACTTCATATCAAAAGGTGTTTGTTACTTTGGACTCAATAAATGAGCTAGTTTTGAGAATCGATCCAAACCGTCTCACCTTTCTAAACAATCAGCCCTTGCTACAAATACCGTTTGGTTTACAGTTACTTCTTACTTTTGTAGACAAAAAAGCACTGTTCTTTTTGCTACATTTCCTTATTTCTATGTATATTTTGCATTTATATATTAAGGCTGGGCTATCTCAGGAGCTCTTTCACTCACACTCTTTGTTGGCATAGAGCACGCACATAGTTCTCTTCCAGGTCCCCGAGTCAAATGGATTCCCACACAGACTAACAGCTTCTCTAATGCAAGGAAGTGTTTACTCTCCTCACTTGGGCTACGTCTACACAGTGATACTTTGAAAGAAGTTCTTCTGGAACATCTCTTCCGAAAATACTTCTTTCAAAAGAGCACGTCCATACACAAAACAGCGGATCGAAAAAATCAATCCTCTCTTGTGTTACAGAGTGTCCACACTACCCCGACTCTTTTGAAAGAACAGGCCAAAGATCGAAAAATCTGCTGCCATCAGGACTGCTTTTTCCAAAAAAGGTCCTCCGGGGCAGCTACACTTCTTTTTCCTAAAAGGATATTTAGGGAAAAATGGCACTTTTCCACATCTGGGAGAGGAAGAGGGTCAGCAGAAAAAGTGCTGCATTTTTCCAATTAAACATCAGAAAAACACGTTGTGCGTAGACGCTCCATGGGATTTTTTCGAAAGAGCATCAGCTTTTTTGAAAAAAATTGGTAGTGTAGAGGTAGCCTAGCAGATCTTTACATTCAGAGGCATTAGTGCCCCAGATTAGTCCTCCCAGATTCTGAAACAAATTTACAGATGAGTTTAAGCAAGCCCAAGACCATCTAGATGGTGTGTAAACTGGTGTAGTTCACGTGTTCATAAGCCAAAATCAGAGGTGATCTGTGGGTAGGTTGCCACACATCCTTGTCTAAGAGAGTTTGGTATAATTTACACACCAGTGTGCTGAAAAATGAAAGATGGCGTAAATTACGATAGCCTGTACTTTATTTTAACATACATCTTTTGTCTCCTCAGTGTGCAAATTACACAACCCTAAACTTCCTGGCTTGGTCTACAGCAGAGTTTTTGCTCCTCCTTGTAATTCAGGGTTAACTGATTACCATTTTCTGTTCTGTTAATCTACTCGTGTAAAGTGGTAATTTAGAGGTTCAAACACTTGTTCCTGAAACAAATGTTTACTGGTCATTTAGATTAGCAGTTACAATTGTCTGGATTATCTTTTTATTTCCTTTCTCAAGATGGTGTCTCTCATCGGTGTCCTAGTTGCATTGGGATCCAAAGGAAACACATCTCAGGGCCCAGCCAAATTAAAAGGCTAGTTTTGGGATCTACTGTTACTTATTTATGAGCTGTGATTAGGAGAGCAGAGAATGGGATGATATTGTTCTGAGTTTTTAAGAGTATTTTAAAGCTTTGGAACTAAACATTTAAAACAGATGAAAACTTTTCAGTCATTAAAAAAATTAAATTTGGATGTACTGCAGTCCTTACCTTATCCTCAAGTAAATCCCATGTTAAGTTTTATAGTCTTACTCCCCTCACAGTAACAGTGCTTCTATATTGTTGTGAATCAGATGAAGTTCTATCCCACCAGGAAAGGTTAAATATAGACATAGGTGATGATTCATGGGGAAAGACAAACACATCAACCACTTGGGAAAGGTAGTGGAGCCTAGCCTTAGAAGCAGTAAATCCTTACTGAATTATTTACTGGAACTATACTACACTTTTATCTCTAAGGACAGACTATTCTGAGAGTCCAGTATGTGTATGGCACAGCAAAGAAAGGTGAAAGTTTATACAGTAGGGCCTCAAGATCCGTGAACTTTATGTTCACAAATTCAATTATTTGTGAGCGGCTGAGCAGCCGCTTCCCCTGGGGCTCCCGGGCACAGAGTGTCGGCAGTCACAGTTTTCCCCAGGACTCCAGGCAGGAATACGGATGGCCACTGCTTCCTCCGGGACCCCAGGCTGGAGCACTGGCAGCCAGCGCCATATTTGTGGAATTCAGCATCTGTGAGGGTTCTCAACACAGAACCCTGGTGAATGTTGAGACCCAAGTGTAGAATAGCGGCTTACCCATTTTTCATGAATTGGGATGGGGATGCAAGAGTGTAGCACTTGTTCCCACTGCACTGTTATAACATGCAAGTACTGCATAACCACCAAAACATGGTGCTTAGATGCCTAAGCAGTGCAAAGCAGATGGACAGGTGGCCAATTATCTAGCTCCTAGTGTGAAGTATGACTAGAAACAGCAATGGTGTTTGTCACTGTTCAACAATATACATAGCAATATGTTATCCAACATTAAGAGATTTTCTTCTAGCTGCTAGCTCTGCAAATGTGAGTGGAATCAAAGAGAAAAAAAACCACAACCACAATCTCAAACAGTGCTGCAGCCAAAAAAATAACTCCAATAATTCCAAGAGCAGAACTTTTAGAAACACACATAATCTTGATTTAAAAATGGTCAGTGATAGAGAATCCACCACAAGGCTTAGTCAATTTTTCTAATGATTTACTACACCTTTGTAACACCATGGGCTTTATTGTTTACATGGGGGTAAGTGATTGGCCCTGTAGTTAGATCTTTGTAAAAATCCCCTGGATTAGTATTTTCCAAACTTAGAACATTCGCATATGCCTTTTGGGATTTCGGCCTTATTGGCATACCCCTTCTCCCAGTGCCATCCCAGTACTTATCTCCTGGTTATTTGTAATTTATTTTCTGCCGTGTACCCCTTGAAATCCCCCCACAACCCATTTTATCAGGGTAACCGGCTAATCCATGGTTTTCCCAACGGGGGTGGGGTGTGTGTGTGAAGAAATTCAGTGAGGGCAGGAGGTGACCCAGCCCCCCATCCCCCATAATTCCCCCCACCTGAAGAAAGATCCGGCCTTTGCTTCCAGCTCTCAGCCCATTTTACATGGGTGACCCTGCACAGCTGCTACAAAAAGCAGGCAGCTGGAGAAGACCCATGTGGAGCTGGCTGCCTTCTGTAAATGAGAGTGAGTGTGGACTGGGGGTGAGGAGGATGGGGTTAGACGGGGGACTGGGGGTGCCTGGCTTTGTGGGAGGGTAAGGGAGGGGCTTGGGTGGGCAGCTCACAGGGCTTGTGGGGCTCGGGTGGCAAGCCAGCTTGAGGGACTCATGGGGCTCAGGCGGCTGGCCCCAGCAGATCAGGACTTGGGTGGCTGGCCCCATGCTGCTGGGGCCTGGGTGGCTTGGGCTGGTGGCTGGCCCTGGCAGCGTGAGGCTTGGGTAGGCAGCTCAGGTGGCTGGTAGTTGGTGGTGGTGGCTGGCCCAGGGCTAGGGGCGGGTGGCTGGTCCTGGCAGCACGGAGCTTGGGCAGCCGGCAGGCAGGTGGATGGCTGGTCCTGGCAGGCAAGTGGGTGGCTGGCCCCAGTAGCATGGGGCTCAGGCAGGCGGCTCTGGCAGCGCAGGTCTTGGGCAGGCTCAGGCAGCTGGCCAGCTGGGGCTGCACCAGACAACCACAAGGGGCCAAGAAAAATTATTTGTGCTTATTTTTAATTTTAAATAATATTTTTATATGAGGCTTTTGTGTTTATTTCAAACTATTAATTGAATTTTTTGTTAAAGGGGGGTTGGATGATGGTAAAGAAGAGGGGGGGGGCGCGTGACAGTTTCTCAGAAATCAAAAGGTGGGGGCCTGATGCCAAAAAGATTGGGAACCACCGGGCTAACCCTAGCATTTAACTGGTTAACCAATTAAATGGAATTTTACGTCCCTAAGTTTATTATTTTAGAAGTTCTTCAGAAAGCTGAGATATGTCTGAGTCTAGAGCGCACAGAGATGGCACTCGCACTTCCTAAGTGTGACAGGCAGGCCTTCATTTATTTTTTGGGTGTGAGTGTGATTCAGAAGGGGGAAGTATTTTTAATGAGATCTGAGTACTTTTTACCTGTCTGTTGTGTAATGGCTCCTCCTCCGCCTCTTTATATTTGCCCCTTTGTTTGCCTTCTGTAATGCTATTTAGCACAGGGCCCCATGGAGAGAAGGTACAGAATGAAGGGCAGCGAATGTCTCACGAATGGCAATTGTCTGTTATTGTTGACACAGCATCAAAGAGTGTGCTGGCTGCCTCTCCATGGAGTTTACAGTCAAAACAGACAGCACTCAGACAAAGAGGTGGGAGTAAGCAGTACCAAACAAGATTTTAAAAGTCTTGTTTTTAACCATTCTCTGTTTGCCACTTCTTATTTAGGTTGATGGTTTTAAAGTTTTTCAATTTTATCTCACTCCTGTTTCTCTCATCAGCACAACATGTGCACTTGATGAAAGCTGAAGGAACTCCTAGCACGTCTACTATAATCTCTTTTTCCTTTTAAAAATAAAACTTGAGCTTCAGGAATAGGAAGGGCATTATTAATAGTTGGGATTATTCTTCCACATGAATTGGTGCCTCCCTGACACCTGTCCCTTCACCTTTATACAAAGTTTTTCCATGCTAGAGATAAGTGTCAGAAGCTTATATCCCTCCAAACCCTGGAGCTGTGTGTCTACACTACAAAAATAACTTTGAAGTTGCTTACTTTGATGTTCGACTTCGAAGTTGAGCATCTACACACGCCCTACTTTAACTTCGAAGTAGGGTACTACTGCATTCCTGGGAATGGAGTAAGGACTTCGAAGATGGGCTCCCTACTTCGAAGTTAACTTCCAAGTAAGGGAAAACATGTGCAGACTCTCTGCTGGCTACTTCGAAGTAACACCTAACTTCAAAGTTAGTTCTTAGTATAGAAACACCCAGGGTGTACTTCTGAGAGATACCTGGATTAGTTACTAGTTGTTAAATGGATACTGAAAGGCACTCGATCTTGGGAAGTCAAAATAAGAGTTTAATGGTCACCTTTCTCAAGGGCTTTATCAATAGAAACTAGGGTCACAATCTCTTCAGTTCTGAGGAAGTGCAAATTCTTTGTCTGCACTGAGGATTTCAGTGGCCAGTGATGAGCCACCAGTGCAAACCTCTCATAAAAGCAGGCAAAACCACCAGGGTAAATTGCAGCTTTTAGCAGCTATGCCTCTCCATACTTGGGACTGTTAAGGCTCCGTCAGTGGCTGTAATGGGGCAAATCCCAAATGTAGACCAAGACTTGAAGACACTGTCTTAAATAATGCTCAAAAACAAAACAGTACTCCCCTCCCCAAGATTTAGCAGCCACCAACACTTGAGAATTTATTGGGGTAAACTCAGTATTTATGCCTCTACTGTCTTGACCCCTTCTGCATGAACATATCACTGGTCATTGAATCAGCTGCCCACGTTTTTACATACTCAGCTTACAACCATATGAATAAAATTCCAGAATCCATTCCCAAGATCAAATAAAGGTAATTACTGTACAGAGTTTACTGTGGGCGATTCCCGGTGGGAGTGGCCTAGGGTGGGGCTCGAAGGTGAATACTGTAAATGCACAACAGAGAATGGGAATGTACCACACCCATCATAAAACATGCTGTCACACTCAGAAACAGAAATCATTAGGGTGGATCTTTATACACACCTTCCTAATAAAGAAAGAAAGATGGCACAAGATTCCAAGATGAACTCACAAGCCACAGGGAGCTGAGTATGACTCACTCATTGTGAGAGAGGAGAAAACTGGAGAGGATTATGAGACTGCTGAAGAAGCAAAGTCTCCATGTTTTTTGTGAGATACCTTTCCATATGGGATGGACTGAGAGTATTAGATTGAATGCAGCCCTTTGGGCTTCTCATAGGGAATTCACAGGATGGGTCTTATTGTACACATTCTCAGCAACTCGATGTGTTTGCCCTTTTTTGGGCATTTTCCAAATTCAATATATATTTTTTTGAGATAGATGAGCAGATCTGCATAAAGAATTCAAGAAGTGGGCATGTCATGGATTTATACAGAGGTGATATTACATTTTCTCTATCTTCGCTAAGTTTGAATAAAATAAATTTGCATTATAATACTGTTTTATAGCTAGATATTCTAGTGAAGGTTGGAAATCAATTCCAATTATAACCCTATATTCATAGATTCACATTTTTTCAATATAGTCACATTTTACTGAAATTTTCCATGTGCTGTATGTGCACTAAAACAAAATTTTTCACAAAGTATTTGACCAAAATCTGTTTCTCTTTTTTTTCCCCCCCGTTTTGGTTGAATTATAAATATCATTTTTCTTATATAAAAATCAACAGATAAAAATAAATATGGCTTTTTGATCAGGACTACAGAAACATGGTTTTAAACTTGGCATGAACATAGCCCTCACTGAGGGCTAGTGCCTATACTTGGCTTGGAGAAAAAATTCAAGTTGTAGGCATTTTACAATTGCATACTGAGCACGCACAGTAAAAAGTGGCAATAGGTCTAAAGTTGTGCAATTACACATATAAAGTTTTACACATGTAGGCATTCAGTTAAGTACGTACTGATTGGTTTAAGAGACTTACAAGCTGTAATGAGGAAACTGGCAAAGCTCATGCACGACACATGCTGGAAAACTTTTGTTTTTCCTTTGTCCACAGTTCCATTTATTTTTAAAAACCCTACAAAATGAAGGGCAAGCAATTGCAGCAGCACAAAGTTAAAGTTGCTCAGTCAAAATTACAAAAAGATAAAGAGTCTAGCTTTTGTTGTTTACATTAGGTGAAGCATTAAGGATGGGTCATCCAAAAGCCAGCTGTTAAAGTAATGAATACATAAATACTTACATAAATAGATCTCAAAGTTCCCCAATTCTTTGCCTGGCCCACTTACAGGTTTAAGCACCCCAGGGGCTGCTGTAACCAGCCTCAGTCATCCTCAAAGAATTCTTCATTAGCAGAGTATGGCTGAAGTGCAGCGTGCTCAGGAAACTAACCTCCATTGGTACACCCATTACCCAGGAAGGCTGCTGGGAGGGTAACATAAAAGCCAGCTATATTGGTCCTACATCTGTCAGGGACTCTTTCTATCTGTAGAACTATCCAGACCTCCTCTAGAAATGAGAAGCTAAGCCTCTGACACCATTGTTTTCTCATCCACATTGAGCATATCTCTGGAAAAATAAGAGAATTAATATCTGACATAAAATACATGCCAGAAAATATCCAGGATAGGCATGGTTGCTGTTGCAATCCTTTGACTGGCATTTCTTGGATTTGGGAGAAACACACATGTATTTGCTGATCTTTACTGTTTATACAGCTAAGTACTGTGTTCATTACAATAACTACAATATTTTAATCATGTTGCAAAGAGTATGTTGCACAGTTCAGAGAGTGCATTTTCTGAAATATAACCAATAAATGCTAAAGAGCTATATTGTCACAGAGATAGCTAAGTAACTGGTAATAAAGATTTAATAAAACCTGCTGGCAACACTGAGATGTGAGGGAGCAGGAAATAAACAATAAAAAGTTAATACTCTGGTGAATCAAAGAAGTTGCAAAGTTCTGCTATTTCCCTCCCACTGGAAAAAACAGTGAGTTGAAAACCGATTTTTCTATTTATTGGCATACTTTCTGCAATACTATGAAAGGGGAAAGAGGAGGAGAGAGGACAAAAGAGGGAGAAAAATGAGTTGGAGAGGACTTGGGGATTGAAGTTCTGTTCAGGAATGAATTGCATGAAGGACACTTTGCAAAGTGTACATGGACCCGATACAGATGATCCTGATGAAAGGAGAGACTAGGAAGGAATTACATGGGACGCAAGAGGTGTTGGACTAGACAGAGAGAAAAAACCCAAAAAAGGGTAGGAGGAGTCTACTATGGTGAATGGGAAAAAATGGAAATGGAAACAGGAAGCTGTCGCGCAGCAATGGGTTCAACTTCTGCACAGCTTGCAAAATCGGGTCTCCTGACATTGAAGAATTTTAAAAGCCTACACAGATTCCAGAAAAAACCTTAATTAACCTAAAAATGTCACTGATGTAAAACCAAAACCACCAAACAAAACCACAATGCTCTCAAATAGAATGTTGTTTTTTTTTCAAAACACAAATGTTAGAAAGCCTGAAAGTTCCAAGTTAAATTTCCATTTAACACACCTTCCTGCCCTCAAAATATTACAACATATGCAAACCAGGACAGCTAAGGGTCACCAAACCACTTCCACTTGGCCACTGTAATGCCACCCTAAGAACAATTACAAACTGTGTGATACCTTATCTGCCCTTCATATAGATTTATTTCACCAGTGACCACAAAAATGGTCACCTTAATGAACCTGTGTAATGGGTGGATAAGGTGCATTAACATTTTTATTAGGGTACAGTTGCTGCTACAGGGCCAGAATTAAAGGGTGTTTGTATGACTGTATATCCGCCCCCTTTAATTATTTTTATATTTGCTTTTTTTGTACAGTGTAACCATGAACTGAAATTTCTAAAATACTCTAACCTTTTTGTTTTATCTGAGATAACAGCTTCTTTCAACTCTTCTACCAGGTTAACGAAACATGGCGTCTCAGAGAGTAGTTATTTGTTTTAGAATTACATAGGCTTTGGTAATATTTGAGAATGGTAAAATTCTGGCACAACTGGTGAACACCACCTAACAGCAAATACAGCAAACTCTGTAAGATTAGAAGTCAGTAAATTTTGTGAAAATCAAGATGCTAAACTATATGAATCTGTGGACATGGTTAAATAAGCGCGCAAATCAAAATAAGTAGTATATAAAAATGGCTTAGCAGGTAAATTGGGCTTCTGAACTGTTTGGAATATTGTACCTTCCTCCTGGGGCTACTCTGCAGGAATAATTCCCTGAATACTCACCTAGGTAAGTGTGAGAAGAACCAGATTAAGACAATCTATGCCCTTAAACCCACCATGGCCTCTCCTGGTCCCAACTCCACCCCTGTACAAAGGCCTCCCACCCCACTTGAAGCAATAGTGGCAAGGCCCCTCCACTCCCAGAGACACATTGGTGTGGTCTCCCATCTAACCTCAGGAGTGGCAGCAGGCCTCCCTCTACCTTGGAAGCAGTAAGGGCAGCAGAGGAGTACCTTTCACTCCCAGAGACAGCTGTGGTAGCAGGGGGATTCCCAGTACTTCTCCCAGCAACTTAGGTGTACCGTTTTGGATATGAGGCTTGGACTGCTGCACTCTTGTCTTCCCACTACACACAAAGTCTGTTGTGGATGGTGTTGGTGAGCCCCTCACCCACAAACAGTGGGTCTGTGAAGCAGCATCCTGCTGAGATGGATGGGGAAAAATGCACACCTGTCTGAACTGTGGCTTCAGGCTGGCTGCAGATCCCGAGAGAAATCCTCTATTAATGACACTCAGGTCACGTTTTCAAATTCTCTATGCAACCATGACAGCTAAAAACACCCTTTCTAAAACGAAATAGTGTTCCTGATGTGATCATATAATGCCACGTGCTGGGACCAGAGTTCCCTGTGTGCCGCATACTTGGGTAGCAGCCCAGGAAAGATTCAGATGCTGCCCAGCTGCTTAGCAGAGCACCCACAGCCACCCAGGGTGGGCAGTGTGTGTTTCTACTTGTGGGGCGCATCTCCACAATCCTTGGCGCACACAACAAAATTTATTCCCCCATTGATAAAAATAATTAGCAGGAACACTGGCCATGGGTCTGTAGTGCCCATGTTTTAACCTACCCATGAGTCAGTTGTGCTCAGCTGTGTTCAACATATTAAGCAATTAACTACCTTAGTGTGGAGTACATGTTGGGTAAGCAAAGGGCTGCACTCCCTCTTGTGTAGTTGAGCATCCTGTACCTGCTACTTTAAACACATTTTCAAAAGCATATTTAGAACACAAGCAGAAGATTCTGGATGGAGTTTGTTGGACAGTCTGAGAAAGGTACACCTGCAGAACACGAAAAGAACTGTTGTGAAAACACCCTTCTCTCCAACAAGGGAAGTGTCCGATCTGCAGGAATTTGATACTTTAATAACCCCCCACCTCTATTACAGCACAGGAGCATGGATGGTGTGACAGAAGCGTGGGTGATGTGCTTTTGTTTCCACTGGTTATTAGGACACAGTATTCAGTACCCAGATCTGCATATAAAAAGCACTTACTGACAAACAGCTAATAATCACATTTGTCTAATTATCAAGTATTTTTACAATCAGTAAACTTTTAAAAATAACATTCTGGAAGGAGGTTCTGATGGTAGATGCACCTCACTTCTGCACCAATAAGTGAGTTTTGTAGATACCATCTATTTGGTAAGACTTAAGAAGCACTGGGAGTACAGGGCCTTGGGTGGAGTGGCAAAGTTTCTGCTGCTAAGCGTACTAGCTGGTATGTTCGCAGCACAGAATATTAAGAAGTAAGTGATATATTTATCAATTTCTTAATTGAATTGTGTTCAGGATGTGTAGAACTCTTACACAGGCTGATTCTTTGACCTTAAATAATAATAAGAATATAAATACTTGAACATATCAGGTGTATGTATATGCACACTTACACAAGATCATGAAGGTACAGCATACTGCAATACAGATTTTGGATGGCTGCACTAGTCACAATAGTTGAACATAAGAATGGCCATACTGGGTCAGACCAAAGGTCCATACAGCCCAGTATCCCGTCTGCCAACAGTGGCCAATGCCAGGTGCCCCAGAGAAGGAGAACAGAAGACAATGATCAAGTGATTTATCTCCTGCCATCCATCTCCTGCCCTTGTTCTGAAGGCTAGGGCACCATACTTTATCCCTGGCTAATAGCCATTTATGGACCTAACCTGCAAAAATTTATCGAGCTCTTTTTTAAACCCTAATAGAGTCCTGGCCTTCACAGCCTCCTCCGGCAAGGAGTTCCACACGTTGACTGTGCGCTGTGTGAAGAAAAATTTCTTTTTATTAGTTTTGAACCAGCTACCCATTAATTTCATTTGGTGTCCCCTAGTTCTTGTATTATGGGAAAAGGTAAATAACTTTTCTATGTTCACTTTCTCCACACCATTCATGATTTTATATACCTCTATCATATCGCCCCTCAATCGCCTCTTTTCCAAACTGAAAAGTCCCAGTCTCTCTAGCCTCTCCCCATATGGGACCCGTTCCAAACCCCTAATCATCTTAGTCGACCTTTTCTGAACCTTTTCTAATGCCAATATATCTTTTTTGGGGTGAGGAGACCACACCTGCACGCAGTACTCAAGATGTGGGCGTACCATAGTTTTATATAGGGGAAGCATGATATCTTTTGTCTTATTATCTATCCCTTTTTTAATAATTCCTAACATCCTATTTGCTTTACTAACTGCCGCTGCACACTGCGTGGATGTCTTCAGAGAACTATCCACTATAACTCCAAGATCCCTTTCCTGATCTGTCGTAGCTAAATTTGACCCCATCATGTTGTACGTGTAATTTGGGTTATTTTTTCCAATGTGCATTACCTTACACTTACCCACATTAAATTTCATTTGCCATTTTGCTGCCCAATCACTCAGTTTGCTGAGATCTTTTTGTAGTTCTTCACAATCCCTTTGGGTTTTGACTGTCCTGAACGACTTGGTGTCATCTGCAAACTTTGCCACCTCACTGCTTACCTCATTTTCTAGATCATTGATGAACAAGTTGAACAGGATCGGTCCCAGGATTGACCCCTGGGGAACATCACTAGTTACCCCCCTCCATTGTGAAAATTTACCATTTATTCCAACCCTTTGTTTTCTGTCTTTTAACCAATTCCCGATCCATGAAAGGATCTTTCCTCCTATCCCATGACCGCCTAATTTACATAAAAGCCTTTGGTGTGGGACCATGTCAAAGGCTTTCTGGAAATCTAGGTATATTATGTCCACTGGGTGCCCCTTGTCCGCATGTTTATTAACCCCTTCAAAGAATTCTAATAGATTAGTTACACACGACTTCCCTCTGCAGAAACCATGCTGACTTTTGCCCAAGAATTTGTGCTCTTCTACGTGCCTTGCAATTTTATTCTTTACTAGTGTTTCTACTAATTTGCCTGGTACTGATGTTAAACTTATCGGTCTATAATTGCCAGGGTCTCCTCTAGCACCTTTTTTAAATATTGGCGTTATGTTGGCTGTCTTCCAGTCATTGGGTACCGAAGCGGATTTAAAGGATAGGTTACAAACCACTGTTAATAACTCCGCAATTTCACATTTGAGTTCTTTCAGAACCCTTGGGTGAATACCGTCTGGTCCTGGAGACTTGTTACTATTCAGCTTATCAATTAACTCCAAAACCTCCTCTAATGTCACTTCAATCTGGGAGAGTTCCTCAGATTTGTCACCTAAAAAGGCTGGCTCAGATTTAGGAACCTCTGTAACATCCTCAGCCGTGAAGACTGAAGCAAAAAAATCATTTAATAGCTCCGCAATGGCACTGTCTTCCTTGTTTACTCCTTTTATATCTTTATCGTCCAAGGGCCCCACTGCTTTTTTAGCGGGCTTCCTGCTTCTAATGTATTTAAAAAACATTTTACTATCATTTTTTGAATTTTTGGCTAGCTGTTCCTCAAAGTCTTTTTTGGCTTTTCTTACTACATTATGACACTTAATTTGGGAGTGTTTGTGTTCCTTTCTATTTTCCTCACTAGGATTTGACTTCCACTTTTTAAAAGCTGCCCTTTTCTCTCTCACTGCCTTTTTAACCTGGCTGTTAAGCCATGGTGGTTCTTTGTTAGGTCTCTTACTGTGTTTTTTTTATTTGGGGTATACATTTAAGTACATCTGAAGTAATTAAAAGGTTGCACTGATTGAGCCAAAGGAGAGAATTACTGATAGGTGCAATAAGCAGCAAAATAGCTTCTTCTAATGCTTTGCCTAGTCTACTTTTAAAAGGCCCAAGAAACAGGGAATCCCACTAGTTCCCATAAGAATTATCCCACATGGTTCAATTATTTTCATTATTCTTACTCCTATCCCCAAACACCATTCTAAATAATTATCCTTAGCATTCACTCCCTTCATAGTCTAAGAAGGCATTTTTAAATGTCCCTTCCCAGGGTCTGTCTAAATATGATGCGCTAACATGCACTGTAAACTGTGATTTCTACGGAAAGTAAATGTTCCCTAGTGCACTTTAAATGCACTGAGAACAGTCAAGCTGTATCTATACTTGCATTCCTCTTTCAAAAGAGGAATGCAAATGAGGGAAACCAGATATGTAAATGAAGTGATTTACATATCTCATGCTTCAGTTGCATAATCTCTTCCTAACAAAAATTAGGAATAAAGGTTCTTTCGAAACAGGGTTTATTTTTGAAAGAGCCCTGTCTACACTGCTTTTTTCTTTCAAAAGAATCTCCTCCAAAAATAGATTATGCAAATGAAGCATGAGATATCTAAATCAGTACTTCATTTGTATTTCCGATTTCCTTCATTTGAATTCCTATTTCAAAAGAGGAATGAAAGCGTAGACACAGCTTTAGAGTGTACCAGCACGGCCTACACCAACCAGTTAATGTACGCCATGCTGGTGAGCTTTAGCGATCATAACCCCTTTGTGCACATTAATCCACTGTGAACAGGTCCCTAATCACTGCCTAGGCAACCTGCATGAGTTTAGTTCCTTCAAATCTTTCCTCAGATCAATTCCTCCACCCTTCTAGTCATTTTAGTTGCTTTTCAGTGAACTTTCTCAAATTTGCTAATGTCTTTCTGGCATTGAGGTATCTAGAGCTCAATGTAACAGTCAGAAGAAAAGGCCACACTGAGTCAGGTCAATGGTCTATCTAACCCAGAGATCCCCAAACTGCAAGCAGCACCACACAGAGACATTGGGAGGGGGAGGGCAGCCTGGCCCCAGCAACCGCCCCCTTTCTCCTCTCCAAATCCCGAACCTGAGGCAGCACGGGGCAGGAGGGTGCATACATACACACCACTGATCTAACCCAGTATCTCGTCTTCTGACAGTGGCCCATGCCAGATGCTTCAAAGGGGATGAACAGAATAAACACTCATCTAGTGATCCAGCTCCATCATCCACTACCAGCTTCTTTCAAACAAAGGCCCTGGAGACACAGAACACAGAGTTGCATTCCTGACCATCTTAGCTAATAGCCATTGATGGCCCTATCCTCCGTTAACTCATCTCGCTCTTTTCTGAACTCTGCTATACTTTTTGCTTTCATATCCCCTGGCAACGAGTTCCACAGGTTGACTGCACATGCCATGTGTGGTTCCATCAAATTACACATAGGCTACGATGACACTACATGATCTTTTGAAAGAAGCTCTTGGGGAAGATCTCTTGCAAAAAAAACTTCTTTCAAAAGAGCATGTCCATGCACAAAAAAGTAGATCAAAAAACCTGATCCACTCTTTCACAAGAGGGTGTTCACACAGCCCTTGCCCTTCCAAAAGAACAAGCCAGGGATTGAAAAAATCCAGTGCCACGAGGACTGCATTCCAAAAAAGGGATCCCCAGGGCATCTACACACGTGCTCCCGAAAAAATCCTTTGGAAAAAGGTTTTCTTCTTCATTTGGGAGAGAAAGAGAACAGCTGGAAAAAGTGCTGCATTCTTTCAATTTCAGATTGAAAAGGCGTATTGTGTGTGTAGGCGCTCTGTGGGTTCTTTCGGGAAAGGCCCTTTTTTCCCCTGAAAGAACTTGCTGGTGTAGACACAACCATAGAGTCTCCCTTCTCTGACTTAATGCCCAAAAATACACTGCCTTATGGCACTGGAAACTCATGGCTAATCTGCTGTAATCACCCTTAGGGCTCTATCAGCGTTACTATTCTCTAGGTTTCTTCCTCTGGTTTGAAATCATTTGTCTAAAATTAATCTTGTTTTGTTATTGCCCAACCATAGGCATATTTCTAGCACCTAAATCCCTTCCTTATTTTTCACACTAGCATTATCTGTGCATGTGTGTGCGTAATAATTTGTTTACATCTCTCCCAAATCATCAATGAAGATATCAAATGAGTGAGCTGCACCCCAAACTCTGGAGTGTAATTTAATGGGGTGCTTCAATTTTATAGATTGCCATTTGTCATTACTTTGCATTAACGTTCCTCTGTTAGTTATCAGTTCACATGCAAAGCTCAAATCTACACCCATGTGAAGTGATCCGGTAGCAGACTTCTCAGGCCACATGGAACCTCAGTGACTTCAACAACCTCTGCGTCAACTGGTCAAATGGCACAAGGCTTTACATCACTAATTTCTTGATACCTTAAGTAATTGCTTTTTGGAACAACTAATACATGAGGAGATGCCATTCTGAACTTAGTCCTAAATAATATATAAAGGTTATTTCAACAAGCATCTATAGTTTTTAGTCACTGGTTAATAGTGGCCACAGTAAAATTAAGTTCTGTTTCCTCAGGGAATAAATCATACCAAAAACTAGCACAGTGACACTAAACTTTAAAAACAGGAGTTTCTTTTAAATAAATCCTTAGAGGCAACATGAAAGCTACTAAAGTATACTTGAACTGAGTCCCAGAAGCAGTACAAACCTCTAACCAGAAAAGGAAGCAGGAAGGCAATGAGCAACTGGCATGTTTAAATGGCAAGTTAGGTTTGTGCAAATGTATCCTTATAATTCTACACACTGAGATTTGAAAATACGTCTCTTTCATTGTTCCATTAAAAACAGAGGGAACTTTTAGTAAGATAGAGGATGATCAAATAGCATAGGTACAAAATATGTACTTTTTTCTCCATGGGTTGGGAGGAGGTGAGAGGTTGCTTTACCTGACTAACCCCTGCCACCACCCCTCTGCTCTTCTGATTTGCCCACCTTACACTTTTTCCGACTTGTCAACATTGACAACAATTTTTGGTTCTCTGTGCCTTAAATATTGAGTCTGTTCTGGTATGGCTACAGTCTGAAGAAGTGGGTCTGTCCCACGAAAGCTCACCATCTAATAAATTATATTGTTAGTCTTTAAAGTGCTACTGGACTGCTTTTTGTTTTGATAGCTGACTATAGAAGATGAAGCTCCTAATATCAGAATATCTGGTCTCCCTAGTGTCATGGGGCAACAAGTTCCACAGCTCAAGGTCCACCACAATAAAGTTCAGTGATCAGCCAACCTGAGACACTATCATTTAAAGTACAGTAATGTCTGAGCATAGATTTGTCAGGACAGGACTTAACAAGGGCTCTTTCATATGGCCTGGACCCTATTCCCTTCAAAGTTTAAAGAAGTTCCAATTCTTGTTGATAGTGTTGGTATTTCTGAAGATTTCCTATATAGTGACGTGCTCCTAGGAAGAGACAAAGACATGAGAGGCTTTGGCACCAAAATTAAGGTTGCCTTTGAAATGCTAGAAACTTGGGAACAATGAGGAGAAAATACATCACTAAATATCCAGCCGGAAAAGTAGATATCTAAAATTCAATGGTGTTTCTGAGCACTTGCTTATAAAAGGATGACAGAAAATATCCCAGATAGTTGTTTCTTCTTGATGGTACTAAGTGGTATTAATGTGAATTGGAGAAAAAAACATGATGTGCTTTGGATAGGGGGTTGAAAAAAGAAGCAGCTCATGAGAGCTGATGTCAAGCTAGGATCAGTAAGCTCCTTAAAGCAAGCTGCATGAAGAATGAATTACAAATTGGTGAACATCCAAATACATCTTCCTCTCATGAAAGCTGATCTCAGTCCCCAGGGACGTAGAAAGCATTTACAGCAGCAACCAGCATTCAGCACATCTGAGTGCTCAGACGGCCTGGTGCCGAGCTCTGCTGAAGTGTGTCACTGTCAGAGTGTCCTCCAATATCCAGGAAAGAGACAAAAACAAGGATTGTTTCAGCTATGGTTTGGTGCCAGTGGCTTCAATCAAGCAGAGCTAATAGATCAGCTGCTCCTGCCCTGCTTACTCAAACACTCAGCTGAGGTTACAGTTTCTTGCTTTATTATTATTATTATTATTATTTTTTTAAAAGATAATTATCTTCTCGGGGAGTCTGGGACTGTCATGCAACATTTACAAAAGCAGAAATAACACGGGATTTGGAGAAATGATTTCAGCTACTCCTGAGGGAATAAGATACCTTTTTTAAAATCAAAGGGTCATTGTTTTCCATGACAAATTAGCTCTGTGTTGGGAGTTTGTATCCTTTCGAACTCCCTGTCTCCCAACAGAGTCTCTTTTTTATTGTACTATACAGTCAAGTCTGTTTAATGTCAACTTATATACAGAACACTATTTTTTCCCCTCTTAAATAGGATTTTCGTATAAATGGAAAACCAAACCAATGAGGTAAGAGATTTTTCCCTCAGTACTTCATGGATAAAAACTAATGTCTGTCCCTCTCCTCCTTATCCATTTTCAAAAATAGTAGAAATAAAACAAACAACTACTACACCAAAGGCATTTCTGGTGCACTGATATTTTAGTTCGCATTTAATCTGTACACACACAGAACCAGTGGTTAATGAAAACTCATTTGTTCTGAGCTTCTGCCAATGTGTAATTTTGAGACTGAAGTGTTTTACAATTGATTATATATATAGAAAAATGTCTGACAGCTGATATTTAACAAATAAGTATGATGTTCATACAAAATAGTTTAATTTAGTACAGAGAAGATACTTTGTATATATGCATTTGCATTTAGAATATCCCACCAAAGTAGAGACAATGAGAAAAACTACATGTTATGTGCTAGCGGTGTGATTGCCAGCTTACACAGACATTGCCATGCAAGCTCTCACTGAGGGCTAAAAATATTAATATACACAGGGTAGCATGGGCAATGTGGCAAGAAACAGCACAGATTAACTATGCCATGTACATGCCCACGGGGTTCAGGTTGGTTTGTACTTGGCATAGCTAGCTTGAACTGCCCCCTCCACTACCTGTGCCACCCGGCAACACTACTGCAGTGGGCTAGCTCTGTGAAAGCTAGCTTGAATATGTCTTCATGAGTTGGGAACCCTTAAGCTCAACTGGTCTGGCAGTGTACAATTACTACTAGGGTTGCTTATAGTTCAGTTCTCTGTAAGACTCGTCTACTGCTTGGAGGAGACTGATTTTAGTCTTTAAAGAGGCAGGTTGTTCCTTTCATGCCAGTCTCCAGGAGTCAACAAAACAAAAACCACAGGCAAAAGGCTGGTAACATTTGACTGTAATAAACAAGGAAATTATATTGGAAAGATCACACAATTAGTTTTCCTTGCCCATAGTGTAGTAACCCAAACCAACTCATTATCCTTCTTCAGAACGGCAAGCCAATGGCTTTCAAACAACAAGAGCCTGAATGGCCTGTGCTTCAGGAAGGACCTTTCTTGTCCCATGGCAGGAACCTTATTGTATCGCCTCTGAACACAGGGTCTATGGCAGACAGAATGAAATAGATTAGATATGGAGTTATTTACCAGCAACGCTCACAAAAAACCCTTCTGTGACTTGTTCATTTCAGTCACATCTCATCAAGCTGCCTTCTTGAAAGCACATTATTTTTCATCCTTTATCACTCTTACTGAGTGTCTTTCAAACGACTTAATAAACACAGTAACACTGGGCCTTTAATGTAGCTGGACTAATGCTTCTAAATCAGATTCTGAATTTTTGGTCCACAAAATGAGGCAATTGATCAGAATTCAAGTATTCAGCTCAGGTCAGCCACTTCTTTGTGATAAACTAGGCAAGTGAGAAATGAACAGATACCAGCACTGAACATCTACAAATATATTGGCTATATTCAAGATGTCACCATTCTCCACCTGCTTTCCTCATGAGCCTCAATAATCAAGCACTCCTTCCATGTCAACCTCCAGATAAGCAAGTCACAGATGATCCAGAGCCCAAGACATTTCTGAACTTCAGCTAATAACACTGTTTCCTGACCTAATAGAGGTCTCATATCTGATTTCCATTCCTCAGTGTGTTTTATTCTCTTGGTCAGTGCACATTTCAGTAGACATACTCATCATGAAGTATACTTTTCTTTGAACTATAAAGGCAACAGAATTCACATAGGCTATGTCTACATTAGAAGCATCTGTCTGCAGAAGTTACTGTCAGCTTTTTTGTCAACAGTTTCTGTTGACAAAATTCTTTGTGTGTGTAGATGCTCTGAGATTTGTCTACATAACTCTCTAGTGCAGATGTCGCCATACTGAAATGATGTATTTTTAAACCAAACTTAAACTCCTAACAGCCAGTACAATATGTAACAAAACCTCCAGCGATTAACCTTTTACGTAAAGATAGTATTTTGAATTCCTACATCTGGAATCCAACCACTGTAGCTCAGACATTACAGGATCTCTTTGCAGAGCACACATTTAGCACAATAGTAACAGAGAGGTAGTCAGGATAGTCTGTACTCCGCCAAACCAATAACAGCAGAAATATAGCACTTTAAAGGCCAACAAAATGATTTATTCGGTGATGAGCTTTCGTGAGAAAGACCCACTTCATCAGATCTGATGAAGTGGATCTGTCCCGCGAAAGCTCATCACCAAATAAATTATTTGTTAGACTTTAAAGGGCTAAATGCAGCACAATGTCATCTATGATATATAGGATAAGCTATCACTATTACTGTCTGAGACACTCACAGTGAGGTCACAAAAAACAAGACCCATGATATTCCATATTGCAAAATGTTAGAAAATGAAACTTGTCTCTCTTAATACAAAACAATGGCATCAGAAATGCCACAAATCAAAGATTACAGAGAGGAAGATGTGAGTGATGGCATTACACAGCATCGAGTGATGCTGGATACTTACCCATCTCAGGTACATGCACTGATGTAAGGCAGAAGTCAAAAGGTCATATGCCTTTAACGAATGAAGAAGTGTTAAGTATATGGCCTCTCCCAATGTAAGGAGTGAGGACATAAATCTCCCATTTAAATTGCCCTGCCCAGAATAGCGTGGGTTCATCTGAATAAGAACCTCTCACCAAAGCAGTGTTGTGATACTCAGATAACACCCTCACACAGTTTTACCAGTATAATCATAATCCTCCACAGAAGAGCAGTGCGCTCCATAGTAAGCCACTGTGGCTATCACAGCCTCTCATCAGATAGAAACACCTCTTCCTATGCAGAAAGTAATGGGAAGATCCCAGTAGGCTGGTAAAGTGACAAAGTTTTTGGTGAACAGCGTAATAAAGGTAGTCTCAACGTCTGTGACTAGACTGGACATTGGCAGTCAGAATCTTCCCAGATGACCGGGTGATTTACTTCATAATTCTGGTTTTAGACATAAGTACAATCTGAGGAACAGCAATATTGGTCAGCCAGGTACCCAAATGGTGAAGCCAAGACCTTTGGAACCAGAAAGGCTGTCTGTTTATAGTAGACTTCTTAGCAGATATAGACTGATGTTCATTGTGGTTTAGTTCCCTTACAACAGGATTTGTACCTGGCTGGGACTTGGTAATGGTTTCACTGCTTGAAGATCAACCTAATATTAAATTGTCTTCTTTGGACATGCTGGAAATTGACCAACAAGACGACCTCATGCAGACGCAAGGAGACCCAAGCTCCCCAGCTCAGCAAACCGTGAGTAAGATGTGCGATCTCTCTTCTCCTCTCCAACAAGGAGAAGCCAAGATGCAGTACTGTAAGGTCCCCACATTCACAAACTTAATGTTTGTAAATTCAATTATTTGTGAGCAGCTGCTTCACGGGCTCCATTATTTGTGAGCAGCTGCTTCACGGGCTCCAGGGCAGGGAGCACCAGTGGCTGCAACTTCCTGGGGCTCCAAGGTGGGGAATGCCAGCAGCTGTCCTTTCCTCGGGGCCCGTGGCAGGAGCACCAGCAGCCGTCCCTTCCCCAGGTCTCAGAGTCCCCCCAACTCACACTCGCAAAAATCAACATCTGCAAGGGTTCTGAACACCAAACCCTCGCGAATGGTGTGACCCTAGTGTACTTAAGAGTTGGTGTGCTGGGACTCAGATTTGACTATCCAAAGAAATAAACACAAGAATAAATTCACAAATCTTTATGGTAACAGAGGGTACCAAAATCACAAGAATGGTGAATTGGTGTACAAACATTTCAATTATACTTCTGAAGCGTGGATAGGTAACACAGGGGGCTGAATTTTAAGCCTTATGGTCACCTTTTACAGGACTCTCGGTTACTCAGGTACAAAAACAAGCAACTTATCTCGAATAGGAATCATAATTATCTTACAAGTAGTGTTTTGGAAATGATTTTATACTGTTTCATGTAACAGGATCAGGGCAGCAGACCCAGGGTGGAAAAGTGCAAGGCAGCCCAGAACCCAGCCTGGGTTAGGGAAAAGGCAGAAGGAGTTAAACGTGGTACAAGTAATCAGTTAGCAAGGTCCAGCTGAGCTAACTGCCAGGAGACTTAAAGGCAGTGAGACAAACAGAGCAGGGTGGGGAGCGAAGGGACAGGAGGTAGAGGTGCATGAGAGACCCTGTGAGGGAAGTAGAAGTAGCAAGAGCAGATTAGGAGGAGGAGAATGCTGACACTAGGGTTGGAGAGGGAGGAGCAGTGGGCTCCCCTCCCCAAGCTAGGCCAACAGGCCTGTTAAGGGCAAGAGGCAAGGGGCCTGAGCCAAGGCAGAGGGGGCACCTTGCCACACTCCTTACAGAAAGAGAAACTAGAAATTAAAAGGTTAAACTCACACTGCCCATCCCTGCCTGTGGAGGATAGCACCATTGCTTCAGACTCAGTTGTGAATTTTAAATCATGAACTGAAAGAAATTCTCCAGCCCTTAGTGCTCACATATTTAACCTGGCAGCTTGCTACAAAAATATTGTCATGTTACAGCCGGTGATTCTGGCACATCTGTGTCCACCACCTGGTTTGGTTCATTGCATTCCACTACAGGGAAAGCAAATATAGATTATCAGTATTGTTGTCCAAAAACCACAGCACAACTGTCTATATGATTTTTATATAATTTCCTGGTGAAACAAAAATGGCCTACAGGCAGACAGGTTTTGTTTGGTGGAAGGAATGAAAAGGAAAGGGAAGTTACAAAATATTAAAACTGGTTTTCATTCATCAAGTCGAACGAAAAATGGCCCAGAGCTGGATTTGCTTTTTGGATGAGCTTCTAAATGAACAAAATTTTGCTGTGATATCAGATTAACACTGATTGCTGATGTTTAGTTGTGTGATGCTAGTTTGGACATTTCTCACATCAGGATACATCAGCTTAACATCTCAATACAGTAGCTGACTGAACTAAATGAATACCCTTGATTGTAACAGTAGCAATGGGTGCTATGTGATTAACCCATTTAAAATGGACTTGTATTAAAATTAAAAAATAGAATTCTTGACAAATTCTTACATGTAGATTAGTGACCACTGAAACATTATGACTAGGTCTTTCGAAAGACAAATGAAAGTGTAGACGTAGCCTATAGATTTTTTTATGATGTGCTGAAAGTTGTTCAAGGTCTCTGCAGGGAACACTGTATTTTCCATGCAGACTTCCCCTGAGGATCTTTCTGAATCTGCAAGTCCCTCTGTAGCTCAGTGTTCACTGTATATCGAAAGTACCAGGTACTGAAGTTCAAGAGTCTTTAAATGTGTACGAATTATGCCTCACAGGATAATCCCAGTTTCAGTCGGCAGACGTGTGATCCAGAGAGCAGGACAGAAAGAAAGAGTTCAGAATCTTCTCACAGCCCAAGCCCCTCTTCTCCAACCCAGGACTCAATCCATGGGAGATTTCCTGCCAACCAAGGAATTCACTCTGGCAAATGCAAATTTAAAGTATCTCCTAATGCTGAGAAATTCAGAAGATACAGCTATGAGGAAAGCACAGCAGCAACCTATGGCAGGTTCCTCAAGAGCAGTAGGAACCCCTTCCATCCTTATAAGAGGGAGTTCAGTGAAGATGTCTTCCAAGAAACACATCCAGCCCTCACACTAGAGGGTAATTCTTTCAAAAATGCAAGAAGTATTGAGGGTTTTGAAGAGTTACCAGGATCTACAGGCCCTGGAGAATCTGAGTCCTTTCCCACACATATCCAGAACATTTCCACAGAAACAACATGGTGCAACAATCTCCAGTACAATTCCACAGGCCAAGACCACAGTTCTCAAGTCATGGTGAGTTACCATATATTATAAAGACCCTAATATCAGGGTCTTCAGCTACTTTTGGAAATGACTTCTGTTATCCATGGCATAACTGTACCACAAATTAGGTTTTCAAGATTGACAGAGAGCAATCATAACAAACATCAGTACTACTTTTGATGCAATTCCCCATGGTGTTCCCTTTCCTCAATTAAAAGTAATTCTCTCAAGTCCACAGAAATGTTTTCCTAGAAACCCAATACGTGGACGTGAAATACCCAGTATGTGGACTTGACAACTTTCCAAATTGAGTGGTGGCTTCCATTTAATTGGCATTCTAACATGGAAAACTGTACTGTTATATGGCATTCATAAGGTAGGTTCACACATTTGAAGTGTTGCATTTCAATATGCTAGACGGCAATAAATGGACTTCAAAGCAATCAAAGATCATATCATTATAAGGAGGTTTGGGCTGCTGGAATGTTTTACTTGCTTGAGGAAAGGTATAAAGCCTGTAAGCTCATTTCAATGTCAACTCCTTGCAATCCATTATTTCAATTAGGAGTTAGAATACTATCTACATTATTTCCTGTGTTTTTATAGGGAAGGTCTCCTCTCCAGGTACATTATTTCCATTGTTCTTTAGAAAAAACACAGTTTTACAGCAGAATGCTGCTGATATAAACCAGATTCATAGGCATCCTGTATGTTGGTTAAAATATGATGCATATATGACCTTTTAATAATTACTTTTACTTATTTTTAAATTTGTAGTTCTCTCTTGCAAACTTGAAAATGACATTACCATACTTTTTTCAGTCTGGCTATTCTTATGCTGCTGAAGCAAAAGTATAGTTTCTTTTCACTACCTTTATACAACAGCAGAACCTCAGACTTATCAACAACAGTTATGAACTGTCCAGTCAACCACACACTTCATTTGGAATTGAAAGTATACAATCAGGCAGCAGCAGAGACAGACCCAACGCACTCTGCCGCTCCCCACTGCCACCCCACCCCCACAAAATTAAAAAAAAAAAAGCAAATACAGAGCTGTACTGTTAAAAGTAAACTTTAAAAACTGACATGTTAGGAACCTGTTTCTGTGTGTATTTCATTTGAATTAAGGAACATTTATCTTCTGCCTAGTAAAGTCTCAAAACTGTCAGTGTTCAGTTGTAAACTTTTGAAATAACCATAATGTTAAGTTCAGCATTATGAACCACCATTCCCCAGGTGTTCATAACTCTGAAGTTCTACTGTATATGTATTCCTTGGAATCATGTGAAGTGGTTAAAGACACTGCAGAGCCAGTAGGAGAACACATATGTGTTTTGATGTAACTCAAAAATATTGACAGAACAAAAAAGCAGTTTTGTAGCACTTTAAAGACTAAAACAACAACAAAATAACAGAAGTCTCTGAAGTGCTACAGGACTGCTTTTTTGTTTTGTGAAGATACAGAATAATATGGCTACCTCTTTGTGACAAAAATATTGGTGATTTTTAAAGTGATGTAGAAGATCTAAAAGATATTCAGAATACTATGATTCCCCTGCCAACTTGCATCAGTTGGTGGGGAGCTCAAATCTGTAGCCTAATGAAGTTGAAAGGATCACTTGAAGAATGCCATTCAGTGGTTACTAGAAATTATCCCATTTACCCATATGCTATGCGTTTAAGCTATTGAGCAAATTTGTCCATCAGTCTTTATAACATAAACGTCTAATTGAAAGGAAAATGGAGTTCCTTTTCTGACGTAATCTCCCTAAATGTATTGCTGATCTATATTCACTAGTACTGAATGCTGGTAGTTGTTACTACTACTGGAAGGATAGCCAAGGATTTTGCAAAAACATTGAGAAGTCCTGTGGCACCTTAAAGACTAACAGAGTTATTGGGCATAAGCTTTTGTAAGCAAAAACCCACTTCATCAGCTACATCTGATGTATTTCACACACCTGTACCTAAATCAGGGCTGCGTCTACATTAACAAGTTCTTTCAAAAGATTTTTTGAAAATGTCCACAGAGAGCCTACACACAAAGAGCGTTCTTTCGAAAGTAAATCGAAAGAATGTGGCTCTCCTTTTGAATCACTCTTCCTTTCCCATTTCAGGAAGAGCATCCCCTTTCGAAAAAAAGTGGGTAGACGCTCTGCAGTGCCCTTCTTTCGGAAGAGCGAAGGCTGTGTGGACATGCTCTTTCAAAAGAGCAGATCACTCTTTTGATCCGCTTTTTTGCGTGTGGACACACTTTTGAAAGACATTCTTTCGGAAGAGATCGTCCAGAATGGCTTCCTTCGAAAAAATCTCTGTAGTGTAGATGTAGCCCTGACGAAGGAGGCTTTTGCCCATGAAAGCTTATGTCCAATAACTCTGCTAGTTTTTAAAGTGCCACAGGAATCCTTGTTGTTTCTGCGGATACAGCCTAACACAGATACCCCTCTGATACAAGGATTTTGAATATTCTTACCATTTCAGCATCCCTGTGGTAGGTACGTAGGACTTTGGCAGTGCACTAAGTGTGGAATGTCTAAGTGACAGATAAGTTGGCTGCCAGAGAAATATACAAGTTGTTGAAGCCTGACCAACCTTCCTGCCTTTATTGGCAGTTATAGAGATGGCTCATATTCTACAACTGGATTTTTCTAGAGCAATCAAGCTAGCTGACACAGTCAGGTTACTCTGACTTTCCTCTGCAACCTGCTTCTCCATATATCTTGATTCCCAGCTCTCCCTTAGGTTTGTGCATTCCTTCTATTGATGATGTGTGGAGGGGACTCGAGGAGTGAGAGAGAAGCAAAAAGAGCTAAGGATTGCAGATTATTCTGGTGTGTGAAGGAAAAAAAATGACAAAAAATGACCATTTTCTGGATTTTTCATATTTGTCTCTGAGGATTTTAACAACCATCCCTTTTTTTCTAAATAGTATCTGTACAAAAATTAGGAAGAGGCTGTTTCTCTTAACAACTCTAGCAGATGAAATACGTTATTGTTCATGCTTCTTGTTTTAGTAGAAAGAAGTCCAAGAAGGGCAGAGAAAACATCCAAAGAAACTGAAAACAGTAACTAACTTAATTTTTTAAAATCATTGTAGTTGTCCATAACAGCTCCTTATTTAAATGTATTTCAGCAAGATTCAGAGGTCAAGCTTAAGACACCTCCATTAGAAGTGCAGCACAATCCGTACTGTTACCAGCCTCAAGTGCAGCAGATGTACTGTCCTTCACATCAGTTTCCCCAGGTAAGTGAAATACATGAGCAACTGAATTAACTGAATGTTCTGCACTTGTTAACATGTTTCTACATGAATAGTCTCATGTTACATAGGAAAAAAACTGTCAAGTAAATTAGATTATTAGTACAGAGATTGTCTTTTAATGTGTATTTGTACAATGCACTGAACAATGGGGCCGGTTCTGACGGGGATCACTGGGCACAACCAAAAATCTATTAAACGATATAGAGACTTGCCATCTCCTACTAGGCCTGTAGGTGTTCATAGGACTGGGAAAATGCCCACCATATCTTTTCCCCACTCCTCACCAAGACTCCTGCTCTCTACTTCAGCCATCTCCCACACTTTACAGACATCCTACAGTGTGCAGACCTGAATATTCTTCCAACAGACCTTAGGAGCTAAATATATATAATGTAGGATTTAGGAGAACTGAAGCCTGGAGACGGATGTCTATGAACATATGACAATTTCATAGAACTGGAAGGGACCTTCAGATGTAATCAAGTCCAGTCCCCTGCACTCACAGCAGAATTTATTACCATCCTTGACAGACTTTTTTTTTTTTTTTTTAATTTAGTTGCCCTAGCTCCTTAAGTGGCCTCCCACAAGGAGGGAGCTCACAAACTTGGATTTAGCAGGCCAGTGCTCAGGTCACTGAGCTCTCTCTCCCCCACCCCTCCCCACTGAGCTAGATGGCAGAGGGAACAGGGGCTTTCCTTCCACTCTGGCTATGTATAAGAAACCTGGCTAGGGAACAACAACACACCCTGACATGGTGAAACTAAAATAACTAACAGCTCTTTTTTGGCTTCGTAATTCAAGAGACTGTTAACCCTGAATTTAGTTAGTAAAAATTGTAACAACTGCTGGATGTTCTGATCTACCATAGTTGTAGTGAACATTCATTTTTTTGTGGACTTGAGAAGAGGGAGTCCAAAACCAGATTTACAATGAAAGCGCAGCTATTAAGCGACCCTCCAGACAGAAATCAGATTTCAGGATTCTGCCATGGCACCATGCTGCCTCCACGTAGTATGAAAATAAATATACAGCCATATACGATAGGCACTTAGCAGAAATGGCATTTTGGTTGCTAATAAATCTGTACCTTTTTCCATTTTCTGTATTCCCTAAGAATGCGGCTACCCCATTCCCTTTCCCCTGTTGACTTAATGCCAATGCTGTTACTACGGGTTGGCACTACCTGCATTTTAAAAAAACCCAACAGTGGAACTTTTGAAATACATTCAAGTAGCTGAGCAAGTCAAAAAGGGAGTAGCAGGGCAAGACACAACAAGAATCACATGAAAGGAAGTCTCCATCCACCTGTAGGCTGGCACTGTGACAAACCTCTCACACGTAGCAGGTTCAAAACCGAAAGCAGTCAAGCAGCACTTTAAAGACTAGCAAAATAGTTTATTAGGTGAGCTTTCGTGGGACAGACCCACTTCTTCAGACCAGAGCCAGACTGCTATTGTAATTTGCCTGTTTTATGTTAATATGCTGAAGATAGTGGCAGGAAAATGACAGGCATGAGCAGCTTAGGCTGCAATAGACAGAATTACTGTCTAGCAACAGCCGCTAAGGTGTGAGCGCTGCATAAGATACAAAGTTGGGAAGAAAAAGTATCATGATGGAACACTTCAGCAGAACAGAATCACCAGACACACAAGACCATAAGAATGGCCATTACTGGGTCAGACCAAAGGTCCATGCAGCCCAGCAACCTGTCTGCCGACAGTGGCCAGTGCCAGGTGCCCCAGAGGGGGTGGACCGAAGACAATGATCATGTGATTTGTCTCGTGCCATCCACCTCCAGCCTCTGACAAACAGAGGCCAGGGACACCATTAGACTTAATAAAAACGAAAAGCAAGTGAATAGGACCTCTAGCCCATGGATTCCCAAACTAGGGGGCACCCGGCTGGGGGACATGAAGAAATTCCAAGAGGGTGCGAGGCAACCCAGCCCCCCATCGTTCCCCCCACCCCAAGAAAGAGCTGGCCCTTGCTGCCAGCTCTCAGCCTCTGCCATTTCACATGGCTGGCCCTGCGCAGCTATAAAAAGCAGGCAACTAGTGAGGACCCACAGGGAGCTAGCCGCCTCCTGCAAAGGGGACTGAGCGTAGTTTGGCAGGGGGAAGGAGGGGGACGGTGGGGTTAGATGGGAGGCTGGGGGTGCCTGGCTCAGGGGTGGGGGTTAGATGGGAGGCCAGAGGAGCCTGCGGAGGGGGATGGGGACAGGGTTAGATGCGGGGCTTGGGCTAGCTGACCCCAGAAGTAAGGGGGGCTAGGGCAGTATGGACTGCTGACCCCCGGCAGCACTGGGGCTCGGTTTGGGAGCTGGTGCCGACGGCTCTGGCAGCTGGCATGGGGATCAGGCAGCTGTCCAGCTAGGGCTGCACCAGGCGCCTGCAAGGGGCCAAGAAAAACTATTTGTGCTTATTTTTTATTTTAAATAACATCATATATCTAGTTTTGGTGATTTTTTTAAATTACGAATTGAAGTTGTTGTGAAGGGGGTTGGATGATGGTAAGGGGGGGAGGGGGTATAAGGGTTTCTGAGAAATCAAAAGGGAGGCATGATGCCTAAAAGTTTGGGAACCACTGCTCTAGCCAGACAAAAGGTTGTCACAGTTGTGCCTCACCTCTCAAAGTAGAGGTGAGAGGTCAGCTCCCTCACTAATTCTGCCAGTGAGATAAAATGGTCTCTTCCTTCCCTTTAATGGGCACAAGATAGACAATGAGTAATAAGAAACACCTTCTTACGGAGCTGAAAGTAATAGCAGACATGCAGCACTGACTCAAGTCACCCATCCACCATAAAACACAAACACCTTTCATGCCAATTATGCCCCGTCATAACCACTGCAAGCCCATCATACCAGAGCCTTCACCAGCTTCCAGCTGCTCAAAAAGAAACAACAGAAATAATATTTGAAACCATTTAGATCTTGCCTCTGGACCTCATGATGACATCACAGTCATTTTCATCCCAGTTTTCTTTCCTTTCAAAGAGCCACTGAAATCTATAAAAATCAAAATTACTGTATAACTGCCTAGTTCTCTACCTTGGCAATAGCTTTTAGGACAAGTCAGACTGCCCTTGGAGACATACTTTATAGAAGTTCCAAGGGCTGCAGCTTACCCTAGTATTTGTGTTAACTGGAGCAGAACATAGGAAAGAAGGTAAGTTCTCCATGTCCTGTTTCCTTTGTTCATTTGTCACTGTAGCAAACAAGTTAATATTTTCAGCATATTTCTCTGTCTGGTTCAGCTGTGACTGTGCTCGGTTCAGAGCAGCTCAGAATGAAAAAGATACTAGCAAACGGGAGGAAATTCAGGGAAAAGTAACTAAAGTTACTAGGAATTGGAGAACTGAACCATTAAAAGTCTTGCTATCAGAAACAAAACACCTCCTAGCAAATATTTCAGCTGTGTAAACAAAAAGCAAGGTAAACTATTGATCAAAAGAAATATTAATTAGCAATGATAGGGTAAAGTTAGGAAAGAGAAATATAAGATAAATATTAAGAACAATTTCCTGACAGTGAACTCTGTTAAACTGGAGAATAATCTCCCAAGCGAAGCAGTTAAAACCTTATCATGTGGAACTTTTGAAAGAATAAGTCATTGGAAGGTGTGCAACTGAGAAATGGTCCTGCATGGACTGGGTAGTAGACTAGATGGAACCTATTAATGACAACTTGTCATTGCCTTCAACATGCATCATTTTGTTATCAGGAATATCATCGTAATAGGATGGCCATTGATTCAATTATTTACAATGTTAGACTGGCACAGGGTTCAAGTCTCAGAAATAAGCTCACTTTCTTGTTCTTAGGCTGTTAGAGGCTTGATAGAATGAATTGCCTCATTTTGCTCTCAGGCCAGTGAGAGAAGATACTTTGCTGACTTTAGGATTTGTTACTCTGACACCATTCAACCTTTAGAAGTTTCATCATCAGATCTAAATTTAGTCAGCAAGTAGGCAGGCTTTCTTGTGCTTGATCCCATAGTGTAAAATGAAATTTGCCCCACTGGGCTTCTGCTAGTTCATCATTTCCACTTTTAAAAAACCTTCCTTTTTGTCTCCAGGTTTTTAAGTATCTTTAATCTTTGGTCTTTTTGCAGAGGTTTAATCTTTCATGACATATTTTATTGTTTGAAATATTTCATGCTGTTTGTTTTTATATCTTGTAACTATTGCAGTATTTTACTTTTAGCGTAGTGATATAATGGGTTGATGAAAGGTATCCACCAAAATATTTATTATTACTATTAATAGACAGTTTGAAAGTTTCTTGCTTCTTTTGCTGTTAAGTCAATTAATGCGTCTTTTATCATATTATCAGTACTCCTCAGGAGGCAGTTATCCTGTAACCTATATCACCTCATCGCATTACCCCTACCAGAGAATCGCTCCTCAAGGGAGTCAAGAATCCCAGCAGCCTCTGTTTCCGAAACCCATTTATTCCTACAGGTAACTACCTATCTATTGTTTATTCCAAATCCAAACATTAGCTGGCCCACCCTATTTAGACACAATCTGCACCTGGAACAGAATTTCTTTGCCAAGTGTGAGCTTTTTCATTCTGATATTTCAGTGAAACTAAACCCAAAGGCACTAGTGCTGCCTCCCCAGTCTGCACTGTCCTAGAGCAGGGGTGGCTAACCAGTTAGAGACCGAGTGCCAGCTATAGAGTGCAAAGAACCACATATTATATATTTATTTTAATTTAGTTAAATATAATATAGATTAAAATAAATATATAATACGTGGCAAAATGCCCTCCCCCTGAGCCATGCACCACCAGCCTCCCTCTCTAACCCAATCCCTCTCCCCGGCCCCTGAGCCAGGCAACCCCAGCCTCACCTCGCTCTAACTCTATGCCAGTGACTCGCCAGAGCCACTGCCATCACACGCTTCTCCCGCCAAGTGCTGAGGCGTAAGCACTCCTGGCACACGGCTCTGAGGAGGAGCTGCATTTAATGGCTCAAAGAGCCAAATGTGACTTGAGCCACGGATTGGCCCCCCCCCATCCAAGAGTACCTGGGGCACAGACTGCAAAGAAATCCAGCTGTCCTACACAGGTCTTTGGTGATCACATGAACTGTATGAAGGTTTTACACTGCTGCCTACTTCCAGTGCGTGCGCGCCCCCTCTCTGCCTGATAAAATCAGTAGCAAAAACCTTAGTGGAAATTCTCCTTTAGAAGGATAGTTTGCCAAAGTAAATTAACATGAGTTAATAGTCACACAGAGGTTGCCGTGTTAGTCTGTATCTTCACAAAACAAAGCAGTCCTGTAGCACTTTAAAGCCTACCAAAATAATGCATTAGGTAATGAGTTTCATGCGACAGACCCACTTCTTCAGATCCAGAAAATTCCCAGATCAAGACACTTCAGGTTTAAGCTTTGTTATTGTCATTTTGACATTCCTAATAGGGTTCTTAGCAGCCTGCACATTTTAGCTCAGTATTAACAAAACACACAGTGGCAAGACCCACCAAACTGTATGAAAACTTGGACCCGAACCCATGCATCATTACACTGGCTTCACTGATCTATCTCAACTGTAGTCAGCCCCTTTACGTGTAGGGCAACCACTCCCACAGCCGTCGTTACACAATGTAACAGACAGCTGGGGAATTACTTGTAAAAGCCTCTTGCAGCCTTTAGGAATCACCAGGAATCTTACTACAGTGAAAAACATGCTGCAAAGTTCTTTTTTTTTTTTTCCTGTTACTAAGAAGCCAAATAAAACAGCCTGAAATGTGGAGCTATCAATAAAGGCCACTGTTTCTTCTTTGTTCCCCAAGCATCCTGATCTTCATGGCACTGAAAAACAGTAAAACAGGAAGTCTCCCTGTCAGTGAGATTTACAATTTCATGACGGAACACTTTCCTTATTTTAAGGTGAGCTATTTTAATAAATTGCTTCTACACCTGTTTTCCTCCCTTCCTTGAAGTCTACCTGCCCACAGAGGGGTAAGGGACTGGGTCCATTCTACTGAACTGGATGGTTTGCTTGTTAAAACATAAGAGCAATATCTAGCCCAGTGGTCAGCAGCTCTGCCAAGGCGAAGTGCCAAAATCTGACAGCTTTGACCTCTATGTACGATCTGTATACCAGTGATACTTTTTACAGCCACTAAGGCTACGTCTACAATAGCCCAAAACTTCAAAATGGCCATGCAAATCTGCTGTTAGGAATAAGGGAATTTCGAAGTTGCCGGGGTCATTTTGAAAAGGAGCCCCGTCTGGACGAGCTGTGTGGTGGCGAGCTGCATCAATTTCGAAGTGCCGCGGCTGCTGGCATTCTAATGAGGTGCTGAATATGTATTTCAGCACTTCATTAGTAAACTTCGAAATGGTCATTTGCATGGCCATTTCGAAGTTTTGGGCTAGTGTAGACACGGCCTAACAGTCCTACTGACAACAGCTTTACTGTTTAGGTGATTGTAGGTAGTATTAGTTGGTCTTTTGTTAATCCCCACGTGGCATGGCTTTGAGCAGGCTCTGGCTGCATGGGAAAGGGGGGGCAGGGCTGAACTGAGCTCCTGCCTTGCAAGTCAATGAAAATCAGCTCACATGCCACTCCTGGCACCCATGCTGGGGGTTGCTGACCCCTGATCTAACCAGTGACACAGTGAACATCTGAAAAAGGTCGGGAGAGGTGGAGGAAGGTATAAAGATAGTGAGGTTATTAAGGGATGACAAACAGCACAGAGCAGGGGCACTTTCAAGTCAGCTGGATCTTGCAGGCCTCTACAGGCCTATCTAGTGACACCATTAGAAGGCTATAACTCTCACTTCCCTATACTTTGGGAGGGGGCTCTGCTCAAGTTCAGGTCAGGCAGGCAGCAGGGCAGCCTTGAGGCACCAGCGTAAGTGCACTGCAGGAAATCACGTCGTCTGTGGCTGGGGAGGGGACAACCATCCATCTCGTTTTCGGCGGGACAGCCCCCTACTTTGGGCGCCATTCTGGCATCCTGATTTATTTTGCAAAAGGAGCTAATTACCCCGTATTTCACAGTGGCTCACTGGCTTCCCCCAGCTGGGGGAGCATGGAACCAAAACGTGTCGCGGCTCAGCTGCTGCCCAGCTTCCCCCCAGTGGGGGCTGGAGTGGGAGCCCAGGGGTTGAGTGGGGCCATGGGGGTTGGGGCTGGAGCTGGGGGGCAGCGGGTGAACTGGGGCTTCAGTGAGGTTGGAGCAGGGGCTGGGGGGCTTGGAGTGGGAGCCAGGGTGGGGTTGGAGCAGGGCCGCTGGAGCTGGGATTGGAGCTGGAGCTATGAAGTGTTGAGCTGGGCCGCAGCGGTTGGAGCCAGGGCTGGTGGGGGCGGTGTTGAAGCAAGGCCTCTGCAGTGGAGCTGTGGGGGGGGCGGGCGGGGCTGTGCCGGGGCTGTGGGGGGTTGGGTGGGGTGAACCATGGCTGCAGTGGGGTTGGAGCCGGAGCTGCCTGGCTTCCCCCAGCTGGGAGCTGGACCTGTGTGGTGGCACAGGCTGCCATCCACAGCTCGGGGAAGCCCGGAGCTTTGCTGTGGGGTGGCAGCCCTGTTCAGTGCCCCAGATGAGGTGACCATCCATCCCGTTTTGGCCAGGACAGGGGTCATTCCCCAGGTCCCATATTTGGCCAGGGGAAATATGGTCACCCTAGCTGGGGAGGATCTGGTTGTAGCTTCATGCTGCTGAAAGGCAGCAGTGCAAAGGAAGCGGAGCCTCCCTGGCACCTGAAAAATGGTCTTAACAGGCTCAGCAGCTGATAAGAGGGGGACGCAGATGGGCAACTGGTAACTGCTAATGACAGGGATATCCCTTCCCCCTTACCTCCTGCAGGCAGGCAGCACACACCCATACCCTGCCTCCCTCCGCCATCCTGTACTCACAACCCCCTGTGTTCTTCCAAGCAGCTCAACCCCTGCCTTCCAGTCTGCCTAGGACTGGGCAATCACTCTCCTGTCTTCCAGGACAAGCTGGAGGGGGCAAGGGACATGAATCTCTGAAAGGGGATACTACCTAAGAGCAAAAAATAAGCAGCGGTGGTGGGAGAGTTGGAACTTTAGTCCATAAGTCTAGTGCAGGAGTGGGGAACCTTTTTGGGGCTGGGGAACACTGACCCACAGAAAAATCAGTCTGGAGCCACACCAATGAGAAAGCACCTTATTGTGGGCCCCACCTGAAAGGCAAAAACACAAGGACATGCTCCCCTCATACAAAAGCTCTAGAGCCTGGGAGCAAGCAGCAGGGCTAGTACATTGTGTGGGTCAGGGTGGTATCAAAAATGAGGGCTTCAGAGTGGGAAGGGGCTGTCAGGAAGCAGGCTTGGGGTCTGGGTGGAAGGGAAGGTGCAGAAGTGGCCTGGGGGTGGGTGATCTGGGCAGGAGTGGGGTACAGGCATGGGCTGCAGGTGAGGGGCATGGGCAGCAGTGGGTGAAGGTGGGGGTCTAGATGGAAAGACAAGTGCAGGAGGATTTGGGACATGGGTTTTGAAAGGGAGGGGTCAGAATGGAGGGAGGGTGCAGGAGCAGGGTGGGAGTAGGGGCGGGGGTCTGGGCAGAAAGGGGGATGCAGGAGGGATGTAGAGGCACAGGGTCAGGGTGACATCAGTGCAACTTACCTCAGGGATGCACATGGCTCTGTGCCCTCCCTCAGTGCCCCCAGGCACCACCCTTGGCTGCTCTGACTGGCTAGAACTCCAATCAGAGTGATGGGATAAAGCCTCCAGGCAGCGTTGCCACTCCTCCCTCTCTAATAAAATGACAGTCCCCTTCCCCTTGTTTTTAAGGCAGGTACATGAACTGTGCTACTCCTCTGAATTAATAGCCTGCTAAGCTCCGATGCCTTACGGCACAGGGCACAAATCATGTGATCTAACAGAAGTACGGGTTGAACCTCTCTAGTCCAGCACCCTTGGGACCTGCGTGGTGCCGAACGAGAGAATGTGCCGAACCACGAGAGGCCAATATTGTCTAGCACAGGGGTCTACAACCTGCAGCTCTGGAGCCACATGCAACTCTAAGGACTTCTTTGTGGCTCCCAAAACTATAATTGCAAAGCAAAAAACAAACCAAAAAACCCTCCTGGTTACTTTCAATAAACGGTGAACATCTAAAAGCCCAAAAATGAACAACTCATATCTAAATAGCACAAGATTTGTGATCTCGACAAACTGGATAACTCCTCCTAGCGTCCTCCAGAGAAAAGTTCTGGAGTAAAAGTCAAAAAGACAGTGGTACAGACATACACAACGCATGAGAAAATAGAATATGTAAAAATGCTGTGAACATCCAGCAATACGCATATATTGCATCACAAATTACTGTGTGCACACCATTCTTAAAATAGGAGTTACAAAAAGTATGGCTTGATGTTATTCATTACGGACTATCTTGCATTCATATGCATTGCATCTCTTGAATTATTGCATTTCTACTGAATTCGGAAAAAAAATGGGCTTTCTTGCTATTTTGGTTGGCAACCCCTGGTCCAGCAGCATTACCAACACCTTCACTGCATACTGGATTCTTAAACTAGAGCTAAATAACAGCACAGAACACTGAGAGCCGGAAGTGGTGGCTGTAAACAAATGTTATGGGACCGTGGGAAACTTGGCCACACCCATTATGAGTGAATATAAGGATAACTAAAATCAGTCCTGACAACAGATATTGCTGGACAAGAGGAGTGCCAGATTAGAAAGGTTCAACCTGTACTGAATCTTTGAGTGTATTATTTTCTAGAAAAATAAATGTAATGTTTCAAACCACAAAATCATTTAAAATTTCAAAATGTACATCTAATAAATATAACTCAAAACAGCATGATTTATTCACTAGAGTGCTACTGAAGGACCCTGACTTCTGCTTCACAGCAGATTAATGAAAGAAGCAGTTTTCTCACATCCTCGTGTCCCCTTTCCCGCTTACATCAACTAAAAACCATAACGAACCCTCCTGAACAATGAACACAAAGCCTCCTCCGCTCAGTCCAAGGGTTGCAAGTAGAATGACAGAGTACTGCTGGGCCAATCACACATTTTGCAAGAAGAATCTTTTTGCACATTAGTTTTATACCCAACTAATTCCATCATTTCATCCCAAACATCTTTAAAGTATGCATTGAAAACAAAAGTAGTACATCTTTTACTTTTGGGCAATCAGCTCTATTTAATCCATAAAGTGACCAGAGTCATCCACCATAAAAGATGTTATTCCCTATGAACTGCCTGCTCTCTTTGGAAGTCTTCAGCAAGGTCCCTGTCGAGTAGTTCCCTTTACGTGTCAGAGAAAAACAGAAAATACAAAACTATCAAAAATCACTCAATAGTTATCAGAACATAGAGCCAAAGGGTGGGGAAGCAATTATAGCTGGGGAAAAACCATACAGAATAAATGAACACGGGATCTTGCTGGAAGACATTAGATGACACAAGCCCAATAAATTAACTTTACTCACTGCCACTGCAAATGCAATTTCTATGATGCAACACTCTCGGTTCTAGTTGAAACAGAACAGTGCAACTCCTACGTCCTAAAAAACATCCACACAGCTGAAGTGGAATTGTTCTTTAAATCTGACTCTCAAGAGAAGGGAGAGGTACTTCAAAGAGAAAAGGCTTTGCAAGATCATAAAACTCTTCAGCCTTCAAGAGGCAGTCAGGCTCAATGGGCCTGTGCAGAGCAGCATGAAGTTATATATATTTTATATATATATTATTTGGAGATAAAGATACTGCCAGTGGTCTAAGAGGTTATGAAAGTTTCTGGTTTGATGGGACTATAACACAAGGCATTTGCTCTCTCAAATTCCACACTCCCTCTCACCGTATTGCTCAGTATGATAGAGGAAGCAGTTAGATGCCAGGTTTCAACTGTAAAGCAGCAGTCTGGGTGACCAAAGCTCATTAATACTGGGTAGTATTAACATAGCTAACTGGGTAAAGGGTTGGATTCATCAAGCTCTCACATTATATTTGATTTGAGCATATTTGAGATCTTGATTTCAGACTAAATTCATTACCCGGTACCACTCTCCAGAACTAGCCCACTTACTAATACTTTGTTTTAGACAGTCCTAAAACTATTTCAAAGCACGTGCCCCACCCTTTCTGAAAACCTCAGTGAAGCATATGGCGCTCCCAACTTTCCCTACTGCTGAGCAGAAACACTAATTATCTTTACTAGGTAAGGACAAGGCAGACATGAAATCTCTCATTTACAGGGCTAGAAATAAAATATCATGTCCTGCTCGTAATAAATGTTTATAATTTACTATCAAGTATACATCGGGCATAAGGGGAACATCTCTATTGTTTACATTTGGAATTGGTTGGCATCAACTCAAAAATGATCTGCAAAAGGGAACAAAAATTGGGCTCCTGCCGTTGTCTTCTGCTTTATAGTGAATAAAAAACAAGCAGAAAATTTGGGCCATCTTTAACCTTAGAAATAAAGTCCTCTCACTCTGCATACTCTGACAAGAGATGAACTAATAAAATGGTGATGTGACATGAACCAAGAAAGAGGAAGCTGAGCTATTAAAGGGATTTTTGACTGGTTAACCCACTAACAAAGACAAAGAAAAGCATCTATTTAACCTCTAATAAATAAATATTTTAAGATTAATTATTTAAAGATCCAACACCCTCACTAAATCAATTAAGAGGTCAAAGATGCTCAATAAGTAATCTTTCTGCTATCTAGTTGTCCTCCAACAAAGCTCAGAAAAACGAAATGTTAGCTTCCCAATTCAAGCAAAATTAAAACAAAAATAAAACTACAGCCTCTTTCCCCCACCACTCCCTGACAAAAAAAATCTTTAGGGTCTTCATTATATGCCATAAAGAAAATGGGCTTGAGCCCAAATTTAAAAAATTCCTTTCCTGGTTATCTTAAGCCACGGGTGTCCAACCTTTTGGCTTGCCTGGGCCGCATTGAGTGAAGATAGTCTTGGACCGCGTACAAAATATAATATAGTTAATGTATATAAATCACATAATAATGTTAAAAGTTTATGATCTTGTGGGGCTTCATTACTAGCTGTCCAGGGTCGCAGGTTGGACACACCTGTCTTAAACACTAGGTAAATGTCAAAAAATCCACCAATCAGGCAGAGTAGCCTTTTGTGTGAAAAGCATCTATGTCTGAGAGATTTGAGACTCTCAAGGGAATTTAATTTAAACAGAGGTTAAAAATTAAGGGAAACAAAGGTGCATTTACTTACACTCCTTCGCCATTTCTCAACTTACACTGAGCAACTTTATATAAAGCATATTCTGTGCATGGGTCAACCAAGGCTTATATGCAACTGTGGACATCTGGTACAGAAGGGTTTCATTTTCAAACTCTGATGCTCAGAGAAGACAATGAAAAAGGTATGCATAGTAGTTGCACAGAAAATGGCTATATGTCCACCAACATCAATAATAGTAATTGTCCTTTGTAATATCTTAAGCGCAAGGTCTGTTTTCAACATTTCCTCTCTAGAAATGCAGAACTTTTGGGGGTAAGGACTGTTTGAGCTGCCTATTCTTTAGTTTTTATGAGTTCTAGTGACAGAGGAACAATGCTGATCAGCAGGGCTCATGGCAGCATCTATCATCTTACAGCTGAGTTTCTCACACTGAGGTCCACCCTTCGGCACTGAGCACCTTTATAGAAAAAAACATGCCCAACTGGCAATCAGCTAAGATAGGCTTTGGCTCCTGTGTAGTAAATAAAGCAAAAAAATAAGCATTGTACAAACATATCTGACCAAACCAAGAAATTGACTTAGGAGACTTTTGCTGCTAATGCCCCATACAAATAAACAGTAGATGCATACAGATGCCTCACTATATGTTTCCTTTGAGGAGCACAAGAGAGAGGGGGTGTGATTTAGGACCGCAAAGGCAAAGATGCAGAGATTCCTCCAAAATGTACAGAAAGGGTTTAGAGAAGTATGATTGATGCTTAATGAGAGGATTATATACAGATTTTAAGTTACTTAAAACCAGGTGTCCAACAGAAAACGGTGCTATATTAACAAACAAAAGCAAAAATGTTAACAGTGCTAATTAGTTCCAATAACCACATTCCAGATCAATAACCAATTAAATACATCTAATCAAAATATACGTTCCAGAGTCTTAGTTTGGCTATTTGTCATGAAAATATGGAACAATGCCCCCAAACCAACATTATTTCAGTTAATATGAAGTAACAAAGACAAAATAAAAAAACGATTGCTGAGATTACTAAATCTTGAACATGAAAGACTCTGAGCTGGTAAGGGAAGATGAATTCACTTCTCTTTTCAAATATCATTTTTAAACAGACAGTGATGAAAAAGAATTGAGTGTGTGGAATTACACCTGTAAGAAAAATCAATGACAAATGGCAATGTTTGTTTTTGTTTTGCATTTCTAGGTCTTTACAATGACAAAATATCTTGCTTCTACAATAGATTTTTTAAATTCTGCACTGAGTCTTTGTGATTATGTGCAGAATTTTCCCTCTGGGCAAGGAGGGAACATTTTTATTTCACTGATCAGACAGTGCCTGAATAAAAACGGCGCGCAAGGGAGGTGGTTTATTGAAGCAATTATATGTATTGTTCAAGCTAAAAACCTCTCAGTTTCAACAAGTGGCTTAAAAATAAAGGTTAAACAGAGACAGTAGTCAGGTGTGGAAACTCTTGTTTCATCTGGAAAACTTCTGACTCAGCCTAATAGTTATACAATTTGCTAACACTCATTACACCCAAAGTAACATGTTAATTTGAGGTCTATTGTGACACTCAGGTGAAGTCCAAGTAATGTGTAGCCATTTGGTTACTGACTTGATTTTTAGAGGTCATGAAGTGGACTAAAAGTGCATATTCTTTCTGTAGTTTAATTCTTTTTATTTTTATGAGCTTACTGTTGAATGATTCAGTTGCCACACCTTTGCAAAAATTGCTAAATTGGAAATAGGTGACTGTTGCATAAGCTTCCTTGCATCTTAAAATGTCATGTTTTTTCATCATGGCTAACCTCTGACATAACATCCTTGTAATCCAAAAGGAAGGAGCAATATAACTGTTATCAGCCAAAATCTCCACCTAAGTATGATTTCAAAAGTACTTTAAAGCATTAAACAAAATGAAGGGCAAACTTATTACTCAGTGCTAAGTACCACTCTGTGAAAAGTCATGGTTTTTATTCTGGTCTCAACCTTTTGATCCAGCTTGTAATTTCACTGCAAATCTCAAACGAGAGCTGGTCAGTACTAGAAGAGCAAATGAAAAAATAGTTACCTCTCTCTTATACCTGTTTTTGAGATATGTTAAGAACATAAGAACATATAAGAACATAAGAATGGCCATACTGGGTCAGACCAAAGGTCCATCGAGCCCAGCATCCCATCTGCCGACGGTGGCCAATGCCAGGTGCCCCGGAGAAGGAGAACAGAAGACAATGATCAAGTGATTTATCTCCTGCCATCCATCTCCTGCCCTTGTTCTGAAGGCTAGGGCACCATACTTTATCCCTGGCTAATAGCCATTTATGGACCTAACCTGCAAAAATTTATCAAGCTCTTTTTTAAACCCTAATAGAGTCCTGGCCTTCACAGCCTCCTCGGGCAAGGAGTTCCACAGGTTGACTGTGCGCTGTGTGAAGAAAAATTTCCTTTTATTAGTTTTGAACCCACTACCCATCAATTTCATTTGGTGTCCCCTAGTTCTTGTATTATGGGAAAAGGTAAATAATTTTTCTATATTCACTTTCTCCACACCATTCATGATTTTATATACCTCTATCATATCGCCCCTCAATCGCCTTTTTTCCAAACTGAAAAGTCCCAGTCTCTCTAGCCTCTCCCCATATGGGACCCTTTCCAAGCCCGTAATCATCTTAGTCGCCCTTTTCTGAACCTTTTCTAATGCCAATATATCTTTTTTGAGGTGAGGAGACCACATCTGCACGCAGTACTCGAGATGTGGGCGTACCATAGTTTTATATAGGGGAAGTATGATATCTTTTGTCTTATTATCGATCCCTTTTTTAATAATTCCTAACATCCTATTTGCCTTACTAACTGCCGCTGCACACTGCGTGGATGTCTTCAGAGAACTATCCACTGTAACTCCAAGATCCCTTTCCTGATCTGTCGTAGCTAAATTTGACCCCATCATGTAGTACGTGTAATTTGGGTTATTTTTTCCTACATGCATTACCTTACACTTACCCACATTAAATTTCATTTGCCATTTTGCTGCCCAATCACTCAGTTTGCTGAGATCTTTTTGTAGTTCTTCACAATCCCTTTTGCTTTTGACTGTCCTGAACAACTTAGTGTCATCTGCAAACTTTGCCACCTCACTGCTTACCTCATTTTCTAGATCATTGATGAACAAGTTGAACAGGATCGGTCCCAGGACTGACCCCTGGGGAACACCACTAGTTACCCTCCTCCATTGTGAAAATTTACCATTTATTCCCACCCTTTGTTTTCTGTCTTTTAACCAATTCCCGATCCATGAAAGGACCTTTCCTCCTATCCCATGACCACCTAATTTACATAAAAGCCTTTGGTGTGGGACCGTGTCAAAGGCTTTCTGGAAATCTAGGTATATTATGTCCACTGGGTGCCCCTTGTCCGCATGTTTATTAACCCCTTCAAAGAATTCTAATAGATTAGTTACACACGACTTCCCTCTGCAGAAACCATGCTGACTTTTGCCCAACAATTCGTGCTCTTCTATGTGCCTTGCAATTTTACTCTTTACTAGTGTTTCTACTAATTTGCCTGGTACTGATGTTAAACTTATCGGTCTATAATTGCCAGGATCTCCTCTAGAGCCTTTTTTAAATATTGGTGTTATATTGGCCGTCTTCCAGTCATTTGGTACCAAAGTGGATTTAAAGGATAGGTTACAAACCACTGTTAATAACTCCGCAATTTCACATTTGAGTTCTTTCAGAACCCTTGGGTGAATGCCGTCTGGTCCTGGAGACTTGTTACTATTCAGCTTATCAATTAATTCCAAAACCTCCTCTAATGTCACTTCAATCTGAGTGAGTTCCTCAGATTTGTCACCTAAAAAGGCTGGCTCAGATTTAGGAACCTCTGTAACATCTTCAGCCATGAAGACTGAAGCAAAGAAATCATTTAATCGCTCCGCAATGGCACTGTCTTCCTTGATCGCTCCTTTTATATCTTTATCGTCCAAGGGCCCCACTGCTTTTTTAGCAGGCTTCCTGCTTCTAATGTATTTAAAAAACATTTTACTATCGTTTTTTTAATTTTTGGCTAGCTGTTCCTCAAACTCTTTTTTGGCTTTTCTTACTACATTATGACACTTAATTTGGGAGTGTTTATGTTCCTTTCTATTTTCCTCACTAGGATTTGACTTCCACTTTTTAAAAGCTGCCCTTTTCTCTCTCACTGCCTTTTTAACATGGCTGTTTAGCCATGGTGGTTCTTTGTTAGGTCTCTTACTGTGTTTTTTTATTTGGGGTATACATTTAAGTTGGGCCTCTAGTATGGTGTCTTTAAACAGTTTCCATGCAGCTTCCAGGGATTTTAGTTTAATTACTCTACCTTTTAGTTTCTGTTTAACTAGCTTCCTCATTTTAGTGTAATTCCCCTTTTTGAAATTAAATGCCAGAGTGTTTGACCGCTGCGGTGTTCTTCCCAACACAGGAATATTAAAAGTTATTATATTGTGGTCACTATTTCCAAGCGGTCCAGTAACAGTTACCTCTTGGACCAGATCCTGCGTTCCAGTCAAGCCTAGATCGAGAATCGACTCTCCCCTTGTGGGTTCCTGTACTAGCTGCTCCAAGAAGCAGTCATTTAAGGCATCAAGAAATTTAATCTCTGAATCCCGTCCTGAGGTGACATGCACCCAATCAATATGGGGATAATTGAAATCTCCTATTATTACTGTGTTTTTTATTTTGATAGCCTCTCTAATCTCCCTTATCATTTCAGCATCACTATCACTGTCCTGGTTAGGTGGTCAGTAATATATTCCTAATGCCATATTCATATTAGAGGAATGAATTGTTATCCATAATGATTCTATGGAACATTTTGATTCCTTTAGGATTTTTACTTCATTTGATTCTATATTATCCTTCACATATAGTACCACTCCGCCACCCGCACGACCTGTTCTGTCTTTCCGATATAATTTATATCCCGGTATGATAGTGTCCCACTGATTGTCCTCATTCCACCATGTTTCTGAGATGCCTATTATGTCAACTTCCTCCTTTGATATGAGGTACTCCAGTTCACCCATCTTATTAGACAGACTCCTAGCATTAGTGTAAAAGCATGTTAGAAAACTACCACTATTTATATGTCCGCCTTTCACAGACGCGTTGGATTTTTTTTATGCACGATTGTTTCACATCTGATCTTGCCCATATATTATTTCCCATGTTCCCTATCTGACTAACTTCTAGGGCATCCCTATCTATGGAGCCTCGTGTAAGAGAAGTCTCCATCCGATCCAGGTGCTCCCCCGCACCAATCGGCTTTCCCCCACATGTTGCTCATGTCCATTCCAATTAAGCGTGTCCATGCCAAGTGCACGATTGTCAGAAGGGTTTTCCTCTCGCTGTACCTGTTGGGTCAGTGGTAGTGCCCCCAGCATAGTGCCTCTATGGTACCTGCTCAGATCCTTCTTGCCAGAACACTGCAACAGAGAGAAGGTGGGCTGGATTTGGAACGGACATTAGCAGCACATCTCAAACAACAGTTACAAGAGATAATCAATCATTTTTAATTCTCTGAGTGTTTGCTCATGTCCAATCCAATTAGGTGACTCTCGAACCATGCTCCTGGAGGAGGGAGTCGAGTTCACCCGGTTACAGACTGCAGCACTGCCCTGCCGAACACTATTTCAGCACTGGACTGTTCAAAATTACATAATGCAAGGTGAAGGAGTGGTTGGAGGACGATGTAACTGCCCTGCGTATAGACTGAAGGGCATCAGAGCTAGGAAAGCCGCAGACGACTCGAGTTGTTGATGAGTGCACCATCAATGTCAGGGCTGGAATTGGGGCCAAGTTGTAGCAAGACCTGATGCATAATGTAATCCAGGAGTATGTGTCAGGAGGAAACAGGAAATCCTTTCAGCCTCTCTGTGACACCAGTGAAAAGCTGTGAGAACTTCTGAAACAGCTTTGTGTGCTCAACATAGAAAGCCAGAGTGCATTTCATGTCCAAGGAAAGAGGTATGTGTTCTGTTGCTGGCTTGAAAAAACCAAGTAGGAAAATGTCCTGATTTATATAGGACTGCAGCTGCTTCTACACATGCCACCTCCCATCCGAGGTGCCATGGTAACGAGGCAATTCGAAGCAGGCTAATGGAGCACTAACATGCATATTCAGTTCTCATTAGCATGATCGCAGCTGCTCAAATTTCAAAGTGCTGAGACTTTGAATTTCAGATTGACAGTGTAGATGGGGGCAGTTGCAAAATAAGCACCCCACTTCGACAATCCCTTACTCCCACAGAACCAGACTGGAGTAAGGGAATGTTGAAGTGGGGCGCTTATTTCGAAGCTGCCCCATCTACACTGTCAATCTGCAATTCAAAATCTGCACTTTGAAATTCGCGTGGCCACTATTGTGCTAATGGGGCACTGAATATGCACGTTAGTCTCTCAGGCTGCTTCTAAACATGCCTCCTCCCATTGGAGGTGGCATGGCAATGAGGCAATTCGAAGCAGGCTAATGAGGCACTATCTTAAGGAGAAATGCAGGGTGCAGGTGTAGTTACACCATGTCTTTGTAAAAGACCATGTAAGAGGGCTCAAATGTCAGCACTTTGAACTCGGAGACCCTTCTAACTGAGGTGATGGCCGAAAGGAAAGCTATCTTCCAGAGCAAGGAATGTGTCACCATGGGCTCAAAGGGCATACTCATAAGCCTGGCAAGGACTAAACTGAGGTCCCCAGGAGGAAGAGACTGACTCATCGGAAGACAGAGTCTATCCAGCCCTTTCAGGAAGTGGCCTGCCATCATGTTTCCAAAGACCAACCTACTCTCCACCCTTGGGCGAAAGGCAGAGATGGCAGCCAAGTGAACCCTGATCGAAGCGGGCTCCAACCCCTACTGTTTTAAGTCAAAGAGATGGTCCAAAATAAACAAGATCAAAGTCTGTGGCCAAATCGAGAACCACCTCCACTTGGTGAGGTAAATGGCTTCCTGCACTCATTTGGACTGTTTTAACCATACAGCCTCCACGCTGTGAGATGGAGGGACTCCACACTGGGATGTTGTAACCAGCCACGGTCTTGTATGATGAGATCTGTGAACAGAAAAAAAAAAGTCTGGGGCCTGTCCACTGAGAGGTCCAGCAGCACGGTGAATCAGAGTTGGAAGGGCCACACCAGCAATATGAGAATCAACAAGGTCCTGTCCAAGCAGACTTTGAGGATACCATGTATATGAGAGGGAAGGGTGGAAATGTGTAGAGCAGGTGACTTGCCTATGGCACATGAAAGCACATCTGCAATGGAACCTGGACTGGGGTTCAAGAGGGAGAAAAACCACTGACGCTTCCTGGTGCTTAGCATTGCAAATAGCTCCAAATGAAGAAGCCCCAGCTCTAGAAGACGTCCAGGACAATATCTACTCTGAGGGACCATTTGTGCTTATTGAACAAGCAGCTGAGCTGGTCCACTAGCTCATTCTACCCTCTCAGCAGATAGGACGCCTCCCGGAGGATGGTATGAGTGATGCAGCAGCCTCACAGGTTTAGGGCTTCCCAACACTGATGAGAGGAGCAAGCACCACACTGTTTATCCTGTCAGCACCGGTGCAGTTACCTTGAAGGTGACCTTGGAACATCTGGCATGCCAGACAAACTGCCCTCAATTCTTTGTTGTTAATATGCAGTAAGAGTTCTGCCTGAGACCATATGCTCCATGTCCTGATAGGCCCCAGGTGTGCTCTCCACCCGACTCCCATGGTGTCCCTGACTAACTGCACTAATTCCAGGGAAGGAATGAGGGAGGCCAGGGAGCGCATGCAAAGCTTTGCTTTCTTTATAAATACCAGGTCTCACTGAGCTATGATAGCTGTGAGCCCACCCTAGGAAGTACAGCAGTAGAACTCTTTTCCCCAGACCCTAAAGGAACCTCCTCTATCACCACAAGAGCAAGGAATAATTGCATCTCCTTGTAGTCTGCTTGTGAGAAGGATCCCTGAAGAGGGACAGGGAAGAGCAATGGGAGGGCAGGTGCAGAATTGGATAGAACATCACCTCTGCTGTGGCTAGTACCCGGTGATCTGAGGTAACCTGGCCCCTGGCACAGAAGAAGTGGGACTGACAGTTTGCAAAAGTGGAAGGAGGATCCAGCAGATGGACTGGTGATCTGTCCTCAGACGTGCCTTCAAAAATTAGGCTTATCACTATTATCATTGGTGGGGTTGCATCACTTCTCAAGCAGTGCCGGGATCTAGAGTAGTACTGGCTTACATCTGGAGATGTAGGGTTCCGCTTCTGAGTATTCAGATGTGGACCGAGGCTCAGAAGAACCAGACAGTGCCAGTGATCCATCTCATGGTGAGGATGAACAATGACCTGCCATCATGGGCTTGCCCCTATGTCTGATGGGGTTGGTGTTGCCATCAGAGATGCTGTCATTACCACAGTAGGTGGTAGTAGCAGGGCAGATGCCATTGAGCCCAGAGATTGAGTCCTCACAGCAATCAGAATTGTGCCACTTCAGACGTGTTTGGTGTGGAAGGAAAATTGAGATCGTCTCCCTTTAGGTCCTCCGGGACCAGAGTGTCCACCCAGACTGGACTCAATGTCCCCCCGGTCACAACTGGAATTGACAGCTGCAAGATTTGAAGGCCAGGTTTGGGGTGTTCCAACACGGGACATACCCCCACCATTGCACTGTGACAGCACATGGCCCCATCTAACTTCTTTCACAGCACTAGCAATTTTGAATGGTGCCACAAGGTAGAGCTGGGTCTCAGGGCTGGAGAGCAATGCAATGCTCTTTACTGAAGTCCTTCCTTGGTGTTGAGGGTTCCTGCACCAATGTCTGTGTGCTGTGCACCAAGGCTGCCTGTGCCAACGCTAGCTGTGGGCAAAGTGCAGATTCTATTAGAGGGTGTTTCGGGGAGTCTCTCTCTCCTTCTTTGTTCTGGGCTTACTGCCCCAGCAAATCTTGCACCTATCCACCTGATGATTCGTCCTGAGGCAGGAGTTGTGTGGATCGCCATGTGGCACAGGCTTCAGGCACTTCACACAGGACTTAAAGCACTGGGACTGAGGCATGCACTCGTCCAAAGGAAAGGGAATTAGAGAAGATTCCCCAACCTAAAAACTATTTAATGCTAATGTTGTAAATAGTTACCAAACTAGTTGAAGAAAGACTACTAAGTAGACATGGGCAATATGCAAGTCAAAGCTGCTCCAACAACTGTCACCAGCAGGAAGAAGGAAAATACGCAGTGGGTCAGCAAGACCTATATACACTGCCAGAAAGGTACCACTCAAGGGGGCTGCATAGCCAACCTGACTGGTACAGCTAGATGTGAAGCCTCCCAACAACCATGCAAGCAACATGACCACATCTAATTAGAATGGACAAGAGCAAGCACTCCAAGATGAAAAAGGAAATACTAAGGATGCTGCAGAATGTAATAATAGTGATTATGAGCCAAAATCAAAGTCCTCTAATGTCAATGGAGGTTTTTCCATGACTTCAATGGTCTTTGGAACATTCAGCATATGACACTATTTTCTGTGAATCACTATTGACCAATACCCTACTTATGGTATGCTGCACTGAGCATCCCTTGAATGAGTGAAGGATGTTATGATTCTAGAGGCAAGGTCTTTTGGGTAAAAAAGAGGTTCTGTCTGACTATACAATGTAGTAATGAGAGGACCTGACAACAAGGCCTAATGCCTAACAACAGTCAATGCTTTGTTCATATACAGCAAAGCTGAACACCGGAAGCCTGAACATTTTGGCTTAAAGGAAAAACTGTGAGCTAGGTAGGTTCTGCTCACAGGAATACAGCAAGAGACAGGGCTGATAAGTAACAGGGACAAAAAGCACATAAAAACATCTAAAAGCATCCAGAGCCAGAAACTCAGCAATACAGAAACACGTCCTGCTTGGTACCATACACTCCCCAAAACTAATAGCTTAGCCCCAGGTACGTTCCAACCCAAGTTCAGGAACAGGTTGTAATGCCATCATGATGGATAGTGTTGTTTTGATGGTACCACCATCCCCCAAGTTAATGGGTAGATCTAGATACATCGGGAGGTTGTACCTGGATCTGTAACTTGTTTATACCTATATATAAAGTACGTGTAACAGGCTGCATCGAGCAACTTAGGGAATGACACTTGCCAACTGAGCTGTGTCCATTGTCAAGCCGTACGCATGTACCAGTGTAAACTGTTGAGTCATATTGGAGCCCATGCGCTATTGACAATAAACCTGGCTCCCATTCCTTCATACTTGGCTTGATTTGTTGTTCTCGGGGGCCCTCCAAGATCTGCAGCATCAGCTACCTACAGCATCTTCACTGCCGTCCAAAGAGATCATATGCACGGGGCCAAGGGGATTAACATCAGACAGAGCAGAATGGATGTCTGAGCACTGTTCCGATAACGATGCCTGACCACATCGTAATGTCAACTGGGGCGGGGGATAAAGGTGGTACCATCAAAACACTATCCATCATGTTGTCATTACAACCTGTTCCTGAACTTGGATTGGAACGTACCTGGGGCTAAGCTGTTAGCTATGGGGAGGGTATGGTACCAAGCAGGATGTGTTTGTGTATTGTTGAGTTTCTGACGCTGGACGCTTTTAGATGTTTTTACGTGCTTTTTGGCCCTGTTACTTATCAGCCCTGTCTCTTGCTGTATTCCTGTGTGCAGAACCTACCTAGCTCGCAGTTTTTGCTCTAAGCCTCTGTTGTTCAGGCTTTGGGCCTTTTTAGCTTTTCTGTATATTAACAAAGCATTGACTGTTAGGCATTAGGCCTCATAGTTCCTTAGGCTTCACTGTCAGGCCCTCTCATTACATGGCTGTGTCTACACTAAAACAATAACTTTGAAGGTGCTTACTTTGAAGTAAGCAACTTTGAAGTTGAGTGTCTACACACACCCTACTTCAAAGAAACTTCGAAGAAGGGCACTACTCCATCCCCAGGAATGGAGTAAGGACTTTGAAGCTGGGCTCCCTATTTCGAAGTTAACTTTGAAGTAAGGGAAAATGCGTGTAGACTCTCTGCTGGCTACTTTGATGTAGTGCCAAACTTCAAAGTTAGTTCCTAGTGTAGACGCACACCATGTGTGATAATACTTTTCATGCATTGCAAAATACCAGATATTATCAGGTAACACAGGGTTAGCCACACTAGTCTATCTGCAAACACAACGAGAAGTCCTGTGGCATCTTATAGAAAGTTAGGCTACGTCTACACTAGCCCCTTCCTCTTGGAAGGGGCATGGTAATGAGCAAGTTGGGAAGACGCTAATGAGGTGCTGCTATGAATATGCAATGCCTCATAACATAATGGTAGCCACACGCTATTCACAAGTGCCGCTTTTGAACTGCACACTGCCCATGTAGATGGGGACTTTTCGAAAGCCCTTCTTCACAAAACCAAACAGGAAGAAAGGGCTTTCGAAGTCTGGGGGGCGGGGGGGTCCTACATGGACAGTGCACAATTTGAAAGCGGTGCTTTTGAATCATGCACAGCCACCATTGTGCTAATGAGGTGCTGCATATTCATAGCAGCGCCTCATTAGCATCTTCCCAACTCGCTCATTACCATGTCCCTTCTGAAAGGAAGGGGCTGGTGTAGACGTGGCCTAAGTCTATATCTAGTCTATATGGTGCCATACACAGGACTTCTCATTGTTCTTATGGATATCATCATGTAACTACTCTTTATAAAATCAGCACGAGAATGGGAATGAATAATCATAAACTTTCTACTGTTTAGAAGCTTTTAATCAGAAAAACATTCCTGACAGCGAGTTCTACATAACATAGTGGAACAAATTCTAAAGGGAAGTGTTGAAATAATCATTGTTGGAATCTTTGAAAGCTCAATTGGTCAAAGAATAGGCAAATACATGTTTGGAAACAATCTTGTGAAAATCCTTTTGGCAAACAAATAGATCTGAACTGATGCCCCTTTTCCCGTTCTAATTCTTTTGGGCAGCCTGTCTTTCTAACCACCGTGTATTGGTAGTTCTTTTCCTCCATTAGCAATACATAAAGCTATTCTTTCAGAAGAGAACTTACATTCCCAAAGATATCCCTACTGCCTATTTTCCCCTTCACTTCTTAGTTTGAATTTATTTTTCCAGACAGCTCCAGATGGTTGGAAGAACTCTGTACGCCATAACCTATCCTTGAACAAATGCTTTGAGAAAGTCGAAAACAAGTCAGGTGGCTCTTCTAGGAAAGGTTGTCTGTGGGCGCTGAACCCAGCCAAAATTGATAAGATGCAGGAAGAGCTTCAGAAATGGAAGAGGAAAGATCCAGTTGCTGTGAGGAAGAGTATGGCAAAGCCAGGTTAGTAATAAGCTAGTGCATTAGTTCTCAGTCATCCACAGAACACTTCGTAGCATCAGGCAGAGTAAATATTTTGCGAATCAAGCAATAGGAGGATTTGGGTACTGGGAAGGAACATGATGCATGCCCAGGGCCTCTTGCTTATTAAACGGTTAGCGTAGAGAAAGATGATTAGGGCTAAAGTAAGAGTTGTTTTTGCAAAGACTTCCAAATATTCATAATACTACAGATCAAAAGGCACCCTGAAGTTCAGAGGTATATTCCTTATCAGTGAAAAATGTCTTCCTTAACAGCTGTCTAACGTTTGATACAAAGGAGACACAATTAAGAACTGAAAATTAAAACTTTTTATTTAGCATGCAACTATCTCATATGTAAATAAAAAACATACTTCAAGAAATACTCACTTGAGATTGATGGGTACTCCCTGGGTCTGGATTTCCACACTAGGTACCAACTTCATTTCTGATTTAAGGTTAGAATTTTCCCCTCATGTATCATTTTCTGAGCAACACTAAAATTCCATTTGCAACCCAGGCAGACCATAAGCTCAGTGTTGGATAGGCATTAACAGCCCTACCTCAAAACGTAATTTGGTTTCATTTGTTCTGTTTTGTCTTCTAGAAGAACTTGACACACTGATAGGAGAAAAAGCTGAAAAACTAAGATCTTCTACTGTGTCGTGCAATCCAACCGGTGTAGCAAGTTCAACAGTTTCCAGACAGATGTCAGTCCAGCACCATTCTCTGTGTGAACCATCCCTATCATCCAGTATCCCACAGCCTTTACCCGCTCTTCACTCAACAGGATCTCTATGCTCCAAGAGCCCACTACCAAATTTACTTGAGGGGCACCAAACTCCATGTTATACGTCACCCCAGATTTTCCCTCAAATCTCACCTAATTTAATGCAACAATCGCCTGGTATCCCTCAAAGCATCTTCCCTTCTGCAGATGCTCAAAGTGAACTCAGAACACAACCCAGCACTACCCAAGACTCACCCTTGCCAGCACAGACGCCTCCCATCCGCGGTATGAAGATGCTAACAGAGCACTCCACAACCAGAACAATGCAGGACAAATTTATGCAAGAAGCAGATATGAGCAATGATATTGATGCTCTTAACCCCTCCCTCATTGACTTTGATCTCCAAGGTAAGTGCCCAATATTCTACTACATGTTTATTTGTACTTATATCAAGATCTAACCATAGGAAAAAAATCTCCTTTTTCAGGATACTTTGCACACTGTTAGTATTTTTCTTTGGCTATTTCTCCTTTCCACAGCCAGAGAAGAGCAGTACAGAATTTAATATTAATATAACTTATAGAGAATGCTACCTAGAGAAGACATCATTTGGAACCAGAGCTTGGGATTTACTCCCCACAATATCTGTTATTACTAACTACTGTAATCCAATAAATCAAACGTAGCTCTCCATCTCATCACAGATATTTCCTAAAGAAAAAAGCATCCTTATTTTAGGTGAATGTCAGATGCAACATCACAGGTGCATCTATGCTAGGAAGTACCTTCAAAGTAGCCAGCAGAGAGTCTACACACATTTTCCCTTACTTCAAAGTTCAGTAGGAAGCGCAGCTTTGAAGTCCTTACTCCATTCCTGGGAAGGAAGCAGTGCCCTACTTCGAAGGTTAACTTCAAAGTAGGGTGCATGCAGACACGCCACTCTGAAGTTGCTTATTTTGAAGTTGTACTTCAAACTAAGCAACTTCGGTTATTTCTGTAGTGTAGACAGTGCACATGAAAACAAGAACAAGTGTTTATTTTAGTGCACAGTACATAATTTTTGGTTGCATTCACCACTATTGTTATAATCCTCTTCCAGTTTTTCCTTTAAAAGAAGCAAAAAACAAGTTATGTCTTACGCATTTTATCTCAGATATTTGTTTAATCACTTTACAGACCTCCTATATTTGGTAAAGTTCTCTGAAAGGACTGTGTACTGCAGACATCAAAGCTCCTCTTCTATAGCAAACAAATAGTCCTTTAACTAGGCTCAAACCACCCTTCCACTGCAAAAATAGTAAGTGGAAGAACCAAAGTTAGATATATTTAAAAAACAAAAAAACAAAAAACTATGGATTAGAGGCTGCAGAGCTCCAGCTGGATCATGCCACAGGATGGGTAGTGTTAGGGTTACCATACTTGACCTTTAAAAAAAACAGGACACCCCTGAGAAGAAGTGTGTCTGTATTGGTATTTACCAGCTCATGTTGTTTTAATGTGTTCTAAAAACATAGTATAGCACAATAATACAACATGAGTTGATAGATACTGATACACGTTCTCTCGGGGGTGTCCTGTTTTTTGAAATTTCAAATATGGTTAGGGTTCACCCAGCTGCCAGGGACAAGAGGTATACCAAACACCCTCCTGAAAATACAACAAAAACAGTACAGCAGCGGAAACCAAAGAGGCACAATGCAGCAGTGGATCCTATGAGGCTGAGTAAACAAAATTATCATGGCAAGACACGGGTGCAAGGTATTGTCCTAGCTCCATTGTCAAGATCTAGGCCAACAGGAAACAATGGCATCAGAAACTGCCAGGCCATCACTAAATGGCCAAAAACAAAAACAAACACACCCCAACCCCTTTAGCTTACAGATTTCTCCATTAATTATGATGACTAAAAAGTGGATTTTTAAGTACATCAATCCGCATGTTTCCAAATACAAAGTTCAACAGTCCATTCTTCTCTCTTGGTTTCTGGCCATTTTTCAATGCCTTACTTTGAGTATGCACATATTTATGTTACCTGAACGCTGTATCTTTGACTCCCTTGGTGTGACATCATCAAGCCCCAGCCCTGCTGAATTACATCTTAAAGTACTTCCCTTTTTTGACACTAGGACCTCTTTATTCTATAAAATGATCGGGCCTGCATTTAGAGTTCATTACCTAATAAGAAATAAATGGGACTTAAATCGTCAAACATCTCATAAACATAAGGCGAATTCTGTCTTCATTTACATGGAGTGTGCCAAACCTACTCTAGAAAGAGAGTTTCACATTATGGTGCTTAAACTGTGGCTACAGATTTCTCCCACAAAAAGAGAATGGAGAACATGGCCCTCATGCAATAGCTAAACTTTTAGTGTCACCTCTGACTTCTGCATCTTTCTGTGAGAAATGTCAGTGTACACTGGGGTGGGAAACCCCCCAGTCCAGCTTGCCGGGATCCACACTCAGACTCAGGACTTCCCTTCACAGCATCTGGCCTGTGGTGGGGTGGAGGGTTTGGAGCCCCGAGCTTCGCTGTCTGTCACACAAGCTGGGGCCAGATCCAGACCGCAGGCTCTGCCAGGGGCTATAAGTAGCTCTGGGCTCTGCTGCCGCTCACTGCTGTTCCCCAAGCAGGGGAAGGGAAGGGGAGTAGCAGCCACCTCAGCAGCCCGCCCATAGGCATCATATTGCTGCTCTGACTGGCTGGAATTCCAGTGAATCAGAGCAGCAGAGTACAGTGCTTGGGAGCAGAGCCACATCCAAGGTGAGCAGATAAGTGCATCCACATTGCCCACCTCCCAGGACTGCTCCTGTACCACCCCCATCATCCACACCTCCTTTTCTCCCCTTCTTGCACCCTTCCTCTCCCACCCAGACCCTGCACCCCATCAGCCAGACTCCCCACCCAAAACCTGCTCCTGCCCCCTCCCTCCCAGACCTTCCTCTCCCAACCGTCCTGCACTCTACCTCCCATCTAGACCAAACACCCCGCTCTAGCACTCCACTCCAGCCCCCTCCATCCCACACAGACCTCTCAGTTCCCATCCTGGTCCTTGTATGGCCCCTGACTAATATATCTTCCAGTAAGTGGCCCCGACCTAAAAAAGATTCCCCACTCCTGGTACACACTTTCAGTACAACAAGAAGTTCTGTGGCATTTTTAACAGATATTTTGAGTCTTTTCCCATGAAAGCTTATGCTCCAAAATATCTGTTAGTCTAGAAGGTACCACAGGACTTCCTGTTGTTTTTGAAGATACAGACTAACTCAGCTACCTCTCTGATACTTTTAGTACAAGCAGTACTTGATTTTTTTAGATGATCATTTACCCCTGTAGTTACTTGATTTGGCCAGACAACTGCAGTAGCTCTGTGTGAAAATTAAGCACATAATTATGCACCAACAATATTTGAAAATCGGTCCCATTTAAGTTTTTACACTTCCAGCTGAGGGCATGATTCCCTCAGGAGACACACCCATGCTAGCTCTTCCCAGCAGGCCTGAGGCTGCAGCTACACTCATTTTCAGGGCCTACCTACAGTTAAGAGGCTGAAGTGGCACAGCTATACTGCTGTATCACTTCAGTAAGGATGCTACCTATGCAAGTATGAAGGCTTCTTCCATTGATGTAAGTAATGTATTTCCCTAAGAGGAAGTACCTATGCCATTGGGAGAAGCCGTGCTATTGACCTGGCATTGGCAACAGGTCAGCATAATGACCTCACTCAAGGAAGTAGCTTTCCACACCTGAGTGACAGGCCCACATAAATTGCTAGTGTAGACCAAGCCTTGGGGTATGTCCACACTACCAAGTTTTGTTGACAAAACTTATGTCAGCACCTAGATGTCGACCAAACAATCTCCAGATCATGTTCACATTTGCTCCCTGTCAACAGATCATGTCCACATTAGGGGCACCATCATGGACAGTGTGAACAATATGCTGCAGGTATGCATCCCACAGGGCAGACTTGTGTGAAGGCTAAGCTGATTCCTAAACGTCCTGGGATAACCTGAGTTCTCCCACAGCATCCTCAGCTGCTGGGAGCAACATCACGAGTATCATTTGTTAGCTCTCGTGCTGAGGAATGTCAAAGCAGCACAGCAATCTGCGTCCCCCTTCCCCTGCAGCAGCACACTGCCTGCCATCATATTCCTATTGCAGGGTGGAACAGAAGCATTCCAATTAGTTCTTCTTTCTTTGTTCCCCCAGTGAAGCAGCACACTTAGCCACCACATACTTCCGGGAGCTCTGAAAGGGGAGTGGGTCCACGCCTGCAGGGCAGCAGAGGTCAACACCACAAACAGAGCAATCAGGGCAGATGTGGGATATTGGTGGAAGCTATTTCTGGGGACAAAAATAGCGGAGTACACACTGGTTCTTTGTTGACAATAAAGAGTGGAGAAGAAAAAAAGTCTTAAGGATGAAAGTTTTTTGCCACTGAACCTGGGCACTCTTCCTGACAAAAGTTGCCCTGCAGCGTGTACGCTCTCATTGTTTTGTTGCCAAAAGGCAGGTTTTCCACCAGAGAGAACATAAGTATGTCTCCTCAAGTTAGGATCATGCTCCCAACCTTAAAGGGTAGACGTACTCTAAGCATCATGATTAGTTGTAAGAATCAACATCCTGCTGAGATGAATGGGAGGCAGTTTGCTCCTTTAAAAGCAGTTCTTTCTTTCAGCTGAAAATTCATCAGGTCCCATTTTCAAAAGCATGCTCACAACAACACAGGGTAGAAATTTGTTTTAAATTAAAGTACATATCAAATGTGAATTTGCCAACTAATAATGTAAAATAGTTCTTGCTATCTATTTTATTGTACAAGTAATCAAAGTAGACACAATGCACCAAAGTACACTGACTAGCATCTCCTACAAAAAAGAAACAAAAGCAAACACACACACACACGAAAGCTGAAGACTGTATCAGTGTGTTGGTTTTGTTTTTTGTTATAGGAAATCTTTGGGAAGAACTGAAAGATGACAGCCTGGCTGTGGATCCCTTGGTTCTCATTTCAACATCCCCAATATCCTCTCAGTGCTTCTCTTCTCACGGTCAGATGGATAGTAACAGTAGCAGCTGCAATCACCTCACCACTGATAATAGCACTCCACATAGCAGTTTACCAGACCTGCAACTCACTACTCTTTATTCTGCCTTTATGGAATTGGATACTGTGTCCACAGCCTACTTGAATAATTCTGGATCCAAGCCTATAGCACTAGTGTGACCCACAAACCACTACAGTTAAATTGCTTTTGTCCCAATACAATCTTAACAGCACCCCCGCTGTTCTACTTACTCTTAGCACTTTCAAGTAACATAAATCAGAATTCTGTCCATTTGACTAAGAACCATCCTTTCCCCCCATAACCGGTCTGCAGGAAATTCAAGACTACTCCTAATACTATGGGTTACAGATTTTAAAATGTTAAAAAAAATACAGCTCACTAGTTTAAAGACAAAGGATGTTGACCAATACAGCCGTTAATAGCTTAATCAAGCCATCCATCTTTTGTATCTTCATGAAACAAATCAGCACCTGGAGAAAACGAACAACAACTGTCAAATATTTTTGATGAAACGTATTTGTAATTCAATGCACATGTCAAGGCACACACAAATAAAACCTTCTCATAACACTTTTCTGAAGTTAGTGATGTCCACACCTGCTGTAGAACACTACAGGAAATGCACATATTAAAAACATGTTCACAGCTTCCTCAAAAGAAAGTTTAGGATGTGGATGAAAGGTATATATATAAAATGCAAACATTATGCTAAAATAAAACAAAAACCAAAACATACAATTTAGTGGGAAGTGTCACACATTTTACTGTGTTTAAAAATCAAAACTTTTTAAAAATTAAACCAACAATTTATTAGAATTCTTACATGCCTGGAAAATAATTCATATTTAGTCTCATTTTTATTCACATGAGTTGAGAAGCTGGAGGAGATATTATAAACCTTTTGAATCAAGATGCTGAAGAACAAACTCAGAGAATGTCAGCCACAATATTTGTGTGAAATGCTTGTTTATGGGATACTTTCTATTAAATAGGATTTGAAATGGTTATTAAAAATATGGTGTTGAGAACTTTTCAAAACATTTGAGATGAGGTAGAAATTATATTTAAAAATATGTAGGTTACATCTACAATAGAAGCATCAGTCGACAGAAGTTCCTGTCGACAATGAAATCTTGACAGAACCTCTGTGGACAGATTACATATACACACAACTCGCTCTGTCGACAGGGAAATGCCAGACTGCACTGGCCTCTGGTGCCAGAAAGAGGAATGGCAGCTCTGCAAAGAGGGCTGCCCAGCAACTGGAAGCACTCTCTGTTGGCAGAAGTGTCTACACTGCACTTCCGTCGATATTACTCTGTCCACACGGCTCTCTCTCTGTGACTGTCCAGAGATTGTTATGCCTCAAATTTTTAAGGGATAATACTGTCGAGAAAAATGCAGAGTTCTGTCGAGACTGTTGACAGAATGCCTCACACGGGTAAACAACCCTGATTTATGTCGAGAGAAGGCCCTTTCTGTCGACAAAACTCTCTAGTCTAGACGCAGCCTTACACCTGTTTCAGGAAGAGGAAAAAGTTAAAAACAGCAGCAGAAAATACCACAAAATATTTTTTGTATACTGAGAAAGAGTCTGAACAGAACACCAAGACATAATCCTTTGTGGATGATGTTTTTACATAATGTCCTTTGTGAGTAAAACTACCAATTAATTTAAAAGTGTCTTCTTTGCCTTTGTCTCATGGAACACTAACTTATTTTCAAATTAAGTGCTACTTACATATCCAAAGCTATTGCATCTGGATGGTCTAAGTGCAGTGGTTCTCAAGCTTTTTTTATTTGCAAACCCTTAATTTTCAAATGGAGGTTCAAACCCCTTTTGAAATCTTAGAAATAATCTACAGACAACAAACCCCAGGCTGAAGAATCATTGACCTAGTGCAACAACACTAAGCCTCCAGTTCCAAAGGCTTCCTAAAAGGACTCTTTTTATAGGCCTGTCAAGGAGTCCATCGGTTTGACAGACATGCTTTTTACTTTACCTACTCACAGGGAAAGCAAGCAGTGACAAATATACAGGAGAGTTTGCCAAGCTGCCCAACATACAAGGCAGAAGGGAGAGTGCTCAGTAAATATTCTAGAGCTGTCAGGATGCCTTTTTGCCCACCCAAACAATAAAAAACTGCAGGACTCATTATTTGTTTGTCAATTAGTGGAAGACAATAGGGGTTTGAGGAGAAAGAGAAATTATTGTATCAAAAGGAACTGCAGAAAGGCACTGTACTGTGATGTCTGCTCCCCGAGCTTTCATCAGTCTGAAGACAGGGCCACTTCAGTACAATAACCCTAATCTCATTGCACTATTGAGAACTTCCCTCCAGAATCATACAGGGTCTCTCTGCCATTCTACTGGATGACAGAGTGGCTATTATAAATGGTTTTGGATCTAAGCACAAATGAGGATAGACTGCTCATGCTCAGGAAGAGCTATATTGCAGCCGTTGTACATTCCATTGTGTCACCAATTCACTGCACTAAACCTGAAATTCAGTCTGGGGAAAAAGTTGTAACTTTATTAACAACTGCTGGCATATCACCCTATTCGAACTCCCAGCATTTAGGAAAACCAGAACTGCTTAGAGAGGTATTACTAACTAGCTTAGATTCAAAATCTGACACACAATTCTGGAACTCTCCAGATTTCCACATTAAGTCTCCAGTCCTGCAAACACTGAAGCACACGTGTAACATTACTAATGCAAATACTGGACACCAATGGGGCTACTCAAACAAAGTTATATACACGCCTATGGGTTTGTAGAATTAAGGTCTAGAGTATTCTGGACTCTGACTAATCTGCGCTATCATTTTTCCCTTCCAGGGTTAAAACAAGCTAAAAAGGTAATTTGGATAAGAAAATTACACCATCTTGAAGCTTCCAAATTCAAATCATTAAAGGTGTTACATTATTCTAAATATCCTTTGAAACACATACTTTACTAGATCAATTTAAAAATACACACAACCAGGACCCATCTCCACTACGGAATTATTTTGAAATAAGAGCTGTTATTCTGAAATAACTTTGCTAACATCTACACTATGCACACATTATTTCAAAATAAATTTGAAACAGCAGGTGCTGTACTTCAAAAAAAATCAGTAAACCCCACTGCAGGAGGAATAACGCTTATTTCTAAATAAGCCATAATGGTGTCCAATGGCACTACTTCAAAATAGCGCTGTGTGTCCAGAAATGCTGTTTCAAAATATCTGGATGCTATTTTGAAATGCACTTAATGTGTAGCTGTGTTATTTTGAAATAGCTGTTTCAAAATACCTTCGTAGCGTAGATGCAGCCACACAACTGTGATGGTCTTGTGCTTCTTCCGCAAAAATACTACGCTAACACAGCTCCTTGAGTTGTGCTATCACCACTGGTAATAATGGCAGAAAAACAAATCATCATGAAACACTGAGCAGGCCAGAGGAGAGAAATCCATACTGGCTTAAATTAAAAGATTAAGTGTTATACAAACACAACATTTTACTTCAAACTTTTAACAAATTTAGAAACCATGGAAAATTCAGAAATGAGAGTTATTCACTTTCTCAATTTATCTAAGAAACCTTATACAAAACACAGCGAAGCATGAATTCAGTTTTTACGTGCTTGTTTAATTTCCTGGGTCTGGTCAATTCAAAGCTAGAGATTTTGAGGAATATAATTGAGCAAATACACATGCCACTGTTCAATATATCTTTTGAAGGAAAGCGAAAATGCAGACAATTACATTTTGAGAGCAAAGACTACAGCTCAGCAATGTATATTTTAAAAAAAGTTTACTTAGCATATAATGTTATTTTTCAGTGTTAAATATGAAGTAACATATTACACACATCCAAAACAAAACCAAACCATAAGCCCTGACCTTATCAAAAGACCAGCTTGCAAAGACCCTTTGGTCTGTATGGCGTCCCATTTACTTCAAAGGAACACTGCAGAGCTGTGCTGGTGCAAAACACTGGGGCTACATCTACACTACAGCGATTTATCGACAGAAGGCACTGTCAGAAAAGATTGGCCAACAAAACTTCTGTCGACAGAGTGCATCCACACCCAAAAGTGGATCGAAAAAGTGATCTGCTCTGTCAACAGAGACTGGCTGGCCTCTCTGGAGGGAATGGCTGACTAGAAACACAGCAGACAAGGCTGCCCAGTGACCCAGAAGCCCTTCTGTTGACAGAGGGCCCCCTGAAGCATCCTCGTGTCTTTTTTGTTGACAGATGCTGTCGAAAAACGCATTCTGCCTTGTGGGGGAGAGGCAAAAGTGTGTCAACAAAAGTGCTGAGTTCTGTCAACAGTATGTTGACAGAATGCATTTTTAGTGTGGACACAACACCTGCACGGTTTTGACCACAATATCCTCTAGGGTAGACGCAGCCTGTAGGATTAATATCATAAACCCTGAGCCTGCAAAGCATATAATAATCATGTATGAAATTTAGTTCAAATTAGTAAATCACACATTTAATAGCATTTCACAATCAAAGCTTAAGTATCTGAAGGCCCAAACCTGTACACTTACTAGTTGGTACAAGCTGAGATTTTCAAATGGGTCTAAGAGAGATAGCTGCACAAATCCTACTGGCTTTCAATAAGAGCTGGGTGCCTACTTCCTTTAGGTCTCTGAAAATTCCAGCAGTGATGTTCACTACTTCATTGGGAGTCAATGGAATTATGGTCAGGAAAAAGTATTATGCAGCTGCTTGCAAAATCAGGCCCTAAAAATCTAACAACCTTTCCAATATTGTACATTATACAAGAGGAGTTACTAAAAGTATAGCCCTACCATTCTGTGTAGGAACAAGAGAAAATTATAATAAAAATGTATTTGTGATTAATAAATCCCAAAACACTTCATATGAAGAGTATCATTTTAAAAAAATCTATTAGTTAGAAGCAACAGAAGCTGGAATTTGCCAGCAGTGCTTTATATATTAACTGTAAAAGCTCCAAATTCAGTTATGGTAAAGATTTAAAAACAGAAAAACTAAGTGCAATTTCTCCATTAAATATTTCAATGTGGAGGCACAATAATTCATCCACACCATTGTTAAGTGATAGATTTGGATTTAGTGGGCTAAATCTTCCTTTCAAATACTCAAGTATAAATGAGAGCAGAATTCCTCACAATGTTTTAAGTCCACGTGTCTATTGTGGTTGTTGCTGCAAATTCATTCAATAGATTTCTTGCAAGTCTAGCAAAAATCTACACTTTCTGGATAACATAATAGATTCTCCAAAGAAAGAACATGTCTATTTAAAGCAAAAGGCAAAATGGATTGTTTTGTTTTCTTTATAAATTTTTGTGTACTGAATACTTTAATGCATTATGAACGTAGTAAAGTTCTCTTTGCTATAATCTGTTTATATAAAATATTTGAGAGCACCTTAATATTTTATCCAATGTATTTCAGAGTCAAAATGGCAACATGGACATTTTGCAAAATTATAATTGATTACTTTCTTTCTGATATTACACAGAATAATCTTGGAGGCAAAAAAAGAACTATTAACTAATTTGAAATTGATCACTCTTTCAAATTGTGACTTGATTTTTGTAGCATAACCTATATCCAAAGGTTGTACTGTTCTGCCTCAGTTCAGTTTGTGACTGGTGGGAAAGTTCCCTTGACAGGGGGATTCTCTCTGCAGACAGTGATACCATATAATAGAAATTTAAAGCAATTATTAAAAAAATTATAAAACTCAAAAAAGGTATTGTTCCTACCTCCGTACTACTTGGTGTTGAACTTTTTTTTTAAATAATGCTTCTGAGGTGATGCAGCCCTACATACAGCAACTTCTTTCATATTTGGCAGCTTGGGAGGTTGTCAGATATTCAAATATTCTGGAAAATAGAGAGGTATACCAAGCAATGCATAACACTGAAGAAAAACAAGATCAGATATTAAAAAATAAACAAAAATGTATGCAGAGTACTTTATTTACCAACAACAGTAGAACTGTACACTGTAAACTTACACTGTATTTGCTGTATTTATTGGTATTTACTTTCACTTTACTGTACGTATGGCAAAGGTAACTGGTGTTTTAACCACAAGTAAATTCCAGTTATTTGAGACTGACAGATGACAGAATGTTGGATATGAAAGAGTGTACTGTAATGGGGTAGGGTGTTAAGGGGACAATATAAATTCCATATTTTTCCCTGCCTATGGCTAGTGGTGCTGGCTCACTACTCAACCTGGACATTTTCAGATATAGGTTGTACCTCCCTGGTCCACCACCCTCAGGACCTGGCCATCCCGAAAGCAAAGAATTTGCTGGACCAGGGGAGATCAATGCCAGCTCCTCTGCTGTCTCTGGCTGCCCGGCTCCACTCCAACAACAGCAGAGCGCTCAGCATTGACAGAGTGGAGATGGAGGAGGATGCTTGGGGGAAAAGGCAGGGTGGCTGTGGAGCCCCCCCCCCCCCGGGAGCATACTGAGCCCTTTGGCCATGGGGCCGTGCTCCCACCCCAGCTCCTGGGCTCTACAGCCACCCTGCCTCTTCCCCACTGTGCCTGCTCCTCCTTATTTGTAGTGCTCCAGAAGCTCTCAGGGGACAGAGGAAGAGTTCCGGAGCACAAGGTCCATCTTTTCCCCATGAATGTCCCAGCTCAGGTGCACCCCTGGGGATGCTGGACCACACATTTCCAGAAAAGGGAAATCTGGACTATAAGGCTATGTCCACATGACAACCTATACTCAAAATAAGTTATGCAATTTGCAGTGTGAAAATTGCATAACTTTTGAGCATAGCTCACTATAGCCTACTTTGACCTTTGGAACTGTCTAAACAGTGCCAAATGTTGAAAGACTGTGCTATTTCAAGTCATCCCTTACTCTTCCTGCAATGAGGTCTACAAGGATGCCAAAACAGCAAGCCCATTGTTTCAGAAAAATATTTTGAAATAACAGGAACATTTCAAAGATGCAAAGTAGCTATTTCAGGATACTGAGGTACCCAAAATAGTTCTACTGGGTAGACATAGCCTAAATGTCCAATTTGTACCAATTTTTAGGGAAAAAATATTAGACTTCTAGAAATCTCGCTGACTAGTAAACAAAATAACTTTTGCTCCCCATTTGCTCCTTCAGTGATATGACTAGGAAGCATTTACATGTAAAAGTTTAGCACAGATTTTAAAATGGTCTCTTTTAAAAGTCTGATTTAAACTTCACTATCTCCCTAAAAGTCAGCTTATTTTTGGCTAATTATGTTTTTCCAATATCTTGATTTTACAAAATGCTCTGAGCTTTTTCTCTTCATAAGAATTAAGGCTACATTAGGCAGCCACCCATATATTTCTCTTTTCTCTTCTCTAAAACCACAATTTCATATGAGGAACAGTCACCTGTTTTATTGTCACTATCCATCTTATGATACTTTCAAATAACAGTCTTTGCATCTCACTCAAATACCTACGCTAAATATAAACCACAGTATATGGTCAACATATATTATGGAAATAGAGTTTTCAACTGGCAAGTTAATGTAATTTTATGTATTTTGAACATGTTTCTCTGTGCATTCCTTGACAATCAAAACAATAATTGGTTTGTAGGTACTTTCAGAAACTACCAAACAAATCCCACCACATGAGCATTTGATTCAATTTATCAATATTAATGTTTCCATATTTTTGTAATACTTGAATAAGGTTATTTTATACCCATGATCAAATATTTGTACTTAGCCTACTGCATACCAAAAAATAATAAAATACTATTTAATAAGCGTTTGCTGACTTTCTGACAATTCCCACTCGGGGGCCGGGGGAAGTTGTTTATAAGCTCAAGAGGGAGACAGTCTGTCATTTCCCACTCCTTCCTGCAATTCAGTAATATAATTTGAAGACTGAACAAGTTCTACGCAAAGCTAATGGAGTCTTCTGTTAAGGCAGCTAACAAGCACACAGTTTTAACCTAGACATTTCTTGCCATGTGGAGGAAAAGACAGGAGTACATGCCTGTGTGAACACTGACAACTGTGGCAAGAAACACAAACTGTTCCAACTCACAATTTATCAAAATCAACAGGAATGAGAACAATGTAAAGGCATTTTAAACTGTGTCCCCGTATAGTTTTATAAAGTCTTTGAATTCTCCTGCAAAACTGAATGTTTAAATTGTTTAACAGATTACTATAAAATAAATAATGGGATAAGGACCCTCAATACTGACTAAAGGTTACCACCAGTTGTTGACATCTATGTGAAATAAGTTGATGGACTGAGACCCATACCTAGCACATGGCATAGTTAAAATTACTACAATTTATGGAATATTCGGCATGTGTAATAAATATTGCTGTGAAAAGTTACTGAATATGTACTGTATCGGAGGGGAAGCCATGTTAGTCTGGATCTGTAACAGCAACGAAGGGTCCTGTGGCACTTTATAGACTAACAGAAAAGTTTTGAGCATGAGCTTTCGTGAGCACAGACTCACTTCATCAGATGCTGGTCTTGGAAATCTGCAGCGCCAGGTATAAATAAGCCAGAGCAAGGGTGGAGATAACAAGGTTAGCTCAGTCAGCAAGAGTGAGGCTTACTACCAGCAGTTGATCTGGAGGTGGGAACATCAATGGAGGGGAAGCTGCTTTTGTATTTAGCCAGCCATTCGCAGTCTTTGTTTAAGCCAGAGCTGAGGGCGTTGAATTTGCAGATGAATTGTAGCTCACAAATTTCTCTTTGGAGTCTGGTCCTGAAATTTCTTTGCTGTCGGATAGCTACTTTTAAGTCTGCTACTGTGTGGCCTGGGAGATTGAAGTGCTCTCCTACGGGTTTTTGTATATTGCTATTTCTGATATCTGATTTGTGTGCGTTTATTCTTTTACGTAGAGACTGTCCAGTTTGTCCGATGTATATGGCAGAGGGGCATTGCTGGCACATGATGGCATAAATTACATTGGTAGATGTGCAGCTGAATGAACCCACGATGATGTGGCTGATCCTGTTAGGTCCTGTAATGATGTTGCTGGTGTGTATATGTGGGCAGAGCTGGCAACGAGGTTTGTTGCATGGATGGGTCCCTGAGTTAGAGTGACTGTGGTGCGGTGTATAGTTGCTGGTTAGGATTTGCTTCACGTTGGCAGGTTGTCTGTGGGCAAGGACTGGTCTGCCTCCCAAGGCCTGTGAAAGTGGGGGATCATTGTCCAGGATGGGTTGTAAGTCCCTGATGATGCACTGTAGAGGTTTTAGCTGAGGACTGTAGGTGATGGCTAGTGGTGTTCTGTTGGTTTCTCTCTTGGGCTTGTCCTGTAGTAAGAGGCTTAGTGGCACACATCTGGCTCTGATCTGTTTTTTCACTTCCTCAGGTGGGTACTGCAGTTTCAAGAATGCTTGGTAGAGATCCTGTAGGTGTTTGTCTCTGTCGGAGGGGTTGGAGCAAATGTGGTTATATCTTTGTGCTTGGCTGTAGACAATGGATCGTGTGGTGTGTCTGGGATGGAAGCTGGAGGCATGAAGGTAGGCGTAGCGGTCAGTGGGTTTACGGTACAGGGTGGTATTGATGTGGCCATTGCGTATTAGCACTGTGGTGTCCAGGAAGTGGATCTCCTGTGTGGACTGTTCCAGGCTGAGGTTGATGTTGGGGGTGAAAGTTGTTGAAGTCCCGGTGGAATTCCTCCAGAGTCTCCTTCCCATGGGTCCAGATGATGAAGATGTCATCAGTGTAGCATAAGTAGAGACGGGGTGTTAGTGGACGAGAGCTAAGAAAGCGCTGTTCCAGGTCAGCCATGAAAATATTGGCATATTGCGGGGCCATGCAGGTACCATAGCTGTGCCGCTGATTTGAAGATATATATCGTCGCCAAATCTGAAATAGTTGTGTGTGAGGATAAAGTTACAGAGCTCAGCCATCAGATGTGCTGTAGCATCACCAGGGATACTGTTCTGGACAGCATTTATTCCATCTTTGTGTGGAATGTTGGTATAGAGAGCCTCTACATCCATGGTGGCTAGGATAGTGTTTTCTGGTAGGTCAGTAAAGTACTGCAGTTTTCTCAGGAAGTCAGTGGTGTCTCGGAGATAGCTGGGAGTGCTGGTGGCATAGGGTCTGAGGAGAGAGTCCACATAACCAGACAGTCCTTCAGTGAGAGTGCCAATGCTTGAGATGATGGGACATCCAGGATTTCCAGGTTTGTGATCTTGGGTAGTAGGTAGAATAGCCCCAGACGGGGCTCTAGAGGTGTGTTGGTATAAATCTGTTCTTGTGCTTGTGTAGGGAGTGTCCTGAGCAGATGGTGTAGTTTCTTAGTGTATTCCTCGGTGGGATCTGAGGAAAGTAGCCTGTAAAATTTGGTATTGGAGAGTTGTCTAGAAGCCGCCTTCTGGTAGTCAGACCTGTTCATGACGACAGTAGCTCCTCCTTTATCTGCCGCTTTGATTATAATGTCAGGGTTGTTTCTGAGGCTGTGGATGGCATGCGTTCCGCACGACTGAGGTTGTGAGGCAAATGATGCTGTCTCTCCACAATTTCTGCCTGTGCGTGTTGGCGGAAGCATTCTATATATAGGTCCAGACTGTTATTTCTACCCTCAGGAGGAGTCCACATGGGGTTATTCTTCTTGTGCTGCTGGGAGGGTGTCTGTGTAACGGTGTGCTGGTCAGTGTTGTGTTGAAAGTATTCTTTGAGTCTGAGATGGAGAAAGTAGGCTTCCAGATCCCCGCAGAACTGTATTATGTTTATAAATAGACATGTGGTGGTGGGGCAAAATATGTACTGTATCAGAGAGGTAGCCATGTTAGTCTGTAGCTTTGAGAACAAGAAGTCTTGTGGCACCTTATAGACTAACATATTTTGGAGCATGAGCTTTTGTGGGCAAAGACCCACTTTGTCAGATGCATGAGTGGGAGGGTGGTTTCAGAGGGGTATTTATTTAAAGCCTGGGGTCCCAGAAAAAGGGAGGGCCCGAGCTGACAAGGTGTATTCAGCAAGGTGGAAATGGCCCATTTTTCATCTTTTGATACCTACTATTGATAAAGGGCCATTTCCACCTTGCTGAATAGACCTTGTCAGCTCGGGCCCTCCCTTTTTCTGGGACCCCAGGCTTTAAATAAATACCCCTCTGAAACCATCCCCCCGCCCACTCACGCATCTGACGAAGCAGGTCTTTGCCCAAGAAAGCTTATGCTCCAAAATATGTTAGTCTATAAGGTGCCACAAGACTTCTTGTTGTTCTGAATATGTACTGTAGCACTTTTAAAACCTTAATTAGCTATTTTAAACAAAATATCAAGAAGTACAAATGCTCACTATAGATTAAAGGGGAGAAAAATTTCACATTTTATATCAAAACTACTATTGAGTTGCTTGCAAAAACAAATTCAAAACCACATTATTATTAGACACTAAATTAATAAATAAAACACTTCAGAATACAGTAAAATCCCCCGGTAAGCATGATTCTGATTTGCTCTTAACTTGCATTAACACGAGTTAAGTACAAATTGAAAGCACTCCAGACCCACAGCTGGGAGAAGCAGGAAAGAAGACCTGATGTAGCAGCTGCCTGTCAGCCAGGCTCCAGTACAGTAGACCCCCAAGTTATGCAGGGGCTGTGCTCCTCTCAACCCCACAGAGTAACACAAATTTCACACAAGTCAGGGGAGACAGGAACCAGGCGGCTGGTCAGTTTCCCACTTCTACAAGCTGCCACCTGGTTCTTCTCTCCCCCGACTTGTGCGAATTGGGTTATACAGGGGTTGCAAGGAATACAACCCCCTTGTAACTCAGCAGGGGGAGGGTCCAATGTACTGGTATAGGAAGTAAAAAATCAAGGTAGAAGGCAATCTAGAACCTTCAGCATGGCAGTGCAGAAGAATAGCAAGATAGGAAAGGCAACCTAGAACTCTGTTTTTTTGTTTTTTTTTAATTGGAAAGTACAGTTGTATGAAGTGGAATAATTTCCCCACCACTCTCTTGATTAAGAAATTCACTGAAGTTCTTATTTTTCTTAATAAGCATAATATAGATGATGTGTATGTGTAGCCAACTTGGCCACAGAACACTTTTGGGCTTGGAATATATTGACACCACACATACATGCTGGTCAGGTTGGGAGGAAGGGTTTCATACCAAAAAATTGTTGCACTTAATTCTCAGAGGTTAATTTAAAAGTTTTTTTCCTAGATGTCTTTTATTTTACAAAGAACAAAAAACAAGGGAAAAATCATCCAAATGAACAACTAATATCCTTCTAAAAGGAAGACAGTTAGCAACCCTATAATTAAGTACAAAAATTAAGTACAAACCCAAAACAAAACATCAATAACAGCCAAAAGAGGGATGGTTAGTGTCACTCTTTTGTAGAAAAGACAATATTGTTCAAAAAAGAACTGTCCTTCCTTGAAGACTAAAAAAAAAAATTCCTATGAAAAAGAAATGCAAAACAAATTGGGTATCAAAAATATTTTTAAATTGTGCTTTTATAAATTTGTTAATTTTACAAAAAAACTACTGGAAAATAAAAATAAGTAACATTTGACAGTTTTTTAAATGGAAAGTGTTTTTGCATCTGTTGATCACAACAATGCTGGAGACTAGAGCTAGGTCCTTGGATCAGGTGCAGTATCACGTGAGTTGTCCGAATACAACTCACGTGGAAACAACTGCAATCTACTCTGTTTCAGCACAAATCACACAACTATCCTATTATGAATGTGTTATAAGTATTGATAATATACCTGCAATGTAAATACTTTTCAAATATCTTAATGTCTGATACACTCACAGTTTCATATTTACTGTTCTAGAAGGAAAAATATCGCTCACATCACTTTTTCCCCCACGAACACCTATTCAGATCGCAGGGAACCCCAGCACTGCACAGAACACAGTTTGGGAAACACTGGTTTATATTAAAACTGATACACCCGTAGTTAAGTCAGCTAGGGCCTTACCACATCACGGGCGTGAAAGCCATGCCACAGACTAGGAAAACCGCCCCTGCCCGTGCTCTTACTTTACAGAACACCGATTTAACGGGGGAGGGCAGCGTCTCCGATGTGGAGCCCTGGCCCAAAGCGAGACTCGTGGGCGGCTTGGGCTGAGCAGCGCAGAGGGCTGGCAATGCCACACAGAGAGGGGCGGCCCGGGCACGGCACGGCACGGCACGGCTGGCTCTCTCCGCAGGCTGCAGCAGGGTAGGGAGGGTGTCCAGACCATACCGGGCCATCCTCCTGTGCCGCGGTGGGACTCCGCCCCTGCAGCTGCTCTAGACACCCCGCGCTGAGCGCAGCGGCAGCGGCAGCAGCGTGCCGAGAGCAGTGCCCCAGCCACCCACGCTAGCCCCGTGACGCGCCCCCGCCCCGGGTCGCTTCCGCACCACGAGCCACTCTCGCACCGCGGGGGCTCCGCACTTGCCCGGGCTGGGCCCGCGGGACGAGCGCTGCCGGGAGCCCCGCACCGGCGAGAACAGCCCCCCCGGGCCCGTCAGGCGCAGGCCAGCGGCAAAGGCCGGGCCGGCGAGTCCCCGGGCTGCTCCGCCGCGCTCGAGGCCCAGCTCCCGCGCCAGGCAGCCTGGGGGCGTGTCCTACCTAGCGCCGCCCCCGAGGGCGAAGCAGCCGCTGCTCTGCGATTGGCCGCGCGGCCTCATCCGCCGCCCGTTGGGAGATGGAGAAAAGCGCGGGAAAAGCGGCCTGCTGGGGGGAGGGGCGGGGCGCGGCGGGGCGGTGAGTTTTCAGACCACACTCGCGCGCGGGCCGAGCTATCACGTGGCTGACTGGCGCCGCTTGAGGGCGGGGCCTTCCCAACAGCAGCTCCTCCCCCTTCGGTCACCGGGCGGGGGCTGGGCGGGGCCGGGGGGACGTCATTTTCCCAGGGCGCGCCCGCGCGAACCCTCGCCCTGCGGTCTCCTGCCTGGGCTGGGACGGGCGCGCGGCGCTTCCCGACCTCAGCGGCCAGCGCCCCTGGTGCACGCACGCGTGTTTCGCCGAACCCCCGTGCCCAGGCCCTGCCCCTAAACCTCGGCCCTCACATCCACCCCCCGAGCTCTGCCCCGCGCCCCTAAACCTCGGCCCTCACCTCTGCCCCCTGTCCCAGACTCCACCTGGCCCCAGCCCATCCAAATCCCAAATCCACCCCCTCAGGCCCAGGCTCCACCTCTCCCCCACCCAACCAGCCCCCAGGACGAACCCAGCTGTGTCCCTGCCTAGGGAGCCACGTGCAGCCAGCCCCGCAGAAGGCTGGCTAGGGCCGAGTTGTTCTGCGGGCACAGGTGAGCTGAGCCACGCCCCCTGGAGAGGTGTGGCCCCGCAGGTAGCAGAGCAACTAAGGGGCTCTCAGAGGCTCGCTGGCCTGTTGCCACTGAAAGAAGTTTCTGAGTTATAGTAATGATGGTTCCTCACGATGTGTGCCTGGAGGTGCTTCCACACTAGGTGTCGGGCTCACCCCAGTGCCCCAGATTGGAATTCTTCTAGCAGTTTCCTGGGGATCGCGCATGCGCCGCTGTGCGCCGCTCCCTTGCACGTCTTCGGTCATGTGCACGAGCCAGTCGCCACCAGTTCCTTGCCCAACAGCCCCCGATGCTCCTGAGAAACACCGGACAGAGATCTGAAGTGGGGAGGATGGGTGGGTAATGGAGTACCCAGGGGGACACATCTCAAAGAACCATCGTTACTACAAGTGAGTAACTTCTCTTTCTTCTTCGAGTGGTCCCCGTGGGTGTTCCACAGTAGGTGACTACCCAGCAGTAACCCCAAGTAAGGAGGTGCGTACTCGATTGATGTGCAGCTTGCCCTTAAGAGGACTGCTATCGACGGGGGTATCCTCATCGAGCACCCGATGCAGGGCATAATGCTTGGCAAAGGTGTGGTAGGATGACCAAGTCGCCGCTCTGCAACTGTCTTTCAACGCGATTCCCTTGAAGAAGGCGGTTGATGCCACCACCGCTCTGGTGGAGTGAGCACTAGGTGGGGCTAGCAAAGGGGTCGTTTGAAGCTCGTAGCACAGTTTTATACAGGACACAATGTGATTTGAAATTCTCCAAGAAGAGAGGCCTTCCCCTTTTGACCAGGGAGCGAAAGACACCAGCAGCCTGTCCGTTTTCCGGAAGGGCTTAGTTCTGTCTATGTAAAAGGCCAACACCCTCCTCACGTCTAGGAGATGCAGGCGCACCTCCTTGCTGGAGCTGTGAGGCTTTGGGTAAAACAAGGGTAAAACTACTGGTTCGTTAAGCTGGAACTCCGAGGAAACTTTCGGAATGAAGGCTGGGTGTAACCGTAAGATCATCGCCTCCTTTGAGAATAGCGTGCAGGGTGGCGTTGCCATCACTGCTGCAAGCTCGCTCACCATGCGGGCTGACAATCACAAGAAGGAAGGTCGTTTTCATGGTAAGTAGTTGGAGGGGTACTGTGGAAGTATAACATTGTATAAGTATAACGTTGTATAAGGGGACATGCTGGATACATTGTATATGAGAGGGACATGCCAGAACATGTTACAAAGTATCTGAGGGAGCACACGTAGGGACAGTTAGCTTTTGAATGGAGAAGCAATTAAGATGGAGCCAGCACGTCTAAGAAGCAGGCATCAGAATGGAAGGTGTAAAGGGCAATTAGTTAAGTTAACTGGAAGCTGTTAAAGGAGATTGTTAAGGGTGGCAGGTAATTGAAGATATGTGACTGGTCTCAGGGATCTCGAAGGGTGGTGACTAAAATCTTTTTCTTCTTTTGTCTGTAACTTCTCTGTAACTTGTTCTCCAAAAAACTGTATAAATTAAGAGACACAAGCCCCACTCGGGGGGCTCACTTCTAAATGTAGTAGCAGAGCGGCTTTGCTAATAAAACAGAGTGGTCTGATAAATTGTGAGTCTGAGTCAAACTTTGACAGTACCATGGCTAATTGTTCAAAGGGTGGTCCCGATAGTGTGTGGACTACCAAGTCCAAACTCCATGATGGTGGTAGCGGTTTTCGAGGAGGGTACAGGTTTACCAGCCCCTTCAAGAACCTTGTGATGATAGGATGGGCGAATATGGTGGGCCCTTCCTCTTTGTGCCGAAAAGCTGATATAGCTGCGAGGTGGACCTTTAGTGAGGATAGAGAGAGCCTGCCTTGTTTGAGGTCCAGCAGGTATTCCAGAATTACAGTTACAGGGATGTCAAGAGGAGCTAACTGCTTGGAAGAGCACCAGGCTGTAAATCGTGTCCATTTCTGTTCATAAGTCCTCCTGGTGGATGTCCTTCGGCTACACTCTAAGACTTGTCTTACTCTCTCCATACACCATGCTCTCTAAGGCGCTGAGCCATGAATTAACCATGCTTGTAAGCGGAGTCCCTGTGGGTGCGGGTGCACTATGGACCCCTGAGCCTGCGTGAGTAAGTCCGGTGCTACCGGTAGGGGGAGTGGTGGATGATCCGACATGTACAGAAGCAGGGGAAACCATTGTTGTCGGTCCCAGGTTGGAGCTACGAGTATCATGCGAGCTCTCTCCCTTCTGGCTTTCTGCAGAACCTTGTGGCTAAGCGTTGTGGGGGGAAACGTGTAGAGTAGAGGGCCCTTCCATGAGATCATGAAGGCAGCCCCCAGGGACCCCCACCCTATTCCTGCTCTGGAGCAGTACTGAGGGCATTTCTTGTTGTGTTGGGTGGCAAACAAATCGACTTGGGGAAACCCCCAGGTGCAAAATATGCATTGTAGCAGGTCGGAGTGGATCTGCCACTCGTGTATGAGTGCAAAACGCCTGCTCAGTTGATCTGCCTTCACGTTGTGGGCGCCCGGCAAGTACGAGGCTTTCAACGTTATGTTGTTGGCAATGCACCAATTCCACAATCGGACTGCTCCTGCGCATCGCGTACGGGACCATGCCCCTCCTTGTCGATTGATGTAAAACATGGTGGAGGTATTGTCGGTATTGATCCCCACTACCTTGCCATGCAGGTATTTCTGAAAATGTCTGCACGCATTGAACATTGCTCTGAGCTCCAGTATGTTTATGTGCAGTGTCTGTTCCGCGGGGGACCATAGCCCTTGTGTCACCTTGCTGCCAATGTGCGCTCCCCATCCTATGTGGGAGGCATCGGTTGTATATAAAAAAAAAAAAGGAAATTTGTGGTTGGTGGAAGGGTACTCCCACTAGCAGGTTCTTGGGATCTGCCCACCACGCTAGCGACTTCTGTACCTCCATCGTGGGCGATACTACCCTGTGGATGGTATGGGCTGCCAGTCTGTAAACGCTCGCCAGCCAATGCTGCGGGCTTCGCATGTGTAACCTGGCATTCTGTACCACAAACGTGGTGGCCGCCATGTGCCCCAACAGTTGCAGGCATGTTAGGATCGGCACTGCGGGGCTGTACATCATGACTTGCACCCAGGATTTGATGGTGCGGAAGTGGGCATCGGGCAGCTATACTCTTGATGCGATAGAGTTTGTGTGTGCCCCTATGAACTCTATATGTTGCGTGGGTTCGGTCTTTGACTTTGCAAGGTTGATAACTAGGCCCAGGGAAGTAAACATGTTCGCGTTGACGCGTATCATGCATAGGACCTCTGCCTTTGAGGCCCCTTTCAGTAGGCAGTCGTCCAGATATGGAAAAACAAACATGCCCTGCCTGTGCAGGTAAGCTGATACCACTGCCAGGGTTTTGGTAAAGACTCTGGGTGCTGAGGATAGGCCAAACGGAAGAACCCTGTATTGGAAATGCTCCCCACCAACCGTGAAGCAGAGGAAGCGTCTGTGTGCCGGGTGGATTGTTATATGAAAGTAAGCATCTTGTAGGTTGAGGGCTGCAAACCAGTCTCCATCGTCCAGTGCCATAAGTGTGGAGGCAACTGTAATCATCCGGAAGCGCTACTTGCGCAAATATCGGTTGAGGTCCCATAGGTCCAAAAATCGGCCTCCAGCCTCCTGTTTTCTTCTCGGTTAGGAAGTATCATGAGTAAAAACCTTTCCCCTGGAATTGTTCCGGTACTCTTTCCACCGCCCCTATGAACATGAGGTGATCTACCTCCTGCTTCAGCCTCGCCTTGTGAGAAGGGTCCCTGAGAAGAGGCCAGGTGGGAAGTTTCATTGGTGGTAGTGACTGGAAGGGGATCATGTAACCCGTGGCTATAATTTCCAGCACCCATTTGTCTGTTGTGATGTTTTGCCATTGGGAGTAGAACGGTTTGAGGCGATGATGGAACATGAGGTGAGAGTGGCATTGAGTGATGGTGTTGATAGTGCAGTCCTCAACATACCCGTCAAACTTGCTGCCTCTGGGCTTGCCCCGAGGTTGTGCGACTTTGTTGAGAATGTCGCCTGGGGGCCCTGTACTGTTGCTGCTGTTGATGGCGCCCTTGGTCACAGCCTCGCTGATATTGTGCGCGTTGTGGTTGGTAAGCATAGCGCCTTTGCTGAGGATAGAATTTCTTTTTCTTGTATGGAGGAGTGTAGATACCCAAGGTCTTAAGTGTGGCCCTCGAATCTTTGCTAGAATGGAGGACTGCGTCAGATGATTCTGCAAACAGCTTTTGCTTGTCGAAGGGAAGATCCACAATCTTCGCCTGCAGGTCCCTGGGGATACCAGACGTCTGGAGCCAGGATTCCCTATGCATTACCACTGCTGCGGCTGTTCAGCATGCTGCTGTGTCCGCCACATCCAGGGCAATCTGAACTCCCGTTCGCAAGGCTGCGTAGCCCTCCTGGACGATCGCCTTTAACACTGGCTTTTGTCCTCCAGGAGGGAATCCATGAGAGAGGTAAGTCTAGAGTAATTGTCAAAGTTATGGTTTGATAAATGTGCCGCGTAGTTTGCCATTCTCAGTAATAAGGTAGAGGAGAAGTAGACCTTTCTGCCGAACAGCTCTAATTTCTTAGCATCTTTATCCGACCCCCCTGATTTGTACTGAGGCATCTTTGACTTCTGTTGGGACAATTCGACCACCAAAGAATTGGGCTGTGGGTGGCTAAACAGGAATTCCATGCCCTTGGCTGGGATGAAGTATTTCTTATCTGCCCTTTTATTCATAGGCGGAATAGAGGCTGGAGTCTGCCATATGTTAGTGGCTGACTCCATAATGGCTTCGTCCAGTGGGATAGCGATTTTAGATGAAGCCGGGGGTCTCAAATTTTTCAGGAGTTTATGATGCTTCTCCTGCACCTCTGCTATTTGAATGGCCTGCGTGTATGCTACTCTTTTGAACAGCTCTTGGAATTGTTTAAGGTCAGCCGGAGGGGAGGTGTCCCCGGGGACAACTGCCTTGTCTGAGGCAGGAGGAGCTGCTAGGATAAACCTCCCCCAAGTCCTCTGGCTCCTGAGTTTGCTGGTATGCTTGCTCCTTCGTGGGCTGTGAAGGAAAGTCTCGGGACTCTGGACCTAATTCCCCCTGGGACAGCTGCATTCCTCTCCCAGAGCGAGAGTGTACACAGGGGTATTGGCAAGGAGTAGGTGGGGATCTGCCCCTGGATCTAGACCTCCGATGTTGGTGTTCAGTATGATGAGGATGGCCATAGCAACATGGACAAGGGCCCGGTGATGGAGACCTGGACCACGATCGGCGTGTGTACTTATGATGTCTGGGAGAGCAGAATCTCCGTGACGACATTGATAATGGTGAAGCTGGTTTGCGATAGTACTCGTAGGGATCCATGCCCAAAAAGGGTGAAGGTGGCCTGAGCCAAGGCAAAGGTGGTTGGAGGAACAGAGAGGGAGGTCCAAAACAGGCCAGTGGAGTTGCCACCCGGCAACACAGCATGTGTATCTCAGCGGGGGGGCGGGGCTGGGTGATAATGGCATCGCAGCCATGTCTGGAGATGGACGGAGGTGCCACGTTTTGGCTCTAGCTTTCCCCTGCCCCTGCAGGGTGGGCGCCGCCCCCTCCCGTGCCGGGGATCTCAGCCCTGCTGTCGGTGCCACGCGGGTATCTTCCTCCGGCGCCACTGGGCCCCATGCTGGGTGCCTCTGCACCATCGGCACCGCGAGAGCCAGTGCCGCGTGAGGCGGCGCTGCCAATTCCGGCGCTTGCCGTGCTGGTGCCCGCGGCGCCCTCGGTGTCAACTGTTGAATAGGCGGAGGCCCGGCCCCGGCCACATGCGCGACCATGCTGCTGCTTTCATCAGCCTGCGGTTCAGGGCTCTGCGTTCCACTCGTCCTGCTCGCTGAAACCACCGGCAAGGATTGAGCCAGGGAGAGTTTCTTCTTCTTTTGCACAGAGGGGGTCAAAGAAGCCGCCTTCCTTTTGTGTGACCCAGAGGGCCCTTCTGTGTGAGGCTTCTCCGGCAGCTCAGACTGAAGGGCCTTATCAAACAAGATCATTTTGAGCCTCATCTCTGTCCTTCCTGGCCCTGGCTGTAAGCTTAGCACAGTGTGAACACTTCTGGGTAACATGGGACTCCCCCAGGCAACGACTGCACTTACTATACCCATCAGAGGCTGCACTTACTATACCCATCAGAGGCCAGCATAGCCTCGCAGCATGACTCACACTTCTTAAACCCTGAGGAAGACATCGCGGTGAGTCTTTACTGTTAATAGGATACTTAGCCACTAATCAGTGCGTTCTACAACACAAATAACGTTTACTGCCTTCAGGGTAGCGGACGGCTTAACCAGCCTTCTTTGTCTGCTCCTCTTCCCTCTGTTCCTCTTCTTACTATTTTATTATTTTTTTTCCCCACTTTTTTTTTTGCTGCTTCCTTTTTTTTTTTTGTATAATAGTAAAAACAACGAGCTAACAATTAGAATTAACTGTCTTATCTGTCTCAGGCATTAGAGCCGGAGCAGATTCCGTCTGCAGCTGTTGGCGGTTGAGAAGGAACTGGCGGGGACCAGATTGTGCACATGACCGAGGGCGCGCGAGGGAGTGGCGCGCATCGGCGCACGCGCAATCCAGAGGAAACTGCTAGAAGAATTCTGATCTGCGGTGCCGGGGCGAGCCCGACACCTACTGTGGAGCACCCACAGGGACCACTCGAAGAAGAAACGAGGGTTTAATGGCTGGCTCCCTGCTGCTGGCCATTAAACCAATTCAATTGAGTTCTACTCTTTCTGCAGTGGCAGAGCAGGGAGCTGCAGAGGAATTAGTGGCTGGAGCCGCAAATGACAACAGGGGTGAACAAACTTTTACATTGGACCCCACTTTTCATCCCTGCAATTATCAGGGCCCTCTAACCCAAAAGCGATGCGCCGCATTCACTCAACTACAGCAGCAATGGAGGCAGATGCAGACGATGGAGCTAGCAGAGCCCAGAGAACTCAAGCAGCTCTAAGTTTCAGGTAATACAACAGAAAGAAAACCCCAAAGTCTGTGAGCAGTGTCCCTGGTAAGCTGTGGCTGGGAGAGTGGGGGAGTAGAGCCCAACACACATCACCAACCCCAACAAGCTAAGTGCACAGTCTGAACGCTCCCTCCCCACCACACCAAGAGCCAAGCAGCAGTTTAGCTCAGTTTCAAGAAGCCCTTCCTCAAAGCAGCCTGGTTGCCATGTGGAAGGACTTTGTTCCCTGTAAGAGCTTTCTCCATCAGGTTTCCCTCCAGGAGAGCACCTGAGGCCACTGAGCAGCTCTCTCAGCATACAGAGGATGGCAGTGGCTGAGCCTGCTTTACCAGAGCCTGGCTAGAGCCACAGTACTGCCACCTCAGAGGCTTGTGGGCCCCACAAGCTCAGTGTGGGCAGGCCCTGAGACAGTGAGGCACACCGATAAAACCTGACACCCCACATGAGCCACTGAGGGCCCAGGTCTCGACCAAGCCACAGCAAACAGCCTCTACAGGTGGGCTCTGGCAGGGAGAGCACACTGCTGCCTGTGCCCAAACCTCTTGAGTTGGCACAGCTGTACCTGTTGGTGCTCCTTGCTCAGACCCATGTCATCCATCATGACCCCACAGCACAGCCCTGCCCCAGCAGCAGGCAGCACTGGACTCTATTAAATCCTGCCCCAAGCTCTGCTTCATCTAGCACTGCCATCTCTCTTACGGCAATGCCGACCCAGTGCTGCAGCTCCTCTACCCATCAGCCAGTCAGTGGCAAGGCACTCAGACAAGCCCAGGCCCATGCTCTGGGAGCGGAGTGGCATTGCACAGCCTCAGCTGCAGCCGGTGGACAGTCCGGAGAAACCCAGCCCTCCAGAGACCTGTTAGCGGGGGCAGGCCAGGGAATGTCTTGTTTCATTGCCACCCAGTCTCCTAGCACTTGAAGCATAGCTAGTTGTGGGACATAGGAAGCAGTACACAGCCAGAAGCCCAGCAGCCCTGCAATGAACATATCCCATCAGGGATGAGAAAAGTCTGAGATGCACCCTCCCTTACAAAGTTTCACAGAACCCTTATTTTCACTCTGCGGAACCCTAAGGCTTCGCAGAACACCTTTTGGGAAACACTGACGTAGATGGTTGATTCTGCAAATGCTGAAGTCTGTGCCTTTACTGCGCCCCTTACAACAGTGCAGCTTTGCCATTGCAGCTGCACCATTGCAAGGTATGCTAGGTAGCCATTCTGTTGCCCGGAGAGAGTTCTCTCATCAGCAACATAAAACCAACTCTAAGGGCAGTATCTTCATTCCCAGTATCTGAAGAAGTGGGTCTGTCCCACAAAAGCTCATCACCTAATAAATTATTTTGTTAGTCTTTAAAGTGCTACTGGACTGCTTGTTTGTTTTGGTAGTATATAGACTAGCACAGCTCCCTCTCCGTTTTCATTCCCAGGAGTGAGACTTCTGCTGCCGGTGCACTCTTCAAGCACTCTCTGTTGCTAAAAGTTGTGTCATTCTGGGTGTTTTTTCACACCCTCCCCGGCATCCTCCAGCCCCAGTGACAAAAGCTTTAGCAACCAAATGCAAAGGTAGATAAAGTATGACCTTCAACTACCAGCATTCATACATTGTACAGAGGCAAATGTCTTCTACCCCCAAAATGTCTCAGGTTAAGCAAACAACTGTTAGACAGTTAGCGTGGCAGTGTACCTTTAAGAAATAACACTGATAAGCAATGTCTCTTACATAAAATCTCAGAGCACTTTATCAGGTATAGCACTTAAAGATCAAAATCCTTACTCAGAGACACTTCAAATAACTTTCAGAATTGACAATTTTAATATTCCTGTATTGTCAATTTCGTTTAATGTAGGAAAAGCTTCTATTACTTATTTTCAGTATTACATAGACTTGCATTAGGAATTAGTCTCCGAGCCACATGAGAATTTTATTTACACTTTTCCCATCAGAAAGCAACAGAGTAATTGCATGGTGATGTTTGTTGTCTCTCCCACAGAAACTGTTTATGCTGTCCATGAAAGAACTAAAAATAAACCTTAGAATTTAGATTTTAAAAGTGCTGTATATCTCTACTAATCCTCCCATTTTTTTTTGTGAGGTATCTAAATAAAGAAAAAGGGAAGATTACTGGTACAACTTTAGCAAATGTCAGTGATGAGATGATCAGCTTGTATGTAAATTAGGCTGAGTACACAGTCTGAACCTTACAGTGACAAGCTCTTTCAAAATAGTTATTTTGAAATAGGCACAGTTAAAGACAGGGAACAGTGCCTATTTCAAAATAAGGCAGTGGCTCCATTGGGTCCATTTCAAAATAGGCTCTAGGTGTGTTGATAATATATTTAAAAGTAGCTTAGTGCTATTTTGAAATGCATTTGTGCAAGTAGCATGTTATTTTGAAATAAGCTATTTTGGAATAGCTTATCTCGGAATAAGGCTGCTGTGTACCTTTACACTGCTATGACTATACAGTAGGGTCTCAACATTTGCAAGGGTTCCCTGTTTAGAACCCTTGTGAATGTTGATTTTTCACAAATACAGGGGTTGCTTGGGGCCCCAGGGGAAGCGGTGGCTGCCAGCACTCCTGCCCAGGGTCCCGAAGAAGTGGCCGCTCACAAATAATTGAATTCACGAACATTAAGTTTGCGAACTCTAATGTATTACTAGTGCCTTAGTTCAATGAGAACTACCACAAGCATGCCTCTTTAAGCTGGGAAATCACATACTCACCTTGAAGAGCAGACGTACTTGGGAGAGAACAGCCACACTGCAATATGAAGAGTGATTGGATTAGTAGCACAGATGCACTGTTAGCAGCTAGCAGAAATGTAGCACTTTAGAGACTAACAAAATGATGTAAACTTAACATTAACAAATCACTGGGACCGGCTGGCATTCATCCAAGGGTTCTGAAAGAACTCAAATGGGAAATTGCAGAGCTATTAACGTTAGTTTGTAACCTGTCCTTTGGATCAGCTTCTGTACCTAATGACTGGAAGATAGCTAATGTGACACCAATATTTAAAAAGGGCGCTAGAGGTGACCCTGGCAATTACAGACCAGTAAGTTTAATGTCAGTTCCGGGCAAACTAGTTGAAACAATAGCAAAGAATAAAATTGTCAGGCACGTAGAAGAACATAATTTGATGGGCAAAAGTCAACATGGTTTCTGCAGAGGGAAATTACCTCTTACTGATCTGTTAGAGTTCTTTGAAGGGGTTAACAAACATGCAGATAGGGGAGATCCAGTGGATATAGTATACTTAGATTTCTAGACAGCCTTTGAAGAGGTACCTCAAAGGTTCTTGTGTAAGTTACATTGTCATGGGATAAGAGGGAAGGTCCTTTCATGGATTGAGAACTGGTTAGAAGACAGGAAACAGGGGGTAGGCATAAATGGTAAATTTTCCGAATGGAGAGGGGTAACTAGTGGTGTGTCCCCAATGGTCAATCCTGTTCAATTTATTCATAAATGATCTGGAGAAGGGGGTGAGCACTGACGTGGCAAAAAGTTTGCACATGACACTACATTGTTCAGGATAACCAAAGGCAGACTGAAGAACTTCAGAAACATCTCATCAAACTGAGTGACTGAGCAACAAAATGGCAAATAAAATTTAATGTGGATAAGTGTAAGGTAATGCACATTGGAAGAAATAACCCCAAGTATACTTACAACATGATGGGGGCTAATTTAGCTATAACTAATCAGGAAAGAGATCTTGGAGTTATCGTGGATAGTTCCTTGAAAACATCCATGCAGTGTGCAGAGGCAGTCAAAAAGGCAAATAGGATGTTAGGTATTGTTACAAAAGGGATACAAAATAAGACAAGGAGTATCTTACTGCCCCTATATATATCTATGGTACGCCCACATCTTGAATACTGCGTACAGATGTGGTCTCCTCACCTAAAAGATATCCTGGCACTAGAAAAGGTTCAGAAAAAAGCAACTAGAATGATTAGGGGCTTTGAACAGGTCCCATATGAGGAGAAGCTAAAAAGATTGGGACTTTTCAGTTTAGAAAAGAGGAGGAACATGATAGAGGTATATAAAACAACAGGTGTGGAGAGAGTGAATAAGGAGAAGTTATTTACTTGTGCCCATAATACAAGAACTAGAGCACACCAAATGGAGTTAATGGGTAGCAGGTTTAAAACTAATAAAAGAAAATTCTTCACTCAGCCCACAGTTAACCTGTGGAACTCCTTGCCAGAGGAGACTGTGAAGGGTAGGACTATAAGAGAGTTTAAGAAAGAGCTAGATAACTTCATGGAGGTTAGGTCCATAAGAGGCTATTAGCCAAGGGCAGGAATGGGGTCCCTGGCCTCCGATTGTCAGAGGCTAGAGACAGATGCCAGGAGACCAAAAAAAAAAAAAAAAAAAAAAAAAAAAAAAAAAAAAAAATCGCTTGATAATGATCTTCAGTTGACACCCCTCTGGGGCACCTGGCACTGTCCACCATCAGCAGACGGGCTACTGGGCTGGATGGACCTTTGGTCTTACCCAATATGGCCATTCTTCTGTTCTTATGTATTCAATGCTTTCGTGGGACAGGCCCACTCATCATCGAATACATCATTTTGTTAGTCTTTAAAGTGCTACATTTCTGCTGCTTTGTTTTGTTGTAGTAAAAACTAAACATGGCTACCTCTCTGTTACTGTTAGCGGCTGGTAAATTATGCTCATGTACATCTCAGGGTAAGCCAACCAATTCAAGTTAAAAGCACCACCATACTTGAGTTATGGGCAACTCTTGAGTTAACTACAGTAGTTTCTCTTCATTGCAACTGGAAAGAGTTAATGCTGGGTACGCTTCTCTTTTCAGGAGATGAATTCCTTTATCATCAAGCACTCTGGACAACTCTACAGTCTATGCGCCGTAGCTGCACCCATGGAAAGCATCTTCAGAAGATGCGCTCTGACAACCAGGGAGAGCTCTCCTGTGGCTAATGCACGCCTCTGAGTGCAAAAGCGACACCAATGTTACCTGTAGTGTAGAGAAGACTTTCAGGTTTATATCTGTCACTCCAGTTACCTCAGCTGAAATTCAATACCATCATAAAAACTAGAGCACGTGAATCCATGGAAGCGTATGAGCACTTGGCTGAGTTGTGCTAGGTGTTTAAACATGAATCCACAGCCCTAACTGCTTCAATGACCCCCAGTTAAGAATCCAGAGAGTTCTCTTCCAGGTGCTGCTTGGTGCATTTGAATACGAATAGCTGGAGAGGAAAAAAAAAAAAAGAACCCTAGAAAGCTTGTATTTAGGATAGGACCCAATGCTTCAGAATTTGAAATTCTATGAGAAAAGAAAAGAAGCCTAATGGTATTTGCAGTGAAGACAGGCACATTGTAAAAAAATCAAGCTACGTGCCTTTAAAAAAAAAAAAAAAAAAAAAAAAGAGAGACTTTATGCTGTAGTGTAGGCAAAGCCAAAGATATTAATAGATCCCACTCAGTTTTAGACCCAGGTTAATCAACCATTTACTCTCCTAGGCTTTCCTTTCCTTCCCCAACATGCTATAAAATATCCACAGCCTATTTGTGCCACAACTGTATTTCTGCTTATCGAGAAGATTAGAAGCTATGACCAACATTAAGCAGGTAGCAAGCATGGCAACTGCCCAAGGTCCATGCTCCATGAGGCTCCGTGAACCTAAGTTTAGGTCTCTAGCCTGGATCCCAGTGACTAACACCAGCCCCACTCCCTTGGGTTTTTCTTTTGGTGAAATGCCTACCCCTTCCCTTCACAAAAAGATAAAATCCAACCATGCTCACCGTGGAATTCCATTTCAGAAACACAGTTTTGAGGATTTTTAGTTTTCAAAACAGACCACCCTCATGGAAACAAAACATTTTGCATTTGACCCTTTCATTTTTTCCCCCAAGGTGAACCAATATGAAATTTCAGTGCTCCACACGAGTGCTTTTATGTGAATATCATGATTATAAAAAAAAGTGTTTAACTCTACAGTTATTCTACTTTTTGTACAGAAAGTGTAGAAATAAAAAATTGTTTCCTCCACCCTCTTCCTCAAAATCAAAACATGCAGCTGATACACGACATGAAGCAGGACATGAGAAAAAGCAGTGAAGTACTCCAAGATTCAGAAGACTAACAGTAGTAGAAGCAGGGGGTCACTGTAAAAACTGACACTTCATAGCAGATCTGCTTCAGCATCTTCTGAAACCTCCCTGCAGTTGCTAAATAAGTTATTTTTACAAAATGGCAGAACTGGGCAAGGACAAAACTTGTTTTGGGAATTTTCTGTTGTAGAAGGAAGGAGAGGTTTTGCCTTAGAGTTCTGTGAGAGATACATTTACTCTCAACTGATTCAACATGGAGAGGTATGCATAGTTTAGCCATTAAATATGCTGTATTTTATACCTTTACAGACCGACAAGTTTCTGAAGTGTACAAGTTCCAGTATACAAATTCTGTTCTCCTGTTATTCAGTGTTTATGTAGTTCGGTATCCTCAGTTGCTCTGACAAATTAAAAACGTACTACAGCTGTCAGACATTCATACAAAAATGGTTTTAGCCTAACTGCTCCAAGCAATACTCAACTTCACTGATGCTTAGCCACCATTTATTGAGCAATATTTTTCCCAATAATGCTAGGATTAGCATAGCTAGAAGTGCCAAGAACTGAATTTAGATTATCGCTCACACTAGATTGTATGTTGCACCAGTCTTGACTCTATATACTTCAGTTTCAGTCCATAGCATGCAGACAGCAGTTACAGCTGTGTGCTTAAATTCAGAATTTGATTCTACATAGTAAGCATTACAAACTGCAAAGGAGAGAAGTTCCCACTTCTATTTCACATATTCTCTCTCCCCCCTAAAATACTCCCAAGCATCCTGACACTTGAGTCATTTTCCAGGTCATTGGTTAAGTTTCTTCTGTTTTCTCTGTAATTTAAACAATATTTAAATTGTATTTAAAATACATTTGTATTGCCATACCATTATTTGTCTTCAGATCTTGAACCAAATGCTTGGAAAAATCTCTCCAAATATTTTCAAAACTAATGCAGTCTTCCAACTTCAAGTTTCAATGTCCTGTTAAAAAACGAAGTAACTACATCCCTTCCAAAAATCTTCCCCACCGCACAAACCCCAAAAAACAGGAAAACTAGAGGAAGGTTTTGCAATTTTATATCATTTACATACAAGATCCACATGTTTCCTCACCAGACAGCTGATCATTCAGCTATTTTTATTTGCCACATATTTTGCTTTTTTCGTTCTTACTAGCTGATAAAAATGGTCCACACTTGGATCTATGTTCCTCAAAACCCTCCTCTTTTTAATTCACTGTGAGCTGATTAAGACCCAGTTCCAATGAAAACTGTCACATCAAGTGTTTGCTTCGAGGTGGAGGTAGTGTGCTAGTGTCTGATGTATTTCACTTTGTGTGAAGTGCACACTTTAAAACAGGCAAAGAATGGGATCCCAAGGTTAATTCTAATACCCGAGTGTTTAATAAAAAGGACTGCATATTGAAACTATCATAATGTTTTTAAATAATCCTTTAAAAAAAGCCAGTGTCTTTACCTATGTTACTATACTATCACCAAAAATGATTAAAACTTAGTTTTTAATTTACTTTTCACTGTACTTTTCTTTCTGTGCATGATTATGCATCTATCATTAGCTTTCATTTTCTGGTAGTTATATACTAAACAGAAGACTGAGCTGCAAATAATGCAGCAATGTTGAAACTTGACCGAGACCCAGTTCTTCAAAAATTTCTAGTAGAAAATTTGTTGTAAAAAAACATACTTCTGTACATTAATCATGCAAAATACCAAAGTTCCATGCAAAGAACCAAACAAATCGCCACTTTTAGAATCAATAATTTAATTTTAAATTTTTTAAACAGTTTGCAGTTTGTTACAGGAAAAGAAACACTTGCTAATGAAGATAGACATTTAACCCCTTTTCCAAAATAATGGAAATATTTAAGCATGTTCCCTAAACCTGTAAATACTGATGACTGGCCTGGCAATATTAAATAGTTTTGAGTGAGTATATGCAGTCACTATTTGGACTCCTTGTTTTCATTGCTTTAAACATCTATACTCCTACAGGGAGACCTTAAAATTATATTCTAATGTTCTTTGTGAATTATTCTGATCCTCCCCAACCCCAGCCTTCAGCATCTACAAACAACACAGAGTAAGTACGGCAACCAATGCCAGTCAGGTGGATTGACTGCCTGGGCTCATATTATCCATGGCAACTTGCTCAGTTTCCATCAACTCCAGAACTAAAACAATCCTTATTCTTCCAATTCCAGATGCTCTGCAAGGCAGTGTAATGCGTTTCCGCTAAGTGAACAGTTCATGTTCTTATTAGAAACCAAAGTCAGACAACAATACATGTATAAAATAAATATGATAAAAGTGTGGCTAACATTATCCCAACAATTATGCCTAAATTCTTACTTTCCTTCCACCAAAAATATATTTTTATTTTATAAATATATTTCAGAAGAGACAATCCAATCCAATTTTGTGCAAAAAAGTCATTCAGATTCGTAATCTCAATGTAGCACTAAACTAAAAGCAGACATTACAGTAGCCGTTAGCACAGTGATTATATGCAAGTATTCACTAAATCATACAAATCCATCTACAAACATACAGTACATTTGTTCAGACTATACCATGAATCAGAAGGTAATGCAGCTAGCATTTCATACCCAGCACATCACTCTTGTGTTTGCATACTGTTCTAGAGTAGTCAGAGAATCTAAGTATAAGTCTGATTTTAAAATTGAAACATTTGTCAGCTTCACTCGTACTTGCATTTGGGGTTTTGAAAAGCAAATGCTAAACAGAAGCCATGAGCTAAGGTTTTATTAATTTAGCAGAAAAACATTTTAAGCTGTCAGGATATCACAGTTCTTAGCCCCAGCAAACTAAAATCTATTATGTAGTTTCTCAGTTCCACTTTTGTTTCTTGCAAGTGGCAGCACTGGTTCCTGGAATCCAGTTCCTAGCCAGACCTGGTTAACTGGAGCTATTTTGGCCATTCAACTTCTTGCCAACTTCTTACAAATATTTATGAACAGATCAGTCTTGCAATATGTACGAGGCATTGAGTTGAATTTCATTTGTAGTACAAGAATATGAATTAAATGATAGGCATTGTTTAAGCAAAGAGTTCCTACCCGCGAGTGTTCGCAATCTAAGAGGATAGTTCAATAGCCAACCCTACACAAAAACACCCTTCAGCACCCTTTCAGCAGTTGAAGTCTCTCTGGCATACAATGGAACCTGTTATATCAGCTTTCTTTAACAAATGTTTAACTCCTGGACACCAGGTTCTGACAAACAGTAAGTGAAAATGAGTAGGCAGTATGGATTAAGATGAAGTATGTTGGAACTTTTAGCCTGCATCTCTACATTAAAAAGGTATATGCAACCACAGGGTTGCACTTTTGCTACCCGCTGTACAAGCATTTTCAATGTGACCAAAATGGCTGACAGACAAGCCAAGCAGTTCCACCTTACCGATCTGCTCCCACAAGGCTTTATTACAGATATTCTAAGCAAGAACATTAACATCTTATTTTTCATCTTGAAGAGACCACCTACATTTTATCAGGTTCAGAAATCCTCCCCAATCAATGATTAAATGGAACTGTCAATTAATCCACAAAGGATATACTATCTTTACAAGAATCTTTCCTCTTCATGGTCACTGGTCCAATGCCACAACATGTAAAAATGTATTCGTCTTGGAAGCATTTGTCCTATTCCAAACAGTTTATTTCTAGTCTAGTAATCTATAAAATATTGGACCATGCACTATAGGTGTTAAATTTTTACATTTGCAGTTGACTTCGCTATTTGAGAACATTGCTGTAGTTCCAAGGAACTTAAAATGACCCAGAAAAGAGATTACAGTCCAATATTATGTCCACTTAGAATAACTAAACAAGGCCATAGTAATTTATTTCAAGAATTATGTCTATGGAAGTCAGACTATATAATCATCAGAGTCCCTTCTGGCCTTAAAGTCTGTGAATGTTAGCAACAGGATCGAACTTCACAGTGAAGGTAACACATTAACGTGCGGTCCCAGAGAGTAGTAAGAGCTTTACAAAGTTAATTCAATAATAAGACATAATAAATATATTAGTAATAAGGAACATCTAATCTCTAAAAGATGGTCATCTTGATTACCCTCTTGCTCTTTAATCTCACTGCAGTTCTGACATTTAAAAGCCAGTGGCTTACAAAATCAATTAAGTTAATGAGTTAACCCCTCATATGATTGCAAACTAGGGTCCCAGTCTCACAAATGGTACCGTCATACAAGGACTTCTCAATAAAGTGGCTATTGTGGGGCTGCGGAAGAGGGTAATTAGAACCATCTTTTGATGTACACTGTCTTGTCTTGGTACAAAGTGAATGCAATACCAATCTGGAAAGCTAGGCTTCCAGAGTCTGGACACACAAGACAACCCAGCACGGATTAATATTTAACACAAAGGCTACACGAAGAGACTAAACAAAGCACCTTCTGGGAACGATGAATGAAAAAAATGTTTCGAATTGTAATTCTACATTTTGCCAAAAATCAGGCCCCAATTTTTAAAAGTCAGAGCTGATTCTAAAAGGGTGCCAAGTGCTTTTAATTCCTATACAAATCAATGGGAGCAGAAGGTACTGAGCATCTTATAAGCATTCAGTTTTAAAATGATTTCTCCTTTCTTTCATGTGTAACTCGGCTCCTTCACACCTCAAAAAAGAGATCTATCGTAAGATCAATGGAAAGATTTGAGAAATTTGTTATAAAATAAGCCCCAGAACAAGGAAAAATTAATAATTTCCTCTTAAAATGGCACTAAAACAATATATTGGGAAAGCTCCTGACATTTTTGGTGTGTATTTCACAGACACTGTGTGCAATTTGCTGCAAGGAATATTGCATCAATATTACACAGCATATTTCTGCATAAGCAGCCAGAGTAGAAATGGAAACTGTCCATTATCCAAGGCTTTTTCCTTTTTGTATTAATCTTAAATTTAAAAGTTGGAAACGAGTTACAACAGTTCACAGCTCTCTAGAGGAAAACCTGTTTGCAACTACAGAATGACAGTTAAAGTGGACTGGAAAAATATAATCCATTACATTTCTAGAGATAGCCTACGATACAGTTATGAACTTTTTAGATCAGCATGAAGCTTTCTTGTAATATTAGCACTGACCTTCCCCCAACCCCATTTGGTTTTTTTTTTTTTTAAACAATAACTTACAAATGGGGGACTACCAAATTCATAACCATGAAAAATGTGCCATGCACTGTGACATCTGGTCTTTTGTGTACTTTTACCCCATACTGTACAGATTCCACAGCAGGGACACCAGTGCTTCTCAAATTGCGGATCCTGACCCAAAAGGGGGTTGCAGGGCAGAGAGCATCTTGCAGTATTACTAGCCGGTGACCAGAGTGGCAGCAATTGACTGGGAGCACAGCTCTGAAGCCAGAGCATCACCAGCAGTAACAGCACAAAAGTAAGGCTGGCAATACCATGGCATGCCATCCTTACTTCTGTTCCACTGCTGGCAGCAACTCTCCCTTCAGAGCTGGGCTCCAGGCCAGCAGCCACTACTCTCCAGCTGCCCAGGTCTGAAGGCGGTGCTGCCTCCAGCAACAGTGCTGAAGAAAGGGTAGCAGTACTGCACCTCTGTACATTTACCTTGCTCCCCAACTTCTATTTTGGGTCAGGACCCCTACCATTACAACACCAGGACATATTATTAAAATACTACAACCCCAAAATTCTCCAAAATGGACTAAGTTTGGTAGGGCCCGATTTATAAAGCACCCAAGGAAAACCCAAGGTCAAGAGATGCTCGAGTAATATATGCCATTAAATGGCCGAAAAATTTTCTTCTGTGGTTTAAAGGAGGTAAGTATTTTTATTTATAGGACTGGGCAAACTGACTACCTGTTCAACATTTCTATGTAAATCATGATTGAATTTTTTTCTAGCCTGAAAATACAATCCCCCAAATAAGTCGTGATCACTGTTTGCCACACTAGTCCCAGAATTCTGTCATGAATATTTTTTTTATGTTTAACCTCCCATTTAGAATAAAATGCAACATGCCAAGCAGCTCATTCTGTAACTTATTGCACTGCTGGGAACCAACAACCACCCTTTCTCCAGCTTTTTGTTCCTATACGTTGATAAAAGCAGGCAAACCCACAAAACATTTTGTTTACCCATTTCCCAAGAATCTCATCTTTAAGCCTATAGTCAGTTAACACTTCAAGGCAATATTTAAAAGGAGCAATAAAAAGGTAGCACAAAAAGCATCCGCACATACCCAAAGGATCCTTGAGATGAAAGCCCAACACATCAGAAGACAGGCTAAAGGTGACATGGAAGTGACATAACTAAACACTCTTACAGCAGTGGACTGAGATGTTCATAAGATGCTGACATTTTAACTCACTGCTCCTGAAATATGTATGTCTGGCAACGCTGGGCAGGCACATTTGCTGTATGCACCTGGTATTAAGCACAAAAGGGGTTAATATGAACAATGAATAAGTGATGGAAGATATTAGTACAATGGAAAGTACATGGAGTAAATGCTAAACAACTTGCATCTCTTATATATTGATACACACTATTTCATAAACCGTTCAGTACATCCAGGAGTTTGGAAAGTCTCTTCATTTGCAAGACAGTTTAGCAGCCCTGATACCAAAAGAGTAATTTGTCCATCTTTTTGGAAAATACGTTTTGCTTTCTGATTATTCATCCTACCTGACCAGTCTAATATAAAAATAACTGGGAAAACTCCTTGTAACCCTCTTAAAATAGAAAAGGCAGCCCTGGGCTGATTAGGCAGTTAGATACAGCACAAAGAAGTGGTGATGACAACAGGGGTGGCATTTACTGTTTTGTTATAGTGGTGAATTATGTGCACACACTTTTGGCTACAGTTTATTTTTTAAAATTAAAAATTATGAGTGTTGTGTGCCAACATGCTGCAGTCGCCTCAGAAAACAAATCCATTTTCAAACATAAAAACAAGTCACTCAAGTGCAAGCAGCGACCCTCAATATTATCACAATTCCACTGATGGCAGCAGCTCTCTCAGACAAGGCCTCCCTTCTCAGAGGACAGATGCCTACATTTGGAATGGTTTGCAATTTTCCTTCTTTGATTAGGCTGCCTGAAAAGGTGTAACAACAGGAAATGGTCCCACCTGTCTGAGGCCACCACATAAAGTTCTACTGATCTCTCAATTATATATGAAGATAAAATATTTATAGAAATCACTATAGCTATAAACATCAGGCCTCTCTCTTGGTACCAGTGAGCCAAACTTTGAGTGAGGGTTTCATGACAATAAACTACTTAGAAAAATAGAAATATTTTGTCCTCAGCTTCTGTCCATGTTGTACCTTTTCACTGATTTTCATCTATTAATGTACAGCACAGCAGACTCTTAGGTTATAATACAGCAGATTCTCTGATTTACTAGCTTGCTTTTGCCTCTCCCCTCTACTTCCCAGCTTCAAAAAGCAACATACTATGAGCAACTTGTGCCAAACTGTTCTTAAACTCCTTATGCAGAACTAGAAGCGGAACCACCATTTACCATCACTTTGGAGCACCTGTGTTGTACATTGACTGTAGATGCACATTCTCAAACTTACTGTTTCTGAAGAATTAACAGCTCACCCTAAAAATTTTGGGTGAAAGAAACACACATGACCATAAGCTGCTTTAGACTCAGATGCAACAGAAATCAGAAACTCTATTCACTCTGATCACCTTGTACAAAAGAAACTACTTTTGTCTGACAACCCATACCAAAACATCTTGTCTCGGTGCTCTTTTATACAAGCTAATGAAGAAATCAGAATCAGAAAAGCTTACCTCAGACGTAGACTTAACATTAACTGATAATGCCAAGCTAAAACTAAACACATATCTACTTCTTGACTGGATGATTCAACAAAGAACACAGAAGCTACAATGAAAGAGGACAATGTGGAAACTTGCAGACCCTCAATACTGGGTTTCTAACAGAGGCAGAAAAAAAAGGGCAGTTGAAAACAGGCCCATCATTGAATTACTGTCCTTCAAGTTTCATTGTTTCAATGTATTTGACAGGAAATATTATGTGGAGGGAAAAACATGATGAGTTACAGATTTAGAGAAGCTCTCTCTCTAAATCACACTTCCGTTTTGCTTCTCAGGATGAAAGACAGGTCCATATTATTAGGTGGATGTACAAATGAAGTTGGGATTAAAACTGTGCCCTTCGAAGCATTCACAAAAAAAAACAAAAAACCATCAGATAAAGATATGCATCTTGGTACTCACATTACATTTCAGTCTGTTAACCAGTCTCCCACCCCACATTCTAAGAGAGAGTAATCGAGTAAGGAGATGCTTAACACAGATCTGGAGAATTTGGGCACACAATCCTGGATTGATATTTAACTGGATGACATAACAGCCCAGTAATACACACACGGAGTTATATAATGAGCCTCAGACTCTGGTGATCAAAGATCACTCATTGGTGTGGAACTGTGTTTAGTGTTCTTGAAGGACAGTGTTCTGCTTTAAAGCTCAGGGAAGATGAAAGAGACTTCAAGTTTACTCTTAAACTCCTACTACAGCAAAGTCCTTGGTTTATGGACCTGTGCTCAGCTGACCTTGGAAGTCAAGTGCAGGAAGGTGGAATAATCCCTGACAATTTCTACAGGAAAGGAAAAAGCTTCACATTTCTGCTGTCCACTCTCATGGTCCTCCGCTGTACGAGTAATCTGCCTTGTTATGCATCACCAGTTTGTTGTCTACAAAGTAGAAACTGTCTGACTGCGTCTCATAAGGATGAAGGATCATCTCTCGAACTGCAAAAAAAAGTTGCAATTAAGTGAGTTAAAGACAATCATCATCAAGTGGGATATGGTAAATGTTTTCTTCAGCAGTTATACAAGGATGTGTAAAAGTACAGTTTACATGTTTGCTCTGCTTACGACAAATTGCCATCCCAAAGTATATTATTTAGGTACTTACATGTCCCCCCACCACCTCATTGTATCTAAACACCTCACATACAGGGCACTGAGAAAGATCAGGGATTTGTTAAAGAAATCTCAAGGCAGTATCATGGGTGCAGTAGTGATTTGCATGATATGCATGGAATACAGCCAGCAGGAAGTCATTGCTGCCTTCCTTGTATAAATTGGCCACTGAGCCCCTTCCAAACTGCTACCATTAATTTGGTGGCTGCAAATGACTATCTCCCACCCTCCTACTTAGTGCCCACCCATCTGCTCAGCTGGCTCGTTTGCAAATTTTCAGGTGGTTTTCCAGGAACATGAGCAGCCACAGCCTCTGTGGGGATGTAAAGGGAGCAAAAGCTGTCAAATCCCTACAAACTGCTGCAATTTTCCCCATCAGCAGGCACGTCTCTCACACCTCAGTGCAACTTGTAGCACAAAAGAAGCGTAGTTTGGGTGGATTTTGGTGTCCAGTGTGCATTTCCAGCTCTCCACTTAGGCTGCTCATGGTCCAAGCAGTGGTCTTGCATAAAACCAACTACCATGTCTGCAGCAGCCACAGTAAAAACCAGTTTGGGGGTGGGGCAGGCAGGGCTTAGAAAATGGTTTTCCACAAAGCAGTACTGCTGCCACTTCAACTGCCACTCTGATGAGGCTGCCACAACTACAAGCTGCGCCAAGCACAAAATTGCAGACACAGATGTCCTCTATCCAGTGCTGGGGGAAAAAAAAAAAAAACTATCACAGTAATGGACTACTTCTGTGATTTCTGCAGTCCATGAAATTCTAGTTTCTCAGGATGCTTCTCATAAACATAGATGAGCTGCTTTTTGTAAACTTCTGTGAGGTGGGCCGTGTCATCCCCATTTTACTAACAAGCAACCAAAGCCCAAAAGGCTGAGTGGTTTGCTCCAGATCACACATGAAGTCTGTAACAAGGCAGGAAGTGAACAATGAGCTCCTGGATTCCAACCCAGTGCTTTAACCATGAAGCCTTCCTTTCTAAGCACAAGGTTTAAGAGTGCCCAGATGGGGGAAGCTACTTTAACATACAGTGGACCCCCGAGTTACACAAGGGTTCCATTCCACACACCCTCACGTAACCCAGATTTCACATAAGTGGAGGCCCAGCTTTCTCCCTGGCGGAACACATGTTTTGCAGCCAGGGAAGCAACAGAAAGGTAAGTCCTGGTTGGAGGCAGCTGGGGAAGGTTAAGCCTGGTGGTAGGTTGGGGACATGGGAGATGGAGCTGTGCACGGGGGTGGTGAGCCAGAGCCCTGCGCAGGTGGTGAGCTGGGCTGTGGTAGGAGGGTTGAGCCAGCAGGCGGCTTGAACTGGGGCAGAGGAGGTTGAGCAGGAGTTGCGCCTGAGGGGTGTTGAGCTAGAGGCAAAGGTGGGGGTGGAGGGTGAGCAGGAGCTATGCGCAATGGTGAGGGGAGGGCTGAGCCGGGGGAAGCGAGGTAAGCCCAACTGGAAATCTCACATTTCCAGGATTTACTGTAGGAATCAGGGTCAGCTGTGTAAGAGTGGGGTCGCACACTCCAGGTTTGCATACTCCGAGACCTTACTGTACTACTCAGGCCTGTTACACGCTTACAAATCTATTAATCATTCAACCCTTCCCAGGCTGTTTGTAAGTGACACTAATATTGTGTGACCAGCACATCCACAAAAGAGTCTACTGACTGCTGTCAGCTATGGTAAATTCTGACTTCTGAACCTTATCTTGGAAGAAGAGGTAGAAAAGAAATTAGCTCAATTTGGGGTCCTCAGTAGTTTGTGGATTTGGCATTTATTCCAAAAAATTCAAAACATACCACATTTAAGATGACTTATTGAAAGTATAAAACATGAAGCTATAACCCCTCATCAGCACAGAATTACTCTTCTGCTGATAGCAAAAGCCCTAGGGACTTGGGCCAAATCATTTACATCTAATTTGCAACGATCTTCCTGCAGCTAAGTTGCCCTGAGTTATACAGCAGTAGTAAATTATTACAAAACTGCTTAGATCCATCATTCCAATTTGATGGGAATAATTCTAAATTGCACCACAAAAATAAAACGTAGCTGCATCAATCCCACAGTCAGAGACATAAGGTGGGTGAGGTAATATTTTTCATTGGACCAACTTCTGTTGATCAGAGAAACAAGGACAGCCATCTCACCAGCGTTTGTATATCTAGCACTAGAATGTGATTTCTTTACTAACAAAGATGCTTTCAAGTAGTTTTTGTATTCTCCCATTCCCACTTAATAAGAACATAGCTCCTTTTGCAATGGAGTCTTTTAAAATACCTCAGTTTACAGGCTATCACTGGCAACCCATATATTGGGAGAACTTACTGAGATCCTCTGAGAGTTGTGGGAATTCATAGATGTGTTCGCAAGTGTTTTTACTGCTGGGGATGCAGAACCCAAACTCAAAATCAAAGCTTTTGAGCAGCTGATCCCGGAAGTAGTGCCTCTCAATCATGCGGAAGTTATTAATGGGCTTGTCTCCTACTGTGAACTCTACCCTGCAACAGAGAAGAAAGGAAGATTAAAATGGAGTTTTACGCATGGCCAACCATTTGTCACTCATCACACATAACTGAGTCCTTTTAAACAATGCTGAAAATCTAAAGCAACTGCTCCTACAACCTGTTTTTATCAAGGCACACAAAGTGATACAACAAGTCAGCCAGGGAACACACTAGTCAGGGTTACACAAGGCAAACAATTATTTTTGCTGTATAAAAAGTGGAATACATGTATGAAGTTCACCAGTTTAAATCACCAGCAGGAGAGGAAAAGCTGCTAAAACAGCAGAGCATCCCTTGGTATAGGTGGATTTTAATACTTGTTAAAGTTGTTAGTTGAAGAGCTCTAGTATAGAAACTGACATCTCTGCCAACAAAACAGTAACAGAAGAGAGAAACAGGACAAGCTTCTGATCAAAGCTCACCACTGTGCCTCTAACAGGAAGCATGACCACTTTGGTTTAGAAGGGAATTATTTATGCAGGCTCAACTGTGTGCAACGCTGACTAATTACAACATGCGCAAATCAGAAAGCATGCCACCATCCTAAACGAAAGTGAAAACTCATTGCTTGAGCAGAGTTAACAGACACCAGAATGAAGAGGTTGGAATGCAATTTTGTTTCTCCCCCTCCCCTCCCCCAAACAGAAAGAATGTGGATTCCCAACCAAAGCACAACTTTGGGGGTACTTGTTTTAAGACTAACTAGAGGCAGAAACCTTCACTTTATTCCCAAACATTCTGCCTACCAGTTTTCATTCTTTAAATCCCAATTAACAGTTGAATTTTAATCAAACACGTTAGAACAGCATTTTTGCTGACCTGTCTTCTTTAAAAGTTAGTTTAATACAAACCTCTTTTTTGGAATAGCACCGCTTGGAAATAGGTTCCTAAATTCCAGACTGACGTGGATATAAACAAGTAACTTCTGTACAACTCCTGAAACGTTGAACTGGTACTGACACAGCAGCTAACATTTATCTGAGGCACTCCGGATGTGACACTAATACTGACAGGCACGAAACACTTAATCCGCTTTACTAACGTATACATAAGTGAATGCGGGAGAGGGGAGGGGGAAGACCAGACCCAGCTTGATCCATTATCCTAAAGGGAATCTCCAGGAACAGCAGAAAGGGGCCTCCCACCCATGCCAGATGGGAAGGTGTGAGCATCTCAGCCAAAATCTGTAGCGCTCTACTGTCAATGCTCCACCACATAGACACTACTGCCTGGAAGAGACGGATACCTTCAGAGGGAGCTAAACTCAACTAGAATATACAAACAAACAACTAATTCCCTGACCCAGTTAGTTCCCCTGTGTTTCAGGGCACCCCCCACCACACAAAAGCACACCTGCACCTCTCAACTTAAGAGTCAGGCAATACCGGACTGAAGTTTTACAGAAAAATCTAGGGGTTTTTGGTGCATCGTTTGTTGACATTCATCAGATACTCCCAGACACAAAGGTAATGCACTAGTGTAAACTGTGATGTGCTTTTAGTATTCACATTGTAATTCATGATTCCACTCACAAAGAGCCTTCTGTCAAAGTCTGGGAAACTTGGACAACCACTGCCAAGCCACATGTCTAGGATGCCGGCACGTAGCCTTTCAGTTCTGCAGCGCCACATGGGACCTCCCAGAGCTCATTTTATGATATGGTACAAGCACTAAGCATACAGAATGTTCAGGAGATCCTCTTGGCAATCACCAAAAAGCCCCATCCATTACCAATGGTAAATCAAAGACACTTGCACTCTAACCAGTTGGTCTAGGTACTAGAAAGAGCAGCGCCACATCCCAGGAACTTACGTGGCTCCGACTTGCCGAAGTCTAAGGAAAGCTGGGGTGAACTGGTAGCGCACAAACCGTCCAGCGTTAGGGTCAACATCCTTTCTGTCACCATGTTCGCGTTCTGGAATGGCACAACTCAAATCATTATCATTGTGGATTGGGAAACGCAAACCCAAAGGGAGCAGCTTTAACTGATAGCTCCAAGTCCCTGCTTCCCTTCAGAAATCTTCCATGCCACATACAGCCTGTCTCCTCAGTCTGAAAGCCCAGCCAGAGATCGTATCAGATGTCTGGGGACAGGTCAGGCAAACGTAGGCACTGAGGAGTTACTTACCTGCAGAAAGCGTCTCACATTCACCTACCTACGGGGATCCTGTGCTATGTATTGTCTACAGAGGGCTTGGCAATCCTCAGCTGGAAAAGGGTATCGATTTATTTCACACCTACCCCAAACACTTTCAGATCCTGAAGCTATGTCAGCCAAGCTATTTGCTCATTATCCCTAGCAAGTGCGATTGCTTCCAGAAAACTGAAGAGATTGACCCCTGCCTCCTTCTTCAGGGAAACATCAGGTTAGAGGTAACACAGTCCAGCTTAGCAGCAGCAATTTCTTTGTGAAGGAATCAAGCCAGTTGGGGCAACAGAGAATGCTCTCAGCTTCTGTCACCTTAAACCCATTCTCGCAACTTAACTTTGGTTCTTCAGAGCTGGTTTCATCACTATCACTATTCATAAATCAGCGTGGGGCTGCATTGCTGCTTCAGAGCCACGAAGTCCAGCTCTACAGCTCTGTTCTCCTCATGACATTCCCTGTGGATAGCACCCCTAGCAGAGACGGATAACGCTGACTCTGGAATTCTTCCAGCTCTGTAGACGTGGAAGAATTGACAATAGTTCTGCAACGTTTAGTTTGTATAAGAACTGGGCAGCAGAGGCCATGCTGCTACTCACCATCTCCCTCAGGAGTTGGGTCATACATACAAGAGAGCCATGCACCCTGGAAAGACTGGCGAGCTCTGCTCAATGAGAGTGGCTGCTGGAATAGCCAGAGGATTGACAGCAAGGACTGAGGTGATTTAACAGTGGAAAACAGGGCCCAGAACTGGAAGAGCAACTGGTGCTGCAAATGCATGAGCAGAGATGCAAATAGGACGCTTGCAGCACATCTACCCACAATACCCTGGCTAGGGCCACGCATTGGAAACATATTACTTTCCATGGCATCAAATCCGGTAATGTTTTAAGGAGGGCCAACAAGCAATAACCATACCTAAATGGAAGCCGACATGCAGAACAGTGCAGAAGTGCTCCATTACCCAGCTCACACACACTGAGCGGGACCTCTGATGCAGACTTGCCACTTCTGCCACTCTGCTCTTGATTCCGTTACCACGGCCAGGTCTGCACTAGACCTTAAAGTCAATTGCAGATATGCAATTCTAGCTACAGAAAATGCGTAGCAAGAATCGACTTATCATCTACAATCGACTTACCTGGCTATACTCACTGAGGAAAACTCCCCCATCGACCTCCCTGACTCCTCATGAGACTGAGGACTACGAGGGCAACTGTCGTCTGCTGACGGTTTGATTTTCTGCATCCCTTCTACATGTGCGAAAATTAACCCCAGAAAATTGGCCTCGACCAGGTCCATCTTCCAGGTGGTGAAGACAAACCCTTCGTGCTAAGATTGCTCTGCAGTGCAGCAAGTGAGCCTGCCTGCTACGTGTACACATCTTCCTCTATTTCCCGGTGGCTGGGAAAAGGGCTTATGGGCTGCCGCATTCTTTGTTGCTGGGCAGGCAAGAGCTTCGCATTCAGGGAACAATATTTTAAGTTCTTCATATGACTGAAATAAAAGGGTTTGTTCTTCAGAAGTAGCTGCTGACCTCCCAGCTGTAAAGTTACATGGCTAACCAGTGCGCATCCCAGCTCCTGCACACCTGGGTTAGTAAAGATTCAGGAGCGTTTGGGAGTCACTGCACTGTCTCCTGCAGAACACAAGAACGGCCCCAGCATCCTGTCTTCCAACAGGGGCTGGTGCTAGATGCTTCAGAAGGAAACGCTGGAATATGGCAACTCTGGAGACCATCCCCAGCTTCTAGCAGTCAGATCTTTAGGGACATGTGGAGCGTGGGCTGTATCCCTGACAATGTTGACTAATAGCCATTGGTGGACCTAGCCTACATGAACATATTTAATTCTCCTTTATGAGCCCAGTTATACTTGTGACTGCGGGACACTGGGCAAGCTAGTTCAGATCAGTACTTCGGCTTCTCCATCTGTAACATGCAGAAAACTCCGTTTCGCAAGCGGGAGGCTAGAAGTTCAAAGGGACACAATGTAAGTTGCAGTTCTCCCCCATTGTCTTTACCGCCGATGGTTACAAGTTACATCGAAGATTGAACGCAGGTTAACAATCCCTGTGTGGTTCACTTTGCTCACTGTGCGTCTTTGACAAAACTTCACGTACCCTCAGTTCTTCCCCTACAGACAGAGGCTCCCTTGGGAGACACGTCTCTTCCTCACTGCTGCTGCTTCTGGGTGAAAGATGTTTTAAGTGATGAAAAAAAAGGGGATTGTGAGACCACAGAAATTGGCAGGGAGACTGAGAATCTGGTGTCAAACCCAAGACTACTTTGCCTGCAGTGACACTAACCAGTTTCACCACCTCCACCTCCTACTGCCATTCTCCCATTTGTGGGCAGTGTCCACGTGCCGTCTCCGCTCACTTGTAGTCGGTAAGGACAGCTTTTTAATCACATGCCTACACCCAGGTTCACCTTCAATGGGCAGAGAATTTGTTTTAAGCGACCAGATTTCAAGCTAAGTTCCCATAAGCCTGACGACAACAAGCAGCCCCAGGCAGGAGCTCAAAGATGCCGCAGAGCGCTGTCTCGGCAGGCCAGCCCCAACACGGAGCTGCCACAGCTCAGGGAGAGGCACTTTGTCTCCAGCAGTCCCAGCAGGGACCTGCCATAGCAAAGTGAGACATTCCCCCTCAACCAAAACAACTCGGCCCCACTGAAGCTTCCATGGCTGGCAGAGAGGCATCTCTTACTTGGCCCCCAGCTGCTGGGGGAAACCTCTCTCTGGGGGAGACTGTAGCTGAAACTCATCATCCCCAACCCACAGCTTGCACCTCCAGTCTTCATCTTCAGCTCCACCCCACAGCCTAGATTCCCAGCCAGTCCTCACCCCCACATGCCATGGCCCCCCTTCAACTTAAAGCCCTCATCCATAGCCCCACCCCAGGGTTTGCACCTCCACCCAGAGCCCTCAGTCCCCCTGCACCACAGCCCTGAGCCCCCTTCCACCCTCAAGCCTCTCAGCTACAGAACAAAACCCAATGGCACAGGGATGATATATGCACCAATAGGGCACTGACGTGTCATACATCACCTCCATATTGGTGCGCTAAATTCATTCCGCACACGGGACATAAAACATTAGTGGGAACACTGATTTCAAGCTGACTGACTGTCTTTGCTACCTGAGATGTGCTTGGAGTAAAAGGGGCTGGAGAAAAGTAGGAGTTATTTATTAAGAAGGGATGCATGAGGTGGCATTTGTTTATAAGTGACAGCATTCTCTGCACTCACCTGAGGCAGGTGGTTTGGTGATTTCAAACAGTACTGTGCCAGACTCCATATCTCGGATTTTAAACCTGGTGAAGTCTATCTTGTATACGTTTTCCTCCGGCGCGCACAGATAATCTGTGGAAGGAAAGTAAATTCAGTAAGGAAAGGAAAGGAGGCCTGGAACTGGCTTGGACTTCAGACTTCTCTCTGGGGGCACAACCAGCAGCAGCAAGAGAGGACCAATGCACCCCAAAAGCCCCTTCTCTAGAAGACAAAGTTACAGCCCACAGAGGCTACGATTCGCAGCTCACTGCATGTGACAAAGTGGGGAGTTTGTGGTGGTTTCAAAAGGTTGCGTGCATAGGGGGTGGCACTCAACATCTCTGGGGGTTACTAGTATAACGAGGGAAGGGAAGAGAGAGAGAGGAAGCTTGTTGTTGTAAACACCAGCATGGAAGGTGGGATCCTGGCCAGTGGCCTGGAGAATGGAAACCCCAGTGACTTGTGACCTGGAGACCCAGCCCAGATCCATAGCTGGCTCTGGCTGGTGGGAGGACTAAGGGCTGAGGAAAGACGACCCTGGTGACCCAACAAAGCAGGGATGAGAAAAAAAGACAGCGAAGAGAGGGGCCCAGGAGACCCGGTTTACCTGACCAAGCACTAGGGCGGAGTTGCTGGAGATGGATTTGGTGTTTTGGCTGGAAGGAGGGGTTTCCAGGACTGTGCACAGAGTAATCAGCAGAGCCCACCTCGATGCAGGGGCGACTCAGACATGCTGTGCTGAGGGAAGTCAGCCCTTTGGGCCCTGAGAGTTTCTATGCTGTGTTCAGATGCTCAATAAACCCTCCCTGCTTTATGCTGTTCCAGTCTAAAGAACAGGGTTGCATTATTCCCTCGGAGTGGAGGTCCAGGGGTCTGGGGCAAGCGAACGCCCCAACAGGGGTCCAATGCAGAGAGACAGACATCCTGGAGACTGAAGGAGGTGTGGTCCCAAGAGGCAGAGGTGCTTAAACCCAGACAGAGCACAGACCCCCCAAGGGGGTGTGGAGACTCTACAGGCTAAGGGTGGGCATGACCTGAGAGTCTGACAGTGCTCCACGATGATCCACATGGAAAGATGGAAAAATGCCTCCTCCCAAGGCATGCAGGAGTCCTCACTTTGCCTGAGCTTGGCCTGCCACCTTCTGGATCCTCTTTCATCCAGGGCTCTGAAAAGCAGTCAGCATTCAGCTAAGCTCTGGCCCAGTCAGTTTAAGATGTCATGCCCGTGTTGTTGTTTAAACCGCCCTCTGGCAGAATGCAACTGCTAAGCTGCTTTGCAGGCACTAAGCTGCCTTCACCAAAATAGAACCAGAGCCCCAAGACATAACGCCCCCTCCATTCACACGAGTCTGGGGGCAGGGGAGCTGGCTGCCTTTCTGTCAGCCGCCACCTCAGCAAGCCTGCCTGCAGCTACCTGTACCTGGAGCTGGACTACACATGGTCTGCTAATGACACCCCTCTTGGATTAAACCCTTGCTTGCCTCTTTTGTCTGAGCACCGCTGAGTGTCTCCAGCCCTGCTTGCTTTGTCTTGGGACCATTTCTGGTTCCTGCCAACAGACAGCAGCTTTACCTTCGTGCCAGGTGTGGAAGCAGAGTGCAGCAGTTCCTTGGGGCTATGCTCCACGTTCCAGCGGCACCGGGTAAAAGCAGATCTGAAAACTGATTTTGTGCTGGCAAAATTAAAGTTACTTTGGGCCTCCGATACACAATGAGCGTAGCTTGCAAAGAGAGGAGAGAACAGCTGGTGGGGTGCCACTGAGAAACGGACACCAGAGCAGTGGTTCCCAAAAGGGAAGCATGGAGGAAAGTTTGGGGGCAGGTGGAAGTGCCCAGGCCAGCCCCCTCTACCTCCAGCCAAGCTCTATCCCCTCACCCCCAACTACCACAGCTCCGCTGTCCCCTGCTCAGCCCCCAGCATCTCTCCAATCCCAGCTGCAACCACAAGTCCACTCTGCCCTGCCTCCAGCTGCAGCTCTACCCTCATTCCCTCTCCACCCTCGAGCCTGCTCCAGCGTTAGCACCACTTCCTCCTCCATCTCAAGGTCTGCCCCCAGCTCTGCCTTCAGACAAGCTCCTCTGCCAGTCAACTGTGGCGTAATGGAGGGGGTGCAAACAGATTTCATTGGTAGGTGCAGGGGAGTAGGGTAGGTCTGGATTACAGGGAAGATTTAGGCACCACTGCTCTGAGGTTTGAGTAGCACTGGAATCAGGATCTCCCGAGTTCTACTCCCAGCCCATTTCCACCACTAACCCTTACTATGGCCCTGGGTTAGGGCCTTACCAAATTGAGATCCAAGAAAAACAGCACAGCCCATGAAATCTGGTCTTTTGTATGGGTTTGCCCTATACGATACACAGACCCATGCTTCTCAAACCAGGGTTTCTGACACAAAAGGGAGTTGCAGGCTACAAAAAGGTTTTTAAGGAGGCTGCCCTTAGTTCTGTGCTGCCTTCAGAGTTGGGTAGCTGGAGACCAGCAAGCAGTGCTTGTTGGCTAGGTGCCCAGCTCGGAAAACAGCACCCCACCAGCAACAACACAGAAGTGAGATGGCAATACTGTACCATCCCACCCTTACTTCTGCACTGGTGATGGTTTGACTTCAGAGCTGGGCTCCCTGCCAGCAGCTGCTACTCTCCAATTTCCCAGTCCTGAGGGCAGTATCACCTCCAGCAGCAGTGCAGAAAGGGTAGCAATACCACCCTCTCACTACAGTAATCTTGCAACTTCTCCCCCACACCCCTTTTTGGGTCAGGAACCCTAAAATTACAATTAAAGTTGACTCTGAAATTTCAGAGTCAATAGCTGAAACAAATGTGTTATTTTTAAAATCCTACAATTGCAAAATTGACCAAAATGGACCATTAATTTGATAGGGCCCTATCCTTGGGTCAATTACTTAATGCCTGTGCCTGCCTCCCCTCTTCTAAAACTGGGATCAGGCCCAGCTCCCAAGGGAGAGGCAAGGGTCAGCTACAAGAGGGGCTTGTCTACACTGACAGTGCTGCAGCTGCACTGTTGCAGTGCTCAGTGAAGACTTGTGCATACACAGATGGAACAGCTTCTCCTCTCACCATAGATATTCCCGGAGAAGCAATACCTGTGTCTGTGGGAGAGAACCTCCCATGGGCATCCCACTGCCTGCACCAGAGGTTAGGTCAGCATAACTGCATGGCAGAGAGCTTGGGTGCCGTCAAGAGGGAATTACTGTAAGTTCTGGACAGGAAGAGCATGCTTTAGAGGAAGCACAAATGAAATGCTTATACCACTTTTGTTGGGCATTATAGCAAACAGATAGTCACCCTCATGTGATTGAAGGCTGCCCCAGTACATTAAGAATATGTCCTAAAGCCTATATGTTGTGACCAGCAGGACAGAGAAAGATACCCTGTGTTTTCCGAACAATGAATTGCACCACAAGCCAGACCACCAAGCCCTCAAAGCTGGGATCTGCAATCATAGGATCCAGATCCCAGCACTCTGGAGCAGAGATGAGGACATAGGTTTGTTGTTTGAGCACTCATCAGCATAGAGAACAGAGGCACTAAACTTACCCTCCCAAGGACTTGACTGCTGGATCCCATCCCCAACAGGCAGTGGAAGGTCATAGGAAATGGGGCCCTTTGGGGTGCTATTAAGAAGAAAACTTTCAGTTGGCAAGTGGCAGTGACATTTCCCTCAGAGCATCAGTAAAGCAGACGCAAAAAGTAACAGCAGCTCTTTGATTGTTGGTGCAGGTAAAAGTGTTCATCCTATCTCAGATCTGTGAAGAAGCTCAACTATACCAGTCAGCCCTGTCTGCCAAAGTTCAGCTGAAGCCCATTGCAGAGGGAAGATGCCCAACAATTCAAAGTGTTCTTTCAGCTACATAAAGCCCACGTTTCCCAGCGACGCCCAAGGCTGATATAGCCAGGGCTCTTCAAGCAACAGCCCGTTCTGGCCTCCAACAAGAGAGCCCGAAACCTGCGTAGGGGAAAGAGGTTATGTGATGATACATGAAGGTTAAGGGTCAATGCAGGGCCAGGCCAAACTGACTGGAAGACGTGAGGGTAATTACGTAAGTGTATCTGTACCCCACAGGCTCCCAGTAATCATGCCCAGAGGCTGCTGCTTCATCTGCTGCCCACTACCAAAGGCCTTGTCCGGCAACAGGCCGCCCCAACGCAGAGAGACCACTGTCGGTAACATGATCAGACACATGCTCCAGACAAGCGAACCACTTGGGAAGAGTCACGTTTGGGAAGAGGGGTTGCATCTCTGCAAGTCATGTTTTTCCACATGTTAATTATTAACCATTTCTCATCTGCAGAATTCTTCCCTAGCTAGCACCATGGCAACAGTTATCCCCATCCTTGGCAGCAGCAGTTGCTATAGTAACAGTGTCAGCGGATCATCCAACTGAGACGGCAGAGCAGAGCTACGGGCAAAGAGATGCACAGAAGGCAGAGTGCTGGCCAATCTGTGCCTCTGACATTGAAAAACCTTCACCACCCTTTCAAGCTCAGCTGAGGGAAGTCTCTGAAACATCCCCATCTTTCCCTGCATGCTGGTCCCTTGCTGGGCCACCCCAGGCAGGTTAACTCACAGGGGAAGGTGGGATTTGGCACAGTTTGTAACAGCTTCCTTCTGTACCCCTAGTATGGCACTGCCCTGTCCCCCAGCGAGGAACACGCTGGACGCGGTACCCACCCTGCTCTTCTCAGGGCTTGAACTGAGACATCTGCTCCCCACAAGGCTCTTTCCCAGCGGCTCCCATTAACAACGGAGACTCTTGCTAACTGCCTGTCACCTGCTGTGTTCAAACACACGAGAACATTAGATGAGAAATGTGTTGGCAGGGAAGGATTCTGGTATCTCACGGCAACTAGTGGTAAGACCCGACCACAGAGCTGCTCTTCGAAGAAATATTCGTACAAAATGAGCAGAAGCGCAGTCCTGCAAGCAGCAGTGTTGGGATACCAGACAACAGTCATCTCCGAGCAGCCCAGGACAGAGCAGGGGAAAACCAGCCTCTTCTCTACAGAGGTACAACTGGAAACTACAGGCCTGTTCCACTTGCACCACATGGCCGCACCTCCACAATAAAAGGGGAGAAACCACTGCCGGCGACTTTGCCGAACACCATATGCTGCATTTGGCCACCTTCTGACATTCAAGCTGCAGGGTGCTAGATTGTCTTAGCCACTCCTACCAGCTCCATCACAGCCTTTGGGGCTCTACAAGACGAGGCATCAAAAAACTGACCGGGCTCAACTTTTATTTATAGACAGAGAGACACCTGCAGTCTCATTGCTGAGCACTGTCCACAGGTTGAGGCCAAAAGGACCACAGCTAGCGTACAAGGCCACGGTGGAGAACCAGAGACAGTCCAGAGGCTAGCAGTGCTGTCGTCATGATTAGAATTACAGCTCAACCTCTGCAGCACGGTTCAGTCAGCGGTCAGACCTGGGGGGAGAGAAGAGCCCCTCCTCGGGGGGGGGGGGGGGGGCGTAGGGGAGAGACTGGGGGTGGACGAAGTATGTGCATCCCAAAGCCCCCTCACAAAAGTAAGGGTAAAATACTCGAATGCGCCAAGGGGCCTGGAGCTGAAACAGCCTGAAAGCCCTGAACACCAGCTGGCTTGAGAGCCAGGCAGCCCCCACAGAGCTTGTCTAACAGAAAAAGGTCTCTCTGAACTCAGGTGAATCAGGAACATGTTCCTCATTCATGACTTTGCCTCTCCAGAGCACCACTGTAGGCAGCCTTGCAGGAATACTGGCATCCAGAGGCTTCTCTTCAGCTGCCAGTCCACATGGTCCAGAACAGAGTCCCATCTTGTCCATTTTTCCACACAGCTCTTCACAAGCGTCAGAGCCCAAGTAGCCAATCAGAGCCTTCACCCACCCACCCACCCACCCACCCAGAAGTCTCCGACTCGTTCATGACCAGTGTCGGTGTGTCCTGTCCCATCTCTGGCAGGATGCGTTATTTGGAACAGAAGAGGGAACCTAGTTTGTGCACCTGTGCGTTGAGCTCCTTCAGCCCAAGGGGAAAAGCCCCGTGGCAGCACAGTCCAGCGTCAGCAGCAGGAGCACTGCCATGGGATTTCGTGCCTATGAGAAATGCTGAAGGCTGTGGCTGTTTTCACACACAGCCCCAGGGAATCAGACTGAGCATTTGCATGTACACACAGCACAAAAACCCACATCCTAGAACCCTTAGGTTGCAAACAGCCAGCAAATCCTAGACTTAAGTTATCCCCAGCAGCACCGAGAGCTTGGCCATGTTGCAGATCCTGCATATTTTGTAGGATAAACTTTACGACCCCACTCTATTGAGCTGCCTATTGAAGAAAAGAATCCAACACTCAACACGTGCCGCACAGCTGGGCCAATGCTGTTCACTGCACCCCCATTCCACATGCACAAACTTCACGTTGCTTTTGCAGGGTTTGAACCTAGATTCCTGGCTTCTTTTCTGAAAGAGGATCAGTCTTGAGCTCGCTGCTTGTGAGGCTTACAGTTCACAAGGCTGTCACTGGCAGAATCTGCAAGCTCCCTGCTCTGCAATATATTATACAAACTCTGCTGGGTTTCATAAGGAGTTAAGCTCAAAGCCACAGAAGTAGAATGGTTCAGCAATAAACGCAGGTTGGGTAACACACAGAAGGAGAAGATTGCTCACGCACCACAGTAACCAGCGCCCTCACACAAGATGAGTTTCCAATCCAATATGCAAGACAACTCAGTGAGAACAGACGAGTGGTTAAAAGCACAAGGCGGCACAACCACCACAAGCCCCCTCTAGCTCCCTTCAAGAGATTAGCAAATAAATCAATTACCAAAAGGAGAAGGGCAGTGGCTTTTGCCCCTCCAGAGATGGGAAGGACTGAAAAGCCACTTTCTGCCTTGCTCAGGAAACACCAGTAAAGGACGAGTGTAGCAAAGGGAAGGGAAGCAAAACAATCCTGCTGATCTGAAGAAAGAGCATCTGGGGGCCCCAATCCCACCGTGGCAGCCAGTCACCACACGTCCAACAGGAATACCAGCCCTTGAGGCCCTGGTTGCTAAAGCCCTGCCCCAGTCACAAGAGACGAGTCTGGGGCTCTCGATGCCCAGTGAATGTTTGCGATTGGCTGGTTTGAGCTGCGCTGCGACCTGGGAACAGCAATAGCAGCTGCTGGTTTCCTCTGGTGCAAGGAGGGGAGTTCACCCCTACAGAAAATGCTAGAGGCAGATGCTCTGCAGGAAAGCCCCAGGCTGGCATGGAAGCCAGCATTCACTTGTGACCCCAGTGCTATTCTGCACCTCGGAGTGGCTCTCAGACGAGATGCCTGGTCTGCATCCGCAGGAGCCAGAGCAGAGCAAGATTTCAGGGTGGAGGCCGGTGGTGCCAGGCTGGGCTGGCAAAGGGGGAGAAGCCGCTTTCACAATGGCAGTTCCAGGAAGAACAGAGGCGATGTGAAGCGAAGCAGGACACAGCCCCTGCATCCCCCCAGCCAAGGCGCTGCTGCAGGCAGAGGAGAGGGACACCTGACTGCCGAGCCCACGGGAGCAAACTGGCTACCTTCCCCACCTCGCGGACAACATCAGTCAAAGGGGGCTTTGAACCCTGGAGCGTGTGCGGTTCTGCTATTTCTTCAGGGAGACTCACTCCCCAAATGGTGCACATGCAAGAGTGGCGAGATGCAGCCTCACCGTGCCCCTTGCTACCCACCGACCAGGCCGCCCGCGCCACGCACACCTCCGCGCAGCGCCCCTTCAGTGGCTTGTAGCCGGTGCGGAAAAGGCGGCGGCTGAGATAGCGCAGGGAGGCAGGTGACCTGGCCGGGCCACACATCCTAGCAGTGGCATAAGAGAAGCCTTAGAGCCCCGGGGGGCAGGGACCTGGGACGAAACAACCCCATGGCAGCAGCAAAAGCAGGAAAAGAAAAACGTGGCCAGAGCAGGTGCTTGGGAATGCTGCTCGTTCCCACTAGGCCCCATCAGAGGGGAGCCTCATCCCCATCTAACCGGCACAACCAGGCACAGCTCCCCATCCCCCTAAGCGCTACAGACAAAATGGCGTTAGACATGTTAGCACATGCAGGTAACTAGCCCGGCCCAGCCTCACCTCCCCAGGCAATGGCCATCTTGCTCCTGTTCCAGTTGCCACAGACACGGCGAGAGAGGGCACAGTTAGCTGCGCTCAGAGATTTGTTTTAGTAACTAACTGCCCGCAGATTAGTGTGAAAGGCCTCAGCTCCCCGGAGTAGCCTGCTGTACTGGCGAGACCACCCGCTGCACCCCACGCTGCCGCCAGCTGCCCAGTTCTGCACGGGGAGAGGGATAGGATCACACACAATTCAGAGAACCAGCCCAGAGCCTCACAGTCACCCAAACCAATGAGATTTTCCACCAAAGCTCTGCACAGAGCTGGCAAACCACCTCTATTCCCAGCCCAGGCACCAGCCAGCTGGGACTTCGGCATCAGCCTGGCCACAGCACCCTTTCTTGGGGCAGCGTCAAGGTAATAACGGGGATGGGATGGAAGGGGGTAATGCTCCTCTAACCTTCATGCTGGGATCAGGGCCCCCAGCCCTTGCACATGAATTTACGGCACCTTTCCTGGTGGGCTCGGGACAAGCCTCTCACTCTACTGACGTCCATGTACTGACATCTCAGCATGAGCCTCTGAGCTCTGCTCTGGCAGGCTGTACTGGGAGCTGTTAACTGTCTGAGGGGGCGCAAAAGGAGGAGGAAGATGCTTGACTTGGCCATCCATGCAGGGGAGACAGGAGCATGCACCTGCAGGGAGCGCGACTAGCCACTGCCGGCTGGGCAGGAACCGGAGACGACCCCGCTGGGGAGCACGTAGCCATTTCCTATCATGCGTTCAGAAAGCAGGTCGGCAGCTACTTTGAGCCCCGCTCCTGCGAGGTAAGCCAGGTGTACGACGCAGATGCTGACGCTCAGTCCTAAGGATTAGGAGATTATCCAATTGGCCACTGCAGGGTGTGGGCAAAGGGCACAGACACACTGACTGGGCAGGCTGCGGATGCAGGGAAGGGCACCTTTGTCTCCCAGCCCAGCACACCCTCCCCTGGGCAGGCCCATTACTCCTGGCCTCAGAGCCGTGCAGCAAAAGGAAGAGAGATGATGACTCACCAGAGGCAGCAACAGTAAAACTCCTCAGAGAAGAGGGCAGGGGGGAGCACGAAGGAGGATCCTGACAAAGCACGCAGGGCTGGAGCCAAACAGCAGGCCCCAGGTGGCTCCAGTGCTCCCTTCTGGGCAGGGCTGAAGGCTGCCCTGACACTTGATTCACTGAGTTTGTCCTGTAGACAACTGTGCAAACACTGGTGCCCAGGGGCTGCTCACACCCTCTGCCCCACCCCAAACTCAGAGCTGCCCAAGAAGGGTTGTGCCTCAGTCCCACAGGGGGAGGGAAGAGGGACTGGCAGATGCTCTGGGGAAGATTGGGGTAAAAGGGATGGAGGTGAGCTGCTCCGTGTGAGTTTAGTAAGGACAAACGCAAAGTACTCCACTTACAATTACCATCATTAGAGATCTGCATCTCCTAGAGCTGGAGGGGACCTTGTCTAGGCCAGTCCCCTATCCTCTTGGCAGGGCCAGACACCATCCCTGACATCTATGTGCCCCAATCCCTTGATGGCCTCCTTGGGGATAACTCACAACCCTGGGTTTAGCAGGCCAATACCCAAACCACTGAGCGATCCCTCCCCCCCATTGGCTTCATGCATACAGAATGGGACAACTGTCTAGGAAGAAGTCCCACAGAAACAGACTCAGAGTCATAGAGGATAACAAGATAAATGAGTCAACATTGTCAAAAAAAGCAAGTGTGATTCTGGGGTGTATCACCAGGAGTGTAGTGACCAAGGTACAGGAAGTCATTCTTCCCCTCTGCTCTGTGCTCATGAGGCCTCAGTTGGAGTACTGGGTAGCATCACGATCTGGAATAGGTTGTAGGTTTTTAATGATGCCTTGCAGGGGTTTGAGCTGGGGGCTAGAGGTGATGACAAGTGGTGTTCTGTGAGATCGCCAGAAGATCGATAACAGAACACCTATTCTTGATCATGATGCTACAATCCAGAAGGCCCCAGGTGACAGGCCTGTTCTCTTCTATAGACAACCTCCTAACCTAAGAAAGACTCACCAGCAATCACAGCCTACACCACAGTAACACCAGTCTTGGACCTTTTCCTTGCAACAAACCTCACTGCCAACTTTATCCACAAATGTATTGTGGGGATACCCTAACTGGACCTAACCACGTTAGTTACAAGATCAAGGGCGTACTTTGACCAATATTATATACGCCATTATGGGCCAACAATGCCCCACCTCTATGTACAGTGGACAGACCGGGCAAATTCTTAGCTAAAGAATAAATAGGCACAGACCGGACATCAGGAATCTCAATACACATAGGCTACGTCTACATGAGCCCCAAACTTCGAAATGGCCACGCAAATGGCCATTTCGAAGTTTACTAATGAAGTGCTGAAATGCATATTCAGCACTTCATTAGCATGCGGGCGACCGTGGCACTTTGAAATTGACGCGCCTTGCGGCTCGTCCCGACGGCGCTCCTTTTCGAAAGGACCCCGCCTACTTCGAAGTCCCCTTACTCCCATCAGCTCATGGGAATAAGGGAACTTCGAAGTAGGCGGGGTCCTTTCGAAAAGGAGCCCCATGGGGACGAGATGCTCTGCGGCGAGGCACGTCAATTTCGAAGAGCTGCGGCTGCCCGTATGCTAATGAAGCGCTGAATATGCATTTCAGCACTTCATTAGTAAACTTCGAAATGGCCATTTGTGTGGCCATGTTGAAGTTTGGGGCTCATGTAGACACGGCCATAAGCTGGTCAGTGAACACTTCAATGGAGAGGGCCATTCTGTTAAGGACCTGAGAATTTGTCTCTTAGACCAAAGAAACTTTAAAACCAGATTACATACAGAAAGCTGTGAGATGGAGTTCATATTCAAATTTGACACATTAACACTTGGTCTGAACAGAGACACCAATTACCTCACACATTACAAGGACTAGTAACAGAGAGGACAAAACAGACGAGGACTGCTTCCCCTCCTTTGACGCGAGCAATTATCTCCCATTCCTCAGCGCCCCCCCCCCCCCGCCCCATTTTCAGTCCTATGTACTCGAGTTGGAATTTTTTGGACCTCTGTACTTAGGGATCAGTCTGTATGGGAAATGCAATTGAGCTGAAGAAGTGGGTCTGTCCCACAAAAGCTCATCACTGAATAAATCATTTTCTTAGTCTTTAAAGTGCTCCACTTCTGCTGTTTTGTTTTGTTGATATGAAGATGTTAATTAAAAATAAACACAAATAACTTTTCTTGGCCCCGAGGGTGCCTGGTGCAGCCCCAGCTGGCCACTCCCTGAGCCCCTGCCAGCCATCAGAACTGCCTGCACCAGCTGCCCTCACGCCTGAAGCCGGCACTGGCAGAGCTGCCTGCCTGTGCCCTATACCGCAGGGGTCAGCCACTTGCCACCTGAGCCGCTCGCCCAAGCTCCACATTGCTGGGGCCAACCACCCCAAGCCACCCAAGCCCCACACTGCCAGGCCAGCTGCCTGCCCACCAGCCCAAGCCACCTGAGAGCCACAATGCCGGGGCCAGCCACCCGCTTCCCATGCTGCTGGGTCCAGCCACCTGCCCAAGCCACCTGAGCCCTGCGCTGTCAAGGCCAGCCACCCGAGCTCTGCAAGCCCCTCCAGCTGCACGCCCAGGCCCCTCCCCTCCCACAAAGCCAGGCACCCCCCAGTCCCCCACTCTTACTCCAACCCCCTCACCCAAGCCAGGCACCCCCAGACCCCCATCTAACCCCATCCTCCTTCCCCCTTAAGCCACACCCACTCACCTCTGCAGAAGACAACCAGCTCCACGTGGGCCTTTGCCAGCTGCCTGCTTTTTCTAGCAGCCGCGCCAGGTCACCTATGCAAAATAGCAGGGGGCGAGAGCCAGAAGCAAAGGCCGGCTCTTTCTTCTGGTGGTGGGGGGCTGGGTCACATCGCAACCCTGGGGAAGTTCTTCACCCCTCTCAGAGGCACGCCCCCCCCCTCCAGTCTAGACGGTGCTTGGTCCTGCCGAGAGGGCAGGGAGCTGGACGCGATGACCTCTGGAGGTCCCTTCCAGTTCTAGTGTTCTGCGATTCTGTGCACATGCGGCTTTTGAGAAGAAGGGGAACCAGTGATGTCCCAGCTAGTGCTATGGTAAGGATATGGCATCATGATTACCCAGGGGCACCAAATCCTCCCCAGCTCCATCCCAGCACAGCAGTTCCAGGGGCTGCCTGCTTGTGGCACTGCGTGCTCTCAGGCTGCATCCTGCTGCACCCAGTCCTCTCAGGGTTCCTCCCCAGAGGCGGTCGCCCCATCTCAGAAAAGGGTGTATTGGAATCGGAGGAAGACAACAAAAGTGATTGGGGGATGGAGCAGCTTCAGTGTGCTGAGAGAGGAATAGGGCTGGGACTGTTCAGCTTGGAAGAGGGACAGTAAGGGGGCGGGGAGAGGACAGAGGTCCACGAACCAGAGCAAGCAACTCAGGAAGTGCTATTCACTCCTTCCCATCACACAAGAGCTGGAGGTCACCCAATGACATGAGCAGACAGCAGGCAGGATTTCTTCACACAACCCACAGGCAGCCTCTGGAACTCCCTGCCAAAGGGCGTCGTGAAGGGCAAAACCGGGTTTTGCGCTCTGCTCCCATGTGGCAGCAGAGGCTGAGCCCCAGACCTGACGGCAGGACAGGGGTCCAACCACAGGGCTTTGGGCACCAACTCCTAGCTCTGGTGACACAGCACGAGCCCCTGGTGCTGATTTGCAGCTGTGCGACAGCAGACGCTGGCTGTGTGCTGGCAGGAGCCAGCCCTGGCCACGCAGGAGCAAGCACCAGGTGCTGACGCTGGGGAATTGGCCCCAGGTACCAGTCCCCCACCCTGGCCATGCAGCTCTTCCTCTGGCTCTTACTCCCTGCCCCAACTCTGGCCATGTAAATCCTGCTCTGGGCTCTGGCTGCAAACCTGGGGCAGAGGGTGCGGACCCCAGCTCTGACCATGCCGCAGGCAGGGCTCACCATCCAGGCCACATGGCCCCAGGCTCCTGCTACCTCTCCCAGCCCTGTGTTCACCCCTCCTCGCCCCTCGCCTCTGGGCCCTGCTGCCTTTGTGGCCCCCTCTCTAGCCCACCACTGCCCTTGGACCCACCGCCTTCCCCTCAGGCCTCTCCATCCAGGGCTGTTTCTCCCGGGCTTGCTGAGAAAAGCGACATTCACTTCTTACAGCAGGCTCACGAGCTAGCCAGGCACGCCACCAACCATGCCGGGGCAATCTCCTGGCAAGGTTCCTCCCTGCGCACGCCAGCCTGGAGGCAGGGTGAGGTGCACCTCAGAAAGAGCAGCCCACCTCAGAGCGGTGAGCGGCCCCCACTTCCTCTGCCAAGAGCAGGTTAGCTGAAGCCAAACCACCAGTGACATGGGAACTTGCAGCACCTCTGCCCGTCATTTGGCCAAGATGGCCCAGCCAGCTGGGAGGGGCAGAGTCGCCGCAGACAGAGTGCAGTCAGTTCACTGGGACTGTCAGCTTGGCACTAGCCCCAAGGGAGGCACTGGCGGCAAGCTCCTGGCGTGCTCCTCTGCTGGGAGCGGCAACTGCCCTCATCACACCCAGCATGTGCCATGGTGGTGACAAGAGCCACCAGCGGATGGCCCCCCAAGACAGACACAGCCGGAGACCCTGATTCGCAAAAGGCGAAGGACCCACAGGCGTACAGAACAGAACAGAACAGACAGCACCTGCCGACACCCCTACAAGCTCCTGCTCTCTGGGCATCCGCCAGTCTCCACTCTTCTCCCCGCAGGAGGGAGGGGCACCTGTCTGGGCAGTGACATCCTCTGACTTCTTGGCCCATCCCGGCGTGCCAGGCCTGGACGGACAGAAGGGCAATTCCTCCCCTCCAGCTGCACTGGAAATTAACTGCAATCTGAAATTAGCTTGGCCCTCTCTCTGGTAATCCCGAGTTAATCAGGCTGAGGCTTTCCTCTTGTTGGGAGCGCGTAAGAGCAAGTGACAAATCCTGCTAATAGCTAAGCAAATGCGACACTCACCTTCTGTTAAATCCACCTGGGGCAATGGCTGAGGGGTGTCTGCGCAGGAGACCCAGGGCTCCAGTAACAGCAGCCCTGCACTCGCCACGTGGCCCGCTCTGGACAGGCCTGACGCAGGCCGGGCCAGTGGAATCTGGGGGAGTCATGCATTAAGAGGGTGCAATACACCCAGGAGCGTGGCTTGGGCAGCACCCCTCCCCCCCCCATTAAGCTTACTGGGGGCAGAGAAGCCTTGAGAGCACAGCCCTGCTGGATGCACACGTCAGCAGACAGATGGTGCTGCCAAAGCGTTCCTTTGCCACAGAATTCACCAAAAGTTGTACACACCTCTCACCACAGCCAGCCGGTGCACTGGAAAGGCAGGTCCCTTGGGAGTGGAGGCCTTCCAGCTGCTCCTAAGAGGGCTCACGCAGGGCACACACAGGCAGCTCAGCAGTAAGCCGGTTCCTGTTGTCAGGGAGCATTACTCTGGTAATTGTTGAATGACCAGCCCGCGTGCTGGCTGGAGAGAGCAGCTGCTTTATGTAAGAGGAGCAGCTGCTCTCTCCAGCCAGAGCCATGCCCCCAAGCTGCCCTTTCCACCAAGCCAGCCCTTGGGGTCTGTGCTACTCCAAAGGGCACTCGAGTCCGAGGGCTCGGAAGGGCAGCACTGTGCATCCTGCATTCCAAGTCACTTTTTCCCCAACCTAGGGGCTAGGGATGCTGAGTTCAAAACACCAGGAAACAGCTGCTGAGAGGTGTCCTGGTCTGCTTCCTGCCCCCAGCATCACAGGACATTAAGTGCCAGGGCCCTGGAGAACTAGCTCTTCCAGCCTTCGTCGGGGCTGGCAAATCTCACAACTGCCTCTGGAAATGCAGGGTCACGGAAGAGAGCCGAGCGGCTGGGGATGAGGGGACACCCGGAGAACCAGGAGTGCTGCTGGCAGCGAGATCACCAAATTCCAGACACATTGCCTACTCTAGCCCACGCGTCCCTGCAGCATTGCAGCCCCGACACCAGCCTGGCCCACGCCGGGCCTGGATCCTTTCGAACCAGGTCAGCAGAAGACTTCTCAGCCTTGTTCAGCCATAACCAGGAGCCCCAAGCACAGCCACTAGAGTCTCCCCAGAGCTTGATGGACGGCCCTTTCTTGGGTAAGGTTCGCCTTAGGCCATTGGCTCTGGTAATAGCTCTGTCCCAGCTGGAAGGTTCAGGCTCCTTCCCAGCAACAAGACCCCCCGGCTCCGAAGTGTTCAGAGGAGGAGGAACTTCGATCGCCAAAGGGTCTGACTTATAAAGCACAGCGTCAGGACCCCAGGGAAGAGCCAGCAGCCACTTGCTCTAGCCAGAGGTGCCACCCCAGGCCCTGAGCTGGGCTGCCTGCACTAGGAGGGCCGGCACAGGGTGCTCCTAGCCAGCGTCGAGGCCCAGTGACGAGAAACAACTGTGCAAAGCATTTGTGGGGCTGTAGCCTGAGGCAGGTTTGCAGCTGCGTCTGCTGTGATGAGTCAGATCCCAGGGCCCCAACACGACAGAGCTGCCAGCCCAGCTCTACCAGCCGACTTCCCCTGCCCAGAGCAGCACTGGGGGAGAGACAGCCGGCATGGGACGGTGAGCCCCGGCACTGCCTGGGAAGCACAGCTGGCTCCTGTCCCACAGCCTAGATGGCAAAGCCCTGAGCGATCTTCCTGCTGCAGCAGCAAGACATTCTGGGGCAAGAAGGGCCTTTGCAGCATCCCTCCGGGCACCGAGCTGGAATAATGCACGAGGGGCAGGGACTAGTGCTGGTGAACACCCAACACCAGGGACTTTGTCCTCCTTGACTGGGGTGGGATCAGCTCAGCCAGACTCCTGGGGGGCAGCAAGGGGGAAAGACGACTCTCCAGCCACCCCTCCCCCAGACAGAGCCACACACTGCCCAGGACCATAACCGAATGGCTCCGTGCCACCACCCTGGAGCCACGCATGCCAGAGCCCTGCTGGCTGATCTCTGTGCTGAGCAGCAGCCCTCGCACAGGGCCGGTCCCGCTAGTCAGGCTCCAGCTGTGCATCACACGCAGGCTGTTACCCTGGCTGAGCACCCCAAAGCCAAATCACTGCCTCTGCAGATTACCAGCATGCAGGGGGGCGATCCACGACACGCCAGTCCTGGAGCATGAGGCTAAGTCAGTTCCAACCCCTTGGAGTCAGGCTGAGACTGTCACGGGGCAGATTATCCCACATGTCCCTGCTGGGAGACGCTGGTCCCCGGGGTCCTGATGCCGTGCTGTGTAAGTCAGGACCCTGGAGGAGACACACCCCAGTCAGGCAATGCTGCTGTACAAACACTGTTTCACGGGTTTGGGGTTCTCTGAGCCTCCCCTCCAACCCAGGGAGGAGAATTCACGCGGTGGCTAGAGCCCAGCTCTCTACTGGACAGGCACCTAAAGCCACAAGGCTGCTCCCCATGGCCCAGGAGAGCCGAATGTGAGAACAGCGAGGCCAGGAAACACTTGTGCGCACTTGCCTGTCTCACTCACCTGCCAAAGGCCAGAGGAGCCATGCGCACGTTTCCCTGCCAAACCGGTACTCCTCACCCGCCTGCCACGTCCCACCCGCAGGAGAGGATGGAGACGGTGGGCTGCCAGCCTCCCTGTGTGACACCTTGTGCGGGGACAGGAAGCAAGAATGGCCAGATGCTCCCAGAGCTCTGCCTGCACCTGGCCGCCAAGTGCTCGTACACTCCGACATTCTTTGGTTTCAATCCCTGACATGGTAGGAACGGAAGAGGAACCGACACGCCCAGAAGGGAATGGGCGCTCAGGAGCAGTCTTCCTCTGTGCCTCCAGGGGGCTAGGGACAGGCACCAGAGGCAGGACCAACGCACCGGGGCTTGGGGCCAGGGTGGGTAAAGTCAGTTATTTCCCTGGAGTTTAACTTCAATTGCATTTTTTAAATTGAAATACTAAATTTCTCATTTTAAAACAACAGTTACGATTATCTCCAATCACACACAAGCTACAATGCAGACGGCCTCAAAACCGAGTTCTTGGCTCTAGACCTGTGGTGCCCAATACAGTCGCCACTTGCGGCAAACAGGACACTGCAGCGTGGCCCTTTCAGCTCTGCAACCGCATGTGGCTCTTGGAGCCTTTAAATGCGGCTCCTCCTAGAGCCACATGAGCGCCGCCTGCCCACGCACATGCCCCATCCCTGCTGGAAGAAACGCAGGGCAGCTCCAGTGGTTCTGGCCCCAGCCACTCCTCTTGCTCTTACCCCAGCCCAGCTGCTCTGGCAGCTCCTCCGGCCCCGGTGAGTTGCCAGCACTGATTTAGACTCGGGGGCTGGGGACACCTGGCTCTGAGGGAGGCATTTATTTGCAGCAGACTGGGGGAGGAATTGTGGTGAATACAGAGAGACAGCCCCTAGTGTGGTGCACTTTCAATTCCCATTGGACACCTCTGCCCTAATCTCTCCAGTCTAACTACTAGCTCTCACGGCTTGAAAGTTCTGGGCATTCTACGTCTGTTTGTCAGACTAAAATGTAACGTGCAAAGACAGACAAGCTGGACAGGACGGTTTTTGTTCTGGATGGGAGGCATAAGAGACACTGTCTGGGAATGTTGTAAAGATATTTGTTTCCTCAGTAAAAAAGGAAAACGTGTCAAGTGTAAGCAGTGCAAGGAGGAGATGCAGTCTGGTTGCAAGAACGAAACATCACAATGAAAACTGCTTATTGGGAGAAAATGATGAGGCTACAGCTGAGCAGATCAACTGGTTAGTAACATAAATAATTCACTTTGCAATGCGTCATTCTTCAGGACTCCCGTTCTGCCTTTTAAGTGTATGCGTGAGGAGAAGTAAATTCCCAGGCTGTTTGCTGTGTTGGATGGTGCCAGGAAAAAAAAAAAAAAAAAAGTTTAGCTTCGCTAATCCTTATGGCTTGTTTAATTAGCTAACTAGGTTTAGAATCCTTCACTCAAGTGTACAGTACAGAAAGCAGCAGTAGGAGAAATCTAGCATTGCCAGTTGCAGCTGAGTGTCACTTTCTTATATTACCCAATACGGGCCCTTATTTTGGGGCATCTTGGCCACAGATCATAGGGAAACAGACTTACCGCCTAACTCAGCTTTCCCAAGGGAACCCCACTCTGTACTTGGTCCAGTGAGTTCCATGGTGCTCTCTCTGAAATTGTGCATTGAGCAGTCTCAGCTTTTGGCTAACGGTAGTCCATCGAGCCGCTGATGACAAATCTGTGCAGATCATCTGTTACTGGTCTCATGGTGTGCCCTCTGATGACTGTATAAGCCAATTCCAGAGGTGTACATTTTGCCGCAGATGGTGCATGGGAAGTTCGCAATCAGTGGGTTGTGTGAACATTCCATACACCAATGGTAAGTTCTCTCAAAATTTTCTTTTGGTTTCGACCGCAAGTAGGGTTGAACTGAGAGCCGCGGCTTGCTGGCCAGTTATTGTTGTAGGGCAGGCAATTTTTAGGCCACCTTTTCTAGGGTGAGCAGTGCTGTCCTGAAGAGGGCTGACCAGACACCTGGGATGCTGCCGGGCAACTCTGCTGCCCCAGGTACAGAGCTGGACGACCACTTGTCCACAGGCTGCCTACGTGCGGGATTGGGACTACAGTGGTAACCTCCACCTGTCGCTTTGCCCGTCCCCCATTGCCGCAGGACTTGGGTGATATGATGATTTGCACAGGACCTGTGCGTGAAAGCTTTTTAAGTGGTACAGCTGTTGCACGGGAGCAATCCCACTCTCTCGACCTTGGAAGCCAGGCGCCAGTGGTACATAGAATTGTCACGACTGGTAACTTCTTTGGTTGCAGTGGATGGCCTTGACGTCTTTCGTGCCTTGTCAAGCCCTTCACTTTCCACAAAGTGTTGCAGAGCTGCCTTCTTGGCCGTTGGATCTAAATGATCTGTTCCGCCCATTCCGCCAGGCACATCCAAAAATTCACTGAGGGTTTGAGCCCCATCGGTTACACTCACCTGGTTTGGTCAGCCTGTCGAAGCCATTGCCCGGGGTGTGGCCACTGCGCATGCTGCAGCTGCTTCGAGCCACAAGTGAGAGCTGAGTGACAGGCGGGGACCAAAGTGGACGGACTACCCCCGAAGGGGTACGACAAGTCCCTCCAACAGAGGTACTACCCCTCCCTGCACACCCCATATGCCCCTCAGCTTTTGGGTAAGGTGATTTAAATCAGTGATTTAAATCAACCCACTTTGCTTGGTGCAGCCCTTGGGCATCTGTTGAGCAAAATGAGTTCCCCCACCTGTGTGTGTGCAGGGGGACAGGCTGCAGCTGCAAAACTCCTAATTGCACATGCGCCTTCACTGCAGGCCTGCTCTCCAAAGACACTGCCCAGTACACGCCTAAGGTGCCAGCAGGCAGGCCTGGCACAGCCAGCTGCAATACTAGTCCTACATCAGATTAAATGGAGGAGCCACGCACTGGGGTCATTCTGCATAGCCTAGTGCAGAAGAAACAAGGCCCTGGGGGAGAGAGTGGGCTCCCTGCAAATATAAAGCTCTCAGGTCTCCCACAGGCCTGGCCCAGAAGCATCAAGGGACAAGGCCACTGAAGGAGGCAACTAGATGCTTCGTTTATTTGTGGGACTCCTGCCCTGGAGAGTAGAAGGTGGCCACAAGTCTGGGCCCATCATTCTGTTTCCAGCTGGACACGTAACCTGCAGCAACTGGCATAAGCATCCCAACATTACACCAGGCTGCTAGCGCTGGGCCAGACAAACGCTTTCCAAGCACTACCGCAGGACGGGTCATTGTGTTACCTGGGCTGCCATTGACATGTGTTCCCTGGAACTCTCCATGAGAGCATACACGTGGACATGTCAATCACACATGAACTGTAACACCCCGACATGGCCACTGGGGATGTTAAGGGGTCAGGCTCACCCCCAACGGATGAGGCTTCCCAGTTACAGTTAAGCGCTGGGAGCTGGAACAGCCTCCTGCCTGTTGCCACCATGGGCACTCCAGTCCGGCCAGAGCTGCCCTCTCCCACTCGCCCCACCTTCCAAACCCTGCTTTCCCAGAGCCACCACATCTCAGACTGTCTGGTGCCCGGACCAGGAGCTCCGCCAGCCAGGCACAAGGCTAAGAGGGGATTACCAGGAGTCATCATCCCCTCTTCTGTCCCTGCAGAGCCTTACTCCCGCCCCCTGCAAACCCAAAAACGTACGTGGCTTGGGAGCAGCAGTGCCATGAGCTTTAGTGGGGGCTCTCTGGGGACACTGGCTGGCCAGGGCCCAGGAACACAGCTGCTGCAGAGCTCTGAGCTCAGCTAGCCACCAGCCTTCCCTCTCTCTGCTCCAAGGACTGGCATCTGCCTGGGGAAGTGGCAGGTTCCTGAAATTACCATTTACACCCCAGACTCAGTAGCAACGGCAACAATTGTTCCTGTTTCTTGCACAGAGGGCAAAGCCCACCTGAGCAGGGGGTGGTCTGGTCCCACTCTTAGTGGTACCTGCCTTATCAAACCCCTTATACACTGGCAGAGTCAGCAGAGACCAAGAGGCCTGACCCAGCAAGTCCCATTGCCACATGCTTGAGGAGCACTGCTGGAGAGCGCCACAGCCTGCTCCTCGGCAGGGCCGTGTCAGGCAGCAGGGCCAGTTGTTCTGACCCTTTCCCCAGAGTTAACTAGGCAGGTGCAGGCCTGACCCATCTGTCAACCCCTGGTAATAGCTTCCAACTCATGTGAGCCTACATGGCACAAGGGGAGACCTGGAAGCACTTCCCTATCCAAGCACCAGCCCTCGCTAGAGACCTGCAGCCCCATGGACCCTCTTGGCACGTGGAGGAAGAGAAACGGGGAGACCAAAGACGCTCTTCCACGGCTGTAACCGGCCCCTCCTCTTGCTGCAACGACCCACCGGGGTGCAAGGGTTCCAGCCAAGCCCGTGAGACAGAAGAGGTGTCTGAGCACAGCCAACGACAGAACCGCACAGCAACTTCGCAGGCTCAGCAAACCCCACCTGAGCCTGTTCTTAGGAAGAGTTGTTGGTTAGAGTTACTGTATTCCTGTTCGGCGCTCTTCTTCCCCACCCCACGCTGAGTGGCACCACTTCCGTGCCCCCCATGCAGCACCTATCACACTCACCCCCAGTTCCACGGCCAGGCACGCTGGGGAGAGGTGCCACGGCCACTCCAGGGCCCACAGGGCCGGCTCACACGCGGGCCTCTCACAAGCACAGGACCCCATTGGTTAACACGTGCTTTGAACCGGGATGCGCCCGTCTGGGCTCTTTTGCCTACTTGGCTCAATCTGAGCCTTGACTCCCCCTCCCTTTCTGCCCCTCTGCTCTGACTCGCTCGCCTTGAGGACGTTTTCCTCACTTGTTAACCTTCATTACTAGTTTGGTTCTCTGTGCCTTGACCGCCGAGTCCGTTCTGGTCTGCAGCGGGGCTGCCGCACCAAAGCTCAGCACCCAACAAATTATTCCCTTAGCCTTCAAAGTGCCCCCGGACTGCTTGTTTGCTCTCTCAGCACACCAGGCCGCCCAGCCCGTCCCGCGGGGCAGAGCGCGGGGTCCGCTCCAGCCTGTCAAGCTCGAGCCACCCAGGGCCGCTTCTTCCCAGGAGGCCCCGTCGGCCTCACCAGCCCCCCAGCAGCACAGCCCGGGCGGGGCTGCCGGAGCAGGGAGGGGGCGGGCGAGGACGCCGGCCAAGCCGAAGGGTGTGACAGCCCCACGTGGGCAGAGCGGGGCCTCGCCGGCACACGCAGCCCAGGCCGCGGAAGAGCCGCTCCTGCGACTCACGGCCCCGCGCCGGCGGGGACCCGGGGGCCAAGCCGGCGGCTGAGGGCGGAGCGCGGCGATGGGGGGGGTGGGGGGCGAGAGGGCAGCCCTGGGGCGCAGGCAACGTGCCGGGCGGGGGGAGCTCCGCCTTGGGCCGGCGGCACCCGCAGGGGACCGCACCAGCAAGGGGCGCGGGGACCCCAGGGCACGTAACGGGGGGGCCGGGCCGGGCACTCACCGCCCGTGATTTTCTGCAGTCCCAGCACGTCCTCGGGGCCGATGGGCGCGTTGCGCAGCGGCTCCTCCTCGGGGCCCGCCGGCGCCGCGCCCGCGCCGCCCTTCCGCACCCGCATGGCCGCAGCCGCGCTGCCCCGCCCGCCCGAGCGACTGTCGGCCCGGAGCGCGGCCTCGCTCATCCCCCGCCGGCCGCGGCGCCTTTGCCGCCAGAGCCCGGCCCCGCCCCCCGCAGGGCCCGCCCCCGACCGCCGCCAGCTGCCCTGCCCCGCCCCGCCCCCCGCAGGGCCCGCCCCCGACCGCCGCCAGCTGCCCCGCCCCCCTCCAGGCCCGGCGGCGCCGCCTCCTCCCGGGCCTCAGGGCTTTGCCCCGCCCAGCGCGGTGCGCGCCGGGGAGGTGCCGGGCCCCCTCCCCTAGCATAGGCTCCGTGCCCGGGGAGCCTCGCCTGCCCCGGCGGGGCCGCGCCGGTTGTCACCCCCTCCCTCCGCTCGCTGGCGGAAGGAAAGCGGCGGGGGCAGCCCGGGGGCAGGCGAGCAGCTGCTGCCCGCCAGTGAAGCCCGGGCGCTGCGCCCTACAGCCGGCACAGCCGCTGGGCAGGCGCGGGGTCCCCACTCAGCAGCAGAGCTCCGGGACAGCCGCCCGTCGGGGGAGGGCGCGGCTAAGGGAAGCGGCCCGCCCGGGCTGGAGCCCACAGGAGGGAGCCACTTGCTGACAATCAAGATCTCACGCTACAAACCCGCCCAGTAAGACACGCGGCGCCCTGCCAGCTCTGTCCATTCCAAGGCAGCTTAGCTCGGGTGGGGCCTGCAGCACCGAGGAGCGACACTGCTCAGACCAGTGCTGCAGCCGGGACACACGAGCTCAGCACTCACACGCAGCTCCGACCCCAGGGCACTGCGGGGCAGAGAAGGCGGCTGGCCAAGCAGCAGCGCAGGACTTCTGCAGAGTGGGATGCCACTGCAGGCAGCGAGGTCAGGCAGGCTGCAGGGGAACCAGCACGCGTGGGGAGACAGGAGACACTCCCTTGCTGAGCTCGTTCCGCCCCAGGCGGGCTGCGGGGAGCCGTCTGCAATTGCCCAACAGAACGGGGAGAACTGAACAGCCCCCCCGCTGTCCCACAGGGCTCCCTGGCTACTCAGCTTGGCACCCTGTGCCCTCTAGTAGGCCGGATGTCTTTTCGCCCAGGGTTTCTTGCCCACCCTTTGCAGGGGCCCTTGAGCCACTGGCTGCAGCTCCTGAGATACGTGCACAGTGCACAAACTATCAGGCCTTGCTCTCACCCCCACCCTCCCAGGACAGAACTAGACAGCCCTGCAGGCCTCCTTGCCCACCACACAGAGCAGCAAGCTTCCCCTCCCCCAGGGCAAACACACACACACACACACACACTGGCTGGAAACAACACAACATGCCCCCGCTCTCCAGGATCTAGCCCATCTGACAGAGGAGCTGTACCGTGGGAAAGTAGCACTGGCTCAGGTCACCTGGAGGGGCAGGATCTCCCCAGGCCAGGCTGGCCAGGGACCCAGGCTGCTCCCCTCCCCAGAAAGAGCAGCTGTCCTCAGCCGAGCCTGGCTTGTACTTTTATTAAAAAACTTCCTTTCTTTCAACCTTGGTCAGTGCATCACCCTCCCGCTCAGCCCCTGCCCCACCCTGCCACTCAGGGCTCCTGCCAGGGACCTGCAGGGCTGCCTGTGGTCAGTGTATCGCCCTCCCACTCAGCCCCCGCCCCACTCTGCCATGGACCCGCAGGACTGTGTGCAGGGGCGGACAGCTAAGATATGGAAGAGCTATTTTGGAGCAGCCCTGCAGCATGAGCAGCACTCTCCATGTGTGAGACCTCGGCAAGGAAGCCCTGCCCCACACACAGGCATAGGCTGGCCTCTCCATGCGCCCTACACTGGGGAAGGTAGCAAGTTCACACCTTGGGAGGGCAGGGCCAGGCAAAAACCAGGGCTCTCAGAAGGAGAGAAAGGAAGGCACCCACAGCTGTCCCTGTCCCTATGTTCGGTAGCCCCAGGGCACACACGCTGGAAGGAGGCAGATGGCTAAAGCGCTCCCAGGGGACAGAGACTCCAGAGACTCACCCAGAAGCCAGCCCCAGACTGCCTGACTCACCCGAGAGCCCCTGGGGAATGGGGCCCAACACTGCCTGCTCTGCTGGCTGCTGCTGGAGCCGGCTGCAGTAGCTGGAAGATGCTGAAGCAGCACATGCCCTGCGGCCTTGGACACAGCCGGTGGAGGCATTCTGCTCAGGTGACCAGGCACATGCAGCGGTGGCCATGCTGCACTCCAGTGAGCTACCAGGCAACTGAAACCCCACCCGTGTGTCTGAGATGGGTCTGTGGGGTTCCTGCTATGGGGCTGTTCCAAGCAGACATCCAGAGGGGGACTGGAGCCCACCCCCGGGACCTTCCCACCTCGCAGGGTCCTAGAGCCCAGGCTCCAGCACATGTCCCAACACCTACACCACAAGGAAGAGCCCCATGGCCTGAGTCGGCCGGCACGGGCCAGCCACAGCTGTCTGTCTGCAGCGTAGGCCTCCCCTTTGGCATCCCTGCTAACCCCCAGGCAAAGGCAAACCCGAGAGCTCCACGCTGGCAAGGAGGTATGCTGGTTCCCAGCCTTGCTTTCAGACCCAGCACCATATTTCTGCCAGACTTTCTGCTCTTCCCACATTCCTGAAGGATCACGTGAGTCCCAGCCTGCTAACAGGGCTTGACTGTTCCCGCACCGGCAGGCACTGAGCTCCTCTGCCCCAGGGCGCAGCTGCAGACGGGCTCAGTCCGTTTTTGCAGGCTCCTTCTTGCTCTCTTTGGCTTCCCGGAGAATCTTCACCAGGGACAGCAAGATGGGCACTGCCATGGGCAGGAAGAGAGGGATGTAGATGGCAAATTTCTGGTCATCAGGGAAGTAGAGGAGATGCAGCAGCGAAGGGTCAAAGAAGGCCCTCTCTGAAGAGGTGACGGCCTCTTTACTGGCCTGGAACGCCGCCCCCAGATGGCCTGAGGCCAGCTCCAGCATCGCAGTCTGCGCTGACGCTACTGCACGGTATACCTGAGTGGGACCAAAAACAGTCAGGGCACAGCCAGGCCTGACAAAGGAGGCACAGACACTAGGCGGCCCCAGGAGTGCCAGGAACTGGGCAGACCCTGGGCTGTCAAGTCTGGATCTGCTGTAAAGAGCTGGACTAGCCTCTGTACATCCCGTCAACTCCGCCGGCTCTTTTCCTCCCACAGGAGTCGATGCAGAGACCTGGAGGTCCACTTATTGTACCTAAACAGACCCAGTAAACCAGCCAGCTCTGACTGTCCCTTTAGTGGAGACCAGCCCATCGTGACAAGCCGTCTGCTCCTATGCGTCCCCAGCACCGCTCCCTACAATTCCTTCCGTCCAGGACAGGAATAGAGGTTGTTCTGTGCACTGAGCCATGTGTAGCTGGACACCACCAGTAGAAAACCCGCTGCCGGTGGTGGGCGCTCTGCTCATCAGCTCAGCAGCACCTGAATCTCTCCTGGGCGGCTGCCCAAATGCTCGGCTCACAGGGAACAGGTTACCAGATGCCTGTCCGGCCTCACTATTTTCTATGCTCTCAGCTGCACCTGCGCAACCCCAGTGCCTTCGGGGTAACCAGAGCAAGCCGTGGGTCTGCCCGGGACCGTCACAAGCAGGAGAGGGGACTGGAATCCACATGCTGCCCCAGAGCTGCATTGACTCTGGTCGGACATACAGGCAGGGAGCAGAGCTGCCACCTGCACCCTCACTTTGCAGGGCAGCCTTTCCTGCAAGGGCTGCTAGGGCTCTCAGCCCGCAGACCAGGGGAGCATTTAGCAGAACCCGCAGGGAAGCTGTGGCAGGGTCCAGTCACTGAGAGGGGGGCGACAGACGCAGACGTCTCAGTCCTAGAGGGCACCCTTGTGGCCTCCAGGTGACTCAAGCAGGCAGGCTCGGTCCAGCCCTCTAGGCTAAGGGCAACAATTGTCAGGGCCTCTCCAGCTCCCCAAGAGGGGAAATCAATACCCAAGACTAGGGGGAGACGGGGTCTCTGGCAGCAGCAACCTACAGGGCACTGTGATGCTGGCAGCCATCAAGCTGTCACGTGGGACCCACCCAGCACCCACCCACCTCAGAAGCCACATCATCCTTGATGACGATGTTCCCAATCTTGTCCAGCAGCTGGGCCAGAGAGGTGAGGGTGGTGGACACCGTGGCAATATTCTCAACAGTCCGGGTCCACAGCAGGCGGTCCAGCTCCCAGTCTGCCAAGCCCTCACTTCCAGGGCTCGCCAACAGGAACTCCTCTGGGAGCGGCACCCGGGAGATCCCAAACAACAGCCTGTGGTGGAGATGGGATAGGTCAGAGATGTCCCCAGGCCAGCTCTTCCCTGTGCTCACAGCCCCTGCAGCAGAGACGTGCAACGGGCATGTGTCTCGCCTGCCTTTCCTGGAGCAAGTTCAGCCACCAGCGCTACAGGTCATCTGCCAGGGCAGCTCCAGCCCCCAGCCTGGGCCAGCAGCTAAGGGGAAAAGGGAGCCCCATGCCGCTGCTGACCCCAACCAGCCAGTGACCCAGGAGGAGTCTGTCCTCATTCTGGCAGAGGACCCAGGAGAACACAGAGCCAGCGCCAGGCTGCCAGAGCAGGGGCACCATACAGGCAGCATCTCAGCCCTGGGGGCATGCTGCTCTGCTGGGACTGAACAAATGGACCAGCTGGGGCAGAACAGGGAGCAGGGTCCTCACCGGAGCTGGGCCAGGAACACCTCCATCACTCGCACCATGTCCACGTCCACCCGCAGCGGGAGAGAGGCCTTGGCAGGGGCTGGGTGCTCAATGTTGTACACCTGCAAAGAGAATGTCCCAGGGCAGCCAGACCAAGGCTCTGCCCCCTACAGCCTCCCCACAGGGTCCGGCAGTCACTCGCAGTGCTCGGCCACTCCGCAGCACTCAGCAGCAGCACCGTCCTACTCAGGGAACAGCCAGAGGCCCCAGACCCAGGCCAGACACGGGCAGCCTCCCATTGTGGACCGGGGCCGGGTGGAATAAGCCCATAGGGTGCCCTGGGCATTGCAGGACCCTGCTGAGCCTGGGAGCTCTCAAGCACAGCAAAGGGGCAGGGCTCCAAAGGGACTGCGTCCACCCTCCAGTGAGGCTTTTTTCATACTGGTCTGGACTGGGCCGGGCCAGGCCAGGCACCTCCTCCTTACCATAATCCCACCCCAGCGGGGGCTGTGGAAGGCGTTGGTCCCCACAGCCACACCGTCCTTGTCCTGGATGTACAGTGGCGCATGGATGCGCTCTGGCACGTACAGCAGGAAGTTCAGCACGGGGTAGAGCGAGGCAGCGCTGGAACCTGAAGCAACACACAGTGAGCACTCATGGGGCAGTCCCCAGGGCCGGCAAACTCCTGCAGGCAGCAGGGACGCTGCTTGCCCTTCAGTGCTGGAATGTTACCAAAGCAGGAGCAGACCCTCCCCACCACTCGACAGGGCGGCCAGGCTCAACCTGCTCCTGGGAAGGGGCCCAGGCCTGGAGATTACACTGATGTTTCCAGGATCGGCCATATGTTGAGACCCCATGTGGGTCACAAACCGCACGAATTCTGCTGGGTCTCAGCTTACACCCCTTACAGGGATCTGCCCTGGTAACTGGTCAGCAATACGGCAGCCTGGGCCTCAGGACAGCGCAGGTCTCTGCCTTTCCCCTCAGCAGCTGTGGTGTGGCGGGAAGGTGGCACTTACCCAGCCTGGCTTCCACGGGGTTAATGACATGGGGGAGACTGGCGGCACTCAGGGTGAAGCTGGAGGAGGCCTCGTCAAAGCGGGGTGAGACCCCCAGGACAGCATAGTACAAGATCTGAGAGGATCATCAAAGAGAGGGATGTTGTGGGAAGGAGACCACCCCTGTGGGCAACCGGGAGGGACAGGCCCTCCCTCTCCCACCCGCCTCTCACCTGGGAGGCCACCGAGAAGTTGGCCACAGAGCTCAGCTTGCTGAGGAAGGGCTGCACGTAGCTGCTGACAGCTGCCTCGATGTCCCAGTGCACGTCGTGGGACTTGGGGTCCGGGTTCAGTAAGCTGAAGGTGATTTCGTACCCTGGGAGAGCAGAGCAGAGCACAGTGGCTACAGCAACGTCCTGCAGCAGCAGCACCACCCGCCACCTCCTGTGTGTGGCCATGTCCAGGGCAGGATGAGCAGCAGCTCCCCGGGAGACCAGCCTCACTCTCCTGAGCAGAGCCCCCCTGGACAGCGGCACAAAGTGCCATGAGAGGGGCCTGCAGGGCATGCGGAAGGCCCGAGCGTCTGTTGCTCAAGAGAAGGGGGTGCCTGGGAGTCACAGGGTAGGGAAAGGAAGGTGGCTCAGGAGGGCTCTGTGGGCCCCCAGGCCTGCCCACGACAGACCATGTGCTGCAGAGAAGCATGGGACGGCCTCCCAAGCCAGGCGCCCCTACCCAGGCTGGATTTGAAGGGGCGCCTCGTGTCCGTGCCGAGCTGGTCCGTGGGGACGCGGTCAGACAAGGCAGCGGCGATAGAGTCAGTGGTGAAGGACATGGCCTGCGCAATCTGCTGCACCCGGGCACTAGTGGCAGCCAGGACATCCCGCGAGCCCTGTGGACACCTCATCACGGCGCTCCGGTGCGTCCCAATGTACACGCCAACGCCCTGCAGGGAAGGCAGGGCAGTGAGCCAGGACTCTGGGGAGGGGCCAGGTGTGTCCCCATCCTGCACCTGGGAACCGAGCAAACGGGGCTCAGTGCTCCCAGGGTGCCCCACACCAATCCCTTCTTGTGCCTAGAACAGGAAAAGAGGCCAGGGGAGCTCCACAGAGAGCAGCCTCAGCCCTCAGGCAAAATGGTCCTGGTTCTTCGGCAGTGGCCCTGGCTGGGACAGGAGCGGGACCACTATCAGGGGCCCATGGGGGGAGGGGAGACCCCACAAAATACACAGGAGAGCCACTGCCCTTCCTGCCCGAGGCACACACCACGCAAAGCTTCTCTGTGCAGAATGTATCCCTCCCTCTCCGACTGCCCCTCCACGTGATTCCGCCCCTTGTGCTACGCCAGGAGGAAAGAGCAACGGGGGAAATAGGGCGTCTGCACAGGCAGGTCCCTGTCCAGCACAATCCCGTGGTGGGAGGGGGCGGTGCTATCTGCCTGCTCTCTTGCACCAGGGACACAGGTCTCTCTCAGGGGAAGCAGCGGGTACCCCAAAATGCTCTGAGCCACGCTCCTGGTCCCGGAGCAAGGGGATGGGCACTCCCAGCAGAGGACGCTGTACCTGGGGCAGGAGAAGGGAGGTGTCTGGGATCACATACACAGTGAGAGCCCCCAGCGAGTTCTCCTGCAGCGGAAGCAGTGCAATGTCTGTCTCTAGGGAAAGAAAGGAGTTAGTGTTGGGAACCGCAGCCCACGTTGCACACGCAGGTAGCACGGGCAGCATCCCGTGGGGGGTGAGGCAGAAGTTACTGGCTGCCCAAATGATGCATTCCAGAGAGGGGAACCCCTCTCCAGGCAGGGATCAGCTGGCTCCTTCACAGCCGCCACTACAACACAAGTTTCTCTCCCCAGTCACTGCTAGCTCCCTGCACCCACCCCAGGCTCCTAGAACTCCCCATGCCGGTGCCCCAAGAGCGCCACGTAGCAGTGATCAGCAGCAATCCAGAACAGCTTCCTGGGCCACCTGCCCAGTGGCCCCTGGAACACAGGCCTTCTGCTCCCCCTAACCCAGGGGTTTCTGGGCAAGCAAACAGCAGCAACTTCACCAGCTGCCAAATGTGCACCCCACTACCTGCATCCTACTCAGGCCTGACGACTGCAGAGTAATACCCAAAGGGCAGGGCTGGCTGCAAGCACCAGGGCCGAGGCAGCGTGCCCTGCTCTTTGCTAGCTCCGCCCAAAGGCAGCTACATCCCAAGGCTGCAGCCCACATGCCCTACAGAACCGTACCGTGCACTGTGGCCATGGCCAAGGCTGCCTGCTCTGTGGCTGTTGCGCTCCGATAAGCCATCTCATAGCGGGAAGTAATGCTTGTTTTGGCTGTGGAGAAAGAAGAGAGCTGGTGAGAGCAGCTGGCCCTGGGTGCTGGGCTCTCCAACAGCAGGGCCCCAGGCTGGTAACCCCAGGATGTAGGGCCCTACCAAATCCATGGCTCATCATGGCCAATTTCACAGCCAGAAGATCTGAAAATTGGTACATTTCATGTTTTCAGCTGTTTAAACCTGAACTTTTATGTGGGGGGGGGCGGGGGTGAGTCTCCCTCGTTCTCTCACAAACCACAGCTGCAGGAGGTTCCAACAAAGGAGAGCTGGGTCTGGTCCCCCCCACAGCCCCAGGCATTGCCACAGCACTTTGCAGGGGTGGGGGTGGGTCCTGCCCTTCCCTTGCCCAGTTGGAGGTAGGCAGCCCCCTTTGACAGGGCACCTGAGGAACAAGGAGACCTCTGATTGCACAAGGAAAGGCTTATTGCACAGTCTGTGACACGTTTTTCACAGCTGGGATATTGCTAGGGCCCTACCAGTAAGGAACCATTGATGAAAGGGTAACACTAACTTCCTCAAGCTGCGTGTGTGTCTTTAGCCTCCCCTCAGAGCAGAGCTGAGCAAGGCCTTACAACCCAGCAGGCCCGTGCCCACAGACAGGATGGTGCACTAAGCCACGCTCCCAATCTGACGTGTGACAAGTGATCGGGCTCCCCTCCCTGGGCAGACAACTTCCACATGAGCCACCTCAGTGGCCAGGAACTTCCTTCCCTTCGTTTCACTCCAGTTCATGCTCCCCGCCCTCAATAAGGTGCATCGCCAGACACTCGGGAACACTGCACTCCCAGCTACACTCAGCACTCCGAACTTCCCTCCTAGGCTCCCTGCAGGCCTGGATCGTCGGTCTCCTCCTTGTTCCAACCCTGCAGGCTGGGATACAAGCAGGGGAGCAGCCCCGGGGCAAAGGCAGAAAGCAGGCAGTGCTCCTGGCTTTCCATGCCCCAGCCTTCATCTCACCAGCCAGCCCCTCTCCAGCCTGGCGCCTATTTGCAAAGGACTCACAAGAGACTCATGCTTGGAGTAAAGCTGCTCCAGCCTTTGTCCGCCGAGAGAAGATAAGTAACTCCCCCTAGGTTAAGAGTCACCACTGACACCAGGCTGTGGGAGACAGTCCCAGACTCAGTGGGATCTTAATCCCCAGCTGGAGAGGAAAGCAGAGACATCACTTGCCTATTTGAAATCATACCTGGGCTCTTGGTGGGCAGGGCTGCTGGCCCCAGCCGGAGTAGGCCCAGAGCTCAGTGAGAGCCAGAGGGAGGGACAGGGTCAGTGGTGATATTTGCAGGGAAGGTTCAAGAAAACAATACGTTTACAGAGCACAAAGCAAAGACCCAAGCTCCAGCAGGCAGAGGTGCTTACAGTTTAAGAAGCTCTCCTTCTCCTTTGTGTCTGCAAAAGGTAATCTCCTCTGCTGAGCTCCTGACAGAGCCCCCTTGGCAAAGACCACTGAGACAGGCACAGTCAGCTGGAACTGAGCAAACAGCAGCATTAGCTGGCAGTAAAAGCCACCTCCCCTACCAACATCCCAGCTGTCAGCTCCTCATACCCTTCTCACAGCCCTTTTGGGAGACCCAGGACCATCCTTCACCATCCCCAGACACAAGTGCTGGAACTAGGGGTGTTGCAGCTCCCCCAGCTTGAAGTGTTGTCCATTATATACAGGATTTACAGTTTCCTTCAATGACTACAAAATCTGTTCCAGCATCCCTGGCCCAGCCCACTCAGAGTTCCTGGGGCTCTGGAACAATTCAGGAGTATCTGAATCCTGTGAACGGAGACAGCTAAATTGCTGCTGCCACCAACCAAAAACTCCACTGTCTGCATCAAGAGCCTGAGGCTGACAGATCTGCTGAGGTCAGCCAGGCCCTAGCCAGGCCCAGGCTAGCACTGAACGCCAAGTGTATTCAGGAGGCACTTACCAGCTGGAGTTTCCCCCTTACCACTCTGCTCCTGGTTCCAGAACCACCTTCCAGCAGGAAGGCCTGAATCTAAGGGCAGTGCTGTGCCCTGGGAGGACTGAAGAGAGGGACCCAGCTGGGCAGCACTCACTTCCTCCGCTGGGGATGGGGACACACAACAGCCACTGGAGCCACCCAGCTTCCAGTCCAGAAAGCATATGCTGCTGCCATTAGCACTGGGCTCCATAGCCTGAGCACTGGGCTGAAAAGGGACCCAGCCAGGAAGGGAGTACAGTGAAGTCTGCTCTGGGCTGGCTCTTCCCGTGGGGTGGGGATGGCACTGACTGCGGGTGAGTCCTGAGGCCAAGCAGGCTGCAGCCAGGCCTGGCTGGGAGCGGTTCCCTGCAAGGGGCACACCCTGCTCCGTCCCAGCCAGATCAGGACTCCTGCCCCTTCCCGGGGAATCCAGAGTACAGCCTGCCCGTCACCCGCCGCGGGGCCCAGCGCCCTACCTGCAGGGAGCCCAATGCGCTGATCTCCGCGTAGGGCAGCGAGGCCCGGTACGTCTCTGTCGTCTTCCACCACAGTGGCAGCCCCAGCACCAGGGCGACAGCAGCGAAGGAAAGGGCAGCGCGCTTCCCCCGGGCCTTCTCTGCGGGCACGATCACGTGGGCCGTGTGAGGGGTCCAGCCCGGCTCCCCGCCCCAGACACCCGGCCCGGCCCCGGAACCCCCTTCGGAGCCTCTTCCCCGGCCCCCCCAAACCCCGAGCCCCCCAACCACCCCTCGGGGGGCGCTTCCCCACCCCGCCCCGGAATCCCCTTCGGAGCCTCTTCCCCGGCCCCCCAAACCCCGAGCCCCCCAACCACCCCTCGGGGGGCGCTTCCCCGCCCCGCCCCGGAACCCCCTTCGGAGCCTCTTCCCCGGCCCCCCCAAACCCCGAGCCCCCCAACCACCCCTCGGGGGGCGCTTCCCCGCCCCGCCCCGGAACCCCCTTCGGAGCCTCTTCCCCGGCCCCCCCAAACCCCGAGCCCCCCAACCACCCCTCGGGGGGCGCTTCCCCACCCCGCCCCGGAACCCCCTTCGGAGCCTCTTCCCCGGCCCCCCAAACCTCGAGCCCCCCAACCACCCCTCGGGGGGCGCTTCCCCGCCCCGCCCCGCCCCGGAACCCCCTTCGGAGCCTCTTCCCCGGCCCCCCAAACCCCGAGCCCCCCAACCACCCCTCGGGGGGCGCTTCTCCGTCCTCGCCCCGCCCCGGAACCCCCTTCGGAGCCTCTTCCCCGGCCCCCCCAAACCTCGAGCCCCCCAACCACCCCTCGGGGGGCGCTTCTCCGTCCTCGCCCCCGACCACCCCTCGGGGCCCTTCCCCCCACGGCCGCTGACACGAGCATCATCGTCCAGCGCCCCCAGCTCCTCACCCGCCTCGTCAGCCGCCATGCTGGTTCTGCGGCCCCGGACCTCAGGGGGCGGGGCCTGTTCACGCCCAGCCAATCAAAGCCGGGCAGCCCACCGACAGCGAATCGGTGCAAACTGAAAGCGCAGGTTGCGTGACACAGCAGCACTGCCCAATCAACGCTCCCTAAGCACCGAGGGGCGGTGCCTCAGAGCCAGTCCGCTACGGGTCCCTCGGAAGCACATGCGGCCGAGACTGTCTCTCCCGGCACCGGGGACAAGTGGGCGGGGCCGGCCCTGCGCACAGCAATCATCGTCGCGCATGCGTGTTTAGGGCGGCCCAAAAACGCTGCTCTGCGCCGGCAGGAGCGACCCACATATTGCTCCGCCACTGCGCCAGGACTGGAGGCACCGCCCCCACCCGCAAGGCCCCCCATTGTCCTGATCCCCTGCGCTGCACCCAGCCTTGCAACCCCGCCCCATGGACCTGCACCCAGCACTGCAACCCCCCATGGTCCTGGGCCCCCCCACATGGACCTGCACCCAGCACTGCAACCCCCCATGGTCCTAGCCCCCCCCCATGGACCTGCACCCAGCACTGCAACCACCCCATGGACCCGGTCCCCTGCGCTGCACCCAGCCTTGCAACCCCGCCCCATGGACCTGCACCCAGCACTGCAACCCCCCATGGACCTGCACCCAGCACTGCAACCCCCCATGGTCCTAGTCCCCACCTCCATGGACCTGCACCCAGCACTGCAACCACCCCATGGACCCGGTCCCCTGCGCTGGACCCAGCCTTGCAACCCCGCCCCATGGACCTGCACCCAGCACTGCAACCACCCCATGGACCTGGTCCCCTGCGCTGCACCCAGCACTGCAACCCCGCCCGCCCATGGACCTGGTCCCCTGCGCTGCACCCAGCCTTGCAACCCTGCCCCATGGACCTGCACCCAGCACTGCAACCCCCCATGGTCCTGGTCCCCCCCCCATGGACCTGCACCCAGCACTGCAACCCCGCCCCCCCATGGACCTGGTCCCCTGCGCTGCACCCAGCCTTGCAACCCCGCCCCATGGACCTGCACCCAGCACTGCAACCCCCCATGGTCCTGCACCCAGCATTGCAACCCCCCCATGGACCTGGTCCCCTGCACTGCACCCAGCCTTGCCACCCTGCCCCATGGACCTGCACCCAGCACTGCAACCCCCCATGTTCCTGGTCCCCCCCTCCATGGACCTGCACCCAGCACTGCAACCACCCCATGGTCCTGGTCCCCTACGCTGCACCCAGCACTGGACCCCCCCATGGACCTGCACCCAGTATTGCAACCTGCCCCCCATGGACCTGGTCCCCGGTGCTACACCCAGCACTAGACACCCTCCCCCATGGACCTGCACCCAGCACTGCAACCCCCCATGGACTTTGTCCCCTGCACAGCACTCAGTACTGCAACCCGCCCCCCATAGACCTGCACCCAGTACTGCAAACCCCTCCCCATGGACCTGGTACCTGGTGCTGTACCCAGCACTGCAACCCCCTCCCCCCACGGACCTTCACCCATCACTGCAATCCCCCACCATGGACCTGGTCCGGGCTCCTGCACCCAGCACTGCAGACCTCCATTGACCTCCTGGTCCCCAGCATTGCATCGTCCCCTTTGCACTGGGCAGTTTACATGCCCCCCCAGTGGGGCCCCTGCCCCCAGGGACTGTGCTCTGACCCCTTTGTGCAGGGCACTGCAAACACAACACGCTCTCCTGTCCTAGGTCCTGCAGTCCTACCGCCACATCCAACACTGCACCTGGGTGCAATGCACCCAGCCCAAACCAGCATCCAGGCCCAACCCCCGAACCTCTCCAACCCCCAGCCAGCACCACCCCGCACTCTGGGGACTAGGTACTGTACCCATCCCCTTGACACGCTCCTGCTAATTAACATCAGAATCCAGCCCCAGTACTTCAGTGATTGCTTTCCTGGCAGGTGATTGTGTGTCCAGGAGACCCAGGCAGAGCACAGGACTGGGACACATGCCCAGTTGGGGCTGCCCCTCCCCCCACTGTTCCCACTGACAACCACTCAGACCTTCCAGGCAGGAGGCCAATGACTTTTCCGTCCCCATTTTCCCTAGCTGTATAACACAGCTATTGGTCCTGCAGGAAAGTGACAGGAGCCCTGCATTAAGGGTAAGTTCACACTAATTCCCTGGGTGGCAGAAGGGCACTTTACCCGTGACAAAGATTGGGAACATTCATCCCTTAAGGAGCAGCCAGGTCAAGCCAGGGAAGTAGATGACCGAGGAATACACCAGCAGAACCCCACAGGAGCAGGAGAGACCAGACCCCATCACTGCTCTACTACTTGTAATGCAAAGTGTACAGTGTTACCATGGAGTGTGCCTGGAGTCCAGGCAACAGCAGCCATTGGAATGGGGCACATGCCCCCAGCGCAGCTCACAACTCTCAGCTGCATTAGAAAAAGCTGAGCACCCACATTTTGTTTTACTAGAGGGCTGGATGGCTTGGGAGGGGACTGTGTTAGCCTAGAGCGTCAGAAACAACAAGCAGTCCCGGGGCACCTGAAAGACTAACACAATTAGGTCCTGCGCATTCATGGGTAAAACCCACATCTTACCCAGGGAAGCTCAGGGCCTAATGAATTCATTAGTCTCTGAGGTGGCACAGGACTGCTTGTTATGGTGCTGGAGTCAGCCATGCTCTACCCCACTGCATGGCAACAGCCAAATCAACTCCTTCCTTGCACAGGGATGGCAGAGTTCTGAACTGAGCACACAGCAAGAGGTGGACCCAGCTCCTCCGCCAACCACTACTAAAGTGTGGCCAGGTCTGGGGTGGAGCATGGCAGCTCTTCAGTAGACAAGGAAAAAAGTCTGGAGAAGTCAGCAGGTTTGGGAAGGAAGCTGGTCAGGGCCAGCAGAGACCTGGACCTGCGGCACTTTGAGAGAGGAAGGGCTGGGTATGGAAGCGGTAACCATGTGGGTTTGCGCTCCAAAGCATGCGGCTGGAAGCAGCTACTTTATCTCCCTCACCCCAACTCAGCCTGGCCTTGTTAGGCTAGCTGTCCGCCCCTCCCCCCCCGGAGAGATCAGGAGGCCCCCGTTCCCACTCCTGTGCAGAAGCAGCAGTCGCTTGTCCCGTTCTCTAGGATTTATTTATTAGACTAGTTGGTACATCAGGTGCGTATGGGGAACACGACACACGGAAGGACCTGGCCCCCTGCCAGCAGCTGCTCACACCCACCTCCACCTGCCCCAGAGCAGTGTCAGCAGCAGCCTGGCACTACAGGAACAGGGAGCCCACAATCAGAACAGCAAAGCTACAGCTTCACACCAGAGTGCAATCTAACGCAGCGTGGGGTCCCCCACAGCCGGAGTGCTGAAACCTCACGGGGCAGGTGGAGAATGGGCACTGGAGCACCAGCAAGACTGCACACAAGCCCCCTGCCAGAGAGCCGGGCATCGGACCGCCCCGCCCTGCCCCGCTGCCTTCCCACCTCCCAACACCAGCTGGAAAGGAGAACTGGAGAATACAGGGACAGGGACGGGCTGCAGAGGAGGCCTCTTCCAGGGCATCTTCTCCTCCTCGTTCACAGACGCAAAGTCAGCAGCAGTTGAAAGGAAACATGAGACAGGGCTGTGCGTCCAGGTGGGGCCCCCTCCCCTTCTCTACCCGCTCCGGAGGTGGCTCCTGGCGACAGCAGCAGGCGGAAGCTGGGGTGGCCGGTGGCGAATATGGAACGTAGCAGAGTGGGGGACTGGTTGGTCGGTGGGCGGGAGCCGGCAGGCCCACCTGGGGCCGAGCCAGGGCTCAGTAGGCGTGGTTAGCCACGTAGAGGGACTGCCCGGCTGCGCCAGAGTCATCTCCACTGCCCTCATACTTGCCAAGGGCGGCCAGACTGTTCGCCTGAGACACAGGGAGACAGCAGTTAGTCACTGCAGGGCACCCAGCCACGGCACTGCCACCCCCTAGGTCACGTCCGAAGCCTGGCTGGGATCCAGCCGTGCTCATGCAGGATGAGCAGCGCCATTCCCGTCCCCACTGCTCCCTTCACCACGCCTGCCGCCAGACATGGGCTGGAGCCCAGCAGTCCCAGAGTCCCCTCACCAGCCCTGCCACCAGGCACGGGGCTCATCCCACCCTGGCTGGACGCGGGGGCACGAATGGACAATTCGAGGAAGCGGCCAAGCTGCTCTCACACTGCGACGCACTCAGGCTCTCTCCATGCCCTGCTCAGCACCTCGGGCTGCCTGGGTGTTTGCAGGGCCAAGAGAAAGGAGCCTTTGCAGCACACCCAACCCCAGCTCGGTACCTCGGCACGCTTCACAAACTCCTCCGTGGCAGAGCTCTCATTCTCCTTCTGGCCGCGCCAGGCGCTGAGTGCCGAGGCCTGCAGGGCACGTCCGTAGGAGAAGGTCAGCGCCCAGGGCCGGGCCAGAGGGCAGTTGTTGATGGCGTTCAGGTTAATGGAAGCCTCCTCCTCGCTCTGTCCCCCAGAGAGGAACGTGACGCCTGCAAACAGGGCCAGGCCATCGAGGAAGAGGGTCAGCACCCACCCTGCGCTCATTGCCGGATGAGGACGCCCAGCACCCCCCACACCCGGCTCCTACAGGGTCCCAGACATCTGCTGCAAGAGCGGGCGGCAGCAGGCTGGGAGAGCAGGCTCTGCCTGGCCCAGCTGGGAGAAAGCTCAGCTCCGCCAGGCCTGGCCTGAGCTTGCAGATCAAATCCACCCAGCTACAGCGCCAGGGCTGGGCCCACAGATCCCTTGGGCAACCGAGCCAGCGGCTCCAGGGGCCTAGCTAGAGGAGGCCTCCTCTCCTCCCCCGCAGGCACTTCCGCACAGCGTGACACGATGCAGTTGTGCTCCTGGGCTGCAGGCAGCTGCACACAGCCTGCCCTGCCAGCAGCCCCCTCCCTTCTCACCCGAGGGGCGCCAGCCTGAGCGCGGCTGTCCCAGCAGCAGCCAGGACGGAGCTCAGCTCTCCCTCCGGACTAGCCCAGCCCAGCACGGCCAGCCTCCTTCCTCCAGCGGGGAGACGGGCGCAAGGGCAGCTGCTCCGTGCCTGGGCTACCTGGGACCGCAGGAGGCACAGTGCGGCGCAGCGCCGTCACCGTGGCCATGGCGATCTCCTCGGCGCTGTACTTGGTTGGGCAGGCATGCCCTGGGGTCACCATGTTGGGTTTCAGTAGCGTGCCCTCCAGGTAGATGTGATGGTCATTCAGGGCCTTGTACACAGCTGCCAGCACCTGGAACGAGAGCTGAGCTCCTGCGTCTGCCGTACACCGGGGCACCTCTAATTCTTCCCATCCACGGGCTGAATCCATTGTGTTCTGTGCCTCGAGGCGTGTGCGGCTGGGCACAGCCAGGAGAACCACCCACTGCCAGCACTCGGCTGCTCAGCTGGGCAGCACCGGAATCTCACCTGGGCGGCTGCCCAGCACGCAGCTTGCAAGGAACATGCCCCAAAGAGCCCCCAGGTGTCCCTAGCAGACCAGGCTGTCCCCGAGCCCTGCTCAGAGCCCAGGAAGCTGTGGGGGGAGGGGGGAATGCCCTATGTGCCCGCTGCCAGGCAGGGCCTGGAGAGCTGTGGGGCCAGCTTCAGATGGTGCCTTCTGCCCCTCAGGGTGGCAGTGAAGAGCGCAGCCCCTCCGAGCGCCTCGCGACCTACCTGGGACCGGTACATTTCTCCAGGCAGCTCTACTGAAGCATCATCCCCCCACCTCCCTGTGCACCACCTCACAGCACTGTGCGGGGAGGGCTCACCTTCTCCGTCACGTACTGGCAGCGCTTCAGGTCATGGTCTCCGTCGGGCAAGATCTCCGGTTCCACAATGGGCACGATGCCATTCTGCAGTGGGGAAGTGTTGCGGTAGCACCCCGCAGGGCAGAGAACACACCAGACAGGCCTCCCCTCCCAGGGGTGCTCTGCTGAGGTGACGGCAGAGCAGGATCACCCCGCAGGGCAGAGAACACACCAGACAGGCCTCCCCTCCCAGGGGTGCTCTGCTGGGGTGACGGCAGAGCAGGATCACCCCGCAGGGCAGCAGCTATCAGCCCGTAGCACCCACACTCCCTGCTCACAGAGGGGGGCCTAGAGCTGGGTTCAGCAACACCATGGAGCACAGAATGCAGTGGGAGCCCTGGGATCCCTGACAAAGATGCCCTCCCCATCCCCAGCTGGTGACAGGGACACCCATGGGCTGTGGTTCTCAACCAGTGTCCACATACCCTGGGGGCACTGGAGTCTTCCCGAGACTGGCCTCGTTCTAAATCGAGCGCTGTACAAAGCCCTCGCCAAGCTGGGACGCCCTCCAGTTCCCAGGGCTGTTTGCACGGCTCTGCGTGCTGCCCACTGAAATGCAGCAATGCGAGCTGCTCCCGAGGGATCCGCGCTGTAAGGCTGCAGCACCCGCAGGAAGCATGCCAGTGTCGAGGTAATGCCAGGCAGGCTGGGCCGCCTCCACATGGGTGGGTCTGATTTGCTAAGTTTAAAAGCGAGGTGACCCTTGGGGTACACAGAACCCATCAGACACATGAAAGGGGGAAACTCCTCTGGAAAGGGGAGAGCCACAGATGGAGGATGTAGCCGCCTGGCCCTGCCAGCCAGGGGCCTCCTGGCTCCGTGCAGGTGGCCCCTGCGCACCTGGGGCTGTTCACGGTGGAACACGGGGAAACAATGCAGGGCCCTGGTACTGCATACTGGGAGGGGTCAGCATTGTGAGCCTGCCCCACAGGGCACCAAGGACAGATATGTGGGGCAGCAGGGCACAGCACCCGCTATCAGCACAGTCACAGTGACCCCAGGCTCCCCAGCCGCCCTCTCACCTGCTGGCAGATGCTGGCGTAGCGGGCCAGAACATTGGCATTCTCCATGATGGCCAGGGCTGAGGGGGTGTTCTCACTGATCTTCAGCACACAGCGCCACTTGGCGAAGTCGGCACCATCCTTCTTGTACTGAGCGCAGCGCTCTGACAGCCCGTCGAGCCCTGACCCAACACACAGCTACCCTCAGCCGGGCTCTGCGCCAATCCCTGACACCCTCCAGTGCCAGCCGTCCTCGGGGCAGGAGAGAACGCCCAACTGCTGAGAGCACATGGCAGCAGCCCCAGCTCCACCCCCCCGGGAGGTGCAGAGGGTTTGCTCAGCGTTACAGATCTCGGCTCCCAGACCCCACCAGGCTCCAAGCAGCCATCTCGTACCTTGAGTGGTGGTTTCTCCATCCGTCCCAGCCAGAGGCACAACGCCCTTGTCCACCTGCCAGGGGAGCAACAGGGCACAGATGAGGCCAGCTGGAGACGGCAGAGGGTCCCCAGCAGCTCCGCCCAGGAAGCGGCTGGAAACCCAGGAGCTCAGGGCATGGGAACAGACAGGGGCCCCGGCTGAGCAGAGCGAAGCCACGGCAACCGGAGCAGAGCCTGCGGGAGCAGCTGGCACGCCTCCCCGCTGAGTGCGGCTAAGGGCACAGGGCCTGCTGCAGCACCACACTGTCCACCGGGGGCCTGGATGCCCTGCACCCCAACAAGCACAGCCACGCACCTTGATGCCCACCACGATGCCCTTGTCCTTGATCAGCCTGATGAAGGGGGTCCCATCATCCGCCTTCTGGTACAGGGTCTCGTGGAAGAAGATGACGCCGCCGATGCACTTCCTCACCCGGTTGTCAGCGCTGAAGAGGATCTGGCGGTACAGCCGGCGGTTCTCCTCCGTGTTCTCCACCCCGATCTGGTTCAGGCGCTTGGCCATGCTTCCTGCGGGGACAGAGGGGAGCACGGCTGACGCACGGTGAGCGTTTCCCTGGGGAAAGAGGAGCCCAGGGAGCCCAGAGCAACATAAGGTTTGCCCCTGAGCCGGCCACACCCTGCTGCCAATGCCAGCACAGTGAGTGGCATTTCGGGGGAGCAGCTTTCAGGCTGTAGCTCTGAGAAGAGCCACCAGGGAGTGGAAGGTGCAAAGGCTGTTCTGATTCCGAAGGGAAAGCCTCCACCTGGAGGGGGGGTGATAACGAGCCCCACAATGGCCCCTGGGCCACCAGTCAAGGACCCCCTTGGTGTGACCCTTGCACTCTGAGAGCATGGATGTGACTGGGGCCAGAGGCTGAAGTCAGAGCTGTGTGGAGGGAGGTCTCCAGAGCAGCGCCCCTTTTCATTCCAGCCAGCTCCTGAGCCAGCTGGCGGGGCTTGAGCCTTGGACCGCAGCCTGAACCCGCCTGCTCAGTGCCATTTGTAGAACCTCAGCGTCCCCATCGTGGATGTGCCAGGCACTTTCCCAGCAGGAGCTGAGAGCAGTACTGGGATTGCAGGGAGCCTAAAAGCGCTGCTCTCCCCAAGAGCCAGTTAATCAGACCAACCCACGGACTCATCTGCTGCCAGGATCCCCTTGCCCGGGGCCACGATTCGTAGAGCGATATCAGACAGCTCCTTCTTCTGCTCCGCTGAGAGCGCAGGACACTGGTGCGTCATCGCGCCGGAGAGCGGGTGTCCGTGAACTGGTGGAGGATGGGGAGAGTTAGGCTCCAGGGAGCAGGGACAGACACAAGTCCTCACCTCTGCTATTAAGGCAGGGACCTGGCTACCCCCACCCCCAGCCCACCACCAGCACTGCTGGGCATGCAAATGCCTTCCCTGCTGACCGGCCCCCCAGCAGCAGCTCCCCTGGGGTAACTCACCCACTTGCTCACCAAGGGGTGCTGCGTCAGCTCATGACTCCTGTCCCACTCTTCCGGGGGGTGGGGGGACAGGATGTGCCAGTCCCAGCCTCCCCTACCCCCTGCAGGGAGTGTGTAAGGAGTTGGCGGGGGGGCCCAGGGCCAACCCGAGGGGCCAGAAGGGCCCTTTGGCCTTAGCCTCAAGCTCAAACGGGGCCTCAAATTGAGACCTTTGTTAATTTTTTGGCTGCTGGTGAATGTCACGACTTGTTTCTATGACATCCCCATGGGACCCAAGTGTGACTCACTCGCCCAGCACCAAGCTGCACACGGAGACAAAGGAGAGATGCGATTTGTGAAAAAATAATGGCTTTGTTATGGCTAGGGGCCTCTCCGAGCTCAGAGTGGGCCTGGGGGTGGGAGAAGCACCTGCCCCGTCCATCTCCAACCATGGCAGAAGGCCACCGCCCAGTGTCCCTGCTCCCAAACCCCAAGGTTACTCGCTGCACCCAGCGGCCTCTGCAATGAGCCACACCCTGTACTTGGGGGAAGCCACTTCAAGCCAGGGGGACCACATCTGAAGTGACGCCCCGGTGCCCTGCCTCCCCAGGCAGGGAGCTCAGCTCACCCAGGCTCCCCACACCCACCAACACCCACAGCCTGACATCCTTTGGGTGCGAAAAAGGCAAATTCCCCCCCAGGCCCCCACCTCCATGGCTGTGGTACAGCCATCAACGCGCCAACCCCTGTCTCCATCAGCAGCCGTCTGGCCAGAGGCTCCTCTGAACTGCCCCTGTGCCAAAGGACCAGACCCAGCCACCTGATTGTCCTAACCCGTATTGAGCCGTTACATAAGCAAGCTTGTCCATCCCAACATGCTGAGCTGCCGCTGCTCAGGCACGGGCCCAGCCTCGTGTCTCGGGGCCAGCCTCCCCCTGCCCGCCTGCCTATCCCCCCGCCCACCCGTCATCTCACGGCTCTGCTGCTTTCTCTGCTGTGCAAGCCTAGAGCCAGGATTAGAGGCGGGCTCTTCCAGCACAGCCAGCCTCTGCCAGGCAGGGGAGATGAGCTACAAGGAGGGAGGGGGCAGCCTCTTGGCACCGACTGGAGAAGTCCTGATCACACCAGGTATGGGGGACTGCCCACGGCTGCACAGGAGAGGCTATCAGCTCACACCAGCTCCTGCGCTCCAGGTCGGGGGCAGCACATCAGCCCCCTCTTATGGAGGGAAACCACCAGGAACAGCTGGGGGCTCCTACGCAGAGCCAGACTGAGGCAGAGCCAGGGTCAGCCACAGGGTTGCAGAGGGCCCCAGTGCATGTACCCACTTTCCCATGCAGCCCACAGAAATGCTGCCCCCACACAGCCCCTTTGCTGGCCCCAGGAAGCCCCGGGGAGAGGCTGGGCAGGACAAGCCTGCGCTGCGTCACACGTGCCAGTTAAGGCGCCATGAGCCGGTCTGCTCCGCCGTAGCACCCGGCAGTCCGTGGGAGCACCCAGGCCCACCACGAAGCCAAGACCCTGCCAGATTTGGCCGCTGGGCTCCGCCCTGTGTCGCTCTGGGTGGACGCAGCTGCAGTGGGGAATGACCTTGGCCCAAGGCTCACGCTGGGGAGACTCCACTGCAGCCAGATGGGGCCGTGCTTCCCCCACCCCTCTGCGACTAGAGCCAGGTGAATGTCTCCAGGGAGGGACACGAGTCCAGGTCCCCAGCCAGTCCCCTGAGGCTGCCTAGCAGGGGCCAGGCTCTGCCCTGAAGACAGCACATGCCAACATGGGACTCAGGTGCTTGGGGATCACCACTGACCCTGGTGCTGTCTGGGCATCTCAGTGCACTCAGCCAGTGACAGCAGGTGCCCTCTGGGTAGAGACCCCCCCACTTCCCCCTGCACCACCATCTTTCTCCTGCACCACCCCCCCGCCAGCCCCTCCTCCCCCAGCATCTCCCCCAGCCCCCTGTACAGCCCCTCCTCCTGCACCAGCCCCCCCACCAGCCCCCCGTACAGCCCCTCCTCCCCCAGCATCTCCCCCAGCCCCCTGTACAGCCCCTCCTCCCGCACCAGCCCCCCCACCAGCCCCCCGTACAGCCCCTCCTCCCCCAGCATCTCCCCCAGCCCCCCGTACAGCCCCTCCTCCCACACCACCCCCCACCAGCCCCCCGTACAGCCCCTCCTCCCACACCAACGCCCCGTACAGCCCCTCCTCCCCCAGCCCCCCCATACAACTCTTCCTCCCGCACCAGCCCCCCCGTACAGCCCCTCTTCCCCCCAGTATCTCCCCCAGCCCCCCCTCCCGCATCTCCGCCGTCCTGCCCAAGAGACACCGCTCCCCCCGCCAGCATCGGCCGGAGCCGGGGGCTGTGCCCTTGCGGCGCCCTTCAGCCCGGCACCCCGAGCCGGGCCCTAGAGCCGCCCCACAGCGGTGCCCGGGGCCCTTACCGGCAGGCGGCGCGGGGCTGGGCTGCGCTGGGCTCGGCTCGGCGGGGCTCTCCGGTGCTGCGCGGCGGCTCTGCGGGCTGCGCGGCTCGGGCGCCGGTAATGAGGCTGAAGCCGGTGCCGCAGAGCTACGTGACTCCGGCGGGCGGAGCCGCTGACTCAGCCCCGCCTGCCCGCCCGCAGGGGAGGAGCAGGGCAAGGACAGTGGGGCAGATCCCTGGGGGGACAGCAGGGGCCATGGGGCGCTAACTGCGGGGGGGGGAGTAGCCAGGACCCATAGGGCAGTTCCAGGGGGCAAGGACAGTGGGGCAGATCCCTGGGGGGACAGCAGGGGCCATGGGGCGCTAACTGCGGGGGGGAGTAGCCAGGACCCACAGGGCAGTTCCAGGGGGCAAGGACAGTGGGGCAGATCCCTGGGGGGACAGCAGGGGCCATGGGGCGCTTACTGGGGAGGGGTAGCCAGGACCCATAGGGCAGTTCCAGGGGGCAGGGAACTGTGGGGCAGATCCCTGGGGGGACAGCAGGGGCCATGGGGCGCTAACTGCGGGGGGGAGTAGCCAGGACCCACAGGGCAGTTCCAGGGGGCAAGGACAGTGGGGCAGATCCCTGGGGGGACAGCAGGGGCCATGGGGCGCTTACTGGGGAGGGGTAGCCAGGACCCATAGGGCAGTTCCAGGGGGCAGGGAACTGTGGGGCAGATCCCTGGGGGGCAGCAGGGGCCATGAGGTGCTAACTGGGGGGGGGAGTAGCCAGGACCCATAGGGCAGTTCCAGGGGGCAGGGAACTGTGGGGCAGATCCCTGGGGGGCAGCAGGTGCCATGTGGCGCTTACTGGGGAGGGGTAGCCAGGACCCATAGGGCAGTTCCAGGGGGCAGGGAACTGTGGGGCAGATCCCTGGGGGGCAGCAGGGGCCATGGGGCGCTAACTGGGGGGGGAGTAGCCAGGACCCATAGGGCAGTTCCAGGGGGCAGCAGGGGGCAATGGGCCAAGTCCCAAGCTGGGGGCAACGGAATGGTTCTCAGGGAGGGCCCCAGGGGCAGCTCCTGCTCCTCCTGGAGACAGCTGTGGGGTGAGGCCTCCACCCAGGGATGGCAGAGAACCCATTGCCCAGAGCTGGGCAGCAGGCAGAGCTACACACAGGGCCCTGTCCCCCCACATCCAGCCCTGGCCTTTCCTGCCCTGCCACCAGTGCAAGGGGTGGGGGACAGGGCTCAGGGAGAGCCAGGGCTTGGCTGGAGAGCGCTTGTGGGCTCCAGCACATGAGCCAGTAGGTGAGAAGCAGGGAGGGAGCATGAGCCTGGCTGCCAGGTCCCCCCATAGGCCACCCCTGAGGGGCCTGAGGCACTGGAGCTTGCAGGCAGGCCCTGGTACTTGCATGGACCCTGCCCACCCCCCCAGCGGAGGTGAGGCAATCGCACTCTGCTGCTGCCAGGTCCCCCTGAAGCTGCCTTTCCTCCCAGGAGCCAGCTGCAAATCAGCTCTATTCAGTCTCCCATGGGGCAGCACTGAATGGCTCCATAGGCCCTGCCTAGCACACAGTCCAGCACTGCTCCACCACCTCGATTCACTGTCCCTGCTGCAGGAGCCAGTGGGGCATCTCCCACATGCTCTATCGGGGCTCTCCCTCCTCTAGAGCTCCTGCCAGAGCTCCCAGGCTCAGAACCGAGCACAGGTCTCTCCCCCTGCCATCGCCGGGGGGCAGAAGGGGTCTCCTGGGGCCGGTGGTGGCATCCGGCAGAGAGAAGAGCAGGATTTGGAGATGGAGGCAGAGGTGGCATGGAGGTGAATGAACCCACAGCCCTTCACAGGAAGAGGAATCCCCCCTCCCTGCTGTCTTCCCCCAGGCAGCAGAAGGGCTGCACATGAGAGGGAGATGAGTTTCCAGTCTCTGCCCAGCCAGGCCTGACCAACACCCAGCAGCATGGCTAGGGTAGAAGGGATCCCAGCTGTTGAGATGCTGCAGTTTGAGACCTCTCCCCCCCAGCTAACTACACTAGGGACAGCACAGGGGAGTGTACTGGAAAGACAGCTTTGCTGGGCCCCAGGCAAGGTGGGAAGGGACAGGGCTCTGCATTTCCAGAAGACACAGGGAGAGGGCGTCAGGAGCAGGCTGCTCTCAGCATCCTCCAGAGCTACCCCTGCAGCCTTCACAGTACTCTGGCAGCAATTTAAAGGGCCCTGGGCTACTGCTGCCATAGCAATGGTGGCTGGAGCAGGGCCCTTTTGAATTGCCAGGCCTGGAGCAATTGCCTGCTTTGCCCCCCCCCCCCCCCTTTGGGCAACGGGCCTGGGGAAGTGAGTCACCCACCACCTCAGCTACTGTTCCAGGTGGAGGCAGCCGTTCCATGCCCAAGGGCAAGGCCAAGTGCTGGGAGCAGCGGGGAGGGAGGCTGTTGAAAACATTGCTCAAGCTATTCTATTCGAGTGCTGCTGGCAGTGGCCCACCTACTCCTAAGGCCCTTTCCCCCCCCTCAGACTCCATTGATTGCAGGGGATAACTAATGAAACACAGGGACGGGGGAGCAGGCTACAGGCTCCACAGGAGGGAACTAGAGGGGGACACCGAGCAGAGAACCCTGGGTGTGTGCGGTCACAGGCAAGGGCTGTCCTGGCAGGCAATCGACAGCCCCATGCAGCTACTAGCCAGGTACCCAGAGCAGAGCCTGGCCCTGGAAGCCAGCACAAGGCCATGTCACAGAGCAGCATGACAGACTCCAACTCAGGGCTTCCCTCGAGTGCTCAAGGCAAGGGGGCCCTGCCACTGATACACGGGAAAGGAGACAGTCTGAGCGAGACAGGTTTTCAAACCGTGATCTTTGGTGGAGGCCTGTGCTCAGGGAAGGCCCAGCCTGCGTGCTCCCCTGCTGAGAGCAGGGCTGCTGGGGACAGACCATGAGCACAGGCCCTGGCATTTCCCGAATGCCCTGGGAGGCCTTTTGCTGGCCCTCGAGCAGTGAGATGAGGCTCAGCGCTGTGGCCAAACAGGCATGACACCACCAGATAGCTCGGGTGTCCCCCAGGCTCAGGCAGCACTTCCATATCACCTCACTCTGGCTTGGCTCCAGCAATTGCACGCCACTGCGAGGCTGTGGAGGGCCCAGGAGAAAGCCCACTCAGCTTCCATCCTTAGAAGGGGTCACTGGGAGCAAGGAACTGAGAACGTAGGACACCACAAGCAGCAGCTGCCTCTGAGGCCAACCTAGCTAGCTCAGCTGTGCTCCTGCATGTGCCATTAAGAGCCCCTGAGCTCCTGCTGTGATGGGCAAGGCTGGGAACTAGCTATGGCACAGCAGGCAAAGGAGTGAGCCCCTGCCAGGCGAGGGAGAGGGGGCAGTGGTGGGAAGGCAGCATGGCCCTGCTGTGACAGGGATTCCACTTCCTGTCCTGGAGCAGCAATCACCCCCTGTGCTAAGCCCAAAGGAATGGGGCAGGGAGCTAAGCTGCTGTGAGCGGGGTCTGGCGGGCCAGGGACTCTCAGACCATTGCTGTGAATGTGCCCCTGGCAGGCGGCACAGAGCCCAGGGAACGCGCTCTGGTCAGTCAGGGGCAGCTTGCTGCCGTGAAGAGCTCCTGGCAGCAGACCACCCACTTGGGCAGATGTGCTGTCAGTGAGCCCCAGGAGAGGGTCCCCCAGCCCCGCACATGGCTCTGGGATCAGGCAAGAGGCAGAATAATGCACAGTGCTAAAAACTTTAATAAATATACACACAGGTACTGTGGAGTCACCCACTGGCACTCCAGGCAGGGACAGGAACGCAGGCTACGGTCCAGGGGAAGCTGGGCAAGCGGGATTCCAAACATCACAGCTCCAGGGCATCCCCAGAGCATCTGTTGGCACCCCCCGGCTTCAGCCCAAGGTAGCTCAGCAGGCTCTGGAGCTCCTGGGAGCTGGCCACCACTGCAGCCGGGATGGAGCAGAGAGTCTGCAAAAGGAGCAGGGAGAGTCAGAGCAGCCGCAGCCAAGCTGGAGGTGGGGACAGACTCCCCTCCCCAAGGCCTCACCTCTTTGATCTTCTCCTGCACTGCCTCCTGGCTCCTCAGCATGGCCTGGCTCTGATGGAGCTTCCCCTCCTGGGCTCTCCTCTGCAAAGGAGAACACAGGGCTGGGCAGACCCTGGTGCTGGTGTTCCCACCACTTAGCAGCCAGGCAGGGAGATTGAGCAGAGCAAGAACAGGGACACCAACAGCCTCTGGGAGGGGAGAGTGCAGCCAGGGCCCTGCAGCCAGACATCCCTCTTGGCGGCTGAGCTCCCCAGGCCCAGCCCCTTACCTGGTCTTGGCTGTCTCTCTGCGTCTCCAGGAGCAGCTCCCTCAGCTTGTTCACCTGCAAGACGGGGTGAGTCTTGGTGGAAGGGCAAGGTGCAGCAGGATGCCCTGGAGCCTGACTTGGGTGGGAGGGGAACAGCCCCCAGTCCCCAAAGGCCGGTTCCCTCTTTGTGCCAGCTGCTCCCACCAGGGCACATACTGCCCCTCCCTTCCTGCCGTTAGCCACTTGTAGCCAGCATGGGGGCTCTTTCAGGCCCAGCCATGCACAGCCCTCAGCCCGGGCACATTACTGCTTAACCCACTACTGATCCACCAGCAGGGCCATGGCTCTGCCTGTCCTGACAGCCAGGCACGAGGCCCCTCTAGAAAGGAGCCGCAGTGTGGCAAGAACAGGCTGGGAGAGAATGCACGTCCACAGCTCCCTGCCCAGGCAGCCTGCGGGTGCCTGTCTCTTGGCAGCTAGTCCCTGGCCAAGAGAGACTTCCCCCCGCCCCCGCACCAGTTCTGCCCAGGCACTACTGGCTTCACCTCCTGTCGTAGCCAGACTTTCTCCTGGACAGCATCAGCATCCAGCGGTGTCACGCCAGGCTCCCGGCCCCTCACCTCCTCCCACAGCACACGCGCCTCAGTCTCCGCACGCCGGAGCAGGTGCTGCAGGTGACAGACCTCAGCCTTCAAATTCTAAGGGGAGAGAAGCCAGTAGGAGGCTGGGGAGTGAGGCAAAGGACTCTGCCCCGCTGCTAGGAGCTGCGCCTCAGTGCAGTGTCACGTACAGGCCAGCACAGCAGGCAACAGGGCCAGGCAGACCCCCGGATCCGACCCAACACGCCCACCTAGCCCACAGAGGTGGGTACCGTGACTTCCCCGCTCCGGTCAATGAGCTGCATCATCTTCTCCTCCTGTTGCCGCACGATGCCCTGCAGCTCCTTCTCGGCCTGAGGGGAGAGGGTGGCCACGCTGAGGACAGGTCTCCCCGAGTGGCCGCCCCTTGGAGAAGAGGCACGGAGGTGCTGCTCTCCCAGCAGAGGGATGGGCAAAGGGAGGCAGCAGGTGGGTATGTCCGTTGCAGCCACTGTGATGAGAGCTGCTACCAGACACTCAGCACAACATGGACATGGGACAGGTCAGAGACAGGCAACGTGCTGGGCACAAGACCCCAGGGCACCAGCAGCCTGTCACGCAAGTCTCAGGGCCTTCCCCAGCCCTCAGGCTGCGTGCAGAGATGGGTCCCAGCTCGCCAGGTAGCGCAGCGAGGGGTCACTCACACCAGGATCCCAGCTGCCCTGATGCAGCCACTACAGCTGGGCCCGCACAGCTAGCTGGGGCAGCTCTCAGGCTCTGCAGAGCCCTGACCCAGGAACACGCGGAACCCCAGACAGTAATACGCGCTCAGCCTTGGACACCAGGAGCCTCACAGAGGCCGCATCAAGTCAGGCTAGTTGGAGGCTGCAGGCCATGGAAAAAACCAGTTACCCAGATTCTCCTGCAGCCTAGAATCAGTGTCTGCCGGGACCTTGCCCCAGATCAGCTCTGCCCTGGAGCTCAAGCCTAACCCAGTTCTGGCTCCTGCTCACCTCAAACCGGGCACTCAGGGTCCTGTTCAGCTTGGCAACGTTTGCATCTCGGGCATCAATCTCTGCCTGGAGCCTGGATTCCAGGCTCTGCAGCTGGAGCTGATGGGTGAAGCTATGAGGGGAAAAGCCAGACAGTCTGTCTCTTCAAAGGGCACAGAGCAGATCGACCAGGGGCAGCGTAGCCATGCTCTCACAAGGGGTCCCTGCCTCCCCAGAGAGCCAAGCACTGCTGAGGATGACACCCTTCGGGCTCATACTGCCCAGCAAACAGTGGGCTCTGCTCACACCCCTGCTCCTCCAACCGACCCTCACAAGCAGCTGGCCCTAGGAGAAAGTAATGCATCACCCATCAGCTCTGCCTGGCAGCCTGGACATGACGAGGGGACCCTGCAGCCCTGCTGGGAAGGGACACCCTGTGTACGGAATCACCACCCAGGACTGTGCTGTGTTCTGGCTGGAGGGAGACCGGGTTAGTCCTAGAGGTGTGGCTCAGCTGCAGGGGGAGATCCACAAGCAGCAGCGGTACTGGCCAGAGCCCACTGGGTGCTCCATCCCTTCTCCTGTGACTCCAAGGCCAGGTGCAGAACTCACACTCTGGCCTGCAGTTCCTGAACCTCGTGGCGTGACGCCTTCTGGCTGCGGGAGCTCACGGTGACCAGATGAGCGACTGCAGCTTGCAGCTCCAGGACAGCCTCCCACAGGCTCTCCTCGATCTCTGGGGGCACAGACACCAGCCATTTGCACAGCAGACGAGCATTGCTTCTGCATGCAGCCCAGGCCAGCCCACAATGCCGCGTTAACAGGGAACTCATCACAAGCAGAACGGAAACAAACCACTTACAGAATCACAGAACACTGGAACTGGGAGGGACCTCGAGAGGTCATCACACCCAGCCCCGGCCTCGCCACAGGACCAAGCACCATCCAGAGTCCCTAGACAATGCCTGACCGGTGTCTGTCTAACCTGCTCTTAAATCTCTCCAGTCATGGAGATCCCACAACCTCCCCAGGCAAGTCTTCCCGTGTTTGACCACCCTGACAGTTGGGAAGTTTGTCCTAATGAAACCAAAACCTCTCTTGCTGCAGGTTAAGCCCGTTGCTCCTTGTCCTGTTCTCAGAGGCCACAGAGAACAATCCTGTGACCAGACCAGTGCCCCTCAACACCAGGGCCCAGCAAGCTTATGTTCCTCGGCAAGGGAGCAAATGGCCAGGGCAGGAGGAGGGGGCAGACACCATTACCCGGAGCTGTCCCATCCCGAGATGGGGCAGCCACCCTGGACCCCACCCCACACTCTCAGGGACTCCACAGCAACTGCCCGACCTGTCCTGGGGCAGAAAATGAGGGGTGGGGGAAGGTGGCTTAAAATACAGGGGATCGCCTCACCCTGGCACTCCCCACGCAGCACACCACCACAGTCACCTGGCAAGAAGTGGGGCTGAGCAGACCAGGAGCCTGCAGCAGGGTGCCAGGTGGTGAGTACAGGGGGTGGGGGGAAGCCAGGGGACAGGCAACCTCCTGCAGCTGCCTGGCCCTGGCCCCGGCCCCAGGCAATCCACAGCCAGGCTGGTCGGGGAGGCGGTTGCACAAGGACCTGCGTCTGGACCACTGGGGGCAGTTGCCCCAGCCCCCCCTCCAGGATAGCCCTTCTTACCTGCTGGCATCTGAGGACTTGCACTATAGCGTCCAGCAGCTTCTTCCTCAGTGCCTGTAACAAAGCTGGTCAAAGGGGCTTGGCAGTGGTTACCCACCTATGACCTAGACCCACTCCTAGGCCAGGCTGCCTGCACAGACGCAGGAACACCTCTTCTCCATCAGTCCCAGGCTCATGGCCTGAGAGAGAAGACTGGTGCTAGGACCCCCACTCACAGACCCCTTCGCCAGGCCCCATGCGAGGAGCCTGGGACCAGGCTATCCCAAGCCCCTACATTTCTGTGTTTTCTGGCAGCGACCCCCACAATGGAAGGAAAGACACCAGCCCCAAAGAGCTAAGCCATCACACATGGGGGCAGCACAGAGCAGGCTCAATGCAGACAGGAAGCCCTGGGTACGGAGGGGTCTGAGCTCATTTGCTCTGGAAGCAAACACTCCTCACTGGAGCAGTCTGGCTGCAGGGACAGAGGTGGCCCAGAGCGTGGTGTTCGGGGCCTCAGGCAGAGCTGGTCTTGCAGCAGAATGATCAGAATTCACCCACCACCCAGGCAAAGCCTGACGTGACCTGCACCGTCCAGGGGAGATTTGGGCAGGAGAGCTGGGGCACTGGGAGCTTGATGGCACCTTTCCAGACACAGGAGCAGCCCCCACCTCCGACTGCTGGGAAGCTGTAACTACTTCCACTGCAGGGAGATCCTGCTGCGGTGGCACCATGTTCCTTTGACCCCTGAGCATGCAGCAGAGCAAAGCATTATGGGAAGGTGCAGCCACGACAGCGACGCTGCATCTCGCACTCCAAGGGGCACACCAGCGCAGAAGCAGGCTGCACAGAGCAGAGGGGGGCCCCACACTGCACGGGCAATGGGAAGCTCAGCCCCAGTTTGGCAGATGTACAGAACACTTCCTGACCCTCCTCGTCTGTGACACACTAACCCAGTGCCTGTCCTGCATGCAGGGCTTCTGGAGCAGCAAACCCCAGCCAGGAGACGAACTGGAGCCAATAACCAATTTCTGACAGCCACGTCCTACCTTTGCCTGCCACAGCTTCCAAGACACTGCCCACGAAGGAGACAGGGGCGCTGCCAGGGGTACGCGCTGCGCTTCTTGGTGCAGCGGCAGCCGTCGCCTTCAATGATAAGAGAGGGTCAGAGGGGCTGTGCCCCACTCTTGACACTGCTTGCTTCCGCAGGGCAAATGGGCTAGACACAGCCGGGCCACAGAGGGTGCTGTGGTTGACAGCAAGCAGGCAGGTGCCTGGCCCCTACCTCTCCTTGCAGAGCAGCTTGGAGGTCGTTGGCTAGGGCCAGCAGCCTTTCCTTGGTCTGAGTGAGCTCCACAGAGGCCTTCAGGAGTTTGTCCCTGTTGAGCTGCAGGCCCAGGGCTTCCGCCTTGCTGCGGTCGAGTGCCTCACTGAGCATGTCCCTCTCCTTCCTGGGAGCGCAGGGGAGTCAGAGCTCAGTCTGGGCTCCCCATGCTCCACCCTTGCAGGCGGGCAAGGGGAGAGACGGGGGCGCATGTCAGGGAGCCCTGTGGCCTGGCCGCGATTAAGTCCAGATTCAGTAGCCAGAGCCTGGGGGACACTTGGAGCTGGCATTGGAATACGCAGAGCATGAGACCAGCTGTGCCCAGCCAGAGTGCCCAAGGGTTTCTCAAAGGGATTCTTGGACCTAGGGATGTACCAGGGCACAAAAGTGGGCTCATGCACTGCCTCCCAGCCCTGGGCAAGGTTGGAAGGAGACCCTGCCCGTCAGGAGCTGAGCAGAGGTATGCCAAGCTCCCCTCCCCGGCGCAGACTTTCGGCGCCCTAGGCCAGATGGACGGCTGAGAGCAGCAGAGCGCAGCTGCAGCTCACTGGAGGTGCTGGTAGGCATCCTTCTGGTCCTCATAGCACATGCTGCGCTCCCGCAGGACTGCAAGCGTGGCTTTCAGCTCCTTCTCCGTCTCCGTCAGCTGCTCCCGGCACACACGGTTCTCCTGGTCAATGAACTGGGGAGGAGGGAGGAGACAGCCATGAACATTCACGAGTGAGGAGAAGGAGCTGTACAGCACAAGCATGGCTAAGGAGGGCCGTGTTCATACCAGAGCTGGGGAAAAGTCACTCAGTCCCCACTCTACACCTCCCTGCAGGCACCCCACTGAGACTTTCCTCCCTCCCACTCTGCCCCCGATAAGCAGTAGGTCTTTCCTCTGACAGGTCTCAGAACCCAGCAAACCAGCCCCCCAGCCCTTCCCCTTCTCACAGAGGGCTACCCACAGGGACCAGAGTACCAAGTACAGGGTCAGGAATAGGCCACCACTCCCCATGGCATTTATACGGCCAGTCAGCCCTCAGGATGTGAAACGCCAGGCCAGCCAAGCCCCACCCTGCTCCCTGCACACATCCAGTTCTGCAGGAACTTCAGCCATGGCTTTCTCAAGAACTGCCTGAGCAGGAAGTCACCCTGGGACTGCAGCTAAGCCAGGACACAAGAACATTAGCCGTCAGTGGAAGCACTTGGGGCCAGGGTGGCCAACATTTTTTGATGGGCAGGTGAATCATAGAATCAGTGAGCTGGAAGGGACCTCAAGAGGTCATCGAGTCCAGCCCTCTACCCCAAGCAGCATCAACCCCCACTAAGTCATCCCAGCCAGGACCTTGTGAAGCTGGGACTTAAACACCTCTAGGGATGGAGATTCCACCACCTCTCTAGGCAACACATTCCAGTGCTTCACCACCCGCCTGGGGAAGAAGTTCTTCCTAATATCCAACCTACACCTCCCCCTCTGTAACTTCAGACCATTACCCCTTGTTCTGCCATCAGACACCACTGAGATCGGTTTCTCACCCTCCTCTTTAGAGCTCCCCTTCAGGAAGTTGAAGGCTGCTATTAAATCACCCCTTAGTCTTCTCTTCTGTAAACTAAACAAGCCCAAATTTCTCAGCCTCTCCTGACAGGTCATGGGCTCCAATCCCTTAATCATTTTCGTTGCCCTCCACTGAACCTGCTCCAGCACATCCACATCCTTTCTATACCGGGGGGCCCAAAACTGGACGCAATAGTCCAGATGTGGCCTCACCAGTGCTGGATAGAGGGGAACCACCACCTCTCTAGATCTGCTCAAAATGCTCCTCCTAATGCACCCCAAGATGCCATTGGCCTTCTTGGCTCCAAGGGCACACACTGTTTGCTCATCTCCAGCCTCTCATCCACAATCATCCCTAGGCCTCTTTCCACTGTGCTGCTGCTGAGCCAGTCGGTCCCCAGCCTGTAACAATGCTTGGGATTCTTCTGCCTCAGGTGCAGGGCTCTGCACTTCTCCTTGTTGAACCGCATCAGATTTCTTTTGGCCCAATCCTCCAATTTATCCAGGTCACTCTGGATTCTCTCTCTACCCTTCAATGTATCTACCTCTCCCCCTAGCTTGGTGTCATCCACAAACTTGCTGAGGTTGCAGTCCAGTCCCTCATCCAGGTCATTAACAAAGATGTTGAACAACACCGGCCCCAGAACCGAGGCTTGGGGCACCCCGCTTGAAACTGACCCCCATCCAGATATTGCGCCACTGACCACGACCCATCAGGCCTGATAGTCAAGCCAGCTTTCTGTCCAACCTATAGTCATAGATCCAATCCACACTTCCTTAACTTATGGGCAACAATGTTGTGGGAGACTGTACCAAAAGCTTTGCTGAAGTCAAGGTATATCCCATCCACTGACCTCCCCATGGCCACACAGCCTGTTACCTCGTCATAGAAGCTAATCAGATCAGCCAGCTGGTGGTGGTGGGAGAGGTGCACGCCATGTGTTTGATAAGTGGTCAAGGGCCACACTTTGCTCGAGGTGAGGTGCGGCAGCAAGCCTGGGCTGGGGACTGGCGTGCCTGAGAGGGTATTGGCTCAGAGGGAGTTTGGGCGAAGGGGGGGTTGCGACCTGGGGCAGGAGATTGGGATGCAGAGTTGGGAAGGGGGCAGGAGAGGGTTCTCCCCTGGGGGAAGAGAGCAGAAGCGGGAGGGTCTGGGAAGGAATTGTGACTGGAGGGCAGGCAGGGTGCTGAGGGTTTGGATGGTGCCCTGGGGAAGGTGCCCAAGACAGGTTCTGGATGAGAGGCACTTACCTAGGCAGCTCCCAGCCAGCAGCCCAGTGGGACCTTGAGGCAGGCTTCCTGCCTGCCGCAGTCCCACACCAAAACAACCGGCTGCTCTGTGTAGCGCTCTGCACTGTGCACACTGAGGAGGGGGGCCCTTCGCACAGTCTCTCAGCTCTCAGTGGTTGATTTCCCGGCAAACGCAGGGGAGAGCACCACACAGGGCAACCAGCCGTTTGGTGCAGCCTGGGGCCGCTCAGTGCCCAAGCACTCTGGCAGGCTGGGTTGTGGGCTGGACCGAAAGCCTGGGCAGGCTAGATCTGGCCCATAAGCCATATCTTGCACACTCAGCTCGGGGATCAGACAGCAGGCACACAAGAAAGGGCAGGGCAGCAGGTGGAGTGACGAGCTATCGCAGTACGTTAGGAGCGAGGATGCAGCGTTCCCCTGAGAGCTTTAGCCCCACGGCTGACAGATTTTATGGCCAGGGTCAGGCACTGGGTAAAACTAGCCCTGGTCCAGATTTGCACTGTACAGTTAGGGTGCCCAGCTGTCTCTGGGTCCTGTGCTGCTCTGGAGTGCAGGGCAGGGCGGGCATTTGGAAAGGACATTGGAGAGAGGCCTGGCTGCTCTGGCTCCAGGACGACGTGCAGGGAGGAGGCACTGGTGCTAACACCCCCTTGTCTAGGGTTTAATACCCTGGTCTGTGTAGGCTGCCCTAGGGACAAGCGAGATGGAGCACGTGCCCCCAAGCAGTGAGTGCCCTGTGCCCCAACAGAAGGGTTAGCCCACGCTCCAAGGCCTCTACCTCGCGGCACTCGGTCATTTCGCGCAGCTCCCGGCGCACCCTCTCATGCTCCTGCTGGAGAAGCTCCTTCTCCCTGCTCAGCCTGAGACGGGAAGGAAGGAAGCAGTCAGGGTGAGGCTCAATGCCAGCTGCAGGCTCTGGGCCTGGGAGCAGTGGCTTGCAGTCCCCTTGGAGCAGCCCAGGCTGTTATTCAGTCCCTGGGCCTGCAGAGCATTCTGCTTCTGTGGAACCCTCCAACCCCCACACCCTCAGCACCCAGAGCTAGAGACTCACTGCACCACATCCCCTGACAGGCCCGCGTGCTTCTCTTCCAGCTCATCCCGCTCACACTGCAGCCTGGCCAGGTCTCTCAAGAGTGTGCTGAGATCTAGGGCGCAACACAGAGGTTAGCTGCGTAATTGGCATGAGGGAGCTTGGCTGTGGCTAAGCTAAAAAGACAGAGAAGCCCCTGCCTGTCCATCTCCAGAGCAGGTCTTAAGCAGCATTCCTGATACTGGAGCACAGGATCACACTTCAGACCTACCCAGCTGGAGTCCTCAGCAAGGTGCGGTCCAGATTTACAGGACACTGATGTCCCCAGGAACAGGCTGCTGCTGCTACTGCTACAGGAGACGCTCTCCAGCCAGTTTCAGAGGCTTGGGATGCTCAGCTCTGTCCTTGGCATAGAGGTGGTTTGGGCTTCATGTGCCCTGGCACGTGAACAATGCACAGCTTGGTGCAGCCATGCAAATATCTGCCCACCTCTCAGCCCATGAAGGGCCATTTGCTGCCACCTCTAGGGCCTTTGCACAGCCATACCCAACAGGGACAGCCAGCCTCGCATGCAGACATACCTGCTCCCAGACGGGAGTTTGCCACAGTCAGCTCATCCACCTGGGCCACTGAATCCTGAAGCTTGGCAGTCACTTCCTCTAGCTTCACAGAAACCACCTCCAGTTCCCTGGAAGCCTGCAACAGACCATGGTGTGAACGGGCGTCCCATAGTCTCCATGGAAGTCTGACCGACAACAGGGGTGGGCTATATGCGAGATCTGGTTGGAAAGGCTGTAACCTACTGAACGAGATTATCCCATTTGCATGCATCATTTCTGTAGCTCAGGTTTGGATCACGGAGATGTGTGTCTGTAATTACACATTTGCTGCTTTGGGTCACTGCTCCAGATTACACTTCAGGGCTCCCATGACCCATTAGCAAGAGACAATGGAGCTTAACCCTCCTGACCATGAAGTATTGAGACAGGGCCCTTGTAGAGACATCTGAGGCTGAGATCCATCCTGGATGCTGTATTTTCCCACAAGAGCACAGGGGAAGTTCAAACTGACCACAAAGAGTTCCTGCCTTCTGCACAACCTCTTTAAGGGCAGGGAGTGAGGCCACCCAGGCGGGCAGTTGTTCCTGGCTACCCCATCCTGGATGACTGAGAGGAACAACCAAGACTGAGCTGAGGGGAAGGAGCTGGGCCAGGCTGAAAGGATATCTGGTCTGGGGCAATAATCATTAGAACAACTTTTAGGGTGAGCTATTACATGAAACTACCTTTCGTATACTAAGCCTAGCTTACCTGTTCTGTGTTACTTTGCTCAGTAACTTATTTGGCAAGAGCATCCAGAATGACCACTTAAATCCTACTATCTACTATATATTTTAGAAAGCTTTTCTGTTTGATTGAGAACTGCTCCTAAACAGTGAGAACTAGGACTAGCAAATTTGGTATATGGTTTCCTTCTATCATAACTTGGAGCACCATAAGGGTTTTGTTGTATCAGAAACTTCGGATGCACCTGGGGGAGGACTGCATTTCAATAAACCTTACAGAAAGGAGGAAGAGAAATTGGGAGGAGTGCTCTCTTTTGGCACAATTAATCCTTGCTCAAGCAATGAGTTTTCAAATCTTCTTGGCCCTCTGGGTAGAGGCCTCCTTGCAGCTACTCTCCAGCCACTGGTCACTAAGCATGGCCCTGTTCGCATGGCCAGCCTGCAGGACGAGCTCCTGAACTTGCTCTTGGCATTTGCTGAGCCCCCGCGCCTGCCAGGTATCCCAGGGGAGCCCCGACAGTCTCACAGCTGCGAGATGGTGCAGCCCCAGAACATATTAGCAGCGGGGCCCAAGCATGGGAGATTCAGCTGTGGCACAGCTGCCGCTGAACTGCAAGACACCCCTCACCCCAGACACCATCAGCAGCCCCTACACTGCAGCACTAGCAGCGAGAACAGGGCTCGTCCATCCTGACATGCAGAGCCCCAGCCAGCCGGCCCTGCCTGCTGCTCCCCATCATACCCCATTCCTGAAGCAAGGCTTGCTCCAGGGCCTGCACCACTACAGCCCATCCTCTGAACAGCCTCCTGCAAAGGTCTGAGACAGTTACCGCATCTTTAGCCTTGAGCGCCTCAGCAGCTTGGCTCCGCATCTCATCCCGCTCCACCAGGCAGCTCTTCAGTTTGGTCGCCACTTTTTCCAGCGAGCTCTGGTTCCGGGAGAGCAGAGCCCTCACCTGCTCTTGCTACAAGAGGAAGAAGAGAGCACCAGGTCCCTGTGGAATCCAGTGACTCCAGACCAACACAGGCCTTGGGAGGTACCACTCACCCAGCCCTTGCGCTAGGCAGCAAAGCCACCAGGCTGGGCACCTGCCCTGGGGAGCCATAAGTGACACTATTGGATCAGGAGATGAACACACAAATCACTGTTGCAAACGCAGTTGTATGTTTGTATCAAACCTCATACAAGTGAGATGTCCATGAAAAGCTGATGATTTGCTGATTCTGTTTACATTGCCCATATGCCTGCATCACTTTTGTCTGTGAAGTTAGGAGGACCAACTATGTACTTGACATGCATGTTTATAGAAGGCAAGAGTTTGATGGGAGACTTGCTTCTGCTCCTAACAGCCAGAATTTATATGTTAAAAACAACTCCCCTGAGTTGGGCCAGAAGGATCCATTGTGAACAGTTTTAAAGTTGTTTCAGATGGAGAGAAAACTGTCAGAAAGGGGACCGCCCTTGTGATGACCAGTTGTCTGTGCCTAAGCAGTTTACTGGAAAGGCAATGGTCTCGATTCAGTAAGTGGACAGTGCACATCTCAGGTTCAGAAGGCAGATTGGGTAGCTGAGTAATTGCACAGCCATTCTGCTCTGCAGAAGCTCTCAAAAATGCAGGGGTGGCAGGTAAAGTCCCCTCTCTAGGAACTGTGGACACCTGTAAACTCTTAGATGACTTTACATCTAATTCCATATGGCAGCAAAGATTGGTGTTGGATGGACAACAGAAATTTGAATCTGATATGCCAATGAAGTTGGATGCAGTTTGAGACAGAGACCAGCTTTGGAAAGGGTGATGGTTAAGAACCTTAAAGCTGATGAAAAGATTAGTGTCTGTGTTGGTACAAATCACATGACTGACTAAGGGGGAGTAAGAGTCCAGAGCAATTGTTAGCAAAGAGGACGCACCCAGACACCCATCTGATCCTGTTAAGCAAGGAACATCAGGATTTGAGCCTACAGGGCATGGAGGTAGGGAGAAGACTTAGCTTTGCAAAGAGAAGCCACAACTTAACTTTGAAATGCCAAACCTCCGAGGGTATTGAGCCAGAGGAGTGGCATGGCAAAGAGACTTGTAAATGCCACTTGCAATGGATTTGTTCTTACCGGCGATGTTAACTTTTGTACCTGATATGTTGCTGATACCAAAAACTAAAAATGTACAATGTGCCTAGGCTTTCAGGAGGACCCTTGAACAAGTCAAGAGTGGTAGATAAGGAAAGGCTGTATGTTCAAAGACCTTGCTATTGATATTTCACAAGTATCAGAGGGATAGCCATGTTAGTTCACATCTGCAAAAACAACAAGTAGTCCTGTGGCACCTTACAGACTAACAGATCTTCTGGAGCATAAGCTTTCGTTGGCAGACCTGCTTTGACAAAGCAGGTCTTTGCTCACCAAAGCTTATGCTCCAAAACATCTAATATTTCACAGTAGTGCCTCTGACTAGCCTAGGAAAATTTCACAGGAATAAAGATATTGTGCTGTGTCAAAGGAGACACTGAGGCATAACTCTACTGCTGTCATTACTAAATGCCAAGATTCCTACAGGAGGGAGAATGCAAATATCTACCCTGACTGGATGTAAATTGGATTCCAAACATTTACCAGAACTTATATGGCTAGACTGACCATTTCTTTTCGCTCTTAGCAAGACCACATAAAACATGCAGGAACCTCGCTGAAAGAGTAGCTCCAATCCACTATTGCTCTGACAAAGTTTTACCTTAAGTTAGTAAAAGGATTCAATGATAATGATACTTCCGTAATGACCTGTACAATGATAACCATGCTTTTCATAAGCTATTCCAGCTATACACTGATTTCTACTCTTAGATTACAAGCTGTAGTGATACAGAGCCAAGCATGGGAAGGCCCTGGGATGCAGTCAGTGATGTTTTCTGTCATGCCGATAGTGTCAGATTTGCACTGGGGATATGCCATAATTGGACTGGGAGATGAACATACAAATCATTGTTGCAACCACTGTTGTATGTTTGCATCAAATCTTGTGCAGAGTGGGCCAAATGAGATGACCTTGAAAAGCTGATGAGTCATGGATTTTGTTTACACGGCTCAGATGCTTGTTCCACTTTTGTATCTGAAGTTAGGGGCACTGTTATGTAGCTGTATTTCAGATCCTTGCTCCTGGAAGCTATCAGCAGGAGGCTTGACCAATTTATTGTGAAAGTGTTGCTAGTCGAGCGCCAATCCACACCTGATGAGTTTTCAGTAAACATCCATGGGAAGGTGACTCGTGACAAACTCCATCTTGGACGTGCTGTTACCCAGAACAATGGGATTCCTTCCACTTGGGCAAAGGTATAAAGAGGGCCCCGAGGGTCCCTTCATCTTGTCTTGACTCTTGTCTTCAATCCAGCTAATCCCCTCTGAAGGATCTCTGCTATGAACTGAAGCCTGAAAGGAGTGATAACCCATTCTAATAGTGGATGTATTTCAGAGACTTTATATAAGACACCAGATTATTCCATCCCTGCTACCAGCCTGCACCAAGAGCTCTGCAACTGGTGTATGGCATTTCATTCCTTTAAACAGTTTTAATTTTCATCCTTTCCTTCAGTTTTAAATACTCAAAAACCAGTACAGCATCCTCTTGTGGGGAAGCTAGAAAGTGTACATTCATCTGGAAATGTGGATGGTCTTCCAGGATCGGAAGAACTAGTTTTGATTTGGTGAGACTGGTTTCCATAACTTGCTACCTATATTAGGAGTGGTCCTGGGGGTGTTATAGGATAACTAGTGTCTGAGGGAACTGCTTGTGTGGTTTCTGGTTAGCTAAAATTGCAAACAAAGGTGTTCGTTCACTGGTTTGCTGTGCCTTTAGTGGAGGCCTGCATCTTGAAGCAATTCACCCTGACCGACTGTCTCAGCAGTGCCCTAGAAATCTGCTATATTATACCACTCTACCCCAGAGCTTTGGCAATGCATGGTGTGACCAGCTCTACAGGGATAGGTCTTACACATTAGAGCCACCTGGCACCCCAGTTACTGAGTGCACTGCCAGCCAGGACCAGCCCTCTCCAGGTGCTACAAGGGCTGATGAATACACACTATCAGTCAGCCTTCAGTCACAGAGTGTCAAAGAGTCTGCCACAGCCAGCCTATCCCATACAAGTCTCACCTGTTGGTTTAGGGTTTGTCTGTCTTCCTGCAGATTCTTCAGGGAAATATTTGCAGAGTCTAGGAGTGACTGTGACTCCACATTCCAGGATCTCTGCAAGATAAGAGTATTCATGCTGCAGATATGCTTTCGGAACAGTAGTTAAAAGCCACTGCTGGGACTTGGGAGTCAACCAAGGGTCCTGGATAACTGGAGAGCTGGTGGTGTAACCAAATTGCTGCCAGAGGCAGCAGAGGAACCCATATAACTGACAGCTCTTGTTAGGCAACTTCCTGCCTTTAGAGAGAAGCCAAAGCATGTGAGCATTCAGAGGAGCAAGCAGGTTGGCCATTGTAGGGACAGATACCTTTCTGCAGTGGCCTTTCTGTACACTGGATCATCCCCCCCAAACAGGAGTCAGCTTGTCACAGAATCTGGGGTGTGGATCAGAACATCCCACCTGGGACCTGGCACTGCCTCCCCTTAGTGCAGGAGTCATTAAGGAGCACAAGGAGGAGTCAGGCTCATCTTGCTCAGCCCTCAAGAGACCACTCCACAGGTTTAACCAGCTCCAGGTGCTCTCCCTGGAAGCTGCACTTGGACACCAGCCCTAGCCTTGAGGATCATCTACCCCTGCTGTCCACAAAGCCTGCTAGAACCTACCGCTGCCTCTCTGGCCTCTTCCAGCTTCTGTTTCAGAGCCTGCTCATCCTCCTGATTCCGCTGCAGGGCCTTGAGTTTCTCGCTGGTTGCCATGTACAGATCATGATAAAGCTGCTCCTCCTGGAAGACATTCCACCCCCAAGCTAACACTCAGCGGGTGAGTAGAATTGCCTCTCACAGGCATAGCATGGGCAGGGCTAGAGCCAACTCAGATCAGGAAAGCCAGACAAGTGGAACAACTCATCATCTTCCCCCAGGGACACGGGAACCAGGCTCAGCCTGGGAAGGGTAAATCTTCTTTGTCCAGAAGCAGTTCCCAGGACATGTGCATCTCCATTAGTCTCAACAGCTGAAAGTTCCCCCCAGGTGCTGTCCCTCCCTCACCAACCTTTTTGGCCCTGGGATGCGGCCACCCTGTCCCACCCACGGGCTGCAGACGTGCTCACTTGCACCTTCCCTCTTTGAAGGGCTGGCGGTCAGTGGTGCAGTCAGGCAAGCATAATTGGGAGATCAGGAACAAAGGCTGCTGCCCCTCTCCAACGTGCCAAGAGCCAGCCCAACCAGGCACGTGATTAGGTCAGCCAGTGCTGAAGCAGCAGGCAACCATGGGCCCAGACTGCATCAGCTCTGAACGCAAAGATCCCCACTCAACCCACATCACTTCTGCTCCAGTTACCCCCAAAGGGACTTTGCGTACTTTGGGTGGCCTGTTGATCAGGAATGTTGGAGTCCGTGTGCTAGCAGCAGTGCAGGAGTCAGAACAGCTCTAGCCAGGGAGAGCTCGAGACAGGGCTCAGCGCTTCCCGGCAGCAGACCTAGCAGGGGTACTGGACTCACCCCACAATACTGCAGAGCCACTAACTAGCAAAGGGACTTGTATGGCCCCCACCTCTGCAGGAAGTGAGTACCTCAAAACCTTGAGTATCTCTCCTGTGAGGTAAGAAGGGCTGTTGACCCTGACAGCTAGAAATCGGAGGAATGGAGAGGGTGACTTGCCAAGCACCCCTTTGCCTGACTGCAATCACAGGCTCTGCTATCTAGTGCTATTAACTGGTAGGCAACAGGGCAAATTGGACCCCCTCAGCCAGAGGGGAGGTAAGCACAGCTGACAGTGACACCTGCTATTGTCCTCTGCTTGGGGGGCATCCCACTGCAACCCCAAACACACGTGATTTTCTCTTACTGCTTTGGGGTGGATGACATCAGTCTGCGTGAGCACATCTCTCTGCTCTGCTGGTCCAGGAGGAGGAAGTGGCCCCCGGCTCTGCTGCCAATCCCGCAGCTGGCACGAGAGGGCTTCAATGATGATAAGCGTGCTCTCCAGTCTGCCCTCCAGCTCAGCACGGGACAGGGAGCTCAGGTGCTCTCGGGAGCAGCTGGTGGCAAGAAAAGACATTGGTGAGGGGCTTCAGGAGCCCAGACCCCCTGAACTACAGAAATGTCTCCATTCAAGAACACTGGCTAGTCCCAGGGACCTGGGGATGTAAGGCTAAGGCCTTTTCCTACAGGCATATTGTAAGGGCACACAGCCATAGAACAGCAGCCATTTGCCAAGAAGCAGAAAGTCACCACCTCACATCACATTTACCTTATGTTAAAACAATGCCATATTAGGCTGTTAAGGAGCTCCTGTGCTAACAGCACCCACTGTCATCACATAAACACAGATCTTAAGATGGGCAAAGAAAACATAATTTGACAGCATTCTGTCTGGCAAGAGACCAAATAGTTGTGCTTGTGAAATCCTCATTTCTTTATTTCATCTTTTCTGGTTCACAATTCTTTATTACAAGTCTGTATGAATCTGTCTGGCTCTGATTGTTACTTAATTAGTGTTGCTTGTTGTAAAATATGGTGGTGGGGTATGATTGTTTAGAACATTGTTAGTGTTAGGTTGGTAAAATTCCAGTAAAGTGATTGGCTATGGTATAGCTAAGGAGGACTCAAGATTCACTGCTTAAATAGGGTCAGAGAGACCACAGCAAGAACAGAAGAGTGAGGAGGAAAGACCTGGAAGAACTTACCTCTAAGACACAGCCTAAGATTAAATTTGCTAAGAAGCCTCTGCACGACTGATGTGCAGCAACCGGGATCAGACAAGACTGACTTTGCCTGGTCAACAGGGGGAGTCTGCTTGCCTGATCAGTGTCAGGGAACATAGCACCATATGCTTAGCATGTGTATTCTGCTTGGTAATTGATAGTAAAGAAAGGCAAAGGCTGTTAGTGTGTGAGGCTCTTTCACTGCAAACCTACAAAGACTACAAGCTGAACCCTAGGTATTGGGTGAGGGTAAATATCTGAATTAAGAGGGTTCATAAAGTACATCAGGCCCATGCTGGCACAGCAAGAATTAACCTCTCTCTTTTAGCAGAGGAGGTCACACTCTCAGCTGGGCATGTTCTAGGTGGAGCCAGCACATAAATGGCAGCCAGTACCTGGACACAGGATGTTGTGGAGGGACCAGAGTCACAGAAGCTGACAACTCCAGGGACTCTGGTAGGAAGTGACCCAGGCAGGCTTTACAGAGAACAGGTTACAAAACTGGACCAATGTTCCATGTGTTTGGGTAGGATCCCGGCTGACCCTTGGGTTGGGACCTGGTGGTGAGGGCAGGCCTGGGTTTGCTATCTTGGCCACCACCTAACACTGGGGTGATCACCCAGCTCATTACTGCTGACTCTGGCCACTGGGCTGTCCTTCACATTCAGCTGCTGAGCTGTGATGCACCTCTTCATCTCCCCTCCCTCCCAGGGGTTATGGGGAATATTAGCCCTGTGCCTTGAGCCCTAGACATTGGGAAGAGGTGGGTGCACCTAGCGGGTGAGAGAAACAGGATTTGTGCAGCTAACAGGGACACTTACTGCCAGAGCAGAGAATCCGTTTCTGCAGCACTGTCCTTTGCACAGACAGGCCATTCTGCGGAGGTATTCATGCTCTTCTCCAGCACTACTGGGGGAGTCATCCAGGTCCCCGCAGACCGTGTGAAGACTGGGGTGACACTTGTCCCTGCATCTTGCTGCAGAGATGGAAGCGGAAGGCTTTGCCTCAGGGACTCCAACACAGAGGTGTGCATGTTTTTCTCCAGCCACTCCAGTGGGGTCAACCAGAAGATGGGTGTAATATGGGTGGTATCAATCTCAGAGGTTCCCTGCAGCCTCTCAATAGCCTGGCTGCCCTGAAGGAGACAGAGGAATATAGCAGTGCCCTGCCTATCCCAGGGGGAGTAGGACCAGGAAGTTGTGGCAATGGCCAGCCACCCTGCCGGTGACTGAAGGGGAGGCTTCTGTCTACGAGGCTTTTAAAAAAAGGCAAGCAGTCTTGTAGCACCTTAAAAACTAAATTTTATGCATTAGGTAATGAGCTTTCACAGATAAGACCAAATGTATCAGATTCTGGAGCAAAAATGAGAAAACAGGGTGTGTGCACAAGCATTATATTATATACATATGTATATAAATGTACCTGATGAAGTGGGTCTTTACCCACAAAAGCTTATGGCCTGATATACCCGTTAGTCTACATGGTGCCAGCAGGACTCCTTGTTGTTTTTGCAGATACAGACTAACATGGCTACCCACTTGAGATTTTTATATCTATAGCAGGAGGGAAGAAAAAAAGTGGAGAGAAATCACCTATCGCTAACCCGGCCTGTGGAATGAGTAAATCAAGTTAAACAGGATGGCTGTCATTCCTGCAGATATCACAGGTAAGGAAATTGCCTTTGTAATGCATAAGAGATCATTGAAATTGCTGTGAAGCCCCAGGTTAAATGTGTCAAACTTGCAAATCAATTCCCATTCAGATGTCTCCCTTTGTAGCAAGATTGTTACTGTAAGGGCCATCATTGTACGTCGCACAAGATTAAAGAGTTCCCCCGCGGGTTTATGGTGTGTTCCGGTTCCTGGCCATTCATCCTTTAGCCCAGGGGCTGTCCAGTCTGTGCCCTGTACATGGCAGGGGGCACTGCCGGCATGTATCGCATTAGGGGATGCGCAGGGATTGCCCCGATGGTGTCCCTAGCACAGATGCGTGGGCAGAACTGGCAACAGGGTCCGCGGGAGAGGCCGGTAGCTGCCGCACGGTGTGCAGCTGCCAGCATTGCCGGGGGGCGGGGCGGGGCGGCTGCCTGTACGAGAGACCCCGTCACCCCCGGAGCCTTCAGCTGAGAGCCACGTGCTGGGGACCTGCGACCAGCCCGGGAACGCGATGCTGCGCTCTGCGGGGGCGCCCCGCAGGCTGCGGCCGTGGGAACCGGCACTCTCCGGCCCCTCCGCCTGCGGGGGCCGCAGCTGGCCCCGCCCCACGGGCGCCCCGCTGCCTCACTCCCGCTCCAGGCGCCGCAGAAGCGGGTCTGGCCCCCGCGGGCGGCACCCAACGGCCTCGCTGCCCCCCGGCGCTACGGCCCGTTCAGACCCGCCCCACACGGGCCCGGGACACGGCGGGCGGGGGAGAGAGGAGCTGCCGTTTTCCCTCGGGCTGCACCGGCCGCGGCCCGCAGAGCCGACCGAAGCAGGCGGGGGCCCGGCCCGGCAGACGCGCCCGGCGGCCGCACACCCACCTCCCCCGCGGGGGGCCCGGCAGCCTCCATAGCGCCGCAAAGCTCCGGCCAGCTGCGCGCGCGCCCTCAGCCGCCTTTTGAATGGAGCGCGCGATGGCCATTGGCGGCGACAGGCAGCGACGTCACGGCGCGGCGAGGGGCGGGGCTCCCAGATGGCCTCCGTGAAGCAGGGCGGTGCGCGCTCGGGTGCATCGCGCATGCTCAGTAAGGCTGGTGAAGCTGCTGCCCTTCGCTGTGCCTCCACTTCTGGTCTGGCGGCTGCTGCTGGCGGGGGCCGATAAGGGACAGCGCGCGGCGGGGCGGGGCGGGGTTCCAGCCGTTGCCCGCGAGGGGGGCCGGGATTAGTGGTCTCCCGCCCCGTACGGGCTCCGCGGGGCAATGTCCGACGAGCGGCCGGGCCGGGCAGCGCAGGCACAGGGCACGCGCAGCCCGTGCGCCGGGGCGGGTCTCCGTGACCTCCCGCTCCCCACAGCGCCGGCCCCGCGCCCGGCACTTCCTGCTTCCGGCCGGCCTGGTTCCGCTGCCGCTCCTGCCATGAGCGCCCCGGGTAGGGGAGCCCGGAGCCTGCGGCGGGGAGCGGGGAGCGGGGTCCGGCCGCCGGCGGGCGAAGGCGGGGCAGGGGGTCCCGCCGCCGGGGGTGGGGTATGAAGGCTGCCAAGCCAGGGGCCCCCGGGGGCAGTACGAGAGCTCGCCCCCGGCGAGGGGGCAGTTTGAGCAGCTGGTGTCTCGCCCTGGCCTCCTCTCCTGCCCCCTTGTGAGGAGCGTGCAGCAGGGTTACGCCCTGAATACGGACGTTCCCTGAGTTCCTTACTGGCCGTCTCCATGCTCTGTGCTCTGCGGTGGGGCAGCGCGGCCCCTTGGGACTCCGGCTGCCCGAAGCCGGGGTCTCCCTTCTTGGCTTCTGTGATGCCATGTGCGTTATTTTGCTCAGCAGGGCTCAGCAGGGAGAAGATAGCGGCTTTCACCAAAAAACAGGAGAGTGACTTACTGTTCAGACTTGCCCAGAATGTTGCAGCCACCAGTGGCTCGCTACAGGTGTGTCTCAGTCGGCAAGTGGCACAGGACGCGGTGCATGTATTCCAGCATGCTGTGCCTGCTGAAGGCAAGCCTGTCACTAACCAGAAAAAGTCAGGTAAGGAAATTCCCTGCAAGCTTGACACTGCTCAGATAGGCTCTTCCTTTACTGATCTTAAAATCTCTTAGACCTATGGTGGCATAAATATATACACTAGTTTACATGTACCACAGATGTTGGCATGTTTTAAGCTGCCTTTTCATTCTGAAATCTCTCCTGGAAGACTTCATACTGAGTTTCTACTCTGTTATCCCTGCTCCTTATGATTGTGGAAACAGGGACTGGTATACAAAATGCTGTGAGGTTGAAATTAGACAGAAATGGCACTCTTCCAAAGATTGGAAATAACATTGGTCTGAAGCCTGGAATTGTAGGCAGATTTGGAGCAGTTGCAAAAAAGCTGTGCTCAGTCACTGGACCTGGTTTAAGACAGTAGATCAGCAGTGGGCAACCTGGGCTGCATGAGTGGCCCTCTCTCATCTCAGTGGGCCACGAGATTGTCACAATCATGATGGTCTCCTGCAACAGGGTAGTTTTGCTAACTGTGCTTGTATGACTAGAATTTGCAGGGGTGCCACCTGAGCCATAGCAGCACTTTGGTTGGATGCAGAAGAAGCTCCTAGTTTTTACAATCAGGAGTGTGCAATCAGCAGGCCCCTACTTCACATGCCCTTGCTTTATGTGCATGTCATTTTAGTAATACTAGTAGAGGAAAAACTAAGTGGATGGAACCAGCAGAATCTGGCAACCCTGTACACAGACAATGGTCAACAAAGTGTCTTGCAGGCCACACCTAGAACTCCAAGAGAAACAGGCTGCCAGCCACTACAGCAGATAGTAAATGTCTTTTCGCATTTGAAGGTTTATAAGTAAACTGATATATTTCTAAACTGTGGCCCAACCTATAATGGATTTGGGAGGCATGGAGACATTCTTCTGAGCCTGTGCTCCAGGGGAAATCTGTGTGGGAGGGGGGAACCCTCCATACAATATTTCAATATGCTACACATTTCATTTATCAAAATAATGCATTATAATCATGCTGCTGTCAATTAATTTAGTAACTTGTTTAAATTACAATGCAATGTATAGAAAATGAGCCAAGGTCCCCTACCCTTAGCAGTGATTTATCTTTACTAGGAGCACAACCCCTGCCTGTGCTGGCAGAGAGGAGCACCTGACCACTCTCACAGCTTCCCTTTGCTTCCCCAGCAGAATTCATGTTAATGTAGAACATAAATCTGCAGAGTTTTCACCCTTACCCTTAGTTCTTGGGAATATCAGCTCTGTGATGGTGCTGAAACAGTCCTTTTCAGCTTTGCTTTTAATAATCCTTAGCTAGCACTTTTCGTCTTTCAAGCACCTTAATATCCTTTCAACAGTCTGTTAGCAGATATATATGGTATCTTTCGTAGTTAGGGAAACAGATAGAGACATCAAGTCACTGTCACAGGTCAAGGCACCTGCACCTGTGCTCCTCTTTCTTGGTCCAGTGCTGGCATCCACCCTAGGCTGCTGGCTCCTTAGCCACCATCTCTCTTGGGCAGAGAGCATCAGCCTTCAACAAGGGCTCTGGTAGGGGTCAGCCCTTCAAATCCCACCATCTGGATTTGTTGTGGTTACAAGTTCAAAATAGCTTTCACTCAGCACTATCGTCCCTGTGAATAGCTCAGCCTTTCCTTTAGACAGCTTGGGCCTTTGATCTTCTGATTCTGAGAAAAGGTAATTGGCACACAGCGGTTCTCTCTCAGGGTGCAACTTCAAGAGGTTAATGTTGTTGCACAACTGGAAGTGGAAATTTGCATTCGTCTCCTTCAGGAGATTTCCCAGGCCATGCACTCAATACTGATCGTCCAAAAGTCCATTCTTGTCTGCCCTATTGTTCAGTACAGCCCTTCGCTTCTCCAGGCTCATGATGATGCATAAATCATTCATTTGATATAAAGGACACTAAAGATACTTAAACTCAATGAGGATTTGGTTGATCAGGTGAGGGTCACTGGCACAGCCGGGGTAGAAGTCCTTGATCATGGTGTGTGAATTTTGGGGGTTTATTCAGTACTGTAAAAGAGTGAGACCAAACAGCTCCATACAAATCTTGTGTATAAATACAGCCTGTGCAAATCTGCATAGAGCTGGTCAGGGTAACTCTTGTTCCTTTACTGCCTTTCAGGGAGATGTTGGATCTTCTCATGTCTGAATGTGATGCGTTTGCCTGTCATGAAGAAGTTTAACATTGAAGAGTTTGAGTTCAGCCAAGCACATCTCTTCTTCTGGGATAAGGTAGGGCAGTGCTGGCCATGGACTCTTCTTAAGGGGAGTTCTGTCCACGCAACCAGCACTGGCCATCTGCTTTGCCTCTACACGGGAGGTCAGGCTTTTCTAAGCTGCCCTGGAGAGACTGAAAACAATATTTGGAAGTCCTTCACAAATACAGTTTTTAGATAAGGGGGGAACCAGTGTTTCTGGACTGAGAGGAGAACGTCAGGGTTTTTAAAAGAAATAATTTGTTCGGAAGTGTGACTTCCACAAGATGTTTGTTTTCTCAAGGATCCTTGCAGGAGGGTAGATAGGAGCAACTTTGCTGTTTTCCACTAAAGCTGTCTCAGTCTCAGGCCCTGACAAACTGCTAAAAGCCAACTGCCTTGTTCATTTTCAACAATGGGTGCTTAAGAGCAGCTAGTACTAGTAACTGAGAAATGATTCATGTCCCATTTTCTTTTTCCTGAATACTAACTCACTTTCACCCTTATCCGTCCACACAAACTAGGTTTACAAGCGAGACTAGGTACTAGAAATGTGCCTACATAATTATATCTAGAGTAGTAGAGAAGGTAAGAACACATAATGAAAGGGGACAGCATAGGTTTGTTTGTTTGTTTGTTTTCAGTGAGCTTTGCAAAGATGCACATACATACAGGAATGGAATAACATATGCTTTGTTCCAAGCAAAGATTGTTGCCCTATCTGTCCTCTTCCAGGTTGAACGCTGCTACTATTTTTTAAATGCCTTTGTGGAAACAGCTCAGAACAACGAGCCTATAGAAGACAGGTTGGTGCAGGTCCTGCTTTCCAATCCCACCAATGATGGAGGACAGTGGGACATGCTGGTGAATATTGTTGGTAAGAGAACCAGTGGCAGAAAGGGCTTCCTGAAACTGTACTCTTGGCTGAAAGATCTGGAATGACATAACTAATGTTTACAGCTGGATCCAGGCCTGCCGATCGGAGGAAGAAAAGGGGGGCAGTTGCTGGGGGGCCCAGCATTTCAAAGAGGCCTGGAGCGCCAGCTGCCAAAGTAGCAGTGGGGGCAACTGGACTTTGGGCCCCTTTGAAACGTCGCAATGGGAGCACTGTATCATCACTCTATGCATGGCTCTGAGAGAGCGTGGAGGGGCCTGGGGGTAGGACTGACTGCCCTGAGCCTCGCCCACTTCCCCCTTGGCTCTGCACCTTCTGGGGCAGGGAGCCACCCACCTTGCCCCTGGCTCATGGTGGCTGTCAGCCTTGCTGACTGATTCCTACAGACATCAGAGATGGTACAGTATTGTGCACTGTATGAAAACTTGAATGAATAGTATTAATAGTTCCATTAATCGCTGCAATCCAGTGATAGTAAAGGACAAATAATCCATTTGAAATAGTAACAGAATTCCCACACCAGTCATTTGCTGTACACCTGGTGCGATTCATAACACACTAGTGGTTCTCTTGCTTGATTGACTAGAACAACTTGCATAAAGGCTGCCGATGCTACAGCAATTGAGGTGAAAGGTGCTAATCAGCTGTAACAAATAAGGCCTCAAATGGAAAGATGAATAGACCTTTGCAGTGTCACACTGGTTTCTCCACACTGCAGCCTTTCTCCCTCCTTTCAAAACCTAGCTGGAAATGCTTTTCCCAACCTCTAGAAGGAAGCAGTTCATATCATTTTCAGAGAAGGTGCATCTTGGCATTCTCACTGAGTTTGTGCTATTTCTGTATTCCTCCCTCTCCACAAAGACTCAAGTTTGTTTTTAATGATGAAGACTTTGTGTAACACAGCAATCTAACTTGAAAAATTGCCAGGTCAACTAAGGCAAAACCAAAGGAAAGCATATTAAGGGCAACTTAATCTTGGATTCAAGACAGGGTTCTTAATGCTCCAGGCATATTATTTGTTCAGTTTATGTCCCCTTAAAACTACTGCAACAAACCACAAATGTCATATACTACTTGAGTGTTGGGCTATCCTCTGCCATTAACTCCCTTCTTACAGCTTTGACTAGCTAAATCAAAGTGGAGTCCAACTGAACTAGCATTAACTTTCTTTAGCAGGTAAACACTGGCTGGAGAGACTAAAGGTGGGACCAAATTTCTGCACTTAGTTATTCATTAATCGAGTAGTTTAATTTGTAAGGCACAGAGCTTACCCAGAAACTTATTATAGCCGTCCTGTGGGCATTGTGCCAGTACTTAGTCATAGACGGCTTGAGCTCTTGTGTATGTGTGTTAAACAAAATGCATGTTGGTGTTTGTATCATCACTGTCTTCCATCTGAAACAAACTTCTGCTTCGCTGTGCCAGCAGGGTGTCTCCCTCAACGAGATACCTGGTGAACAGACTCTGTAAACTGCCCTTGCATCACAATTGCTAGGAAACCACATAAGTCTGGCAATGAGTGTTAACCCCATGGAGTGCCTCTCCTATCTCCCTATGAAATAGCAGGTGTGCCACATGCCCTGAAGGTTTAAGGGGCTGGGGGGTGGCTGTTATGCCCAAAGGAAGAAGCGAGTTCTGAAATGAAGTGGGCTGGTGGGTCAGGTACAGAATGCCAGGCCAGCAACCCTGCTGTTTCATAACACATTTACTCAAAATTTGCTGGTAAATTTCTAACACTTACCCCCTCTGAGCAGCCCCTGCACTCTGGGCTCTCTTCTTACAGCAGGCCTAGACTAGTGAAAAAAGTCAACCTAAGATACGCAACTCCAGCTACAAGAATAGCTAGGTGGAGTTGATGTGCCTTAGGTTGACTTTCGCTGCCCCTCTCCACACACCGCAGGCGGTTGATGCAAAATATTCTCCTATCAACGTCCATTACACTTTGCACCTACGAGGAGTACCGGGATTGATGGGGATACCCTGAATGTTTGATTTAGTGGGTCCCTGCTAGCTGTACTAACTCGAGCCCCAGAAGATCAACCTCCAGAGCCTCACTCTTCCTGTAAGTCTAGACGTGCCCTTTTTGTACACGGCCTGTGGTAGGACCAGGCTATATGGGGCACTCAGACACGTGTGAAATTGGACAGTCTCCTGATTATGAAGTAACAGAGAGGAAGCCGTGCTAGTCTATACACTATCAAAACAAAAAGCAGTCAAGTAGCACTTTAAAGACTAGCAAAATAGTTTATTGGGTGAGCTTTCGTGGGAGAGCCCCACTTCTTCAGACGAAGCTGGATGACTCCCTTATGCTTCAGTGAGTGGGCCTACTCCACACAGACTGGAGTTGCCTTCACTTATACCTGTGTGTAATGTTTTTGGTGCACAAGGTGAAAGAAAGCATGTTGGCTGTCAGAGCGCAGGGTGTCTATAGGGCTAGCAGGGAAACGGTTCTTGCAAGCTGGAATATGGATGAGACAAAACAAATATGGAACTCCTCTGGGCCAGCTTTACAAGGCTGCTGCTCAGCGTAGGGCTGCTCTCCACAGGGAATATTAACCAGGATATAACTGGAGTCAGAGGTTGAACCGTTGCTTGACCTCATACCAACTGCACCAGTACTATAAGCTTGTCTGGTAATGAATGGTTGAAATCAACATAAACTGCACAAAAATACTGTTTTCTGCAGTGCTGTGACTGTCTTTACTTGTTTTTTCTTGCCTTGTCTTGCAAAGACTTGCTGCAGAAAGGAGACTGTTTCTTAGTCTGTAAACTGTGTGTTCAGGGATGATGTGCCTTTATTCATCTAATGCCTAGGTGCACTATTGCAATGTAAATATTAATCTGACTGTTACAACTCTGTATTTGCAAATGCAAAGCTACATCTCAGAGCTTTGAGGATAAGGCACCTTTTCTGTTACCATGGAGAGAGGAAGGTTAGGAAGTTGGTCCCCTCATCTTATAAGACAAAATACTTGGAGTAGCACATAGGAGTTTGACACGTTTTTGGGAAACTGGTTTGGTAGCTTCTAATGAGAGTCAAATTCCTGGTGAAAGAGCATCTGAAGTAGTGATAATTAGCTGAGGAGCAATAGGTTTACAAATGGCAGGTTGTTGTCTCTGCTCCCTTAGGGACTCTATCTTAGTGGGGAACCTGGTTGAATATACACTTTGCAAACAGAGTAGAAGACCCCGACACAAACACAACTTTTGGTTTGTTCTGACTCTTGATGAAGAAACCTCTGTCACAAGCGATCTGCATAAAAGCCAGGGGAGTGAAGGCTTCATTTGGGTCAGGGGTCTGCACCATGTGGCTCCAGAGCCCCATGTGGCTCTTTTAGGACTTCTTTGTGGGTGTTGACACTATAATTCCAAAGTGTTTTTTAAAAAAAAAAAAAGCCATCCTAATTATTTTCTATAAACAGTGAATGCTCTGCAGTAAACACGTATCCCATTAAAAATCATAGCGTGTGCGCTGTTCTTAAAATGGGAGTGTTACAAAAAGTATGGTTTGACGTTATTCATTAAGGGCCGTCTCATATTCACATGCATTGCGGCTCTTGAATTATTGGGGTTTTTTTTTTGTTTTTTTGGTTTTTTTTACTGAATTAAAAATAAAAAGGCTGCTCTTGCTGTATTGGTTGTCAACCCCTGATCTGGGTTGAACAGATTTAAGCGCTGGCTATAGAGAGAGACAACAGCATCAGTCAGAGAGACAGGGTGGGTGAGGGAATATCTTTTGTTGGACTTGCTTCAGATGGGGAGACATATAGAACTCTCCTTTGTGGCTGGGAAAAGTATGCTGAGTTGCACAGCTCAGTGCAAGGTGGAACATTGGTTTGGCTGTGAGCCTGGGACTCTTTCCTAGACCAAAACAAGAGCTCTGTGTGGCTTGGAAATTTCTCTCTCACCAGCTGATTCTGGTGCAATAAGATATTACTTCACCTACCTTGTCCTGCTAATATCCTGGGACTGACACAGCTCCAGTTACACTGCCCACAAGATTAACAATTAACAGAAAACAGTTGTCAATTTTTTTCTTCTAGAAAAACATGGAGTTATCCCCAAGAAAAATTTCCCTGAATCTCACTCTGCAGAGGCCTCCGGAAAGATGAATGAGATTCTGAATCACAAGGTAAAGGGTCTGAAATTGTGCTAAAATTCAGTGGTTAGAGAAATGTGACGAAACCATAAGCCCCAGAGGTTTCTGGCCAGCTTGCTTTTCTTTATTGATTAGAATATTAAGAGCCAGTCTGGGCACTCCCTTGTTTCCATATGTTGTTGTATTTGTAAGGATTGAAAGGTGAAGGGATGGTCCTAAAAGGCTGAGAAAGGAAAAGGAAGTAGGTGCATGAATAGCTGCTGCTTACAGGGGTTGATGTTCTTGCTTTCAGACAGTAGCTTGAAAATGGCCTCTGCAGCAGTTTTTACAATGGTCTTTATAGCTGTAATTCTCAAAGGCAAAATTCTACCTATGTGGCTGGCAAAAGATCTTTCTGCAAACCTCATGCAGCCACAGAGAGCTCATTTTCTCCTTGCCCTCCACCACGATGCCAAGGCTCTGAAGCTGCCGATTGTCAATGGTGGTGGTTCAGATATTCACATACAGATTTTAAAACTACAGAACTAAGAAAGGAACCAAAAGCAGTTTGCAGTAGAAAAGGATGCAAGCCATACTGAAGTGATGTGACAAATTTATAAGCAGGTGTAGGCACCCAGAGAAGGACCTGAATTCGTGGTGGCAAAAAATGAAATGGCAGCCAAAGCTTTCCACTGCAAGCTTTGCTTGGCAATTTGTCTCCATGATCAAGGGACAACCCTCCCCAGAAATCTGTACTGCGAGTAGGTAAACACATGTGTGGGCTGAAATGGATCAGAAGTTAAGTGGCAAGGCCATCCTTGGGCAAATGCGGAATACTAGGGCACTGCTAAATTTGGGCCACTACCACCCTCCAAATTAAGTAGTGCTCTGTGCTGCATCTGGCTAGTGCCCACTTAAGCACCCCCAACTCCAAGCCACCACTCTGCCTCCCAGCTCCAGTGGCTGAATTGCACAGCCCCCCACACTCTGCTCTGACCACCCCCCGGTCCTGGTGGCCCCTGGCTCCTTGCTCCACCTATTGGTGCAATCTCACCCTCCTGGCCCACATCTCTAGGGGGCCCCACCCCTTCCCATTCTGCCTGTTTCTACACAGCACTCCTTCCATACCTGCCCTGCTGAGTTGCCTCCTGCTTCCTGCGGGGGGATGGGGATGCAGATACTCCAGCTGTGTAGGGCACCCAAATTCATAAGGGTGGCCCTGTTCAGTGGTGGTGTTCAGGGGCTGCCACGTTCCAGTCTTCAGCTTGAATTCTGGTACTCCAACTAGACTGAAAGGGAATCCCATTCAGTGCTGCTGGGTCTCTGGTGACTCCGCTGCCGTTCTTCCCGCTGCAAGAAGACGTTACAGCACATTCATTAGTTAGGAGATAATAGTTGTCCGCAGAGTTACAAAGTATGCAACTGACAGTGTGAGGGTTTAGCTTGTTCCCTGCAAATTTCAGAAATGGAGATGCAAGGTGTGGCATCACCGTGTCACATCACACTGAGCTGTGAGGAGAATGTAGTTCTAGGAAATGCCTGCAGTAGTAAGCTCCAGAGTGGTGAGTGGAGAAGACAGTTCATTTTTATTATTTTTCAGTAGGTTTTGGTGATTCTTTAAAAGTTTGAAAAGGGATGGTTTTAGAGTGTTGTAAAATGTAATATAAAGAACCACCTTTTAATAGCAGAATGAATAGTGTTTTTTTTTCTGTAAACAATCCATTTGTGTTGGGTGCCTGATGGAGATCCATAAAGCAAGTCTTGACTTCCTAACATGTACAAGCTTTGCAAATTGATATGTTTTATGCTCCTATTATAGTGATAAAATGGCTCTCTTTAAACAGATGAGGGAGTACTGTTTGCGACTCAGAAACATGGTAGCAAGTGGGTCAACTAAGGAAGAACTTGATTCTGCAAAGGACGCTATGATAGAGGAGGTAAAATTTATAATCTGATCTTCCCATAGAAGAAGGGAACCACTACAGGTGGCACAAGAACAAGAGTAAGCCAGAATAACCATCTGTAATATGCAATACCAACCCCTGCTATGGTACAGAAACCTCAGTGACCCTCAAGGGTCAGGTACTGTTGAAAGCATTACTAAACTGATGGTTTTAGCCATGTTTTTCTATGTACATTGTTCTTTGTTTTTGGGGTACCGTTGCATATAAACACTAGGGCACATTGTGGAGCAAGGACCCTATACACCAGCTGAGGATTTGCCCCTCAAGGGTGTGATGGAGTGGGAGGAGTGCATGTGTGAGACATAGCCTGGATGTGTGTGAGACAAGCAGAGTAGCTCCCAGTGGCTAAGGATGACCCTGGGGCTATAACCTGGGCTGGCAGGTAACACCTCTGCCCTGAACAAAGAGGAGGGAGGAGCCAAGCTGGGTTTAAATCAGAGGGGCCAGTTAGAAGCTGGAGGGAAGAGGGAGCTGGAAGGCAGCTAGCCAGGTGAAGAGGAAGCTACACCCCAGAGGGGCACCCTTCGGGCTCCTCTCCCCAGGACAAGTTAAAATGACTGTCTGACTGCTGCACTGACTCTTCTGTAAGAAACTGGGCCTCTGTCGCCTAATAAACTTCCTATTCTACCTGCTGAGTAAAAGTCACTCCTGCCTGCGGACGGGGTGCAGTGCATGGGGACCCCTGAACCCCTTCTCACAGGGATAGTTCAGAGACTATAAATCCCAGACTTTCATTCTTAATGGAGACCAAAAGAGGTACAGCCTGGCTTCAGTAACAGGGCCAGAGGAAATGGAAATTACATTCTGAATACCCATGTTAAACTTAGTGTTTTTGCTGAAATTCCCCACAAGAGAGCAGAAGAGCATTGGGAAAGGAAGTTCAGTTTCTCATACCATAACACATGGAAAAACCCTTTATGTTAAATAGGCAACATTGAACTCTCTTTGCCACGTAGAAAAAGAACTCATTTTCTTTTCCTAAGCGAAGCTATCCGAGTACCTCTCTGCATTAATTTATTATAAACCTAATATGCAAGCATGTAACGCTATAATGTGTGTTGTCTGGCGCTCGCTTCTTATGGCTTGAAGGTTAATACTTTGCCTTGCTGTATGCTTGGCTTAAGTGCAAAAGATACAATAGTCTATATTCATCATCTTCTGTTCTCCAGTAGTTTGATGTTCAAACAGTTATGCATTAGAAGCAGCAAACTTACTGCCCGAGGTATGTTAAGATTGGGGTATATGGCCATGTGTATGTTTGTCTAAAACCAGAGGCACTCATGGAGAAGTTTATAGGTGGAACAGACACACTGGGTCATCTTGTACTGGCTCTGTTAGCGGAATCTCCTTTTCGTTCCCCACTACTCAGCAAACGTCTCAAAAGCTCCCTATGAAATTACGGTTTTCTATACTTTGTATAACTGAGCCGTGTGTTCTTCTCTCTGGTACTATTACTGTAATTCATGCACAGATCCACATTTCACTATCCCCAGTTCTGAGGCTGAACATAGAGACGTAGCAAAACTGGCATGACACTGTATTCTTTACATTTTGTATGTTAAAACAAACCCCTTTATGTTCCATGAAATGTGCCACAGCAGGGGAAAATGACATCTTACCTTATTGATTCTACTTTTCCTTACATTGCAAATGACTTTTTGTAGTTTAATATTCATCATCATGATTTCTGTCTTTAGGCTTTGCATGCACAAATATATTTGAGGATTTAATTGCAGAGTTAACATGGAAGGCCGTGGTTAATTCAGATAAGGCAGAGACATAAGAGTTACATTTTGCATTTGCTTTGTTTAGAAACTCCATGTTTTTAGCACTGGAAACTGGAAGCTAGACTCATTCATAGCTCAATAATTGGTCTGAATCTGGAGACTGTTTGCAGGTTTTCTTAATCTGTTTCTTCCTCTGAGTTCACCCCTGTTCTTATTGAAAGATTTGACTGGCTAACTGCCACTTACAGTGTATATTCTTTTAGTAAATGTTGGAATTAGCATTGCTGGCTGCCCCATCATACTGTAAACCTGCAAAAGCAATTCAGTTTCACAGGTGAACTGGTATTGTCTTGCTTCACTTGTTCATATGCTTTTATCCGTATGTTAGCATTCAAGTTTTGTTTGAGACAAACCAGATTTATTCACCATTTGTCTTCACTGAGTTAAAATGCAAATTTCGGACTTAATTTATTTATTGTGGACACCAAACCTTTGTTTGCAGCTGAGCAGTTAGTGAATATTGAATCTCTTGCACTCCAGTAGAAATGAATCCCTTAAAAACAGCATGTAGTAGGTCATTGGATTTCATTTGAATTTTTCTGGCTTCAGGGCTTTCTTTTTGTAGGTTCTGCCTTACCAGGATCAGCCCTTTTCTTCCTTGCCTATTTTTGTTTTAAATAAAAAGCCTCTATACCGTTACGTAGCCTGGTAGTTGTCACTGGAGTGATGTAAAGCTCTGTTTAGTCGAATGAGCTTCCCCTGGGTGTTGGAAGAGGAAGCTGTAGAGATGAGAGGTGGTCTGTGGTGGGTGTGGTGACAAACAAGCCCGGAAGACTAGTTCAGGCAACTTTGCTCTTGCTAATAGGAGACTTTTGTCTCCATCACTTTTCCTTCCTTCTGTTGAAACCGTTTTGCCTGTTGGTCTCCTTTTGGCACTTTCCATTGACCTGTTTTATTTCTGTAGTTTGGTGCGATAAGAAATGGTGCCATCTGAGGTAATGGGGGATGTGCACCGACAAATGTTAGCTTTGTGAAAACACAGCCTTTGTGAGAAACAGCCATGTGCAGGAGGCCAGGGATTTAAATGTTCTCTCAAACCTTTCTTGGAAACATGGTATCTGAAATCTGAGCAAGGGAGAATTTCTTCAATTCAAAACTTGAGTCCAAGCCCTTATTTGCACTTAAGAAATTATTTCTTCTGTTATCCTTGTTAGATTATGTGTTTCTCATGTTGGGGCATTTTTATTTCTATCTTGTATGTAGCCAAAAGCACTGGTGTGCCTGCCACTAGGGCATTCTGTATTTGAGCTCAAAGGTGCCTTTAAAACACTTGCCAGAATGAAGACTTTTAGAAAAAAGTACCTTGCATGACAAGCAAAATTAGGACAAAACAGAACCCTTCTAACCAGTCCCTAGTGTGGTCTTTTCTGTTCCTATGCAGCTTTAAAAGAGGGAATGGGACAAAAAACCCAGAAAGCCCATTAGAAGTGGGGTGCTGCTGCTTGCACTGTCTAACCATTGAATGCAGCCCGAAGCAGCTAGCCATACAAGAGGGAAATGTGATGCTCCCAGAAAGCTGCCTAAAAACAGATATGTCCTGTGTCAAGTGGAGCACTTGTACAGTGGGATAATAGAGAGGAGAACCCCTTGCCTGGCCTCCTTAAAGAGAAGTAGACTTAAACGGACACAGTCCAGCTGAAATCCAGCCAAAGAGCCTTAACTTAATATAAATGAATAGGTGCATGTCAGTTATCCAGCACTAAGTATTTCAAACAGGGATGTCACAAGGTCAACAGGCAGAGCCCGCCATCTGAAGTATACTTAACCATAAATCTCAGCAGTGTTAAATATATTAAAATAGACAAGACGATTATTCTGGGATTTCCAAGGAAAGCAGAAATCCAGGTAATCTCACAGGAGGAAAAGTGGTTAATAGAGGTGTATCATCAGAATAAAAATGTTTCTGTGCATGAATGGCAAGAGAGAGGATTATGGCATCCATAAGACAAGACATGCATTATCAGAGCCCTTTCCCAAACAACATGTGTACGTGCTGGGGATATGGGAGGGTCTTCTGGAAGCTGGCAGCTGGATTGGCTACTTCTGTCAGAAAAGCTAGTGTCCTTATTTTGGTCTTGGACTGTACCTGCTTTTAGGTTCCGTTGCATAGTGTGCATATAGCTTGGCACAGGTTTCACTGCTGTTCTGTGGAGTTCCTAAAGTTACGGATTGGGTAGTGTTTCAGCTAAGCCATTTAGCTCTTTATTGTATCTCATTACCACACCCCTCCAGCTTGGAACTGAATGTATTTGTGCCTGACCTTGAGTTCCTTAGCAAAACCACAGAAAGCTTGAGCCGGGCACTGGTGTTTCAACGGTGGAACTGACCTTCACAGGATCGTTCACATGGTTTAAAGATAAACATTAAGAGCCTGATTCTGCAGGTGGCCCCATCTGAAGATATCTGCTGACTAATGGCATTTCTGTAGCAGGCCTAGTACAGAATTTTGGTGCTTAATCAACAGCCCAAGATAGGGGACTTGGGTGAATTCTGATGCCCATATTGGCTTTTGGTGCAGGTATTCAGAATAGTGAGTGCCTGTCTGGGGAGCCCTCCTGAGACCTTCTCCTGGGAGTTCCGAGATAAGGAGAAGAACTACCACAAGATTGGCCCTGTGACCCCACTGCAATTCTACCAGGAACACATCAAACCACTCTACAACATGGAAGACAAGGTTGGGAGTACAAGAAGTATCTGCTCTTTCTGGAGCCCTTTCTCCTGTTAACGTGCAGCACTGCATGCTGTTGCTGAAGTGGGATGGTTTTGCTCAGACCACTTCCTCTGGGGGATGTGTGAAGCTATAGCTCTCAGTGGAGTCACAGCTGGCCTTGAATTGAGTCCCCTTTCTCTTCTTGCATCCACATCCCTTTTTCTGTTTGTGCTGAACTCCTCACTTGGTTGCATGTGAATTGCTGCTTTCTGTGAGATTAATTATGCTTTAATCATGTTTTTATGCGGCTATAAGATCTCCTGAGTGTCTTAGCCACAGGGGCCCTTGATAATAAAATGTTAATAAAGTTCCCATGCAGAACTTAGGGATATGTGGACCAGCATATGTTGTCTCCTATTGCATTCAATAAACAGCTGAAGTTCCAATGGAAGCAGTCGTCTGCTGCCTGGGATGGTCCACTAGCTGGAGCAGAATTAAAAATAGTTCTAGATGGATAGCAACATTAGCTTGTTTCAGCAAAAACAAGGAGTCCTTTGGCACCTTAAAGACTAACAGTTTTATTTGGGTGTAAACTTTCATGGGCTGCAGCCCACTTCGTCAGATGCATAAAGTAGAAACAACAAGCAGTCCTGTGGTACCTTAGAGACCAGCAAATTTATTAGGTCATGAGCTTTCATGGGTAAAACCACCTGTTCTGAAGAAATAGGTTTTACCCACGAAAGCTCGTGACCTAATAAATTTGTTAGTCTCTAAGGTGCCAGATGTCTGCATGTTTTTTGAAGTTACACACACGGCTACCCCTCTGAGACTTTTTACCACGAAGTGGAAACTTCAGTTTGGCAGAGAGAGATGCATGGAGATGGGAGTGTTAAATTACTATGAGGACTGGTGTTAACTAGGCCAGTTCAGTCAGGCTGAATGGGGCCCACTCTCAAAAGTTAATAAAAATATGGGACTACCAAGAGAGGGAGAATTACGCTTTGTAGTAAGCAAGCTGGTCCCATTCTCGATTTAGACTCAGTCTGATTGTGTCAACTTCGCACATGAATTCTAGCTCTCTAGTCTGGTTTTGGAGTAGTTTTTGCTCAAATAGGGCAACTTTCAGGTCTGTTACTGGGTGTCCAGGGAAGTTGATGTGCTCTTCTGCTGCTTTGTGAATATTACCTTTCTTGATGTCTGATTTGTGCCCATTCATTCTTTTGCATAGAGACAGTCTGATTTGACCAGTTAGATGGCAGAGGGACATTTCTTGCACCCATCACATTAGAAGATGTGCCTGTGAATGATCCCCTATGGTATGGCTGATGTGGTTAGGCCCAATCATGATGTCATTAGGGTAGCTCTGTCAACAGAGTTGGCAGTGGGGTTTGTTGCAGGGAGTAGGTGGACGTGAATATTTGTTCCAGGTTGGGGGTTACTGATTTCTTTAGTCTTCCCTTGATTTGTAATTTAAGTAGTGGTGTCTTATTGCTGGCAGATTTGTCTCGTGAATGATCCTCGACCCCAGAATGAGTACAACCACTTGTACACTGTAGCATATCTTGGCAACATGGTGGGAGGGAGAAAAACACTCTACAACAACCAGCCTGTTGACCTGCTGAAGAGGATGGCTGCAGCTTCCATTAAAGATGGCGAGGTTTGTGTTTTCTGTTTCGCAGTGGCCCAGTATTTGTCTTTTGTAGCACAAAAGGCTATTTTGGGACAGGGCACAGGAATAACCACTCTCTTCTATTTTAGGCTGTGTGGTTTGGCTGCGATGTAGGAAAACACTTCCATAGCAAGCTGGGCATCCTGGACTTGCAGGTGTAAGTGTGGAAAATTAAAACACAATTGTTCTCTGGGGCTCTCTGTCCATCACAATTGGACTGTAAATTGAAAATGCCAAGGTGATAAATATTGTCCAAAACCTGATTCTTTCAATTTTGTTTGTACCCAAAATAAGTAAGATGCATGTGCATTTGGACCTCTACTTCCATTGTTAAATCCCCTCCTTTTCTGGCTGTTAACTGAAATGCTGATACTCTGAAAACATACTCAGTTGCTGATTCACTGATGTGAAATTTTGATGTAAAATATTCTTAGCTGAAGAGAGTAGTATGTCCCTGCTGTGCCTTTTGCTAGGCAAACAGGAAGAAGATGTAGCATTTCTCTGAAAGCGGTTAAGCCACTGTCCATTCCTGGTGGTTTTGCAGTTCTTTGAATTCCTTAGTTCATGGTGAATGGCATTCCAGAAAGGGTCTGTTTTGCATTTATTCTAACTCAAGATTTGAAAAGGAGCTAGGGGTCTGTCAGAATAATACAAAATTGGACATTTTAGTCCTCTGATCCCTTCTTCTGTGTTCCCCTCCTTTGTATGCTTTACTTGTAGGTTTGATCACGAGCTGGTATTTGGCGTCTCCATCAAGAACATGAACAAAGCAGAACGATTAATCTTTGGAGAATCATTGATGACCCATGCCATGGTCCTCACTGCCTTCACAGAGAAGGTAAGACGTCCTCAGCAGTCCCTCACAATGGACATGTTCTGCTAAAGGGCAGCATATTTGCAGGCATAATGTCATATTTGCATATATCACTTGTTTGGAGAAGCTACAAATATCTAACAAGTGTCAAATCCTAGACAATATAGCAGTTGGTGGGGAGTGTTTGAGTTCGGCATTGTGGTGTTCAGGAGGGTAGGAGGGGTTGTCCACAGAAATTCTCTGTGAAGGGCAAAGAAACTTGGCTTGCGTTTTCTGGGAACTTAAAATACACCTTGGAGGGGTTAAATGGTATGGGAATTCCGATTTATCCCACTGAGCAGGGAATCCAAGGTGATAGGATACTCCTTAGTCTAGTCTAGGCCTAGTGTCCCTTGCCCCTGTTTGTCAGAGGCTGGAAATGGACGACAGGAGAGGGATCACGCTATGGTTACCTGTTCTGCTCACTCCCTCTGGGGCTTTTGACATTGGCTGCTGTCCGAAGACAGGATACTGGGCTAGATGGACCTTATGTCTGACCCAGTGTGGCCGTTCTTATATTCTTAAACCTCCTCAAAATTAGTAGCACATGGCTTATAGAGCTATAGAACTGGAAGGAACCTCAAGAGGTCATCAAGCTGGGGACTGACTGGCTAAGCAGCAGTACAGTGAGAAGGTACCTAGGGTTATGGAGAATGAAAGGCTGGATATGAGTTAACAGGCTAACGGCATATTAGGGTGCATTAGGAGGAGCATTTCAAGCAGATCTAGAGAAGTGTTTGTTCTCCTCTATTCAGCACTGGTGAGGCCATATCTGGAATATTATGTCCAGTTTTGGGCCCCGCAGTATAAAAAGGATGTGGATGTGCTGGAGCAGGTTCATTGGAGGGCAACAAAATGATTGAGGGGCTGGAGCAGAAAACCTATGAGGAGAGGCAGAGGGATTTGGGCTTGTTTAGTTTTCAGAAGAGAAGACTGAGGGATGATTTTCAGAGCAGCTTTCAACTTCCTGAAGGGGAGCTCTAAAGAGGATGGTGAGAAACTGTTCTCAGTGATGTCAGATAGCAGAACAAGGAGCAATGGTTTGAAGTTACAGACGGAGAGGAGTAGGTTGGATATTATGAAAAACTGCTTCACCAGGAGGGTAGTGAAGCACTGGAATGTGTTGCCTAGAGATGTGGTGGATTCTCCATCCCTCGAGGTTTTTAAGTCTTGGCTTGAGAAGGTCTTGGCTGGGATGATTTACTTGGGGTTGATCCTGCCTGTAGCAGGGGGCTGGACTAGATGACCTCCTAAGGTCCCTTCCAGCCCTAGGATTCTATGTTTAAGTCCACTCATGGCAGGACCATCTAGACCATCTCTGGCAGATGTTTGTCTAAGCTGCTCTTAAAAATCTCAAATAATGGAGATACCACAACCTCCCCAGGCAATTTATTCCCGTGCTTAACCTCCCTGACAACTAGGACTGTAAACAATTGATAATTACTCTCTGAGAACAGTTATTCAGCCAGTTATGCACCCACCTTTTCGTAGCTCCCGCTAGGTTGCATTTCCTAGTTACTTAAGATGAGCATGCAAAACAGTATCAAATGCCTGACTAAAGTCTAGATATACCATACTTACCACAACTCTCTCTCCCTTCCCTCCTCGACAAGGTTACATCCACTAAGGATAGAGCAGAATTTAAACCTCAAAACAGCAGGTACAGCTCCTAGCATGCAGTACAGCTTTTGGGAATGCTTCTGACAAAGTGGATCTTTGCCCACGAAAGCTTACGCTCCAAAAATCTGTTAGTCTATAAGGTGCCAGAGGACTTCTCGTGGTTTCTGTTGGGAATGTAAGAGACCAGAGAAATCTCAGCTGAGAGAACCACGTGAAAGCTAGTATCTTTGGATACCTCGAAGTTGTCATAATTTTCACGTTTTCTGGAAAAATCCAGGAGATTGTCCTCTACCTCAGAAAACAGTTGGATTCCTTTGAAGAAGTAATCTAATTGACAGAGAGATAGCCGCGTGAGTCTGTATTCTATCAAAACAAAAAAGCAGTCAAGTAGCACTTTAAAGACTAACAGAATAATTTATTAGGTGATGAGCTTTCATGGGACAGACCCACTTCTTCGCATCTGAAGTGGGTCTGTCCCACGAAAGCTCATCACCTAATAAATTATTCTGTTAGTCTTTAAAGTGTTACTTGACTGCTTTTTTGTTTTGTTTCAAACTAAGCATACTTGATCTAGGAAGTGAATGTTTACATATGACTGAAAACTTTGCCAAAAAGTCAGTACCTATTGAATCTCTCTTTAATCCGGCACTCTCAGGACCTGACTGGTGCCAGACAAGAGAATTTGCTGGACTGTAAGAGGTGAATATTGTCTAACAGTATTACCAACACTTCCGCTGCTTACTGGGCTCTTAGAAGATATTTGGGGTAAATTACAGCTAAATAACACAGAACACTGAGAGCCAGCACTGGTGGCTGCAAACACACTTTATGGCTGTGGCCACACTTGGCCAAAACTTCGAAATGGCCATGCAAATGGCCATTTTGAAGATTACTAATGAGGTGCTGAATTGAATATTCAGCACCTCATTAGCATTAGGACGCTTGTGGCTTGCCGCTGCTACACGTGGGTCCTTTTCAAAAGGACCCTGCATTTTTTGAATCCCCTTATTCCCCTCCGCTGAGAGGAATAAGGGGATTTCGAAAGGTGCAGGGTCCTTTCGAAAAGGACTCCCATGTAGCCGCACCAAGCCACAAGGGTTCAAAAGCAGCACTTTCAAAGCACTGCGGCCGGAAGCGTCCTAATGCTAATGAGGCGCTGAATATTCAATTCAGCACCTCATTAGTAATCTTCAAAATGTCCAAGTGTGTCCACAACCTATGGGATCATGGGAAACTTGGCCATATCCATGATAAGCGATCGTCCAGCTAACTAAAATCATGCCGGATTCGAGGCTGCCAGACGAGCGAGTTCCAGATTAGAGAGGTTCAACCTATCCTTTGTGCAAGTGCATGAAATAAGATGTTGAGTAATCAGTTTGCTTGTTTTTCCTCCTCGGCACCATTTTTCAACATTCAGTAGTATTCTGCATACTGGTCTTCTACAATTCATAAGTGTGCACACACTTCTCAGGTGTTAAAGCTAATTTTTGTGAGGATTAGGATTAAAGGGTAGTCTGATCAGTGTGAAGTTTGTGTACAGCAATCTTATTACTAACTGCATTTCATTGGAGGACATGGTCCCTAATATATATTAATATTTAGTCTCCTGTGTGCACAGAAGTCTGTATATAACCCCATAAGGAAACAAAGTGACTCATGCTGTAATCTGGTATCTTTTTCACACTGAATGTTTTTTTGGAATGGCAACAGCTATAGAAGTACAAATGCCTTCCTGGCTTTCTGCTTTCTAGACTTGCTGCTCATATTTTTGACCTTCTTACAATTTTGATATGCAAAATTAATCTCTGCTACACAGTCTGGCTATGGGAATGAATGAATGAATGGGCTCTTTTATACTGCCACCCACACCTAGAATGTTGACACACGTAAGGGAAGATCTGCTAAGCTGAAAACACATTCCCATACATACGTTACATATATTTGTCTCTTGAAAAATAATGAGAGGAGATGGATGTCCCTGGAACCAAGAGGTCCCTTGAGGGAAGTGATGCTTCTTTAGCACCAGAGGATGTCCAGAAGTATAGAATTTTTCTTACTAAATTAATAGGTAGGTTGTATTTATTTTTGAACATGTTGCCTTATGTAAACCTTCACTGTAATCTAAAGGAGCTTTTAAAGGTAGTTGTAAATCCATCAGAGCTTTATTTTTTTAACCTGGTTTTGATTGGAGTAGTATTTTCTTCAATGTTACAATGTAATTTATTTCCAAAATCAGCACACTTAATCCATGCCAGCATTTCTGAGCCATGCTATAAACTTGTGTTCAATTTACACGTTAGAAAGCGCTTGTGTGTGTATTCAATTTAGTGCTTTTGGGACATCTCAAAGTGTCTTTTCCCAACCCCATACCAAAACTATGCAACCACAGCCTAGCAAGTCCAGTAACATAGATGTGGGCACTAAAAAGAGGTAAGGGACAGGTCTCCCAAAGCCCAGAATTAACCCTGCGTTAACATGAACATCATAGAAAAGGGCAGAATAGCTGAAGAAATGGAACAAAATGTATTCATAGCTCTTCATGGGAGCTACCATTGGGAAGCCTGTAGATTAAAGATTTTCTTATTTAGTGAACAGATGTGGGGGTTGTCTTCTCAGTGCTTCTGTGTGCTTAATAACAATGTGAAAACAGACCAGATTTTTTCAGAATGTGGAATATATGATAAGGTACTAATGAAAATTTTAGGCTGAAATGGAATACAGTTTTGTCTATGCTAGAGAACTGCTCTTTGTCATTGAACCAGTTTAAGCACAAACAGTCCAGGGTGTCCACACTTGCCTTGATGAATATTTCATGTTTGTCCTTTGTTCTCTCAAGCAATGTCCTAAACTGTTTCATTTGCAAGGATTCCTAGTAACCTATCACTGAGTTCCAGAATAGTAACAAAGAGGAAGCCATGCTAGTCTATACACTATCAAAACAAAAAGCAGTCAAGTAGCACTTTAAAGACCAGCAAAATGGTTTATTAGGTGAGGTTTCAGAATGTATTGCTTCTGTGGTGAACCAGGAAGATACCATGAGGCCATCAGTGCACTGGGGACTCTAGGGGGTGTAGCAGAACTGTTTCAGCTAGTCCAAGTCCACACTAGCACCAGCTGGTTCAACTGAATTGATTAAGCTTTCACTGATCACCAAACTTGATGAAATCCAGTATGGACTCAGACTATCTGTAACTGTTCAGCTTGACCTCCTAGTGACTCATATAGGGGTGTTTCTGTGTGGTGGTGATCTACAACCTTTTTGGCGGCCTTGATTCATTTCAATTTTTTTAAGACCTGGCAATGTTGCCCCATGAAGGCTGGCAAAGTCTAGAGTGGGGAGGCTAAGAAAAGCAGGATGAAAGCTAGTAGGCACACATCGGGAAGAAAACTTCTCCAGGGAGACCAAAGCTGAATGATGTGATATGTGAGGAGGAAGCCTCCACTGAGAGGATGAAAGTCAAAAGTGGGGTTGTTGGGATAAAAAAAGCCCAGTGAGCAGCCTGCTAGTATCTAGATGGGTTATGGCAGCGCTGGCTGGATTCTGCAGTTATCAAGAAAAGTGTATGGAACCAGACCTTCTAGGCTGTGAATGCAAACAGGAAAAGTATTTCACCCAAATAACTTCCTCTCCTCTTGACAGGCAATTCCTGTTGTGGGAAGAGGAAGTGTCATGGGGCTCAGGGGAGGGCACATGTGTTAAGGTCACACGAATTGGACATCTTGTGTCTGTCTTAAGGTATTTAAAATGGCTTCAGCTCATTCACTGAAAGAGCAAATTTTTGTCTTGAGTCAGCTTTTGGGCTGCGGTTTTCATTTAAAATACAGCAAAACAGCTTTGTATTATTCTGCCTTGATTGGAGTAAACTAAATTTGTTTATTACTAATTTTTGAAAAGACTCTTCAGGTGCTTGCATTGTTTCTCTTTAGCTATTGCCTCTGGGAGCTTGAGTAACTTCCATGTGACATCTAATTTATTAGGTGATGAGCTTCTTTGAAGAAGTGGGTCTGTCCCATGAAAGCTCATCACCAAATACATTTTTTTGTTAGTGTTTAAAGTGCTACTTCACTGCTTTTTAGTTTTGTTAGAATACAGACTAACATGGCTATCTCTCTGTCGCCTTTAGTGTGACGTGTCTGTTGTGGACTTGTGGGCACAGGTCCCACTGGAAAAAGACTTGAATAGACTCACTATTCTGTAGGCACAGGTTCTCCAAGAAACTGTAAGCGCTTTTCAAATCAGCTTAGCAAGGATGATTACCAGGAAGGGAGAAACAGCTCTCTGTAGTCTTACTAGAGTTTCTAGAAATATACTGATCTGTTAGAACTTTGGACTGCTTAATTACTGTGTCCAACTCAGGGTGGCTGTGAGGACCTCAGACATTGTTGCTACGTGCATGGCTGTCACAACAGTAACAAAAGCTTTTGTGGGCAAAGACCCGCTTTATCAGATGCAGGAGTGGGGGAGAGGGGGTTCAGAGGAGTATTTAAAGAGTGGGGTCCCAGTAAAAGGGAGGGCCAGAGCTGACAAGGTCCATTCAGTCAGGATGGAAATGGCCCATTATCAGTAGTATAGATCGAGAGGAATAAAAATGAGTCAGATCAGTCGGGGGGGATGAGGCCCATTGTCAGATTCTAATGTGGAGGTGTGAACTTCCAGCACAGAGAAACTGTTTTTGTAAGGGGCCCACCACTCCCAGTTTCTGTTCAATCCCTGGTGGATGGAGTCAAATTTGCAAATAAATTGCAGCTCAGAAATTTCTCTTTCCATTTTATTTTTGAAATATTTTTTTTGTTGTAGGACTGCTACTTCTAAATCTGTTACTGAGTGTCCAGAGAGATGGAAGTGTTCTACAGGTTTGTGTATGTTACCGTTCCTGATGTCTGATTTATGTCCAGTTATTCTTTTATGTAGAGATTGTCCAGTTTGGCCAATGTAAATTGCAGTGGGACATTGCTGGCCCAGGATGGCATATATTATATTAGTAGATGTGCAGGTAAAGCAGCCCCTGATGGTATGGTTGATGTTAGGTTCTGTGATGATATCGCTGGTGTAGATATGTGAGCAGAGGTGGCAGTGAGGTTTGATGCAGGGAGATTGGTTCCAGGTTTAGAGTTACTGTGTTGTGCTTTATAGTTGCTGCTGAGGATTTGTTGAAGGTTGGCAGGCTGTCTGTAGGCGAGGACAGTCCTGCCTCCCAAGGTCTGTGAGAGTGAAGGATCATTGTCCATGATGGGTTGCAGATCCCTAATGATGGGTTGGAGAGGCCTTAGGTGGGGGATGTATGTGATGGCCAGTTGTGTTCTCTTGTTTTCCTTGCGAGGCCAGTCTTGTAGCGGGTGGCTTCTGGGTACCCATCTGGCTCTGTCAACCTGCTTCTTCACTTCCTTCAGTGGGTATTGTAGTTTGAGGAAAGCTTGGTAAAGGTCTTGTAGGTGTTTGTCTCTGTCTGACGGATCAGAGCAAATATGGCTGTACCTCAGGCCTGGCTGTATACAATGGGTTGTGTACTATGCCCTGGATGGAAGCTGGAGGCGTGTAGATAAGCGTAGTGGTCTGTGGGTTTTCAGTATAGGGTGGTATTTATGTGACCATCACTTATCTGCACAGTAGTGTCCAGGAAGTGGATCTCTTGTGTGGACTGGTCAAGGCTAAGATTGATGGTCGGGTGGAAACTGTTGAAATCACGGTGGAACTCTTCAAGGCTAACCTAGTGAGGAGGGCTTTACACTAGGTTCGACGGGGGCAGGGGAGCCAAGCCCACAGGTAAGTGGAGAACATGGAAACCTGGGTGATGGGTCAGAAATGGAAAGCAGCATGGGCAACATCAGAGTAAAAAGAGGGTCAGGGCAAAACAGGGAGGCAAGATCAAATCAATATCTTAGATGCCTGTATACAAATGCAAGAAGTATGGGTAATAAGCAGGAAGAACTGGAAGTGCTAGTAAATAAATTTAACTGTGACATTGTTGGCATCACAGAAACGTGGTGGGATAATACACATGATTGGAATGTTGGTATTGAAGGGTACAGCCTGGTTAGGAAGGATAGACAGGGAAGAAAGGGGGGAGGGGTTGCCTTATATATTAAAAATGTATACACTTGGACTGAGGTGGAGATGGATGTGGGAGATGGATGTGTTGAGAGTCTCTGGGTTAGACTAAGAGGGGTAAAAAGCAAGGGTGATGTCCTGATAGGCGTCTGTTACAGGCTGCCTAGCCAGGTGGAAGAGGTGGATGAGACTTTTTTCAAAAAACTAACAAAGTCAAGCAGGGCCCCAGACTTGGTGGTGATGGGGGACTTCAACTATCCAGATATATGTTGGGAAACTAATACAGTGGGGCACAGACTATCCAGTAAGTTCTTGGATTGTATTGGAGACAATTTTTTATTCCAAAAGGTTGAAAAAGCTACCAGGGGGAAGCTGTTTTAGATTTGATTTTAACAAATAGGGAGGAATTGGTAGAGAACTTGAAGGTGGAAGGCAGCTTGGTTGAAAGTGATCATGAAATCATAGAGTTCACAATCCTAAGGAAGGGTAGAACAGAAAACAGCAAAATAGAGATAATGGATTTCAGGAGGGCAGATTTTGGTAAACTCAGAGAGCTGGTAGGTAAGGTCCCATGGGAAGCAAAGCTGAGGGGAAAAACAGCTGAGGAGAGTTGGCAGTTTTTCAAAGGGACATTATTAAGGGCCCAAAAGCACGCTATCCCGCTGTGTAGGAAAGATAGAAAATATGGAAAAAGACTGCCTTGGCTTAACCCCGAGATCTTGCACGATCTCAAAATAAAAAAGGAATTGTATAAAAAATGGAAACAAGGAAAAATTACAAAGGATGAATATAGGCAAACAACACAAGAATGTAGGAGAAAGATTAGAAAGGCTAAGGCACAAAATGAGCTCAAACTAGCTACAGGCATAAAGGGAAACAAGAAGGCTTTTTATAAATATATTAGAAACAAGAGGAAGACCAGGGAGAGGGTAGGGCCATTGCTCAGTGAGGAGGGAGAAACAGTAACAGGGAACTTGGAAATGGCAGAGATGCTCAATGACTTCTTTGTTTCGGTCTTCACTGAGAAGTCTGAAAGAGTGCCCAACATAGTGAATGCTAGTGGGAAAGGGTAGAGTTAGAAGTTGAAATAAAAAAAGAACAAGTTAAAAATCACTTAGGAAAACTAGATGTCTGCAAATCACCAGGGCCTGATGAAATGAACCCTAGAATACTCAAGGAGCTGATAGAGGAGGTATCTGAGCCTTTAGCTATCATCTTTGGAAAATCATGGGAGACAGGAGAGATTCCAGAAGACTGGAAAAGGGCAAATATAGTGCCCATCTATAAAAAGGGAAATACGAATAACCCAGGACAGGCCAGTCAGCTTAACTTCAGTGCCAGGAAAGATAATGGAGCAGGTAATTAAAGAAATCATCTGCAAGCACTTGGAAGGTGGTAAGGTGATAGGGGACAGTCAGCATGGGTTTGTAAAGAATAAATCTTGTCAAACTAATCTGATAGCTGTCTTTGATAGGATAACGAGCCTTGTGGATAGGGGAGAAGCGGTAGATGTGGTCTACCTAGACTTTAGTAAAGCATTTGATACAGTCTCTCATGATATTCTTGTAAAAAAACTGGGCAAATACAATTTAGATGAGGCTACTATAAGGTGGGTGCATAACTGGCTGGATAACCGTACCCAGAGAGTAGTTCTTAATGGTTCTCAATCCAGCTGAAAAAGCATAAAAAGTGGGGTTCTGCTGGGGTCTGTGTTAGGACCGGTTCTGTTCAATGTCTTCATCAATGATTTAGATATTGGCATAGAAAGTACGCTTATTAAGTTTGCAGATGATACCAAGTTGGGAGGGATTGTGACTACTTTGGAGGATAGGGTCATAATTCAAAATGATCTGGATAAACTGGAGACATGGTCTGAGGTAAACAGGACGAAGTTTAATAAGGACAAATGCAAAGTGCTCCACTTAGGAAGGAACAATCAGTTTCACACATACAGAATGGGGAGAGACTGTCTAGGAATGACTACAGCAGAAAGGGATCTAGGGATTATAGTGGACCACAAGCTAAATATGAGTCAACAGTGTGATGCTGTTGCGAAAAAAGCAAACATGATTCTGGGATGCATTAACAGGTGTGTTGCGACCAAGACATGAGGAGTCATTCTTCCGCTCTACTCTGCACGGGTTAGGTCTCAGCTGGAGTATTGTGTCCAGTTCTGGGCACTGCAGTTCAAAAAAGATGTGGAGAAACTAGAGAGGGTCCAGAAAAGAGCAACAAGAATGATTAAAGGTCTAGAGAATGTGACCTATGAAAAAAGGTCGAAAGAATTGGGCTTGTTTAGTTTGGAAAAGAGAAGATTGAGGGGAGACATGATAGCGGTTTTCAGGTATCTAAAAAGAGAGTCATAAGGAGGAAGGAGAAAACTTGTTCTTCTTGGCCTCTGAGGATAGAACAAGAGGCAATGGGCTTAAACTGCAGCAAGGGAGGTTTAGGTTGGACATTAGGAAAAAGTTCTTAACTGTCAGGGCGGTCAAATAGTGGAATAAATTGCCAAGGGAAGTTGTGGAATCTCCATCGCTGCAGATATTTAAGAACAGGTTAGATAGATGTCTATCAGGGATGGTTTAGACAGTACTTGGTCCTGCCATTGGGGCAGGGGGCTGGACTCAATGGCCTCTCGAGGTCCCTTCCAGTCCTAGTGTTCTATGGTTCTATGATTCCCATGGGTCCAAATGATGAAGATGTCATCAACATAGTGCAGGTAAAGGAGGAGCACTGGGGGCAAGAACTGAGAAACTGTTGTTCCAGGTCAGCCATAAAAGTGCTGGCAGACTGTGGGGCTATGTGGGTGCCCAGAGCAGTGCCACTGATTTGAAGGTATAAATTGTCCTCAAATATGAAATAGTTGTCGATGAGGACAAAGTCACAAATCTCCACCACTATTTGTGCCTTGGTCTCATCGGGGATAATGTTCCTAACAGCTTGGAGTCCATCTTCATGCGGGATATTTGTGTAAAGGGCCTCTATATCCATGGTGGCCAGGATGGTGTTTTCAGGAAGATCACCAATGAACTATAGTTTCCTGAGGAAGTTGGTGGTATCTTGAAGAAAGCTGGGAGTGCTGGTAGCATAGGGTCTAAGTAGAGAGTCCACATATCGAGACAATCCTGTGGGGAGGGTGCCAATGCCTGAGATGATGGGGTGTCTGGGATTTCCAGGTTTATGGATCTTGGGTAGAAGGTAGAATAAACCTGGTCTGGTTTCAAGGAGTTTGTCTGTGGAGATCAGTTCCTGTGTTTGTTATAGGGAGGGTCTTGAGCAAATGCTGTATCTGAGTATTCCTCAGTGGGATCCTGGGATAGTGGCTTGTAGAATGTGGTATTGGAGAGTTGCCTAGCAGCCTCCTTTTGGTAGTCTGCCATCACATATAGCCCCCAGCTAAAGCCTCTCCAACACATCATCAGGCATCTGCAACCCATCCTGGACAACGATTCTCCATTCTCACAGACCTTGGGCGGCAGGCCTGTCCTTGCCTACAGACAGCCTGCCAACTGTAAACAAATTCTCACCAGCAACTATCTGGTATCTAAAAGGGTGTCATAAGACAGAGGGAGGAACTTGCTCTTCCTTGCCTCTGAGGATAGAACAAGAGGCAATGGACTTAAATTGCAGCAGGGGAGGTTCAGGTTGGACATTAGGAAAAAGTTCCTAACTGTCAGGGCAATCAAACACTGGAACGAATTGCCAAGGGAGGTGGTAGAATCTCCATCACTGGAGATATTTAAGAAGAGGTTAGATAGATGGCTTTCAGGGATGGTCTAGAAAGTGCTTGGTCCTGCCATGAGGGCAGGGGGCTGGAATCAATGGCCTCTCGAGGTCCCTTCCAGTCCTACTCTTCTATGATTCTAACTATAGAGCACAACACAATAACTCTAAACATGGAACGAATCCCTGCAACAAACCTCGCTGCCACCTCTGCTCACATATCTACACCAGTGATATCATCACAAGACCTAACATCAACCATACCATCAGGGGCTGCTTTACCTGCACATCTACTAATATACTTGCTTATCTACGCACCTCCAGCTTCCATTCAGGGCATAGTACACAATCCATTGTATACAGCCAGGCACTAAGGTACAACTGTATTTGCTCCGATCCATGAGACAGAGACAAACATCTACAAGACCTTTACCAAGCTTTCCTCAAACTACAATACCCACCTAAGGAAGTGAAGAAACAGGTTGACAGAGCCAGACGGGTACCCAGAAGCCACCCGCTACAAGACTGGCCTCGCAAAGAAAATAAGAGAACATCACTGGCCATCACATACAGCCCCCACCTAAGGCCTCTCCAACACATCATTAGGGATCTGCAACCCATCATGGACAATGATCCTTCACTCTCATAGACCTTGGGAGGCAGACCTGTCCTTGCCTACAGACAGCCTGCCAACCTTAAACAAATTCTCAGCAGCAACTACAGACCACAACACGATAACTCTAAACCTGGAACCAATCCCTGCACCAAACCTCGCTGCCACCTCTGCTCACATATCTACACCAGCGATATCATCACAGGACCTAACATCAACCATACCATCAGGGGCTGCTTTACCTGCACATCTACTAATATAATATATGCCATCCTGGGCCAGCAATGTCCCACTGCAATTTACATTGGCCAAACTGGACAGTCTCTACGTAAAAGAATAAATGGACATAAATCAGACATCAGGAACGGTAACATACACAAACCTGTAGAACACTTCCATCTCCCCGGACACTCAGTAACAGATTTAAACGTAGCAGTCCTACAACAAAAAAATTTCAAACATAAAATGGAGAGAGAAATTTCTGAGCTGCAATTTATTTGCAAATTTGACTCCATCAACTAAGGATTAAACAGAGACTGGGAGTGGTGGGCCCCTTACAAAAACAGTTCCTCTGTGCTGGAAGGTCACACCTACACATTAGAATGTGACAATCAGCATATTCTCCTCCCCCCCGCCCCCCACTGATCTGACTTGTTTTTTCTCCTCTCTTGATCTATACTACTGATAATGGGCCATTTTCACCCTGATTGTGTAGGCCTTGTCAGCTCTGGCCCTTCCTTTTACTGGGACCCCACTCTTTAAATACTCCTCTGAACCCCTCTCCCCCGACTCATACATCTGATGAAGTGGGTCTTTGCCTACGAAAGCTTATGCTCCAAAATACGTTAGTCTATAAGGTGCCATGGGACTTCTTGTTGTTCTCAAAGATACAGACTAACACGGCTACCTCTGTGATAACAGTAACAAAAACATTCTCAGAGAAACTTTCACTTTCAAACAAGTAATTGTTGAACTTAAGTTCCAAAATCTGTGTAGCAGGTAAAGGATGCTTGTAACACAACTGTGCAAAGTACTCTGAGTTTTTAAAAGGGCATCTAACCTATTCTCTTTTGTAAAACACACTGCTGCTGTGTTTTGTAATAGAAAAATTGAATAAATAATTACTCAATCAATCAAATTGCCTGTAGGAGGGAGACGGTCCTACAGCAGTCCATGCCTCTGCTTCTGAAATCATCAGTGACAGAACCACAGAATTTTATTTTCTGAAAGTCTTCCTAGCAGTTCACTCAGCATGAGCATCCAACAGACTTGTCAGGTTGGTGGTTCATTGGCAAGGGCTTGAGAAGCAGAAGTGCCAACTGTTGGACTTGGAGGGGTTCCTCCACTGCATACGTGTTTTACTTTGCTGTTTCTTCCAGGGCGAGCAAGAAGGATCATTTGTGAAGTGGAGGGTGGAGAACTCCTGGGGTGAAGATGGTGGCAATAAAGGTAACAAATCCTAGCAGTCACATGCACACACTTCTGAACTCCATATATGGAAATAAGGAACTGGAAGGGGGAAAAGTAGCGTTTGTGTCAGTAGCATTTTATAGAAGTTGACTAAGGCGAAAGATTACAAACAGCAAATGTGCACCAAGTGAGACCCTACACCTCATACTTATTAGAAGAGAGCTCAAATCTCAAATTCCACGAGTTAATTACAGAATAATGTAATCTATGTCAATCTCCAGTGCTCTAGCAGCTTAGAACCTAGGGGTTCAACCTTTGGTCCAGTGACCACTGGGGGGATCTGCAGACTGTCTCAGGTTTTCAAATGGGGCTGCTCCTCCATTTGACACTTGCTAGAGGCCTGCAAATGAGAATTTTAAAAACCACTGGCTTAGACACAGACTTCTGAATTTGGTCTCTGCCTGGTAGCATCGTGTGCTACCTGTTTGGCCCAAACTGACCTTTGGGGCTGAATATTGCCTAGTGTAGTTGTCAACAAATGGCCGTAGTTCCCATAAAAGGGATTATGTGGTTGCCATCCCACTGTACTTGTTCGTAGAGTCATTTGAGTTAGGAGAGAAGAAAATGCTTGGAGTGCTATGTTTCCGATTTTGGTGTTTCAGAATGTGATGATTTGATAGGACAGATTCCAGTTAAAAGGTCACTGTAAGATCCTGGCTCACTGAAAAATCTTCTGAGATTGAAACATAGAGGATGTCACGGAAGAGTTGGTTGTTCTCTAGCTCAGGGGCTAAAGTGATGCTTCATGTAGATGAAGGAACTCTTTCTGCAGTTACTGCCAACACCTGCAATTTGGCAATAGAAGAGGTACAAGGTGCAGTGTACTTAGCAAAGGTAGGTAGATACACATACAGTATTCTCAGCAGGGTAGCCATGTTAATCTGTAGCTTCACAAATAACAGGCAGTCCTGTGGCACATTAGAGACGAACACACTTATTAGGTCATGAGCTTTCCTGGGCAAAACGCACTTCCTCAAATGATAAATGGAGAGGAAAATCAGAATCCAGGGTTTATATAGCAGGGGGTGGGGTGAGGGGTGGAGAACCTGTCACTAGTGGGACAAGCTAAGTAGGATGTGTCTTGGTCCTGTGAATATCAAAATGAAGGAAACTGTCCTTATAATGCATAAGATCGTTAAGATCTCTGTTCCAGCCAAGGTTAAAGGTGTCAAGTTAAATTTCAGTTTTGATGTCTCCCAGCATAATTCTACAATACGTTTGCTCAGCAAGCAGGAGAAGTTAAAGGGACAGTTAGGCTGGGCATTGTGGGCATCTGCAGGCATCTCCCTGATGCGAGAATCAGGAATTTATTTTAAAATTTTCAGATGGGAAAGTAAGCTGTAAAGTGGTTCCATTGTATCAGTAAAGTGGATGTGGAAGTATTCCTGTTATGCTCCTAGTGAATGGAAATCCTGAATAATTGTGCCGCATTAAAAAGCAACAACTACAATTCGTGCTGTGGTGCAAACTTGGCTTTGTTGTGAATGGAACAAATGACTTCATTATACGCAGCCACTAGAAACAGCAAAGTTGGAGGTTGGGAAGACTTCAGGTGTGCTCGTCCCATTCTCTGTGACCTGTCTTGCAAAGAGCTTGTGCAGGCATCTACCTCCAAGGTGGAATGATGTAACGGGTACTATCCAGTGCATACTGCATTCAACTTTCTGAGAAGGTTGGTCTTGGAATTATGCCAGACCCAGGAGGCTGACCATATCTTTCTGCCTGCTGCAGGTTTCCTGGATGATTGGACTGGTCACTTAATTTCTGCACCTGAGTTTTCCCATCTGTGGGCCGTAGATAACTGAGGTCTCACAGCATGTGTGATCTATCTTGAGTTTTGAAAAACATTTTGAGGCCCCAGACGTGAGAATCAATACAAGTATGCAGTCTGTACCATTGCAGAGATGTCTTGGTCTTGTCTTCTAACTATTTCAGTCATTTAATAATGCAGATTTTTTTAATCTCCACATGAAGAATGGACAATGGCTGTCTTCTACCACCAAACTCAGTGGCCCAAAGTTTGTCTAAACTAATTTTAAGTGCTTGTAATATTTCTCTTACTCTCTTACTCTGGCTCCTTCCCTTTTAGCTTGATTGACTTTTTGGGTTACATAAATATTTCTTGGAATGGCAGTTATGAATTTGAGGCACCATTAAAACTCAGTTTGTTGCCCAGCTGAGCTGAGTGTTTTTTTTTTTTTTTAAGTGATTTCCAGTACACAGTTGTGTGTTCCTTTGTAGAGATGCCAAATTATGGCTGAATGTCTTGGTGTGCTGCAGATAAGGGGGGGAGCCTATCAAACATCTGCATGACTTGGCAAAAGGAATTTCAGGAAATATGTATGTTTGCCCTCAACTAGAAGACAATGAAGTATGCCCATACAACACACACAAGACTAGATGCATTGTTTAAAACATTGTTTGAACTCACATCTAAGTAAATCCTGGTTTTAGTTTATGACCAGGAGTTGGAGTCTTTTAAAAAAAAAAAAGAAAAAAGTTTGTGAGAGTGATGCTGAAAAGAAGTCTTTAAAGATTTTGTCTCAAAATGTGCTAAAGAGATGATTGTTTTGTAATAACCTACTTTACCCCTGTACAGCTTAGGACCAGAGATCTTTCAGTCTGACCTACTCCATAGCACAGGCCTTTAAATTTCACCCAAGCTACCCTGCACTGAGCCCAGTAGCTTGTGTTCTATAGTGTATCTTACAAAAAGGCACCCAGTCCTGGTCTGAGACCACTGAGAGAGAATCCACCTCCTCCCTTGGTGGCTTGTGCCTACTGTCTGTCCTGCAGTCCTTCACTGATACACTGGAGCATGGACCACAAGCATTACACTTGTGAAATCAAAATGTTATCTGACGGAGTCTTCCCCTCCTCCTCCTGTCAAAGCCACATGGGTGCACAGGTGGAGTTTTGGGGTTGCTGCGGAACACTGAGGTGCAGACGTTGGTTACCAAAGGGTTGTCCACGTGTAGTGAAGGGGACACTGTAATAATAGTCCTTAGGTGTTCAGGGTAGCATGCTGGGTTTTGTTGAAGTTGGGTTCCCTAGCAACACAGGGGAGCAAGCACTGGTTTGTTACAAAGCTAGTCCAGTATTCTGGGCCATAAGCACTCGTTGACCATTGTAGGTTGCATGTAAAGGTAAACATCACCTACTTTCCTTTTGTTTTGGAGAAGAGGGCTTGAAGCACTTACGAGTGGAATGAGGGAAAGAGAGTCCATGGGCTTACTAAAAATGGTGCAGATTTCATGAGCATGACATTTGTTTGTCAATTGTGATGGTATCTTACTAAAAAACTTTTTCTTATGGCTGTGCAAAAGGTTTGATAGCCAAAGACAATTCACATTAAGGGGTTTGTTCTCAAAGACTTCCATATGGACCTGGCTTAGCTTAGCTTGCTCTGTGCCCATCCAGTCTGAAATACATGCTGTACCTCTGTGGGCTGGCACCCTTGGGACCTGACCCATCCCGTATTAGGGAGGTCAATGCTAGCCCGTCTGCTGCTGCTGGTGGTGGGGATCCTCTCCGGCAGGAGCAGAGGGCCCTGCACTAACTGAGCAGGATGTGGGATAGGAAGTGCTTGGGGTGGAGCTGTGGAGCAATAGTCCCTCTGCATTTTTCCATCTGTATATAGAATACATTTTGTTATGTGCATCAAGGCATGTGTGGATGTGCACCACCAATAGAGAGACAGGCTGCTGGCTGTAGGCACTCGGCTAATCAGCTGGGCGGCACTTGAATCTCTCCAGAGCAGCTGCCCTAGCACTCTGCTTACAGAAACACTGCTGTGGAGTCCCACAGAAGAACACACAGCTGCATTGTGCACTCCTGGCCCCTAGCTACCGAGCGCCACCGCCACCATGCCTCTTTCCCTCGAGCATCCGCCCCATCTCCACCCTCCCTGAGCTGGATGCAGTGCTCTGGCAAGGTGAGGGAGGAGTTGCTGAGTGTGAGGTCCAGCTTTTCCCCAGGAGGATCGAGGCCAGCAGCACCCACAGAAGTCTGGTCTACAGAGCCCCAACCTGCATAAATGCAGCAGTCCTGTCCCTGACACATTTTTGTCCAGAAGAAGGAGGGTCTCTTGGCTGTTGTGTGTGGTTCTTTTGCTACAAAAATATGCAAGTCCCCCTCCCCCCCACTGAAAATAAGCTGTTGTTTTTGTTCTGAAATTCCAGAGATTGTGCAAAGGAAATGCTTGAAGACAAGCCAATAGATAAGATAGAAACTGCTGTGTGAGACCAAATGAGCAGGGGTCGCTTCCAAGCAAGCTTGGACGCACAGCCGTCTGAAAACCCTTTTTAAATGCACGGGGAGGGCAGCCTGACTTAATTGGTGTGCTGGTTGTTTAGACTCTGATTACAGCTTCAAGGTTATTAGCTAGCTGTCCCAAACTTGTGTGGGATCACACCAGGGTGGATCTGTTGTTCACACTTTAATGCTCCTGGGAAGACCTGAGGCCTATGTCAGCTTTCATGTGGTAACCTTACAGCCAGCCCCAGCTCATCAAGCCTTTCAGCCCAGCCTGCAGCCCACCCCTGCAGCAGGAAGCAGCATCGCTTGTAGCAGCTGCCTGTAGCAGCTGCCTGCTCCCTGTAGCTCTGTGCTGCAGAAGGGGAGAGCTTTGCATTCTGCTCCCACCCCCAGCACCCTCTCTCAGCTCCTATTGGCTGGAAACCAGCCAGTTTTCTGGGGGATATGGGAGTGGGAAGTGCAGCGCAACTTCCAGCCAATAGGAGCTGAGAGACAGTGCTGGGAATGGGAGCAGCATGCAGAGTCCTCCTCCCACCCCCAGAGCCACGTGGAACAGACAGTGGGCTGGGGCTTCTGGCAGCAGGGATACCTGCCTGAGAGTGCAGCTGGCTGGGAGCTGCTTAGGTAACAGCCTCCCAGCCACGGCTTGCCTCTGTACTGCACCCTCCCACCCCTGCATCTCTCCCCCAGGCCAGAATCCTCTCCTGCACTCGTACCCTTTCGCAGACCTAACACGCCACCCAGGTCAGAGTCCCCTCTCAGACCACCCCCTGTCCTGTACCCCAATCCCCGACCCCAGCTCCCTGCAGCACTCAACCTCCATCCCAGACCCCACACCTCCTCCAAGGAAAGCACAGCCCTTGTTACCAACATCTTGGTGTGCGTCCTCCACTGCCCCACCAGTTGTTGCCCACTCTGCCTTCCAGCATTTCAGAGGCTGTTAACTTCTTAGGTGAAACGTCAGTTCCATGAATAGTAGGGACTGACATTAGGCCTGGTTCAATCACTGTTACAAGCCCATACTGCAGAAGTTCCTGCAACCGTACCTGTGCACATCTTCCTCAGGTTGCAGAACCTCTCCAGATTCCAACTCTGGATCCATATAAAGATGTACTACAATCTGACCTGCACATTCCCAATCGTGAGCCATAGCATTCCCTGCTGTTCCTTCCAAGTCAGGGATTTACAGCATTCTAGCTTTGTCATGGGGATTAATGTCTAGTCACTGTCACAAGCTTTGGTATGGCTGACGTTTTCCGTGCTGTCTGGGGGTCCTTTGCCTGCATTTTGAAGTAGAACAAGATCTTTGATTTTTATTCTGATGGAATCAAAAACAGTTAGTTCTTTGAATGGGGTTAAGTGCCAAGAGCACCAGATGGCCTTATGTTTTTAAAGCTTATAGGTAAGCAACGGATACAATTGATGAAATAATATTGAGCATTACAGATATTCCTGGTAGGTGACTTACTTCTGCTCCTTCGTACGCAGCAGCTTGTCTATCCTGACCAAGCAATTTAAATTCAAAGTTCAATACTCACACTTCCGAACAGAAATCCTGTAGATATCTTAATTGACTGTGAAACTAGGCTGAAATACTCAACTTTGCAGCCTTTGTATAGATGCACTTGGGAATATTGTGTCATGAAAAGGAGCGGTCAACCCAGAGGAGTTAATATTGGATTGTTAACTTCCTTCCCATACACCAACGACTTGACTGCCATTTGATTAGCAAGCATTACTTCCCATTGCTTTTTTCCCTGTATGCTTGTGTCATATCTCATGCTCATAACCAGGTACAGGTTATGTTCAGAATCCAGGCCAATACAGCAAGCACTGTCATTGACTGTATCTGGAGAGTCTAGAGGCTAGTGACTGGCACATATTGGTCTTCAGGAGAATGGGTTTTATGAGAGGCTCTAGGTACCTGGTGTGTTATGTTGGGGGCCATTAATCTCATTGTGGAGGAATGCTTCTAGGAAAAACTAAGTACCTCACTTGTCCTCCTCTATGAATGTTTAGCATGGCGCTTGTTAGGACTGACCAGGAAAAGCAGTTGTTAGGGCAGTAAGTCATTTTTGTCCCAAAGAGTGGTGTAAAGATGAATGTGCTGCATATATGCTTTGTTTTGGGACAGTGCTTGAATGTGTGTAGAAAACTGTATGGGAAAAGATAAATAAGATTGCTGTAAAGTTAATGGTGTTCACAGCCAGGTCGGTCATTGGAAACTAGCACTTGTTCTCCAGATGGAGAAGGGTTATGGCTGAAGTGCCTTGGTGGAGCTGTGCGAATGGGGTCTGGGGTAGAATGCTGCTCAGAGCTCCAGAGGCAGGACTGCAGTGCTTGTGTCAGGTCAGTGTCAGAAGACCCTCTACTAATCCTAGCTCGTCCCATTTGTTTCCTTTCCAAGACTGAGTGTAAAATCCAAAGCTGGCCGATGCTGCAAACGGCTGTAACGACATGAGATGGCAATGGACAGCACTTCAGACTTTCAGAGCTTAAAAGCAGCAAGCAGAAAACTAACTAGGGTATGCACGCTGCTCAGTGTTTACTCTGCGGAGCTTGTACTCTACCAGTGATGTAGCTTAAGTGGCTTTTTTAAATAAGCAGTAACACCTAGTTACTGCCTCAAATATGACTTCATTGCAAACATGAACTCATGTTGCATCACATAGCTCCACAACATATCTTTAATAAGAGCTCAAGAATATCAGCTGGCAAGATAAAGTTTCAAATGCAGATGTCCTGGCAAGACCAGGCATACCCAGCCTCATAGCGATCCTCAACAGCAGAAGACTACATTGGATTGGTCATGTGAGGAGGATAGGTGACAAAGGTCTTCCCAAAGAAATACTCTTCAGTGAAGTGTTATGTGGGTTGAGAACAAGAGGGAGACCAAAGCTAAGATTCAAGGATACATGCAAAAACGCCATGAAAAAATTCAACATTGATCCAAAATCCTGGGAATCTGCATAATCAGATTGAAATGCCTGGCGAAGACTACTATGACAGGGCACATCATCCTTTGATAGCATATGTGCCAGCCACGCAAAAGAACATCTTAGAAGGAAAAGCTCTCAGACTCAAGAATTTGGAAATAGACTGACATGCGGTTATTGCAGTCGACCGTGCAAAGCCAATATTGGACGGAAAAGCCATGAAAGAATCTGTAGACTCAAACACTGCCCATAGAGCCTCACTGCCACTAACCACCGCTTTTGAGACAAAAAGGGGCCATATAACTGTTCCTTTATCATTCCAAGATGAGCCGTCTTATTGTGAGGGGCTCTGCTTTGTGCAGACCCTTAAATCCATTTTCATGTTTCTGACAAGCGTGTAGTGTCTGCGCACGCATGTCCATATGAACACCACATCTGTATCATAGGCATCATCCTTCTGTAGAGGCTTGCTTATTATCTGTCTGTCCTTTTGAGTCAGGCAGTTGTCTCGGAAGCTTCCTTATATGTGTTCCATCAGACGAGTGCTGCCTCTGACTTTTTCAATACGTGTGCAGAATAAATTTAATGTGCTCCAAGGCATGTGGATGCGCAACACAAGTAGAAACATGCTGCTGGCTGTGGGTGCTCTGCTAATCAGCTGGGCAGCATTTGACTCTCCTGGGAGGCTGCCCAAGTGCTCAGCTTACACGGATCATTGCATCAGACCTAGCTGGTGTGAGCTGTTGGTTGAAGGAAACATTTGGGGCTGGCAAACCCTAGAAGAGTTTTTCCTCCTCCAAAAGTTACAACCACCTGCTGTTAGCTGAGAGCAATTAGACCTATTCCTCTAGGGCCATTGCTCTTCCCTGGGCATTGGCAATAAGAGCTTGCTTGCAAACAGCATTAGGCATGGTGCTTCAGCCCTAGCTCTGCCTCTTCAGTACTCAGCCCCTGCTAGCCCCCGGAGCCTGGAGTTTGAACTCTGATGCCTTAGCAGGCTTCGTCAACTGAGTGAGTCTGGCTGTGAGCTTTGTATCTCAGGCAGGATGCAGGCAGCACCATCTTACAGTAAAGCTGTACTTGGCTAAACCCAGTACAAAGCACCAGTGTCCACCTCACTAGGGAAGAATCCAAGAACCATGTGAAACTCGGTTGGCAAATGGTGATAAAAAACAGGGCCCCACATCCCTGTTCCTTCAGCAGGATGTCAAAGGGGACTGTGTGGAACACTGCAGCAGAGATTAGTCTTGCAGGCTGAGGAGGCTGATGCACATGGCTTTTTTTGAGCTAAAAGACAAATTTTCCTCCAGCAAATGTTTCCATTCTAGGTTTTTGTTTTGTTTTTTTATTGGTGATTTTATCAGTCTTCAGATGAGTTTAATGCCTCTGCTTGTTCAAAACAAAAAGCAGTCAAGTAGCACTTTAAAGACTAGCAAAATGGTTTATTAGGTGAGCTTTTGTGGGACAGACCCACTTCTTCAGACCATAGCCATTGGTCTGAAGAAGTGGGTCTGTCCCATGAAAGCTCACCTAATAAACCATTTTGCTAGTCTTTAAAGTGCTACTTGACTGCTTTTTGTTTTGATAGTATATAGACTAGCACGGCTTCCTCTTCATTACTATTCTGCTTGTTCGGTGTGTCATGGCCAATCAGTACAGTGTTACTATCTCTGAACCCAGCGTCTCCAGTCAAACATGACTTAAAAACCAAAGAGGTGATCCCCAAAGGTGACTGCAGAATAAACATGGAATCACATTTTCCCATCTGTTCAACAGGGGTTGGTCAGGCTACTTGGGCACAAAGAAGCGTTTCGTACCACACCACTGCAGGCAGCAGCCATGCAAACAGTTGGCAATTTTTCATCCCTTTTGGCTCACTTCTCTTATTCCTAGCATCTCTACTACAGCTTCCTTGTTTTGCTCTATCGTAGGGACCTGACTGTAATGTCTGAGATCTTTGGCTGTATCCTGGTGCTCCTCTGAGCTACAACAATGCCATTAGCCCATTTTACAAATGAGGAACTGAGCTACATTGGGCTTTTCTTGGGGGCAGACAGGAGAAACATGGGGCAGCTTTGTGATGCTGTAGTACTGAAGAACTGAATCTCACTCTGTACTTATTGGGCAGTCGTCCGTTAGGTCCTGGTGAGCTGCTTGTCAGAACAGGAATCTACATGTCAGAATGGCTCTCTGTTCTCTAATAAACAGGGGCAGAGTAGGAATGTTAGATCGATGGGGCTAGGTGGGGTTGCACTGTTGCCTTCAGTCCCGAAATATAATCCAAACCCACTGTCTTCTGTTTACCCCTTTTAGCAGGAATGCAGAGCCTGGGATTCTGTTTGCATAAGCTGTGTGGGGGCAGGGGTGACTTTCTTGTTCCCCTTCCAGCATGGAGATGATTCCATTTAATAATGAAAACGATGGCTTTCCCCATGACATAGGCTATGCGCCTTCTCGAGCAGCAGCCCATCCCTCTGTGCTCTTGGTCTTAAGTTTTGCTTGGCACTTCCTCCTTGTTCAGACGCTGCGATCCCAATCAGTCCAGTCCAACTCCGACATGCAGAATGTCAACAACCATGGAGGCAAGGAGTTCATTATCCTCACAGGGTGCAATTACTTGTTGCACGTGAGGAGTGAGAGGTTGTGTGTCCCAAGAACTCATATCCTGAAGAAAGAGAACAATCAAGGCAGCTTCCCTTGGCAGTCCCTCCAGACTTCCTTCTAGCTTGCATTACAATTGATAGACTTTTTAATTTATGGGAATTCAATCTGATCTCTGGCTTTAGAAACAAGATGATGTAGATAAATGCACTTATTGTCTGTATTCTCTGGGCATTTTCTTGTTTCATTTGATAGTGTGGTGATAGTGTTATAGGGACATGAGGAACTTTATTACACAAAGCCTCTTCATCTGTCTTCTATCAAATATAGCCTCCATCTCCTTGGCAGCGCACAGTCTCAATTGGTTGGTGCTGAATTCCCTGGAATGGAGGCATAAGTAATGTCTTAAATGATCGGTTTGTTTCAGAGCTGTATTAGGCTGAAAACCAAGCTGTTCTAGATGTAGGATTTTCTTCTTTATACAGGTAGAAGAAGCCTCTTGCATTAAAATTCCTAGACCGAGCCTTACAGAGAGGGAAGGGTAGAAACATGAGGTGCAATTAATCCTGAAGCTTTGTTTCAGTCAGAGGGTATCTCAGTGGTGTCGTCTCTGAGGGAAGAAATTAGCATCTAATATGTGGGGGACACATTCTCTCCGTCTCCTGAAATGGAATTCTGGACAGAGAAGTCCAGATCACTGAAGTGGTTAATAAGCATGGATTAAATGGTCTGAAGTTTGACTTACGCTATCAGGAATGTATTATGATTCAGCTAAATAAGCATGTTCTTGATGTCCATTAGAGTACTAACATGGGATTGAGTGATTAGGGTCTGCCTGTTGTAGATGGACAATCTATGCTCCAGAACAACCCTTTGATTCAGAAATCCCTTTGTTCTGGCTCAGAGACCATTGTGTACTGAACAAAAGTATCTTCTGCCTGTGTTTGCAAAACTATTCTCAGGATTTCCTGTCAAAGACTGTCAAACTTTCTTTCTATTTAGGCTTGTTGCACCAAGTCTCTGTCAAGCTAAAACCTATTTAATAACTAAAGGAACAGAAAATTTAAGTCTCTATGACTTTGCCACAAAAGTTGCTGTGGAAATAAGATTTTTCCTATTTATGCTTGACAGTATGAAGTTGTCAGACAATACAATTTTGCATAAGATCCATGCCTCCTCCTATCAGTAATATCCTTTGTTTTGTAACTGCCTTTATTTATTGTCTCCAGGTTACCTGATTATGACTGATGACTGGTTTTCTGAGTACGTGTACGAGGTGGTGGTAGATAAGAAGCATGTGCCTGAAGACATCTTAGCAGTGATGCAGCAGGAACCCATTGTCTTGCCAGCATGGGACCCCATGGGTGCATTAGCAAAGTGAACAGCGGAGTACTTGCCTCTCAGTGATGCACCAGAAGTAGATGTAACAGAGAATCCAAGAGAACAAAAGACAAAGCCAAATTATGTGATCAAGTAGACCGGGTGGTCCATACTCTTTAAATGTATGCGAAGGGCCTTTGTGGGAAATTGTGCTTTAATGAATGGCTGAATAAAAAAGCCATTACGCTAGTCTGCGCCTGCGCAATCCCAGGGAAGAAACTTGCCCACTCCATGATGCGACTGTTTAAGTGCTTTCAATGGCAGTTGGATTTTTATCTTTTTAATAATGAACACAACTCTGTGAAATAACTTTTGATCAGTGCTTTCCCTGGGGAAAATGGTTTTAGATAATTATCCTTAAAATATGGCTGAGTGGTATTAGGAAATGTATAGCAAAATATTTAGAATTAGTCTTCAATGTTTTTACTTGTACTATAAAAGTATCCATGCTCACTATTGGCTCAGCTGTGTTTCTAGAGAGTGATTTACATTTACTAGGGGGTGGCCTTAAGGAGGTTGGTGTACAGACATGGTTCAATTTTCTTACAAGTAATTATTCCAAAACTGTCCTATTTCAGCAGCATTGAGCCTCCTGGATGTATTTAGCCTGACTTGCTCTGCTCTGTCCTGTCCAAGCTGGACTGACTGATTCTGGTGGGTGTTGGTCTCTACCTAAAGGACAACCATAAACCTGTTCATTGGGCAACTGCAGAATATGGTGCTGAGTTTTTAATTACTGCATTTTATTTGAATGTCTTCAATTGAAAGGTGCTATGGAGCTTTCAATTAAAACCCTTTCTGGAGTTACAGAGAGCAATCTGTGTTTCTTTTCTGAACTTGGCCCCATGTAATGTCACTGAACTGGAACATTAGTGACCCACAACTATCTCTTGGGGAGCCAAAACATAGCGGTTCAACAGCCATGTAGTTTACCTTCTCAGTAGTATCTCAATGGATCTCCTCCCACACTGTGCACAGATGAAGACATTCACACAACAGGAGGTCAAAGACCAATGTGATGAGCACAGTGCAGATGCTTGGCTCCAGCTCAAGCCAAGCTGTTAAACTGCTGAACGCCACCTCCATGGCAATGTGACTTGTGCTGTTCTGCACAGAGTCTTCACTCACTGGGGAAGGAAGAAGAAGGGGTGGGGGCGAAACAAATGAAGAGACTGCTGACAGAAAAGAACAGTCCATTACCCTATTGCAGGTAAAACAGTGCTCTCCTTCAGTGCAAACAAAGCCTGGGATTGCTGGGGACACAAATTCAGCCTCTGCTACTGACATGCTGTCAGCATAAAGTGTTTTTTCCACCTTTAGTAAATCCCATTAAAAACTCAGTGTGAAGAGTAGCAAGACTTGGCTGCAAACAGAATTGCTTTCAGCCTGTCCTTATGATAGTTAACAACAAAAACTTGAGACTAGTGCATAAGCATTCCAGTCCATATGTCCCCAGGCTTCAAACTCGCAATGCGTGGATATCCTCCGCACTTAACTCTGTAACAATGGATTATCCTTGATTTCTACAAGAAAGCTCTGTGGAAGCCTGCACTGCAGAGCAGCTGTGAGATGGTCTCTAATGGTTTGCTTTGTGTTTATGAAGCAAACTCAGAGGTGCTACTCCAAACCCTGGCCACATAAAGAATCACTAACATACATGTGCAAACGGCCTTAACTGAGGCAGGTAAACTATTCCTTTGCGGGGGGATGAATGCAGTGGTTCTGAAGTGAGCTAAGACTCCTGCCTGTGAGGACTTTTTCTTCCCAAATTCAATATCCTAGTGATTTAAGGGGTTTTGATTGTGATATTGCACAAGTTCATCTATTTCCTCCATATTGTTCACCACTTCATTATAGCCGTCAAAGGGAGTTAGTCTCTTGAGACACAATGAATAGTATTTTTTTTCCTCTCCACCAGCTCTGCCAATTGAGTTTGACAAGCTTAAATTGTGTTTGAGCCTAGTTTATTTAATTTGGAGTATTTTGAATTATTTTCCAGTTCATGCGTATCTCTGCTGCCCTTGCCTGGATGTTTCCCAGTACAGTTTACACAATAGCTTTGGCTTCCCACTTCCCCCTTTTCAAAAAAGCACAGAAAACTGAGCATTGAAATAAGCCATGTAAAATGGAGCCACTCTGGCAGAAGTATTATTCCATCTACACCCACTGCTGCTCTGAAATCTTTGCAAGGAGGCTAGGGAAAGAAACTTACTCACGTTTCCTCTGCTTTCATAACCCCAAGGGTGATTAAACCAACAGCTTTTGGTAGCCTCTGTCTGTTCTGTAAGGCTAAGACCTTGACCTGTACCCATATTGTTTGGTCTGTTGCCATATTGTAAGGCCTATGGCCTTTGTGTGCAGACAGACTAGAAGGCAGCAGCCATTAACTGAGAAGCAGGAAGTCACATCCTCACATTCCAGCTGTATTACATCAAATATCAGGCTGTTGAGGAGATCCTGTCCAAGTAGCACCCACCCTCGCTGCATAAAGAAGCAGACCTTAAGATGGTTAAAGAAAACTTAGTGGCTGGGTCTACAGGAGCTCCTTTCTTTTGGAAGGGGCATGTTAATGAGTGGGTTCGAAGATGCTAATGAGGTGCTGCCATGAGTATGCAGCGCCTCATTAGCATACTGGTGGCTGCAGCGATTCAAAAGTGCGGCTTTTCAAATCGTGCGCCGCCCATAGAGACGGGGACCTTCCGGTTAGGATGAAGGGCTTTTGAAAACTGGGGGGGTCCTTTCAGAAGGTCCCTGTCTCCACGGACAGCGTGCGATTCAAAAAGCCGCACTTTTGAATCACTGCAGCCACTATTATGTTAATGAGGTGCTGCATATTCAAGGCAGTGCCTCATTAGCATCTTTTGAAGCTGCTCATTAACATGCCCCTTCCAAAAGGAAGGGGCTTGTGTAGACACAGGGCCTGTGATAAGAATATAAGGCCATTACTGGCTCAGACCAAAGGCCTTTCTAGCCCAGTATCCCGTCTGCTGACAGTGGCCAGTTCCAGGTGCCTCGGAGTGGGCGGACCGAAGACAATGATCAAGTGACTTGTCTCCTGCCATTCATCTCCAGCCTCTGACAAACAGAGGCTAGGAACACCATTCCTACCCCTGGCTAATCGCCTTTTATGGACCTAACCTCCATGCATTTATCTAGCTTTTCTTGACCTCTGTTATAGTCCTAGCCTTCACAGCCTCCTTGGGCAAGGAGTTCCACAGGTTGACTGCGTGCTGTGTGAAAAGAACTTTATTAGCTTTAAACCTGTTACCAAATGAAATTAATGGGTATCCTCTAGTTCTTATGTTATGGGAACAAGTAAATAACTTTTCTTTATTCACCCTCTCCACACTGCTCATGATTTTATAGACTGTCATGTCCCCAGTCAACCTCCTCTTTTTTAAACAAAAAGGCCCAGTCTCTTTAGCCTCTCCTCATATAAGACCCGTTCCAAACCCCTCAGCATTTTAGTTGCCCTTTTCTGAGCCTTTTCTAATGCCAAACTATCTTTTTTGAGTTGAGGAGACCACATCCTTACGCAGTATTCAAGATGTGGGTGTACCATAAATTTATATAGGGGCAATAAGATATTCTTAGTCTTATTTTCTATCCCTTTTTTAATAATTCCTAACATCCTATTTGCTTTTTTGACTGCTGCTGCACACTGTGGATGCTTTCAAAGAACTATCCACGATAACCCCAAGATCTCTTTCATGATTAGTTGTAGCTAAATTAGTCCCCATCATATTGTCTGTAAACTTGGTGTTATTTTTTCCAGTGTGCGTTACTTTACACTTATCCACATTGCTGCACTTGCCATTTCTCAACCACTCAGTTTGGTGAGATCTTTTTGAAGTTCTTCACAGTCTGCTTTCATCTTGACTATTTTGGACAGTTTAGTATTGTCCACAAACTTTACCATCTCACTACCTACCCATTTCCCTAGATCATTTATGAATAAGTTGAATAGGACTGGCCTTACGACTGACCCTTGGGGAACACCAGTTGTTACCCTTCTCCATTCAGAAAATTTACCATTTATAACTACCCTTTGTTTCCTGTTTTTTAACCAGCTCTCAATCCACGAAAGGCTCTTCCCTTTTATCCTATGACAACCTAATTTACACAAGAACCTTTGGTGAGGGACTTTGTCAAAGGCTTTCTGGAAATATAAGTATACTACATCTACTGAATCCCCCTTGTCTGCATGTTCATTAACCCCTTCAAAGAATTCTAATAGATTAGTAAGACACGATTTCCCGTTACAGAAACCATGTTGATTTTTGTCCAATAAATTATGTTCTTCTATATGTCTGACAATTTTATTCTTTACTATTGTTTCGACTAATTTGCCTGGTACTGACATTAGACTTACTGATCTATAATTGCCAGGGTGGCCTCTAGAGCCCTTTTTAAATATTGATGTTATGTTGGCTGTCTTCCAGTCCTTGGGTACAAAAGCTGATTAAAAGGATTGGTTACAAATCACAGAATAATTCTGCAGTTTCACATTTGAGTTCTTTCAGAACCCTTGGGTGAATGCCTTCTGGTCCCGGTGATTTGTTACTGTTAAGTTTTTCTATTTCTTCCAAAACCTCCTCTAATGGCACTTCAATCCAGGACAGTTCTCAGATTCATCACCCACGAAGGACGCTGCTGGTTTGGGAATCTCCCCAACATCCTCAGCCATGAAGACTAACATAACGAAATCATTTAGTGTCTCTGCAATGGCTGTATCATCCTTGATTGCTCCTTTTGTATCTCAATCATTCAGGGGCTTCACTGGTTTTTTTAGCAGGCTTCCTGCTTCTAATGCACTTAAAAAATATTTTGCTATTATTTTTTGAGTTTTTGGCTAGCTGTTCCTCAAAAATCTTTTTTTGGCTTTTCTTACTACATTTTTACACTTAATTTGGTGGTGTTTGTGTTCCTTTCTATTCGCCTCACTGGATTGGACTTCCACTTTTTAACAGATGCCTTTTTATCTCTCACTGCTTCTTTTACATGGTTAAGCCATGGGGGCTCTTTTTTAGGTAATTCCGTCTGGCAAGAAACAGTTTATCAATGGGGTTGTGAAGTCCTGATGTCTTTGTTGTGTCTTGATAGTCCCTAATTCTCCATGGGGTGGGGAGAGAGGCAATGTCTGACTCCGTGATTGTTTTTGTGTTACAAAATTGCACTCGGTGTCAAACCCTTAAGGCAGTGAGATGTGATCGGTTGGGAATTTTTTTGTTAGCAGATGTAAGAGTTGGTCAGTAAAACTTTGGTTACATTCTAGCTAAGCAAGACCCGGGTTTCACTATGCAAGCTGGTGCCGAGAAGGAAGTTCTTGAGGAACCAGCTCCAGGACACAGGTGCGAGGCCTCAGTGCATTGCTAGGTATGCTGTGCAGAAACTGGAGTTCTCCAGATGAATGGGATCCTGACTGCCATGGAGAAAATTTCCTCTCTTACAGGGAGGCGTGAGCATTTTAAGATAAATGTGTGCATTCTGTTTTTGATTGCTAATATACATAGGAGAAGGGTAAGTAGGATATTGTGTGAGGCTGTCTCTTATTGGTAAAAGGTCCTGCACACCCAGTGAAACAGTGAGAGTGGATTCAATCTGAGCTGTGGTGGCAGAAGGGGCAAACCTCCCAGAGTGCGACTCTCTCCAAGACACCAGCTGTCTATTCAGCACAAACATCTACCCTCACCAGAGTAGTTACCCCCATGCTTAATTGGTAATGAAAGAGGCACAAGAGGTGAAGCAACGTTTTTACATTCCTAAGTTACTCAGCAAGCCCACAGTCACCGGTGCAGTTCACAGCCAAGCTTGGAGGTGCTTGGGCTCAGTCCGGGCACAAATTCAGCACTGGTTACACTTGTTCTTAGCACTCAAGCTTGTTCACGGCTAGTGTGGGAATGTCGTCTGGAGCTGACAATTATTGCTTTGTGACAGAAGTGTATCCCTGCCTTTACTGCACATTGAGGCTGCCGGAGTGACCATGAGGACACTGTTTGTCCCATTACCTGCATTGTCACCCGTTTTCAGGAGTCTGATTCCAGTCTTTTGCCACTGCCAGCCCCCAAGAGTTGCACGCCCTGCTTGTTCTGCCAGCAGTTCTCATGCACAACCTCTGCTGGAGCAGCTAGATGCCCTGCCAAGGCCATTTTTATCTAAGCAAACAGGCCGGCCACCATAGCCACTGGAGACACACTGGCTTAGACAGCATTGACTTTCTTTGTTGCTTTTTAAAATTGCAACATTTGAAATGTTGGTTTAACATTCCTACATAGACACAGATTTTCCCCGTCAGCTCCTAGTGACGGTGTGGCAGATTTTACGTGTCCATGCTACTCTCTGGGGGACACAGCTCCACATGTCTCTGGTAAAGAAGTGAGTGTTTTTTGGGTGCCATCAGCTGATAAATGGATAAGTGTCCTGAGGCAAGAGCATAGTGCATTGTAGTCTACATGGAGCATACAGAGCAACAGCAAAAGGGAAGAAAAATTAATTCCAGTGCCCTATCCCACCTTATACTTGTATCAGACTTAATGATCTACTGGCTGCTAATGGCAGCAGACAATTCTCCCTCAAATTTTGACTCAAATTCAGGTCTAATCTAACAGAAACCTGGTCGCTTTTTAGGTACCAGTTCTCATTGAAGAAGTATGAAACCTACAGAAAGATAAGTATGTTAAAAACATGTTTCTGAAGTTTCCTACTTTACTTCAGCTGTCCCTAATTTCTCAGATGGGGGAATTGAGGCAAAGAACAGTGACGCAACTAATTTGCTAGGTCCTGGGTCGGAGGGTCATCGTCCATTTACCAGACCACACTGCCTCTGTTGTAAAGGTTGAGTGGTAGGGTGAATGCCAACGCTCAGTTACAAAATTGAGGATGGAGACAAACAATATTTACAGGCCTCAAGCTCTGTTATGAACACCAGGTTCTGGGTCCTGAACAGCTTGAGGGCGCTGACAGTCCCCAAGGCACTTTGATCGCCTCTCACATTCACAGAAGCAAAGCAGGGTCAAGGAACGTGTTGCCACTTTCTTGTGGGCCCAGCACAACAGGCTGGTTTCATGGGACAGCTTAAACAGGGAACGATTTGTTTTTCTCCAGTTTTTGGGGGGGTGTGATCAGAGGAGAGAGGATTAGGATTAAAATCATGCATTTCAATGAATGGAATGCAAATCTATGAATAAATCTAGCCTGCTCAGCATACAGTCCCAGGGCAAGGGAAACTGGCCATAAGGGACCGTGGATCCAGATTGCAAGGAAATATTCACATCCAGTTGGTAAAGAGAGGCTGAGGTGAGAATGGCGGTGGGAGCCAAACACCCTGGCGCTCTCTCCTTCTCTGGCTTACTTGTATCCCCAGTACACTGTTTGCACATGGAAAGAAAGATCTCTGAATTGTACACACAGTGGCACATAGCAAGCTGCATTCCTTTTAGGACTATAACCCTAACAATTTTTCAAGTGGCAGTTAACAGAAGGACCCACCCTACAACCTGTTATGACAATGCCCTGCTAGGTGGGGATGGCAAGACTTGCTTCACACCTCAGCTGCTCCTGAATTTCTTATTCAGGGTTTTTGCAAAGTCACCCACCTATATACAGCTTTTCTTCCCGTTCATGGAGAAGACATGAGTTGCACCCACTTCCTCTTGGACTAGCATCGAGATTGAACTTCATATTCCGTTCCACCTTTAGAGCCTGGTACAGCAATGGCCATTTAATTTGCACTCAAGAAAGAGGTGTTCTAAACTCAAGGCTGTGGGCCTGTAACTTTCTCCTAAGATCAGTTACAAGTTCAGGTGTTGGCTGTATTTGGGTCGAAGGGCAGATGACATCCCCACTCCTCTAGGGGAAAGCCTCTGCTACAGGAGAATACTTGCAGAGCTCCCAACCAGACATCCGGTTCTCAAAAGGAGCAGGAGGAGTCTGACCCTCCCAATACCCGTGCTATTAGGACATTCTTACATGTGGCTAGCCACTGCACCTTTGCTCGCAAAGCTTCCCCTTCTCAGAGTGCCTTCAAGCAGCAGCTTTCCCCTGATTCCTTTTTACAGAAATGCCTGTCTTTAAATGGCTCTTTTCAACAGCACAGAGAATGAGCTGAAGGTAAATCTATCTGACCTGTCTCTCTCTCTCTTTTTTTTTTCCTCCCCTTAAGCAGCATTGCAGCAATGGCCTCTGGGAAGAACCTTTTCCCAGGAGGCCGCAGTAGCCCCATTTTGCAGCTCTAAGGAGTTCTGATCATCTGCATGAATAATTAATCTTCTGGGCCCCAAATAAAACATCTTTGTGGGCTTGACAATACCTATATTTGATGGACGCCCAAGTAAGACACTGAGCAGCCCAGTCTGCCTGCAATGGTTCTCTGGATTGTGAAGGCCAGAGGCCTTGGTCAGTTGCTTTCCGCAAGCCGCCTTCATGTTGTGGTAAATGAGCCATGCAAAACCTGTAAAGCGTGCAGCACTGTATATTACTTCTTACTATCCACATTTTAGAGTGCTAGTTTGGTGCCCTTAGGAGACAGCTGAGTGGTAGGAGCTGATTGGCTAGTGCCATACAGAAATACAAGCTGCTCCTTTATAGATGAGAGCCGGTTGCTGATGGCACTGGCAGGAAACCAGCCTGCGTTCCACAGCAAAGCCTAGATTTTTCGGCAGTCTACACTGTGCTCAGGTTTGCACCACCAGGAAGGAGCAAGCCCTGACTTTTTAAGTTCTCTCATAGGGTCAGAAAGAATAATGGGGAAAGTTACAAGAAAAGGCAGTTGAGTAAGTGAGAGGCAGTCTCCATGTGTCTTACATGGGAGTGCAAACTAACAGTTTACAAACAGCCAATATTCTCATAGACAGCATGAGATTTGTTCAATGTTACTTGGTCTCAGAGCTGAAAGTTACACAAAACAGGAAAATGTGGGAGCCTTAAATCTGGCTACAGCTTGTAAGTGATTGGAATCAGGTAACCCCTTAGCAACAGCACAGTTCAAGTGATTCTAAGTAGAGGGGCCCATACACCAATACAGCCAGGTTAAGAAATGTGGGAAGAACAATCAAATTCACATCTTTCTTTCTGTGCAGAATCTCCGAGTTTCAATTTTTTTGTTTTCTTGGGACCCTCACTTAAATTTAGAAACACTACATCAGGATTTTGTAGGTTTCTGATCTCTGAAACATTGGTGCCTCCAGCTTCTGCCACAGAAAGTGAGCTTGGACTATTTGGGGCAGAGCTAGTCATGACACTAATGGTTAGGGATTTCCAGTGTTGCCTTTGCAGTATTTAGGCAATTTGCAGGAGGCAGCTGCCTGACCCAGCTGCTGACAGGTCAACATGGACTGGACAGCAGAGGAAAGACCAGGAGACTGAATAGTAGGTGGTAAAACCAAGGGTTTGTCTACACAGGAACACTAAAAAATGTAATCTGGATTAATTAAATATGTGAATTTAAAATAAATTAGTTAAACTGCACTGAACTCTTGTGTACATGCAGAATTCAAGTTGCCCCAAGGACCCTTCACACACATCCCAGATGACAGAAAAGCAAAGCCGGGCAGACCCATCATATTTGCACAGAGCACAGTTACTGACAGAGTATCAACAAATGCAAAACTCACAGCCGTCTCTCCAATGTTACAACAATCAATATGCTTCACAACACCCTTTTTAAGATCCCCAGGGCCTATCCATGCGTGTCTCCACATGTGGTGTATCTCATTCAGCGCATCAAATGCCCCAGCATCAGCCATGTGGGTAAACCCAGCCTCAGATAACCTCATAGCTGCAGCTGAAATCAATGGGAGCTATGCTGTGAACACAATGCTTAGTACTCTGAAAAATCATACCCATGGCATCCGAAATCGGGCACCCAATATTAACTGAGCCTCTTGACTTTTCAATCTTTTTGTAGCTCAGCTGCTCTTTTGTAAAATAGGAATAATATCATCCTTTCACTTCACATTGGCTATGGCCACACTACCCCTCCCTTTTGAAAGGGGCATGTTAATAAGGCAGTTCAGAAGATGCTAATGAGGCATTGACATGAATATGCAGTACCTCATTAGCATAATGGCGGCCGTGTGCGAGTCGAAAGTGCCTCTTTCGGGACACACACTGCCCATGTAGACTGGGGCCTTTTGAAAGTACCACCTGACTTAGAAAGCCCCTTTTTCCTATTTGGCTTTTAGGAAGAAGGGACTTTCAAAGTCAGGTGGGCCTTTCAAAAGGCCCTCATCTACATGGGTGGCGTGTGTTCCGAAAATGGAACTTTCGAATTGCGTGTGGCTGCTATTATGCTAATGAGGTGCTGCATATTCATATCAGCACCTCATTAGCATCTTCTGAACTGCCTTATTAATAACATGCCCCTTCCAAAAGGGAGGGGTAGTGTGACCACAGCCAGGGTGTTGTGAAAATAAATTAACTAATACAAGTGATGTGGTTAGATACTAATATAGGGATGAGTGATATAGAAAAGCCCATGAATAGTCAGTTTTTGTGATGCAATTATTTACGCAGTATCCAGAAAATGCTGCAGGGTTTTTTTGCAAAACAAATAAAATATATAGATATATTGCAAAGTCATTAAATGGAAAACCTGTAAATGAACAAAAAAAGCCAAGATAAGTAATTGCTAGAACGCTTTGGCTAGGTCTACACTAGAGAGTTTTATAGACAAAGCTCGCGGAGCAGCTACTCACAAAATGTGCTTTGACAACAGAAACTGTTGACAAAAAAGCTGTGTAGATGCTCTGGGGGGCAAGGTTTGTCAACAGAGAGGATCAAAGGATCGATCTACTTTTTTGTGTAAGCACAATCTGTCGATAGACATTGGTCGGAATGTCTCTTCCAAAACTAACTGCTATAGAAATATGCTTCTAGTGCAGACATAGGCTTATGTGGTCTTACTCTCTGTTTACCTTAAAGCTTTGTCTACATATTACTAGTTGCTCACGCTGAACATCAGAAGTCTGTGCCTCTGAACACAGTTTAACTACTATTGTAGACCGAGGTAAGCTTTGTTCACTAGTATGGACAAAGCCTTCTCTAAGCAGAGTGGTGACAGTGCAAGAGATGATAATTTTTTAAAATGACACATCATGTCTGGAGAAATGGTCTGACGTAACTAGGAAGTTTAATAAGGACAAATGCAAAGTACTCCACTTAGGCAGGAACAATCCGCTTCATACATACAGAATGGAAAGTGACTGTCTCGGATGGAGTACAGAAAGCGATCTAGTGGGCATAGTGGACCACAAGCTAATCATGAGTTAACAGTGTGACGCTGTTGCAAAAAAAGCACACAAGATTCTGGGATGCATTAATAGGAGTGTCATGAATAAGACACCGGAAGTCAGTCTTCCGCTCTACTCAGTGCTGATTAGGCCTCAACTGGAGTACTGTGCCCAGTTCTGGACACCACATTTCAAGAAAGATGTGGAGAAATTGGAGAAAGTCTAGAGAAGAGCAACAAGAATGATTAAAGGTCTAGAGAACATGAGCTATGAGGGAAGACTGAAAAAAACTGGGCTTGTTTAGTTTAGAAAAGAGAAGATTTAGAGGGGACATGAGAGTGTTTTTAAGTATCTAAAAGAAGGTTACAAGGAGGAGGGAGAAAAATTGTTCTCCTTGGCCGCTGAGGATGAGACAAGAAGCAATGGACTTAAACTGCAGCAAGGGAGGTTTAGGTTGGACATTATGAATAACTCCCCAGTTGTCAGTGTGGTTAAACACTGGAATAAATTGCCCAGGGAGGTTGTAGAATTTCCATCACCAGAGATTTAAGAGCAGATATCTTGTCAGGAATGGTCTAGACAATGCTTGGTCCTGATGTGAGGCCAGGGGACTGGATTTGACCTCTTGAGGCCCTTTTCAGTTCTAGTGTTCTATGATTCTATGCAGATTCCTACATATTTCTAGAAACCAGAGGGGAAAAACTCCAAACATTCTGATGAAAGATCCTATATTCTGTCACAGAGTCAGAGTTCCTGTAAAATCCTTTTCAGGATTCTGGTATTAGCAACCTGTGAATTCTGGTTGAGAGTGAAGGAATGGATCCTTTTCATGAACAAAACCATCCCCCCAAATACCAGATTTAAGTCTGCAAAACGATCCCATGTACATACACAGACTTTGTTCAGAGCTCAAGAAATGTGCAGCAAGTGAGACCCGATGAACCTCCAGCCTCTCAAACTCTTGGGAATGACCTGAAGTGCTGGGAGCAGAAAGAAAAAGGTAGAGCGATAGAAGGGCTCTAACCTGCTATTCTCTCTTTCTCCAGATAGCTTCTAGGACAATCTGGAAAGAAGAATGAGGGGGGATATGAGAAAGTGATGTAAAAAAGGAAACCAGTTACACACTGCTATTCACCCTAGCTGATAACAAAAGAACAAGAAAACTGCAGAGAAATTAGATGGCGGCAAGTTTAAAAACTCACAGGTGGCTTTCTTACACCATGTTCACAAAGAATTACCTCCCATGGTTCAGGTACATATCTTATTAATTAATACTGCTGCATTACCACCACTGTCCTTGAGATGGCTCCAATAGCCAATGCTCGGGTGAAGAAATGGGTGGGGGGATCAGCATTCAAGAAAGGGAAGCTATAATTATAGCCCAATAGACTTGTTTGTTCTCAGAGTTTCTGTTATTCCTGAACTAGTCCAAAGAGAACAGCGCACACTGCCTGCCCCTTATGCCAGTTGTTTTGTTGTGCCTTCCAAACATTTGTTTGGCTTTTTCCCTGTATGATTTTCCCCTTTCTCTGTCAAATCTGCATGCAGACCAGGGCATTAGCTCACTGATTTAGGCTTTTCTACCCTTTATAAACAAATAGTAAAGTTTGAAACTGTTCAAGTAATTTCTCTGGACTGAAGCACCTTGAAGAAAAATAATTTGTTGTGGGGTTTTTTGTTGTTATTTTTTGAGTGTGGGGAGGGACTGAGGAAGTCTTGATTAAAGTAGCAAAAAACTCTTTTCAAGGCACTTGTGCCTCACATTTTACAACAAGCCTATTTCCGCATTAAAATAATGTAAGTGATCGGTACTGACAAGGACTGAGAACCTCCCTTTCTCCATGCGGCTCCCCGCCCTTCATACCTTCCCATAGTTTAGATCCACCTGCACACTTCTAACTCACTGATCTTTAACCCTGTTGGTTGTCCTCTTGTCGGCACCATCCCCCTATTTATAGCCGGAATCAGACACATGAGAATTATGCCATAACAGTGAGCTTTCCCTCACCTTCATCCTGCCTGTTCTAGCTGGATCCTGCTCTCCCGAGCTGATCAGAACGTACAAGTGTAGCCACCCACCTCTAGGAGAAAAATTGAGCTGCAGCCCTGGTGAAACATAAAGTTTATTTGACTAAAAGTGACGCAAAAATTCTTAAAGAGCTCTTTGGCAGCAGATTATCTGGAAATCAGACCATGTGAGGGAGATTGGTGTACAAAAACCTCACCAAGATGCTGAGTTGCCCACAGGCTGTTTCAGAGTCTCTGAAGCAAATGTGGGGTTAGGGTTACTCAGTCTTGGATAATCGCAGGGGAAAAGCACCTCAGCTTCATCTGTAAGGCAGGTACTTTTTCATTTTCTTTTAACCTAGAGACATAAAGTTTATACTACGTGAGCCAGACAAACTCTTTTATATGAAAGTGCTTCTTATGCTCTATGCAGATACCAGAGTTTCATTAACTTTTACTATTTTGCTGATGCTTGCAACTAGGCTATGAACTTGGAGAAAGCGATGATGACCTAAAGTTTATGTAATACATTTTGTTTGTTTACTTTTAGTGATATTTTTAAAAAACACTTTCTGTGGCTCTCAGCCCTCTTGGAAGTGTTTGGAGAACAGGCACATCTGTCCTGGCTTTGAGAAAAAAAGTCTTGAATTTTGTGAAAGTTTGCTTTGATTCATTATATGTATGCCTCAGTCTGCTTTTCTGCTGCTACATGCCCGCTGTCTGATCCCAGGCATTTGTCTAGTAATTATTAACGTTGCAGACAAATGCCTGTAGCAGCATGTTATGATAATTTGAAATTAGAATTTATGATCTAAATTCTTGTTTAATGAATAAAGTATTTATTTCAAATTCAAGAAAAATTATATGCAACTGAGCTAGGTGAAAGTGGCAGAATCTGAGACAAAAATCTGTGCAAAATTCTATTTTACTTTAAAAGGACAAAAATAAACCAAATTTAATTAGCCACATGTTTATATTTTACATGATCATGATTATGTTAAAATGGTTTATCTAACTTGATAAAACAGAATTATGGTCGATAACAGACTAAAGAGTATTTTGGTAATGTATTTGTCATGATCAGTGTTTACCTATGCAACTGTCAGGCTCGTTGACTTAGCTACAAGTTTGATAACTATTACAGAAGCACCAGCGATTACAAATGCAATGTGATCAGCTATGCAGTGTAAAGTCATTCTTCTCCCAATGACACACACAAACTGCCTTGGAAAGTTAAGAATAGAAAAATAATTTAATATTAAAGGCTAAAGTGAAATGGATCTATAACTCAGTGGTGTTGGATTCCTGGAGACAAGGGCGCTGGAATAACCGAGGGGGCACTGAGCACCACTGAACCAAACTGTAAACCCTGGGTATGACGGAAACCACTCCAAGCCAGGGGTACAGCAGCACTCCCCAGATTCCTAGTTGCAGCCCCTTTGCTGGGAGATAGTTCAGTTTAAGGATTTTCAAATTGGGGTTGTTTGTTTCCAGACACTTCACCAGATTTAATGCTGTGCATCTGATGTTAAATCGTCATGGCTCTTCCTCTAGGGCTTCTGTTGAGTGGGTTAATGCTAACCAGCTCTGCCTTGGCGTTGGAAAATATTGAGTGTTCTTGGGAAGTGTGTTATCAATAAGGCACCTGGCAAATGGCTGCGGTGGTGCATTTTCTTATTGGGCAAGGAGGAAAGTAATTCCAAAAAGCTCTGCAACCAAACAGTGTCAAAACATGGTGGGAATCCAATAAAAATGTACCCCGTGTACGAAAAATGTATTTCATCTCTCTGGGGCCTATCTGCAGGGACACAGGCTGCATTTTCCAACAGGCAGGCCATGAAGAAAATGAGGATGCAGCACTGTGGTGCCCTTCATTCTCTTCTAAAGATACTTCTGTAGCATTGTCTGTTTGGACAAGGTATTTTAATGCAAATAGCTGTGTATGATGAATGCCATATATAGGGTGCAGGGGTTTTCATGAAATGCTGCAGTAGAGCTTGGAACCAGAATGCTGCTGCCATACCTTGAAGACAGACTTGTAGCCAGTAGCCTTACAGGAAAGATCATCTAGACACATTTGTGACCTTCTATTTTCTTACATAAACATAATTATAGAGGCATGTGCTCTGTTAGTGTAAATTTGTAGTCAGTCTCTGACTCTTACTCTATATACGCATGCATGTATCTTATTATACAGTGAGCATGTGTCATTACCTCAATCTGCCTGTCTATGGAAGTCTGGACTTCCTGATGGGGCTCTAGTAATTTTGCGACATTTACTGTATTATGTGTCTTCCTTGAAGATTACATAAATGATTTAAGAATAATATCTAGGGCGGGGAACGGCGTCTTCTCTAAGCTCATCTGTTGCTTTGCCCTGAACATTTATACACTGCAGCTACAGAATGCATGTGTTTCATGATAGCCTGAACAACTATCGTTGAAAGACAGAGCAATGTGCCATCTACTAGAGTCTGCAACTTTGCCAGTATTATGTGGTTTCCCCGCTCTCCACATATGTCACTGTCACATATCCTCTCTCTCAGGAAATGTTAAAGATAGACTGAAACAAGAGAAAGGTTGTAATATAAAATTCAGAGTAAAGCCTGCTGCTTCCCCCTGAATGCACCAGGCTGTGTTGCTGGACATCTGAATAGAAGAAGCATGTGATGTTTTTGGGGTGACACACAAGACCTGCAACACAACATTGTTTATTCAGAATCATTGTGATTGCAGGTGTAGCCATCTGTCTGAGTGTAGGCTGCAGATGTTCCACTATTTATGGCTACACTCTGCCATTCCCACTAAGTAATATTTTATCGGCGGGTAGATTTCATAGTAAGGCAATACTAATTTGAGTGACAGAATCTGGATCTTAATACGTTAAGTCCCTTCAGGTGTGAGCATTATTCATACACAAGGTGCATACTGTCAATTTATCACACTATAAGAGGCTTGGCTATGCTGGTCATAGGAAGCGGTATAAAAACTTAAGATACACAGGTAGAGCTAAGTATACGTAGTGGGCGTGACCTAGATCCCACAGACTTCAGTTGGTTTTGGATCAGGTCTGTCATCTATACATTTTGTTAAAACTGGATTAGTTAAAGGTATAAATAAAACAAGCTGCAGAAGTCAACCCCACATTGCCAGAGGGATAAACCAGATGTGAGCCAATGCCTGTTCCTTGTGCCTATCTCTAGTTGATCAGCTCAGAGTTAAGGCTGTTTATCCATGTGATGACGTGCTCTAGTATACTAGTTTTGGAAACTGAAGATATGGTTCCTTACAATTATTGTCAATTTGCATAACAGAAAATCCAGATTATGGGGAAAGATTTTAGCACCAAATTGCTTTGAATGAAATCGGTACAGATGGGCCCATTCAATAGCCAATGACATTAAGTGACTGCTAACTCTGAACAGGGTTTTCCTGGTATGACCACCAAGTAAAATTCATTGGGACATGATCAGTTTTCAAACCAATTGGCTAGAATTGGTCTGTTTGTCTATTGTTTTCAAACAGTTCTCTTCACTGTGGGATCTCTGCTGCCACACTCATCTGTCATCTCTCCTGACCTGTGCCAGTGCAGAAAGCAAAAATGGAGAAGGGGATTAAGGAGCCTCTCTATATGTCCCTCCACAAAAGCAGTACAACTCTTATTCTCAAGAGTATTCCGGTTTGTGCAAGTTTCCCACAGAAGCTCTGTGTGGTGGGACAGAGGTGGAGCTGTGCAAGGCTGGAAAAGAAAAGGCCAAGAAATTTTTGAGTTTATACATATGCGGATTCAGTGTCTAAAACCCTTAACAAATGCTGTAGAGAGGGACTGAGGTTGCTGTTGCAGTCTGGAGGTTAGAACAATGGTTGCAGAAGTGCCATGCTGCCTTCTCTTTTGTTAAAGAATGGTTTATCAGCTCTCACAAACTCCTACTAAAGAAGACCCATTTACTTGGGCTTTGCACACGTGTATGCATCATCTTTAGCATAAAGTGCAATTTAATCACACAGCTAAATGCAATTTCAATATACTGGGTGCAAGAGAATAAGAAATAGCTTGTTCTGTTTTGCTCAGTATTTGCATTTCCCTTTAACTCTCCAGTTCAGATCAGTTTGGTTCTTAGCAGGTGCTATCGTACCCCAAGAATATTAATAACACAAAAGCCCTTCAATAAGAATTCAAGTCTAACACAGCCGGTGGCTGATACACCAGCAAGGACAAGGGTTGGGTGACTAAAATCAGTAAATTTTAAAAGGAAAAGTTATCTGTTCGAAGTGAAGTGCACACAAATCTACACTTGAACCTCCTTAGTCTGAAGAAGTGAGTTAACTCACGAAAGCTCATGCTCTGAACTTTTCTGTTAGTCTATAAGGTGCCACAGGACCCTTCGTTGCTCCTTAGTCTGGTAACCCCGGAAAACAGGGTATTCCCGATTAATGAATTTCCCAGGTCAGAGGGAGCACTGCAGGGTCTGGTGTGAGGGGGATGGGGTGTAGCGCTTACCTGGTGCCCCAGTACTGGGGGCACATGCGGCTCTATGCCCCCTACCACTCCTAGGCACTGCCCTCCAACATGATGGGAGCAGTGGGGAAAAGGTTCAGGAGAAGCATGTCACTGTGCTGCTGTCCCCTCAGCTGGGGAGGAGAGAGAGTGGCAGTGCAGGGAGCCACTTCCTCCACCCTTTGCCAGGGTCTGTACCATGGGTGTTCCTGGGCCAGGGACAGCCAGAATACAGAGGTTCAAGTGTATTTCATGACTGCAGGTTTAAAATAGCTCAGATGACTTTATGACAAATAATAACTCTTATAATGTGCACATTAGGGATAAACAAATTTCATGCTGCAGGGGTCAGGAAGGAATTCACACTCCACTCATGCTGCAGGGGTCAGGAAGGAATTCACACACCACTCATGCTGCAGGGGTCAGGAAGGAATTCACACTCCACTCATGCTGCAGGGGTCAGGAAGGAATTCACACACCACTACTCCTCTGCACACACAGTACCATTGTACAAAACTTGCAAGAGGCATTATGGAGGTTTCTGTTCCTCTGAAGCATCAAATATTGGTTGGTACCAAGAGCAGGGTGGCAAGTTTGGATGGCTAAATCTTACAGTCAGAATTCAGACTAAAGGTACGCAGTGCTTTTTTTTGTAAAAAAAAAAAAAAAAGAGGAGCCAGTACACAGCTGGCTCCACATCTCCCCTCTCCCCTCAGCTCTACCCCCACCCTACACATGTGCACACATGGGCGCGCGCACTACCTGGGTGGGTTTCGTGCAGCTTGGGCTGGCAGTGGGGCTCTGCACCCCAGCCAGCATCCAGCTGGCAGCTGGTGGAGTCCCCCAGCCACCCAGCTGGAGATCCTACGGTTGGGGCTACCCTGGCACAAAAAAAAAGCATTGAAGGTGTGATTTTTACCTTTCTAAAACCTGAGAACAGCAAACACAGTGATACTACACATCAGAATTTCCTCTTGCCTTTCTCAAAGAGGATCACTGAGCAGCAAATGAGAGGAATTCATTGTATGTTGCACACCTTGCCACTAGAGGTCACCATATGCCTCAGGAAATGCACCAGCAGACACCAGTAAAACAATGACCTGCCATAGTCCAGTCTGAGATGGGATTGGAACCCAGCACAGGGGCATTCTGAGGCTTCGCTACTAAAAGAGCCAAAGCTATACTTTTGTGCACTCTGTGAAACAAGCTGTTGCTAATGGGCTGTAGAGCCTCTCTAGCCACAGGTGGCGGTAACCACAGGTCACTATTGTCTCACGGCTCTTTGGCCTGTGTGAACAAATCGCACTGGTTTAGCTTCTAGTGAACAAATATCCACAAGTCATGGTAAGACTGGCATTTTAGGCCGAGGTGCCAAGGACTGAATGGGTACAGAGGACAGATTTCCCATGACCGTAGATGGGCCTGCTCTTGAGGACAGTGAGGTACACTGGAAGTGGGTGAAATTTGCACTGCTGTGGCCATTTCTGTGCACTGCACTATGGTCACTCTGTGGCTAATGAGAGGCCTATGATTTACAGAGTCGTCAGTCTGTCACCTCTCACAGACCCCCTGAGTCTTTAATCTGTGTCAGTGCATCCTCTGCTCAGAGCTAGGCGGGCAGCGAGAGGAGCAGATTCTTCAGGCCTCGGAAAGACTAAAACCACACTTACGAAAGACAACACAAGACCAACTCCAGTTTCCAGGTCACATTCTTCATAAACCTGTTCTCTGTTCTTTCTTTCTTACTTCCCCTGTGGCTGGTTCAGTTGTTGATAAAGAGCCAATAGGTGTTTCTGTGAGAGTGACCTTGGCAACAGCTGAGAATGAAAACAGATAATGGACAGTTATCCCTGATGCCATTTGCTAAAACAGTTACATTGTAGCAGATACTGCAGTAACAAAGAGCAGCCGAATGAAGAGGGACCCTCCAGGACCGGCACAGCTCTCTCCAGCACCAGGATTCCAGTCCTGAGGGCTCCTCCACAATATGCTGTCTACTTCCAAGACGTTCACTTCTTCTCTTATTAAATATTTATATTGTTCATATAAATATAATCCCTTTGCATGTGTGCTGTCTTTTCTCTTAAGTTGTAACCAGTAAAGAAACAAGATGATGTCTGTTACTACTGTCCACATTCTGTGTCAGTTTCTGGGTGTTAAAACTTGAGTGTTGAGCAAACAGCTGCTAAATTTAGCTCAGTGATGCTCTGGCATGACACATCTATGCTCACCGCTGCCCAGCTGTAAAGTCTGTTGTTCCAGAGACATTTCTCCCACTAAACAGCTGTAGCTGCCTTTTAAGTCGGCGATCCAGTTCATGCTCAGGCTCCTCAGAGGTCAGAAACCATTTTATCAGCTTGAAATTATGGAAAAACTTACTAAAATATTCCCATTATCCTGATACTTCATCTGTCTCAGTTTGAAGTGGTCTGGGCAGAGCCCAGACAGGGTTTTGTTTTAGACAGACAGAACTCCCACTTGCCTCGGACCCATCGCTCAGGGTGGTGGCTCAGTGGAGTCCCCGCCAATTGACACACCTGCCACTCTGGGACTACAGTGAAAATGCCGCCAAAGTATCCGGAAGTCACAGAGGCTGTGAACTCTATGACCAAATCTTAGCCTTCAGCATGGGTAACACATTTGTTAAACTGTTTCTCTCTGGTGTTGCATTTTCTCCTGTCTTGCCAAAAACCACTCCCTACGGAAGTTGCTCTCTTCATGAACACCTAACAAAGCTGCTCTTTAATTGCTCTCCAGCAGATGCAGGACAGGCTCTGTGAAATCACCAGCACAAAAACACAGTTGTAGGGAATTCAGGCTAAATCTCTGTCCAGGAGCACAGGACGCACAGCACTAGAGAACATCTTTGCTTGATGTAATTATATAACCTGCCTCCGGCCCCAGCCTGCACCTCATTTTCTGCTGTCTATGGAAGGCTTGTGTGAACTGCAAGGCTCTTCAATGCTGTCCCACAGCAGAGCCTACCACATGCTTTCACCTGGCTTCCCCTTTCTACACCCCTGCTCAGGACATGGTGGGCTGGAGGAATTTCCAGGATATTTATACAGTGGTTTGAACAGTATATTCTCATTGTAAGGGACAGCTGTACACTGCAATTTTTATAAACATATTATGTCTTTATTGGCCTGGTGAGTAAGTTTACAACAATATTTAAATAGGCTACTCAGGCTCCAACCAAGTCAGTCCTTGCAGTGTGGGATGGAGAGTTGCCTTTCCTGAGGTCCCAGAATTAGTGTGGTCCCTGCTGAGAGCCATCCACCTCTCTTTAAACATTGAAGGCCAGATTTTCAAAGGTCCTTAGAATCACAAGGTTTGAAGAGAACTCAGGAGGTCATCGAGTCCAGCCCCTAGCTGAAAGCAGGACCAATCCCAACTAAAGCATCCCAACCAGGGCTTTGTCAAGCTGGGACTTAAAAACATCTAGGGAAGGAGATTCTACCATCTTGGTAGGTAACCTGTACCAGAGCTTCACCACTTTCCTAGTGAAATAGTTTTTCCTGTTACCCAACTGAGACTTCCCCGACTGCAACTGGAGACCATGGCTCTTCATTCTGTCATCTGTCACCACTGAGAACTACCTCCCTCCATCCTCTCTGGAACCCTGCTTCAGGTAGTTGAATGCTGCTACCAAATTCCCCCTCACTCTTCTGTTCTGAAGACTAAATAAGCCCAAATCCCTCAGCTTCTCCTCATGTCATGTGCTCCAGCCCCCTATGCATTTTTGTCACCCTCTGCTGGATGCTCTCCAGTGCATCCACATCCTTTTTTGTAATGAGGGATCCAGAATTGAATGCAATACTCCAGATTATGCCTGAAGATGCTTAAAGTACCTAGTGGGATGTCAGAAGTACCCGAGGAGGTTAGGTGCCCAACTCCCATTGATTTCACTCCGGAATATGCCTGCTCAAGTGCTTTTAAAAAATCTTACTAGGTGTCTGTCTGAACATTCACTTCACTTAAACTCTCGTACTCTGACTGGAGCGTAGGTCATCTACAAGTCTCGTCCACTCTGTTGTGGTACAAAACTTTTAGCTGACTCCAGGTGTACCCCAGTTGTTCTTCAGTCTCAGTAGATCTCCAGGTTATGTAAGGTCTTCCTCTTTTGCTTTTTCCTTGCAGATTGCATTTGAGAGCTTCGCAGACTTGGTGGTGGATGATGATTTCCTGAGAGGGTGGCCTCACCATCCCCACTTTCTTCTCTTGATTTGAACAGCAAGTGGTTCTTGTTCTACTCTGTTCCAAAGCTCCTCATTTGTGACAAAGTCTTACCATTTGATTTGAAGGATGTACCTCAGGCACCTGTTTATGAACGTCTGTGACTTGTGATTTGAAGATTTAGTATGCCAGGTCTTATAGCCATACAAGAGCTCACTCTTCACATCTGCGTTGAAGATCTGCAGTTTCATCTTCGCAGATATAATTAGTGAACTCCATATGCTGCAAATCTGGCCTTGAGCTCTTTTTTGAGCTTTCAGTCCAATATCCTGTTTCTGCTAGATGTTAGCAGGAGAATTTAGCTGGGAGTGGCCTTCTGTCCATCAGAGCTATCTTAGGGATTCTGCATCCGGTCAAAAGCAATTTTGGTAAATGATGGCTGAGATGGATCCAGGCTCAATACATTAACCCCTGTGGCTCTGGAACTGAATGCAGTAAGAGTGCAGTCATCCAAGGCACAGACCATGGCTCTTCTCAACCAAACACTGGACTAGTTTGAGGACCACTGCTGTAAGCAATTCCTTCTGGGATACAAAATACAAACATTTATCACCCAGTTAGCCATTCGGAGCTATACATCAGCAGTAAAGGAAGGGGACTCTAACAGGAACAGAGCCCAACATCGTTCCAGTAGGAACGGAGACGGAGGCTGATTAGAAACACCTTAAATGCTGATATGTAAGCCATGGAAAATGCAGCCACACGAGAAGTGTAATTAGCTGAAAAACCTTTACTGCTTTCCAGATTACTAGCACAAGTGTAAAGTCCAGCAGGGCTCAGAGTACGTCTCCACATTTATACCTGGTGTTTAACACCCTTGATGCAGAAAAGAGAGAGAAAGTGGCTCTAGCCTTCTGTAGTTCTTTCATGTTAACATCCATGATGTGAAGGGTCTCCTAATCTGTATGAGTTCTGCTGGGAGACTGGAGAGGGCTTGGACTCCAAAGATGCCCAGCTTTTATAGCCTGACAGGTAAAGCAGAAACCACTAATCTTTGCTGTACAATTATATTTTGCTGGGACTTTGAAGATGGTTCAGTCTTTGTTGATGATTAACTTACATTAGTAGAATAGCATTCAAGACTATTACGAGAATATGGGCTTCATGACACAGTGAGTAATATCTGTTTGTCTGAGGAGTGTGTACGGTATGGGTAAAGAACCAATAAGGGAGCTGCGAATTATTAGGCTCTATTCATACTTCCAGGGGTCTAATCTGGACAACTTTTTACTTGACAACTCACCTCCTCTTTCAGCTTATTTTCTTCCATGAGTAGGAAGAGATATGGATTTAGTTATGTGCATGCAAAACTGGGTGTTAGGAACCCTTGGGTTTTAATTCTGGCTGTAACAATAACTACCATTTAACAGGCACCTGCCTGCCTTAGTTTTCCTATCTATACAATTGAGGGGTACATATTCTTCTTCATGAGGTACTGTGGTAATTGTTTGCTGTTGTAAAGTGTTTGAAAAGGAGACGTGCTACACAGTAATTATAATTTATGTATCTAAACCAGCATGCAGTGGTGTGCATAGCAGCTTACGAGCAGAAGAAAGATGAAGTCCATGCCCTAAGAAACCTACAAAGGCTAAATTGTCCCTTCTGCTCTCCTGTGAGTAAGGAGTGGGGCAGAACTGCATCATTCCGGATGCAGACCCAAGAACAAAGGCACAGTTCCTCTCCCGCTCCTTCCTTGCTCTGGGGGAGACATAATTAATCTTCTTCTGGAGCACCTTGCTCCCCTGCGGGGATTGTGGAGGGCGAGAGGGAGGAAAAAGAGCTGAAGCCAGGGCTCCTCTTACTGCCTGCCCCTGACGTGCAATGGGGAGCCTGATCTGAGTATCCCCATCTCTCTTTGCATGGCTGGAGTCACAATCTGAGTACAGCCAAACATGGTGGGTGCAGTGGGGTTACTGAAGAGTGGTCAAGTAAAGGCTGTGGCAAGATAGCCCTAAATGTGAGAGATTATCAGGAGGGCCACAGGCTGCTTGCTATGTGGAGTGGCTCCACTCCTGTTCTGCAGCTGGCAGGAAGAGGTTTCCACCCTCACCCCCTACTTCCCCGTAGCTCTCTCAGTTTGAGGCACTGTAGCTGCTCACAGGATTATCTATTTTAGGGTAGTTTTATTTTAAAGTAATGTGCTTTACTCACCATTACCTGTGATGGTATCCTGGTACAACCACCAGCCCCAGCAGCCCTTACAATGCAACTGAACTCTTTTCTGTTTCTTTGAAGCTGTGTGTGTCTGCAATCCAGAGGACGTAAAGACTGCAGAGTACTCAGTGGCACTGGGAACCCAGAGCTTCAAGCAGCCACTTGGCACCAGGGGATTCTGATCCAGGCCACTCACTAATGGGCAGCAGCCCCATCTTTTAACCAGCAGAATGGAGAAGTCATCCAGCAATAAGACCCAGCCTCTGACATCTAAGAAAGAGCTTTTGGACTGTACAGAAGGGGAAGATTGCAGAGAGAATGGACTCCTGGTCAAAAGCCCTCAATCTGCCCTGCAGCTGGCAGAGGATGGGAATAAGGTGCACCCCAGCCAGGGAGATAAAAAGGAAGCAGGTCAGATCTCAAATGGCTACTCAGTGGTTCAGAGCCCAGTGCCTTGCAATGGAATAGGAGATGGGGAAGATGGGCAGCGCCCTGCTGCAGCCACCACCACCACTTGTGGTGTGGAGGCTCAACCGCAGCTGATGGAGCTGGAGGAAAGAGAGACCTGGAACAAAAAAATGGACTTTCTTCTCTCTGTCATTGGCTATGCAGTGGATCTGGGCAACGTGTGGCGATTTCCTTATATATGCTACCAAAACGGAGGAGGTCAGTGCTCAGACCCATATGCCATTCCTTAAAAGTTGGCTTTTTTGAGTGTAAACAGTTCAGGTCTATGGCTAAAGGACACCAAGAGTAAGCAACAAGGGATTATGGGACAAGAGGAGTTGATTTATGAGCTAAATTAAAAGGGCAAAATATGTCTAGAGTCAGGTAAGGGTTGCTGGGACATACATATGCACCAACGAGTAGATGAGGGCTATAAACCCAAAGAGGGAAGACTAATTATGAATTATCTAGAATGATGCAATATCGAGTATTGCTAGAAAGCGTGGACTTAAAATAAAAAAAGGAGAATGTAGAGTTAATCATAGGCAAAAACATCCTGACCCTGAGATCAGTTAGGCTGTGGAACAGTCTCCCAAGGGAAGAGATAAGAAGCCCAATCCCCTGAAACATTTACATTCACACTAATCAATATACCAGAAAATTTCAACACTGAGGGGGCTCAGTGCATTCAGACAATGATTGTAACCAGTGAGGGATCCATATGACCTTAATGCGTTGTACCAGAGGATGACATGCTTTTAGTTTTTGCTCCATTCTGCTGCTGCATCCATGGTAGCCAATAAAACCTTTGCAAATTTCCCATATGTTTGGTACAGAAGACTGGGAATAGGAGTGCTTTTGACACTGCCTGCTAGGAGATAAGCTTGCTGTACCTCAGAACTCTATGCCACTGGAAATTTAGAGCCAGCTTGTGACATTCCTCAGAGCGGTGGTTTGGGGACATTACCTGGGGCACTTGAAAATTGGACTGTTAGCCATTTGTAATGCTCCAACATGACACACAGTAATTTAACTCCTTCGGTGTTTATGGCATTGTCTTTCAAGAGAAACAGTTGCCGTACCCATTGGTGAGCAGCCTCCAAGGGGTAGCCATGTTAGTCTGTAGCTGCACAAATAATAAGCAGTCCTGCAGAAGTGGGTTTTACCCACAAAAGTACATGACCTAATAAATTTGTTAGTCTCCAAAGTGCCACAGGAGCGCGCACCGTTGGTGATCAACTACTTGCATGAGTAATCCTGTTGAAGATGATGGGACTAGTCATGTGAGTAACTGCTCACATATGTGACTAATGGGGTCACACTGTGGCCTTTTAGGAACATACCCATTTTTATGAGTTCTCTTTAGTGTGACATTACATGAATGTTTGACTGGACTGACCTCTTGAGATCAGGGGGTCACACAGGTTATACTGTGATAGTTCACTGTGGTATATATTGTCTGCAGCCTATTAAGAACTGTTCTTTATGAATTGTTTACACTATTACACAAGTGTCCTCTCTTCTTTGCAGGAGCGTTTCTCATCCCATACACAATCATGGCCATCTTTGGAGGCATCCCTCTCTTTTACATGGAGCTGGCACTTGGACAGTACCACAGGAATGGATGTATCTCAGTCTGGAGGAAAATTTGTCCTATTTTCAAAGGTAGTAATGGGAATTGGAAGCTTACAATGATCCCACAGGCTTACTCACAGACATCTCTTTAAGGGTAGAACAATTACTGAAAATAAGAGAATGTCAAGTGGTTTAGGCTTCAAATTTAAGTTACATAAAGCAAGCTTTCCTAAAACCTAGAGTTAATTACTTTTAGAAATCATGTACTCAAAAAAAAAAACAAACAAACAAAAAAAAAACAAACCAAAAAAACCAAACCAACAGGTAATGTTGTTCTATAGACACAAACATTGCCTTAACTGTTTTCCAACTAACGGATGCAGCCTTATACTAGTGTATGAAAACCTGGAAATGAAGCTGACTAAAAACAAATCTCTCTTTTGCTGTCCCAAGACAGAAGAAAAAAAATGCAAAACTGTATGTAGAACATTATACTGCTGAAAGTAAATTGAACTTTAACAATTCTTCCATATTTAATATTTGAAATGGTATCAGAAATATGGGCTGGGAAAAATATTGCAAATCCATTATTTTTATCCCAGAGAGATCTTTAATACAAGTCACCCTGCAGCTCTATCTCACAGCTCTTACCCATCTCTACTGGCAGTGATAACAGAGTATGTGTTAGGTAATATGTTACCCTAGCTCCCAGTACCCCGGTTACATTTCCTTCTGTTTTGGTTTGTTCTTTTGTGGCGTGAAGGATGGGCGGAATTTGCTTCACAGTCAACATTCCACAGACTAGTATCAGAGAGGTAGCAGAGTTAGTCTGTGGCACCTTACAGACTAACAGATATATTGGAGCATAAGCTTTCATGGGCAAAGACCCGCTTCGTCAAATGCATGAGTGGGGGGTTTCAGAGGAGGATTTAAAGAGGGGGGTCTCAGTAAAGGGGAGGGCCACAGCTGACATGGTCTATTCAATCAGGGTGGAACTGGCCCATTATTGGCAGTTAGTGTGGAGTTGAGAACATCGAGAGGAGAAATCAAGTCAGTTCAGTCAGGGGTGATGTGGCCCATTGCCAGTTGCTAATGTGGAGGTATGATCATCAAGAGCAGAGAAACTGCTTTTATCCCAGAGACCATGGACTGAGTCAGGACAGCATTTATGTATGTTCCGTTTAGAAGAGAGATGTTTTTCTGAAGTGTGGCTTGAGCACATCACCCTACTTTCTGAAACCCCCATAAAGTTCTAGAGCAGTGTTTCCCGATTTTATTTGCCCATGGAAACTTTTAAACTCGAAAGAATTTCACAGAACCCCATTCCCAGGCTTTACTCCCCTCAGCCCCCAAACCTGCCCCCCCACTCCAAGCTTTACATTCCTCAGCCCCAAAACCTGCCCCCACATCTCCAGGATTAAACCGCCTCAGCCCCAAACCAACGCCCGGGACTAACCCATCCATGGCGCTAGCTGGGAAGCCTACAATGGGCGGCCACATGCAGTCAGCAGAAGGAAGGCTGGTGTGGAGGTGTTCAGCTGGTGGGGGGGTGAGCCAATCACCACTCATGGGAAGGGTGCAGCTGCTTGGGTAGCGGAATGAGTGAGGGGCTCTCTGCAACTCCTTGGAATTCAATTCAGTTGATTTAACATCTAGATTCCTCCTGCTGCCCTGCCCTCCATTAAAACAATTCAGTTGAGTTCTACTCTTCCTGCAGCAGCAGGGCAGAAAGCCGCAGAGGAGACAGCTACTGTAATGGAATTTTCTCACAAACCCCGTCTTTTCACTGAGCGGAACCCTGGGCTCCTTCTGTAGAACACCATGTGTGAAACACTGTTCTAGAGCACTAGTGCATGTATTCCTCCTATTTGGATGTCCCCAGCGGCTGATTTTAGCTTACACAGATTATGCACTGCCTGGACCCAGCACCCTCATTTGCACTCACATAACTGTTTCCTGCCTTACTAGGAATTGGCTTTACCATCTGTATAATAGCTTTCTACGTAGCCTCGTACTACAATACAATCATGGCTTGGGCCCTCTACTACCTCATTTCGTCCTTCACGGCGGAGCTGCCATGGACCAGCTGCAAAAATGCTTGGAACACAGGCAACTGCACCAATTATTTCACCAATGCCAGCATTACCTGGACCTCACACTCCATCTCCCCTGCAGAAGAATTTTATACGTAAGTGCATGTAAGTGGAGACAGCAGTACCAGAAAAAAGGGTAGAAATGCAGGACGTTTTTATTTATAGGGTAAGAGGGATATTTATCAATCACAGGCCTTTTTTTTAAATGGCTGGAGATTAAAAAGCATGTAGGTGTTAGTACGCGTAGGACAGGGGTCTCATCTCATGATTTATAGCCTAAACACTCTTTAGCTACGTATACACGGGGATGCTACATCGAAATAGCTTATTTTGATGTAGCGAAATCGAAATAAGCTATTTCGATGAATAGGACCTACACGTCCTCCAGGGCTGGTGCCGTCGACGTTCAACGTCGACATTGGGGGGCACTACATTGAAGTAGGCGCTGCAGGGGAGCGTCTACACACCAAAGCGGCCCACATCGAAATAAGGATGCCAGGAACAGCTGCAGACAGGGTCACAGGGTGGACTAGCGCTTCCGGGGAAACAGCAAGCCACTCCCTCAAAGGGCCCCTTCCAGACACACTTGCACTAAACAGCACAAGATCCACAGAGCCGACAACTGGTTGCAGACTCTGTGCATGCAGCATGGATCCCCAGCTGCAGCAGCAGCAGCCAGAAGCCCTGGGCTAAGGGCTGCTGCACACAGTGACCACAGAGCCCCACAGGGGCTGGAGAGAGCGTCTCTCAACCCCTCAGCTTATGGCCGCCATGGCGGACCCCGCTATTTTGATGTTGCGGGACGCGGATCATCTACACGTGCCCTACTTCGACGTTCAACGTCGAAGTAGGGAGCTATTCCCATCTCCTGTTGGGGATAGTGACTTCGACGTCTCGCCGCCTTACATCGATTTCAACTTCGATATAGAGCTCGCCACGTGTAGACGTGGCAGGCGCTATTTCGAAGTTGGCACGGCTACTTCAAAGTAGCTGGCTCGTGTAGACGCGGCTTTTGTGTGTTTACAAATCAAAAAAGCAGTCCAGTAGCACCTTAAAGGCTAACAGTATAATTTATTAGGTCCCAGCTTTCATGGGACAGACTCGCTTCTTCAGATCTGGAGAATCTTTGTGTTTGTTAGAAGAATAACAATGTGCTTTTCTCTCCTGCTTTAGCCGCCACATTCTACAGGTGCAAAGGTCCAAAGGGCTGGATGATCTGGGAGGCATTAGCTGGCAACTGACCCTCTGCTTATTGTTTATTTTCACTATTGTGTACTTCAGCATCTGGAAAGGGGTCAAAACATCTGGCAAGGTGAATGCAAAATCAAGAGGAAATTGCTTGGTATAGCATAGTTTCTGCAGCATGACTGGAGCAGCCTGTTACTATGAGAGAAAGTAAACTCTGATTGCTCTGAGCACAGGGACTGAAAATTCACCTATGGGTAGAAAGCACCTAGTGTCTAGTGAGTGTTACTGTAATCCATCTAATACATGTTAACAGTACATTGGGCTGCTGTTCTGTAGATAAAGATCATTCTGAATTGGTGTGGAGGGTAATCTGATTACTGCTCTGTTGAGCCACAGTTCCACTGCTTCTTTTCCTACAGATGGGCTTTGCTGTCTCCCGTCAAAGCAAATCATGTTTCCCAAACAGGGCTTCTTAATACATATCTATTTACAAATGATAGGTATTAAATCTTTCCCTGGAAAGAACACCTCCTATGAGAGAGCTCACACCACTTTACAAAGATTAGAGTTATTGTTCCCATTTTACAGAAGGGGAAACTGCATTGCAGAAAGATTAAGAGCAAGCTTTTCAGAAGGGTCAGTTGATTGTGCATGGCCTGACAGAGGAATGCATCTTCTGCAATGGGCAGGGCCTAACTTTCAGGGCTGCTGAGCTTGTGCATTTCTGAGTTTCTTCTGAAGTTTAAGGGTCTCAGTTTAGACCACCAGCATCTGTGGACACTTCTCAAAAGTCCAGCTCCAGTGACTCACTCCCAGTCACACACAACGTCTGCGTCTACACTTACCTGGAAGGTCAATGGTTGCTCTGCAATTTTTGGTATGCCAGTTGCATACCAAAAATCAACTTTGCAGCCCTTGACTTCTGTGCCTGTCTTCATGGCAGAAGGTCAATGAGATTGCTCCTTCCATTGACCTGGCTTAATACCATGCCACTCAAAAGAAGTTCCAGAGTCGACACTGGCAATGCAATGCACCGTTTCACCTCGGAAAATGGTATGTAAGTGTTTGATCTTCCACGGCAACTGTAGACTCAGCCTTATTCAGCAGCAGAGCTGGAAATGGAATGTGGAATTCTGTCTCTCTCTCTCCCCCCTCCAACCCCCGTTCTAACCATTGTACCAGGTTAGTCCTTTTTCAGATGAGAAAAGACAATGGTCAGAGCACACAGACAGTATAAAATTAAGCAATTTGTCTCTCCTCTTTGACGAGACAGCTGCAGCAAACCTGGAGATGACTGCCTCTGAGAGGAGAATGCCTATTGGTGGTGCAGTCAGGCTGGTGATGCTGAATAAACTGATTTACACACCATCAACAGAAAGAAATGATTCCCAAACTCTTACTAACCTAACACACTTCATCAGAGGGCGAAGGCAAAGGAGATGGACAAAAAAAGACGATACACAAAATTAGTGCAATGAAGGTTGTAGGTCTGCCTGCACATGGCCCATTTCTTTTCTCCCTTGCGCTGAAGTGTGTAACAAAAGGAAGTTTAGAAAAGGTGTCCTGGGTGGACACTTCTGTGATGGGTGTTGGCATTATGGAAGGCAAGAGGAGGAGAGTCAGAGTCTGCATTCCTGGGTGCTAATTCTTAGCTCTGCTGCTGATTCACTGCAAGATGCTAGGCATGTCAACTAACTACACTGTGCTAAGTTTTCTCCTTTGATTAAAGGATAGTACTGTGTAATAGCCTTTGTAAAGCACTTTGGATGAAAGGTGTAATACGTCTAAATATGACTATTCATTCAATACACTGTACCTCTATCATCATTTCAGTTTCCCTCAATCAGCACCCATGGCAAACACTGGTTTAATGTTTTCTCTCACAGGTGGTGTGGGTGACTGCCACATTCCCTTACATCATACTGTTTATCCTGTTAGTACGAGGGGCCACACTGCCTGGAGCCTGGAGGGGGGTTGTTTTCTACCTGAAGCCTGACTGGCAGAAACTCCTGGCCACTGAGGTAAGAACATTGTTATAAAGGGGAGATGAATCGCAGCTGGTAAGACTTGTGCACCTAAGTCTCTCTGTCTCAGAGCAAGGTGGCTATCAGCACAGCAAACAAGCACCTAAGGGTTTTGAAGCCTGATATGGAACTCCGGTTCTTTAAAATCTTTGTCCCAAGTGTTTTGCCGTTGTAACAATTATGCGAGATCACCAAGTGGTTACTGCTTCTGCTTCTACTGTAGCTAAACTTAACCTAAACTGGTGGGCTTCCTGTAGAGGTGCTGAACTCCAGATGATCAGCAGATGTTGAAACAGGCTAAACCACCTTTAATGGAATCCACTAGCAGGTGGCTGCACTCACTACTTGCATCCCAGAATCGGGAATATTGCCACCACTGAAACTCAAGCTCAGTGTCAAGCTCTGGCAGGTGTGCCTGAAGAGCCCTTCCTTCCCAGTCCAGTGCTGCTTGACGCAGCTGGAAACTTCCCACATTCTGTACAGGTGCGACACCAGGGAAACAATCGGACTCAACCCACTGCACCTGAAGAAGTGATGACAGTGGCACAGATGTGAACGTGTGGGGAGAGGTCTGGAGATGAGACCATAATAACACAACAACATGTTGACCTAGTGTCTGTCTTAGATCTGAACAGGTATGGAAGAGGCACTCAGTCCATTTGGCTCCCAACTGTGTTTGCTTCACTACTTGTGAATGTTGCTAATGGGAAGGGAGAGGGAAAAAACCCAAAGCAATAAATACCCGAAGATTAAATGCTCTAAGGTTTGTGAGTCTGCAGTTTCCCAGCTGATATGGAGAGTTTTCAACGAAGAGGAAATGAAGAGACACCATTTTCTGATAAAGCAGCATCTCCAATAAGGGACCACGTCTTCCTAAAAGCAATAAAGGACATTGATATTGTATTGAATATATCTGAAGTGAGGACAGCAGATTGCAATCTGTATGCTGCTTTGCAGCAGAGCTCTACCCAGGGGAGGTGCAGGCAACCTGCACAGAAGGAGAATGTTAGAAATGAGCTGTAGTGTACTTCGTGTTGCAATCAAGAGGGATTAAAAGAACCAGGACTCTTCCTTTCAGGGATGGAACAGAGATCAGCAGTTTGGAGCTGCCACTCAGCAAGACCGGCCAGTGTACCAGTATTGTTGTAACCAGGTCATCACACTTTTATCTAACATGGCTTCAACACACTTCAGTTGTGGTAACACAGCTGGAGTTGTACCCGCACCACCAAACACATGTGCATCAATCCCAGGACAAATCACCGAGTGCTGTAGTCCGGAGGACATGCCCTTGAGACAGACATGGGGCAATGCACTCCAGATGTCTTTCTGCAAAGAGCTCCTGGAGGAAGGAAGGAAGGCCGGCCAAACCCATTACAGAGACAAAGTCACAATGCAAAAATAATATTCTGCAGGCAACCTACTATCTGTCAGCCTAGGACACTGTCAAGGGTGAAACAGTGATAGCTGCCACAGTTACTGAGTTTTTTACTGTGTTTGTTTAGAAATGGGGGAACATTTCACCTCTGGTGACCTACAAAGATAAATCCTAATTATGCCACAAGTGAAAATAAGTATGATGTTCTCACTGTGCTGGGCAACTGCCTCTGTCACAAAACTACAAAAACATTTCTCATACTTCAGCCCAAAATCTTTGATCTACGTTAACAAGCTCTTAATAAAATGATTGTTAAAATAGGACTAGACTATATACAGGCTGTTGGAATCTAATTTGCAGCCCCAGTTGCCTGTAGAATGGCATTTACTCTATATTTAACATCTGCTTCTCTTGAAGCTCTGCCTCTTATGTTTTTCAGGTCTGGGTGGATGCTGCAGCTCAGATTTTCTTCTCACTTGGTCCAGGTTTTGGCGTCCTACTAGCTTTTGCCAGCTACAACAAATTCCACAACAACTGCTACCAGTGAGTTCCACCTCAGTGTAACAAATAGGCAACAAATGGACAGTGTAAAAATGAAAGCAGTCTGGGTATTTTAAAAAAAAAGGCAGAGGGAGGGAGGGAGAGAGAGAGAGAGAGAGAAAGATAATGCTGGTGAAGGTTGGCCGGTGGTCAGTTCCACAGAGCGAATTTGCCCGCAAAACAGATACATTTAGCCTCAGAGCAATCTGCCCTCAAACCACACCCAATCAAGGGGCCTCACCTCAAGGCAGGCTGGAAAGTTGCTTCTCATGTCTTGTCAATTATTATTTATGTTCTGGTAGCACCAAAAAGCCCTGGTGTGAATCAGACTCCTCTTGCGTTAGGCTCTGTACAAATATGGAACAAAATGATGACCCCTCCCCCGCATTTACAACCCACATAATTCTTCATTTCTGCCGAGACTGCCCATAAGGGTGCCAATTAATTTTAGTGGTGAGTTTGTGAGGTGGGTCCCTGTGGAACAGGATGTGGACTGAATCCACCCCTGAACAGCCATCAGATTGTAATAATACTTAGTCACTGACCGGATCAGATATAATTTGGTAAAGGGCTCTGTGTGGTTCTGTTCTGATCTTCTTAAGGCAGTTGTTTATGTCCTATGAAATGAAACCTGCAAATCATCATTCCCCGTAAAGCTATTACTATATCATTCTGAATGCAGTATTAATCAGATTGGTGTGGTGTGTCTGGTGAGCAGCCAAACAGAGACAGCCAAAGAGATGCTGAATGCAATATTTGACATTCTTACACAGACACGTAAGACATAGCAATTCAAAGTCTACCCAAGAGAGAACAAATATATCAACAGTCAAATCCGTATTGTCCCTGTTTGCTGGCAATACAGGAGAGAGACACCTTGTCCCATTCCAGGACAAGACAGAACATCAAGGGGGTGGGGAACAACCTTTACATGCCCTTTGCAGACTCTGGCTGCATCACACTAGCAGTGCTAAATACATCTGGGAGCATGGACAGTGATAATCTCAAAACGTTTCAAAAACTACTAATACATCAGTCCAGTGATCATTTCAACAGCAAAATGCAGCTGTCTTTGGGGTAAACCATGACTGACAGGAGGACAACCAATAAGACAGGTGTAAAATGTCGCTAAGAACACCAAGACAAAGGCTTCCTACTCTTCTGGAAAATGCTATGGGGTTTTTAACATCATGAAAAGACAGAACCTTAATTTTCTTGAAGTCTTTCCCAAAACACCCTCACATATTAAAATATATGGGTCTCTAGTTGTGTATCTTGGAAAGTTTAAGGGCTGATTTGACACTGCCAGTACTGAGACGTGCTCCTCTGTGGTCTAGATTGTTCAAACCCAATACTGTGCCAGCTGGCAATATGCCATTCTTTCTGGCAGCTGTTCACTGTCTGACCTGCATTGGGTTTTTGTTTCAGGGATGCGCTGGTTACCAGTACTGTGAACTGCATGACTAGTTTTGTGTCTGGATTTGTCATTTTCACTGTGCTTGGCTATATGTCTGAAATGAGGAATGAAGATGTGTCAGAGGTTGCCAAAGATACTGGTATGGTAACTTAATTCTATTGTTATCTTAAATTTCCTCTGAAGTTTTGATAGAACTTAAGTACTTTCCAGATGGGAAGATAGTCTTACCACCCAAACAAGAGCATGTGATCCATTTAAAATCTGAACTAGGAGAAAGACCCGCACCTTGACAAACACTCCAAACTCTGCATAATGTTTTGTATACAACATGATTAATTATACTGCTTTATGCTAAGGGCCCTAATATAAAACAGTCAGCAGCATATGGTGTACTACATAGCACCAAAGTGGTTCCATGAAGGAAAAAAAGACACAGAAATCATTGTACAAGTTACCTTGTGAACCTTACTACGGATACACGCGGTAACACTCTCTGGCGGATAAAGGCATTTCCACTGGAAAAGAATCCCAGGTGTGAACAAAACGATGCCTCTTTTTCAGAGCAGTAGTGTTGTCCTGTAATAATCACCTTTTCTCCTTCTTGGTACCAGGGCCTAGCCTTCTCTTCATTACTTACGCAGAGGCCATTGCAAACATGCCTGCTTCGACCTTTTTTGCCATCATATTTTTCTTGATGCTTCTTACTCTGGGATTAGACAGCACGGTGAGTGGATATCATTAGTGAGAGGGGCTCAAGATGGATGGATGGATGGACGGATGGATGGATGGGTGGACAGGGTTAAGCATTTGTAAATACTCCAACATGTTCTAAAACAAATCTTCAGAATTAAAACATAACCCTTTTTTAAGTAATACAGCAACTGAACTATTAATTTGAGGTCCTTAGATGAAGGGTGCGATATACATGCAAAGTGCTCTGCAAACATTCATTAAACTTCACAATCCCCAGATCACACAATAGGATTTACTATCCCTGTCTCAAAGTTGTGGAAACTGAGGCACAAAAAGATTAAATGAGTCAATCGCAAAGCTGGGAACAGAACCCAGAATATTCAAATTCTACAATCCTGCTTTTAACCATAATTTAATTACCTGTCAACTTGCAAGTCACTGACATGCTTCCTGGATTTTTCACAGGTAAAAAGACTTAAAAGGTACGAACACAAAGTGGAATTCCCATACTGGGGCAAGATGCTATAAAGGTTTTGCCACATGAGGGACATAAGTATTGCACATTGAGGACCAAATTCATTTCTGCTATGAGAAGATAAGATTCTACTGACTTCATAGTCTTGGCTATAATGAGCCATTTACTTCTTGTTGTTTGTACACCAAACTCTCTTTTAATCCGTATTCAATCTAGCAAAATTCTCAGACTGGCACCAGGCACCATCCCAGTGCCTAGGCCTCCTCCTCCAGGGGCTGTGCTGCTTGCTGCTGCCTCCCCATCCCACTCCTCTCTTGCCCATTGATCACACAAGGAGCAGAATGCAGCCGCTGTGTGGGGAATGGCACATGCCTGGCGGCCCCTGGCGATGGAGAGGCCCTGAGCTGGCAGCCTGGAACAAGGCAGCCATGCCAAGGATAGGTGCTGAGTTATACGGGCAGGGCCATGAGCACCCTGGAATGCACAGCCGTGCTGGAGGTGGCTAGAGAGCAGCGCCCTGACCTCAGGGGAGGGGAAGAGCCCCCATGCAGGGTAGGCATGACAGGAGCAGGAGTGGCATGGCGAGGCCCTGCTGTGGGCTGCCCAGGAGAAGCCTTGAGAAGGGCAGCCCGGTGGTGCAGCTGAAGACCAGAAGAGCTGCCACACCACCTGAACCATGAGCGGGAGGGAGCTGCTGGCCACCGTGAGGTGGAGACAAAGGAGCCGAGCAGATACTCACAGCCCTCTTTAAGTCTGCTTTTGTGTCACTCCACCAGCACAAAGCAGAGCTAAAGCTTTTCTGAGTAGACAGCTGAGGATTCTAATTTTCTTAGACTCATCTAATCAGTATAAGTGTCCCTGCACCCACTTCCCCTAGCTCCAGCAGAGGGAGGTTAGAGGGGAGCCGAGGCAAGGAGAAGTATGAGAGTCCCCTGCAGGCAGGCATGGAGACGCGTGAGAGACACCTCTCCATCATCCAGCACATTCCAATATCCAGTAACTTCCCGGTCCCGGGGTGCCAGAAATCAAAGAGTTTACTGTAATATGGCAGTTCCCATTATATGAGAGGTACTTCCTACATGTATGAGACACAAGCCCTGTCCTAATGAGATCAAGGTCTCTAAAGACGTGATGGGGATGTCTCCAGAGCAGTCATCTCACACCTATCATACTCAGATACAAATCAGTCCCAAAGGTTCATTGTTCTGATAGTATCTTATGGCATGTCTACACCTAAAATGCTACAGCCGGACAGCTTCAGTGTAAATACTCATTCCAGTGACTGTTGGGGTTCTCCCATCACTGTATGCAACCCAGCTCCCCAAGTGGTGGCAGCTAAGTCAACATAGGCACTGTCTACAAGAGGGGTTAGGCTGGCACAGCTCTGGCTTTCAGGGAGTGTGGGTTTTTCACACACTAGAGAGATGCAGCTATGCCTCTGTTAGTTTTCAGTGTATACCACTTCTGGGGTTTGTATGGGGAATGTGTTGGGGGGTGAGCAGGGTTCCCTCCAACTATTTCCATCAATGGAGAGAACAAATTTTGTTATGTGCACCCTGGCATGTACAGATGCACACCACCAGTAGAAACATGCTGCCAGCTGTGGACAGTGTGTTAATCAATGTGTGACACCTGAATCTCTCCTGGGTGGCTGCACAAGCTCTCAGCTTACAGGGAACACTGGGTATGAGGGATGCTTTTTTCTCTGACTTTTTGCCATACTTTTCAGTTTGCAGGATTGGAAGGGGTGATCACTGCAGTACTGGATGAATTTCCACATGTCTGGGGCAAGCGCAGGGAATGGTTTGTCCTGGGCCTGATCATTGCTTGCTTCCTGGGGTCATTGACGACCCTGACATTCGTAAGTAGTTCAGCATTATGGACCTCACTTATTGGCTGCAGGGTCTAGCTGACATCTGCAGGAGGGACGTGCTTCCCAAACAACATCTCAAGGAGTCCCACCCAATCTGTGAAACACTATCAGTCCAGCAGGGAGGAGTTCTTTTCCTTATGAGGTAGGAGACTGTCAGTGGAACGAATACGAACAGACGCATGCATGGGAGAATTTCACAGGGTTGTAACTTGGCAATGTTCTACAGTACAATACACAACAAATCACCCAACTACTGCTCTGACTGATACCACACTGCTAAACAGGTTCATTTTGGCTGTCTAACCCTTCAAATCTTCACCTCATGCCCTAGCTTTTACAAACATCAAAATTGTCAGTTTAATTTTCCAAAGGTTAGAAATAAATTTCTAAAGGAGAAAAGGATGGATAAAAAATCCTGTTCTAGAAACAACCCTGACATGGAATGTAGTGAACTGGAGTCTAGAAGCTCCCAGCACTCAGAAATGGCTCATGTCTGAATCTGCAGCTCTCACATATTCTTCCTCTCACACATGCCAAAGATTGCCCAAAGTTACACTTGTGCGACTGCTGTCTTGTCATTGGGATTTCACTGCTATAACGGGAGCACAAGCTGGTACTACGAAGTCAGCATTTGCAACAGATGGGGAAGAATTCACAGGCTTTTACATTCCATTGTTCATTTTATGAAACATTCACTCCTAGTTTAAAGCATTTACAAGGAGCCAGGTTCTTGTGTGAATCCAACTCCAGGAGGAACGACTAGAACCTAGTGCTGCCTCTGTCTCCTACTCAGTAACTAGTGTTCAAGGACAGGGAAGGAAGCTGCCATGAAAAGGAAGCATGGAAAGCACAGATCCCATCTTGTTAGCTCATTAAAATCCAGCTAGGAATGCTCACCACTTCCCTTTAATCTTTTCTGCATGACAGTTCTCTTGGCAAAGGATAATCACAGGAAGTTAAAGCAAGGGTGCTAGACAAGGATTGTCAAGGATTACTCAAGGCCACAGCAGCCAGGCAGTGATGGGGTAGAGTGTATTTTGCTCTGGTGAATGCTCTCTTTCTTATGAGGACAATATAGGACTAGTACTACCTGCCTACTAGCAGCAGAACTTCTGTTCTGGGGATTTTGGCTAATCAGTGTCACTCTCTACTGTCTCTCTACTAGGGTGGTGCATATATGGTGAAGCTATTTGAAGAATATGCTACAGGTCCCGCTGTCCTAACAGTGGTGTTTCTGGAAGCCATTGCAGTTGCATGGTTTTATGGTAAGATAATTCCTGCACGTACAACCAATACCAGCCATATGCCCTGGTATCTGCTGAATAGCCCCCTGAACACAAGCACAAATGTCACACAGAAAAAAGCAATTTATGAATTAATGAATCTGAAAACAATGTAACCAATACTTTGCCATGTAAGCATAGTACAACCTTGATATCCAAATGTGATGGGAGATGCTGAATAATTTTGGATAACAGAGGCTTTTGTGTATGTCATGAAAAGTTTGCAGGGACATGATTGCAGTTTCATGCTGTGCTAAATGCATTTCTCGCTCATGTCAATGTTTGGGTAACTTTTTTCTCTCCGTCACCTCTGTCCTCCATGTATTTCCATAGGCATCACCCAGTTTTGCAGTGACATGAAGGAAATGCTGGGTTACACTCCCGGCTGGTACTGGCGAGTCTGCTGGGTAGCAATCAGCCCCATCTTTCTTTTGGTGAGTTCATGTTTCCCACCCAGGTTAGAATTCACTAATGTAATACCTTAGTGTTCCAGAGATGGGGTTTTCAGCTCCACAATATCTGTATTATACTCTAATGCCAGCTTTTGGAAGCCAACAATATTCAGTCAATGAGACAAGACTGATAAAAGCAGCTAGGATTAGTTAGTAGATGAATACTGAGGGTTTGAGTTTTTTTTTTTTTTTGTTTTTTGTTTTTTGTAGCTGTTACTTAGATAAAAAATGATGGTACTGGAAAACTCATATGTAACACAGGCCAAGACTAATATGATGTTGTAAACATAAAGCAGCAGTCAGTGAGGTAAAATAATAAAAGATGGTGATGATGCTAAAGTACATAAAAAAGAGAAATGAAGATAGCTTGTAAATCTGCTGTTTGAACAGCCACTGCCTGGCAACTTCATAACACACCTACTGAAAAGCTACATCGCCAGGTAGCATTAGAATCAGAAACTGGAGCCAATATCCCTACAGCTGACTCAGCAAAGTTGTTTCTAACATCTTTAAACAAAGCCTTCACTCCCTGTTCCAAAATTAGTTCCCCCCAGCTTTTATTGCTGGCTGGCTTGGATGCAAGGAGAGTAAGTAAAGGTGGAAGTTTATGGAGACAAAGTGTTCAGATTTAAAGCCTATGCAGTGAACTCAAAACAATACTGCTGTGATGATTAATGCATGTTTAACAGTCTTCCCTTTTATTACCTGAAGACAAAGGAGAAAAAAGCTATAAATAGATGTTTCACCACAAAAATAATTTATACGCTATTGTCCCCTCTCCATAATCCTGAAACAATAAAACTATATTACACAAAAAGCAATACAGCGTCATTGATGTGGTTACCAGGCAAACTTGATATTTACACTTTCAACAGAAACTAAAATAAGAAAAGTCCAGAGTAGATTTGGTGGCTCTGTCCGGACATTTTGCTAAATATCTAGTGCTGGGAATCCTGTGATGAAACCCTAAGAAAATTAAGTTAGGTTGCTTCCCAGAACAGTCACTAACACTGTTTTTGCAATGTACCAGTTTAATACATAAGCACCTTAGATTTGACTTCAATGGGAACTGATATCACAGAGCATTTCACAGGGTCAGATCCAATATGTGTTAGCATAAAACTGCAACTCTGCAATTTTAATATCAGAGTAAGAAAAAAAACATACATATCCAAGAACTATTGCATTCTACAAGCCGTTCTCACGTACTGGGGATCAAACCACAACGATTTCTGGTATATAATCAACACAAAAGCTGGTAAGTAATCTCTGAATCATACAGCATCTGAAGGCTTCTGACAATGAATCAAGTCCTGGAAAAGGCTGCCAAATGCAGTAAGTTGCTGCTGTAGCTAGCGGAAGAGTTTCAAAAGAACTTGAAGAATAACTAGATATTCCACATGACCTCAAAGAATTATTGAAACACTTATACAATTAGTATAATACCATTCAAGTTTGACAACCATGGAGTTACACAAGAAAACACTCTCTGAAGAAAAGTGCATAAAGAAAAAAATGGTATATGATCCACTTCAAATTTGCAAGTGACTTTTGTTTAAGTCCCAAAGAACTTGAAGCAATAACCTGAGAAATGAATAAGGAAAGCAAGGAATATAAATGTGTGTTAAATATTCAGAACATAAAACACATCTAATGAAATTGTGGAAGAAGAGATCACAGTAGATCAGAAAAAATATAAGCTTTTATGGTATATATATGAGACAAATGGTCCATGATCAGAACACCAATAAAAGGGTAGATTAAGAATCTAAATTGGATGAATCCTCTGGAAGGGTAAACAGTAACTTAATGAAAAAATTCTTTCATCCGTGTTCATTGCCAGACCTAATTATTGGCTATGGGATTCTTGATCACAAGGGATTCAAATGGAATTTGTTGGCCCACTTGATCTTAAAATTAAGTAGAATTTAAAAATTGATACTCAGATACGCAATGCCAGATGAGATCTAAAGGCCAGGTATACATCTAAGAGCTAATATGATCACTGGGGTTATAAGCAGGAAAGTACGGGGGTGATTTTTACCTCTGCAAACAGCACTAATGAAGCTGATAGCAGCATACTGCATTCAGGCCTGGTGCCTACATTCTAAAAAGAATATTGAAAAAGTACACAGGGTGCAGACAAGGGTTAGAAAAATTTTTCAAGCACTGGAGAAATACCTTCCAGTGAGAGACTTAAAGAGCACAATCTGTTTATAATAATAACTAAAGAGAAAAAAAAACAGAGAGGTGACTTGGTTATGATGTATAAATACCTTCAAGGGTTGAAAATCCTGGGTCCTAATGGTCCTTTTTGACTTCATGGAGAAAGGCATGACAAGAATCAATAGCTGGAAGTTAGAGCCAGACAAACGTACTTTAGAAATAAGGTTCACGTTTTTAACAGTGATGGTGATTAATCTATGGAACAACTACCAAAGAAAATGTTGTACTCTTCTCTTGATGTCTTTACTTGGTAGAAATGCTCTAGTCAGACAAATAATTTGGGCTTAACACATGCGTAACTACACAAATTTCTCCAGCCTGCAGTCTGCCAAAGGCCAGACTAGGTGATCTAATGGTCCCTTCTGGCTTTAAAATCTGTGACTCTAGACCAATCGCCTGTCTCTTTGTTTGGATTCAAGAATACTTTGTTTCTTATGGAATAAATTTTCCATAAGAGAATTTAGCTCAGTGGTTTGTGCCTTAGCCTGCTAAACCCAGCGTTGTTAGCTCAATCCTTGAGGGGGTCATTTAGGGATCTGGGGCAAATAGATTTGAAAACAGAAAAAAAAAACCCATCTCTCATTAAGCCACTTATGGTGACAGGGCAGGGGACTGGGCTCAAGGTCCTTTCCAGTTCTAGAAGATACATATTGTCTTTGCTTGCTTTTGATCTAACCATGAGCATTTACATCCTTTCTAACAGTCTCAGGCTATGTCTACACTTGCCCCCTACTTTGAAGGGGGCATGGTACTCAGGCTGATCGGAGAATACTAATGAAGTGTTGTGATGAATATGCAGCACTTCATTAGGCTAATTCTCTCCCGCAGCAACTTCAAAGTGTCAAACTTCGAAGTGCTGGCAGGGGCAAGGGTAGACACAGTCCCAGCATAGTAGCTGTGTTAGTCTATAGTTTCAAACAAAAAAACAAGCAGTCCTGTAGCACCTTAAAGACTAACAAATTTATTTATTCAGATTTTCAGATTGGGTGTTACCCATGAAAGCTCATTACCTAACAAATAAATTTGTTGGTCTCTAAAGTGATGCAAGGACTGCTTATCCTTTCTAATATAAATGTAGATTTTTTCATTATTTTAAGTGCTTAATCCTTTTTTGAATCCAGATATGCTTTTGGTCTCAGTGATATATTGCAGCAGTTGGTCCCAAAGGCTAATTATGTGCAATATACAACATTGTGTGTTTATAATACTGTGTTGGATTTTTATTTCAGTTCATCATTTGCAGTTTTATGTCCAGCCCTCCTGATCTACGGCTTTTTGATTATAACTATCCCTACTGGACCATGATAGTGGGTTACAGCATAGGAACCTCCTCTGTTATCTGCATTCCAATCTACATGGCTTATCGGTTGATAATCACCCCAGGGACATTTAAAGAGGTATCTAATATGTTTTATTTGTTCAAGTTAATTTGTGATGGGATGTTCTTTCCACCCTCTACCCTGCCATAGGTAAGAGATAGCCTATTTCCCTATGTCTACACCAGAGGGTTTTGTTGACAAAACCCAGAGAGCATCCAGATTCTTACGGTGTTCCATCAACAGTAACTCAACAGAATGAAGCACTTTTGTTGACAGCCTTATCCCATACCCCACAAGGAATAATGCCTCTGTTGACAGAGATCTGTCCACAGAAAGCCGGTGTGGACTTCTGGGGGAAGAAGCGGGGGCTGCTTCTGGGACACTGGGCAGCCCTGTCTACTGTGCTTCTGGCTGGCTATTTTGTCAAGAGAGCATATGGACAATCCAGCCACACACTGTCAACAGAGCGGATCACTTTTGAGATCTGCTTGCAGTTTGGCCACAATCTGGCAACAGAAGTTTTGTTGGAAGGTATCTTTGCACAAGAACTTCTGTTGACAAATCCCTGCAATCCAGACATAGCCATACTGTCTTTGCACTTCATACAAAAAGATGGCCTATCAATGATGCTCCTGTGTTTTCCAGGTTGCTTGATGCTTGGATAAGCATAACTCTTTTAATAGTTAAATCCTGTAATTACTGAAAAGAAATGGTGGGTTATGTATGCTATGGGACTGCCAACTCTGCAAATAATTAAGGTTGAGAATTCCTGTTTCAAGAACAACTCTTTCAAGCGCTTTAAAATGCACATGGTTTCACAGATTGCCTTGAAATTTGCTGTGCCTAATAGGGATGTTGAGTACAGTTAGCGACTGAAATTTGGGGTCTTTTGAGCAAGGGTTCCCTAAGACACAGCTCTCCACAGGAAATCAGACTTTCATAAGGTTGACAGATTCTGTCATCTTTTTTTGTTCAGACCTAAGGCTCAAACAGTTGCTCTGCACATCCAAAGGATCTCAGTCATTCAACATTTACCCCAGACAGTGCAGGGGACTGACTAAGCTTTGGCAAAAGCCAAACTGAAAGTGAGTGGTTCTTTAGGCAGGCACACGCTAACACTCACAAACAAGCCAGCTGAGTACATTGTGCATGAAATCCCAAAAGCTTTACTAGCCAAGGATGACTCACAGAACCCTGAACATGAGCACAAGCCAGGCAGTGCACGTACAAACCCAACCATTAGTAGAGAGCTGAAATGAAACCTAGCCATGCTGTGTGTTTTAAAGCTAAGCTTGCTGCTGTGCTCTGCCTCTGTCCAAGGGTGTGTGTTTTAATTGTTGGAGAAACGTAATCTGAGTACAGCAAAAACTTCAGAAGGTGATTGTACTATTTCAGAAAGAAAATAAATTACACATAAATGCTAGCTGGGAGAGGAGGGGGATTGAGGGTGTACAGCAGTGCAAGTGACAGGGGATGTGAGTCTTCAGGGAGACAAGGGGATTATATGGAAAGGAATACACGGGCAAAAGTGCTAAAGGAGGGATTTCGGGACAGTGTTAGGTATGACATGGAGGTGGCAGGGTAAAGGAGAGGAATTAGAGATGCCTGTCATTCTCACATACTTCTCCTCTGGGTGTGCTGGAAACAGAGAAACCCTGACCCTTTTGGGGTGTCTGAGCCACTCTCCTTACGCCCTTCTCACATGAACAGGATCTGTAGGAGCCCTATCCATCTGTGGATGTCTGAGCCCCTCTGCGCTACTGCCCACATTACAGGAAAGCGACGACTTCTTCCCACCCCCCATGTCCGGGAGGCCATGTGACTCAGAGCCTCCTATTTTCACTCAGCTCGGAACATCCATTGAGATGAATGGGCCACGTAGCACTTCTCAGAGCCTGCTCCACTCACAGGTGCAGCCTGTGCTAGGAACCTGTCTGTAGCAAAGGAGCTGCTGATTAATTTTATAGGGTATTATACCAGAGCACTGTCCAGTTCTGCCAGTGGTAAGGTTGTGGTAATGTTTCTGTGTGAAGGTTAATTCTTCTAAGTGTGCGCAAATCCTCATGCTTCCTCAGTATGTTCTTGAAATGTGCTGTGTGCACTACTGGAGTTGGGTGAATGATCCATATTTGAGAACTGGGTTTCCAATACGCAGCACCCTGAAACACACAGGTCTTCTGAACGTTCACCAATTTCTACCCATTATCATGTACACACCCGGCTTCCCAAGTGCTACTGGCTCAATGAAACGGGAGGGGAGATGGAAATGGTAGCAGAGGGGAGGCTCCATATTATGCAGAACAAAGGCAAAGGGAGATGGAAGAAGGAGATCCACCAATACTTATCATTACTGCTCTCCCCATGTAATAAACATTGTTTGTGGGACACAAACCATGTCTTGAGATTTCTCGCACCAGCTTTTAGTAACTGCAAACTCTGAACATTTCAAAGCACAACCATTGTCCCTGTTTCACTGTACAGATGAGAGAGGCACACACCTAGGAATCACACAGCAACCCAACAGAGAGAATGGTCTGGGATTTGGAAAGCCTGGCTACTTTTCCCCCCTCTGCCTCATGCTTGCTGGGTGACCTTGGCCATGTCACTTTATACTTCATACCTCAGCTTACCAATCTGTACAATGGGGAAAATGATGTTTTTCTCCTTGGCAAAGTGCTCTGAGATCTACTGATAACGGTGCTATGTTAGAGCAAGCTCTTATCACCATTACCTGGCCACAAAGGTATCTCAGCTGCACACATGTATGACCAGAACTGCCTAATGACTAACTCCTACTAAGATTTCTTTTGCAAAAAAAAAAAAACCTCAGAAATTCACTGATAAACTTGCTAATGAGCATGAATGTTGCCCAGTGGTACCTTGTGACCTTTTTGAATGTTTGTTCAGCAAAACTCATAATGCCTGAAAGCCATAAACTGAAGAATTAAAAAACACACCCACACAACCTCAACTCTCTCTCTTTGGAGTTATGCCCCAGTACACCCTTAGCTCAAGCTCACACTCTATCTTTGCACAGTGCTACAAGGGAACTACCTACACATGCCCAACACTCATATGCTAAGCTAACTCTATCTGCTAAATGTTATAACCACTTTACCCTTACACACACCACATTATCTCACACTATGCTTTTGCTTACCCTTCACTAAACCTACAGACCACATCCTTCATTCAGACAGAGAATCCCCATGGCTAGGGGATCCTTGTGCCCACTGCTACACAACACAGAGCTTCAATAAGGCATAGTGTATCTCTCAAAGTACACATGGGCCTCTTTTCTTAGATTACACATACAGGTTAGGGAGAGGACTCCGACACATGCCCAGAGGGACACAGACCTCCAAAATGCCTCATATCACAATCAAAACTTTCCAAACAACCCTTCCCTTTCAATACAGCTCTACCTAATACAATGCAGGCAGCACACAGCAATCCCAAGAGGCTACTGCCAGCCCCAGGGTGGCAGGCTACTGTTGAGTGAGTGTGAACCTTAACTCTGTCTTGCCTGGTTTTCTGAATGAGTTTTGCAGAACTCAGTGTTCTGGAGGGACACAAGATACTAGTGAAATCATTATTCTGTGCTAGAGGTTTTGGTTTTGGTCGGTGAATGTTTAAGATGGTTAAGCGCTGAGAATTAGTGTTTGGTAGGGATAATACACATTGGTAAAATGCTTTAAGATCTTAAAAGAAATACACTATAAATGTGCAAGAAAGTAACAGTAGTAGTAGTGTGATGAGTGTTTACCCAACTATCCTGATTTGATCACAAGAGGTATCCTTGCATGAATTACTTCTGAATCTGTTTAGGAAGAGAAACGGGGTGCTAGACTAACACAGCTACCTTTCTGTTTGCTCTGATAGTCAGCTGAAAAAAGAGATCTCTCAGGTTTGGTCTGCACAAGGAAATTAGATCAATATATCTGTTGCTCAAGGCTATTAGAAAAACACACCCCATACCAAGCTGGGATGGAATTTGGAAACTCATTATTTATATGTAAATATCAATTCAGAGGAGATATGTTCAATAAAGTTGATAGTACAAGTAAATGATCACAAGGGCACTAATACAATCAAATTGGAAAGTAGCCTGGATGCTACCATTTATGTCAACTAAAAACAATATAAAACTTTGTGCTTCTATATCACTTTACATTTTTGAAGTGCTCTACAAATAAGCTAAGTTTTACCACACCTATGCAAGGCAGGTAAATATGTGTGTATTTTAAAAATGAGTCAAATTTTTCTTTAAGCTAAATCCAGTATCCCTTTTCAAGTAACTGCAAAGTTCTACCCAAAATTAAAATTTATGCAGCTTTTCTCTAACATCAAACAAAAAAGCAGTCATGTAACACTTTAAAGACTAACAAAATAATTTAGGTGATGAGCTTTTGTGGGACAGAACGACTGATCTGAAGAAGTGGGTCTGTCCCACAACTCATCACCTAATAAATTATTTTGCTAGTCTTTAAAGTGCTACATAACTGCTTTTTTGTTTTGCTAGAATACAGAGTAACACGACTATCTCTCTGCCATTTTCTCTAACATGTGTTTTCTTCTCAACAGCGTATTCTAAAAAGCATTACCCCGGAAACAGCCACAGAAATTCCCTTTGGGGACATCCGCATGAACGCAGTTTAAGTGAACATTTTGGGGGGAGGGGAAAAGGTGTAAAAGTTTTAACTTTCTCTGTGCTCCCCAACCCTCCATACTCCCCTTTCCAAAGAATTGAGTTTCCAGCTGAGCCAAGGAATGGGAGGGCATTTTCCATGGAGGCCCAGACAACAGCAATGTGCATCTGGAAACAGTACCTCCAGCATACAGATCCACGCATTTCAACGACATCTGCTGTGCACTTCAAACCAGACTACGTGTTCACTGCTGAACTGATTCGTTCTGAAAACATGAGGGTGTGTGTATGTGAGAGAAAGAAAACAAAAAGCAGTCAAGTAGCACTTTAAAGGCTAGCAAAATGCTACTTAAAACTACTTAAAGTGCTACCTGACTGCTTTTTGTTTTGATAGTGTATAGACTAGCACGGCTTCCTCCCTGTTACTGTTCAACTGAAAGAATGAAGTTACTCTTTGCACGGCTGTTTGAAAGTGTGTGTGTGACTCATAAACCACTATAGGATGAGTATAAGTTAAGGTTAGATTTAGAATGTCAAATCTGTGACAGTATTCCTGTATTTTTCTCAATGTGATCATCTGTATTGGACCATGTTGTATTTGCTTCTAAAGATCTCATTGCTTAAACGAAATTGAAAAATACAGGAAAATAGTTCTGACAGCCATATATTACCTGAGTAATAGGAGTTCTATAGCTTAAACATAATAGGACCATCAAATCCTCGTTCTGCTGTGGAGTAGGCAAAGAAAGACGTAGCAAACAAGCCTGAGAAGTACTGTGTATGCACACCATGTGTACAGTGGCACACACATTTGGTAGCACTTTTCCTCTTCTTTTCTAAACCACTTTTCTGCACTTTATGGACTATACCAGCTTTCATTAGTTGTTTCTCACATAAGAAGCATTCCACAAAAGAATGATCTTAAAAATTCTGGACTTCAGAAAATTCACAGCCTCTTCCCTACGCTTCTTTGAAACTAGTTACATAAAATCCTCCACTCCTCCATCTCCTAGTCACTGGTCAGCTGGCAAACATTTAAGTTATTAGAAACCGCTACACTCCCTTTCTCATTTAGCTGTGTATTCATGATGACATTTGACAGACAGACTTAGCTTATTTATTTCTTAGAAACTATAACCCAGTTGTGAATTGTTTGGTGGTCAGATGCCAGAGGCTGTACCATCATTGCTACATAGATTTCTTTTAAACTTGTTTGTGGGAATTAGCCTGTGGCTTTTCCTATAGTTTTCTGTTGCAAAACTAAAACTTAGGATAACACTTCATATTGGTTGGCACAAATATCAAGTCTAAAAATTTGTACAAAATGTGAAAATTTACTTGCTTGTGTAGTAAATAAGCTCAAAAGATAACGAAAAAGCAATGCTATTTTACTCATTCTGGGACACTGGTGAGTACAATTTTACAAAGATGAATTCTAATAACTGGATATATACTAATATTTGAAGGATTTAATTGCAAATTAAGTTCTACATACATATTAATTTATAACAGTCCATAAGTACTTAAGCCTTCTCAAGCCAGAGGGTAGGTTAAACAATGATTACTTTTGAACTTAGCTGCATTTGCTGAGTGAATTTTATGACCTTCAAATAACTATGCAGTTACACAGAAATTACTTAGATTTGCCTATGTTGAAAATAAAGGGGTTGCCATACAAGAATTCATGTAGGTGAGCATTAAGAAACTTCTGAAAGAGAAAGCTTATGCTGACACATACAAAGAACATATTTGCACAGAGGGGTTCAGCTATGCCTTTTGAATACTACAAATTTTCATCTTTTCTCCCAAGACTTTTCTGCTTATTCAGATAGAAGTCCACCTCAAATAACCTCTCCTACACTTAAGTTATAGACTCAAGAACCTTTTACTTGTAGGACTGTAACTCAACTCATTAACACAAAAATAATTTCGAGAAGGATGACATTTATTCTGTCTCGTTTAACAACAAAGGGTTACTAACAGCATGCCATTCATCTCAAAAGGGAATAATGTGTCTCAGTGCTGTGAAAAAGACAAAGTAAATCCATGTCTCAAGGGATAATGAGGTGCAAGGAATAGTTTAACAATTCACTCCTCTCGTATATTTAAAAACAGCTTCTAAGATTAATTGAATTTTTAGGACAAACATACGCAGGATTTGAGGTAACTGTAAAAATATGTCATGGGCTATTTTATAAAAATGTCTAAAATGTAATATTCAAAGTTAAAACTAATAACTAGCTAATTAGAAACCACTTGATACAACTGTTCAATGTTCAGCTTTTCTGTCATAAGTTTATTGCTGAAAATATATGTAGTGACAGGCTGAAGTGAACTGATACCTACCTATTCCCAGCATCAAATTTGGTAAGGGAGAAGCTTTAGTATCACCCTCACCCCAACCCAAAAATTTGCTCCCAGACACCTATCAAGTCCACTACTGTTAAACCTGTGCTTTAAACTTGTTTGCAAACATTTGCTCAATAAACTCACCCATCTTCTCTATTCTACCTAACTTTTGTCCAGCCAATACCAGAACTGTGAAATGTTTATTCATTTTTTTTAAATGGATAGATACTCTAAGCTGAATTGTTCCCTGAGCCAATGAGGTAGTCTCATTCAATGACAGCTTTTCCCAGCCCAAACAGCTCTGTTTAAAAAAGGATCTTTCTGTCTCTGCTTTCTAACTTACAGTGAAGTCCAGCTGCAAATATTTGAATGATTTTATTCAGGAACGAGATGGGGTTGGTTAGGGTCCATCAGAGCATTATCTAGATTGAAACTAAAGATTTCTTCCCAGGCCCTAGTACAGAAATTGAAACTCAGGATATGTTCTGGTGGTAATAACTGCAGCAGCTTCTGCTTTTTACTGGTAGGTGGAAGAGTACTGGACTCTTCAGCACTACCATTGTGGCACCACATGATAGCTTTTGAGATGTAACTGTATTTGTAAAATAATTATTCACATGCATTATTTAGACAATAGCACACAACAATCTGACCAGGGTGGATAAAATGCAAAGATTTAAAAAAACAAAGCAAAACAGAATTTCTATGTAAATGGATTTTTAAATAATCAATAAATACAACATTTTGCATTTAAAAATAACAGTTACAATTAAATCTCATCACAAGCCTACTAAACATACATGTGCAGTCTCATAAAATTAATTAATGGCTCTTGTCTCTCCAGCCTAACTACTAGCTCTCGCTGCTTGAAAGTACTGGGCTTTCCATTTCTGTTTCTCAACAGACTAAAAAGTAACATGTGCAAAGGAATCAATCTACCTTGAATCTGACACTGTGCAGGCTTGGGAAAGTCATTTGCTTTCAGTCTCAGTTTCTCAGATAAAAATTAAGATAAGCCTGCTTGCCTGTTCCACTGGAGTTCTATAAAGTCTAATGCCTTTTACCACACCTAGAAGGTAAAAAGCCCTGTAGATATGCAAAGTACTAGGGAGTAATTTTCTGCAGCTAACAGGCCGTAATTGGTGTTACCCATTTTATATCCTGAAAGAGGCAGTTGGCCTGAAATTTAAAGTTGCTGAGCATCCCTGACAAGAGTAGAACACTACCCTGACAGCTACTGAAGAAGTCCTACTTCCTTCTTAGAATTTTTCTCCTCCACTGACCAACAAAGAGTCTTAAAAATGCATGTTATCCCTAAGGAAGGTATTGGGAGGCTTTTCCAAATACAAAAGGACAACGGTGCAATTGACTGACAAAGAAGATGGACTTGATCCCATAGCAAAATCATGAATGCAGTTTGCATACAGTAAATGTAAAGTGCTACCAAAGCAGAATGGTAGCAATTTACATTCTTTTGCAAGGGCTCACATGACTACAAAAGGTGCTAGGCACCGCAGAACAACACCCCTTGCCACTGAAGAGATTTTTGGTCGATATTTTATTGTACTCAAGAAACGATGTCATTTTTCCTCTCCTTCCTGCTCTTTAATACTGATGATAACCAATGTGACTCATAGTATTAAAAGGCTGGGATGCAGCACAATCAGCTCAAATAATGCCATCATTAAACTCAACTGAGAAGTGTAATTATACTTAGAATGTGGTAATAGCACTGCTTACAGTGTGCACAATGCTTTCCAAGTCCAGATGAAAATAGAGATCCTGTAAAAATGAACATTCCGTCTTTTAAAAAACAACAACCAACCATGCAGGAGCACACCCTCTGAATCATATCCTCCTGTCTTCCCATAAAAATGATAAATTGTCCTGAGTTTTAAGGGAATAAGTCCATAAGCAGGGGAAGGAATCACAAGAAATGTTTTCTTTGCCATTAACATCTGTCCTGTGTTACGCAACTGCAGAAGGGCACCATGGTCTCATTTACAGTCTTTGGTTTCCATGGAAGGCTGAAGACTGGAAATGAAATTTCATTAAGAAATTTTTCTTCAAGCAGCACAGTGTAAATGTGGGAGTACTGTATAATATCCATCCTGTTGAAAACATGGTTTTCAGGAAATTTAATTTGCTGTTGAGATCATGATTCAGAATTCAGCTGAGCAATAAAGCTAATTTTAAAAAACTCTGGGCTCTTCACAAGAAAAATACATACTGAGGTCTTTCCACTGCATTTTTAGGAAAAAAGCAGTCAGGAAGCCTTCCAAAAGTAAATGAAAATGTACAGATCTTTTTCAGCATAATGCAGATACACCATACCCCCTACATTTAACTCTTTAAAAGCTGAGCCATCAAGTTGTTCCTGGAAACTTTTTAAATTGTAGGTTGGTTGGAGGTTTTTTAACACTGCCAGTCTTGTCACAGGGTTGATCCCCTGACAGTGTGTTAGGAAAAATCAGTCATGTCAAATCTCCTCTGACTAGCACAGAGGCAAGAAAACTGAGGCCATGTTTTCTGACCATTTATTTTTATCATTAATAGTTTATGTTCTTTTCACATTCTTCTGAAATCATTATGAGTAACCCACAATTGTCCCTCAGGTCAACAAATAGATGTAGATATCTGAATGTTACACCTTTGGCCACACCTTTAATTCAACCAAGGCCACACAGGCTTCATTGGCTGTGGAAGCATTTCAGGCAATGGATTCCTTCTCCTACTCCTTGGCTCTCCTACCATGTAACTAGAGCCACCAGTAAATCGCTATGAACAGTGATAAGGGAACTTCCAAAACCAGTTTATCTTTGTGAACTGGGAACATGTTTACCTTTCAGACTTTAATAAGAGAATTAAACTGGAGTTTTATTTGTATATTTCCTCTGACTTGCCTATGATGCACTTGCATTAACTTATGCAGCTGTTTAGTTATGAATGTTCCAAGCTGGATTGTAAGTCATCAGTATGTGCCTTGTCTTGTAAACTGTTATTGTAATAAATTTAATATCATAATAAATATGCATGTGTCTGTCCCATCTCTTGTGGGAGGTAACAGTGTGAATTCAGAAAGGCACACATTTTCCAATTACAGAATTCACTACTGACTAGACTGCCTCAACAAAATATGGTGGATCCTCTTAGCTGTTCGCATACTGACACATCCTTCCCATACTTAAACAAAACAAAAAGGCAGTCCAGTAGCACTTAAAAGACTAACAAAATAATTTATTAGGTGGTGAGCTTTCGTGGGACAGACCCATTTCTTCAGACCATAGCCATACAAAGCTCACCACCTAATAAATTATTTTGTCAGTCTTTAAAGGGCTACTGGACCACCATTTTGTTATGACAGAATATAGACTAACACGACTATCTCTCTGACTATCCTTAAACAAACTACACCATAGTACGAAATTTCATGACATTCGTTTAACAGAAATTACAAAAGCAAACTCCTCCACATTTGAAATAGATGCTTAGTTGCTCAATAAACTTATTTAAGATATTTGTGAATTGACATGAGTTTGCACATAGCATTTTAAATTTCCACTTTCATCTCTGTAAAGGTAAGTCTGCTGAACATAATATCAGGGAAGCAGTTAGAATGATGCCACTACAATTGAGTGCTCAAGTTTGATTAACATGTCCATTCATGACGTATGCCAGGAATATTAAATGTCACTCTTTTCAGACAATTCAGCTTAAGGTTTTGTATTGACTTAAACCTAGTGTACGCAGGTGCAACTTCATTGGAATTGAAGTGTAACAGGAATTTGGCCCAAAGTTTTCCATCACTATGAATCTGCACCCCATTTTTATCGCCTTTGCATTCTGACACTTAGCTGAGGATGTGAAAGAACCAAAGCTATATCCCATTTTAGTACTGAACTTTTACAGACAGAAAAGGTGTTTTATTTGTAGCTGAGATAACCAAAGCCTTGGCAGGCAATGCCTTCTCAACACACTCCCTTTTGTGGAAAATGTTTAATTCATTGTAAACAGAACTGTCGAAGGACCAGTCCGCTCATTTGTTGCTTCCCACCATGCTGTTTGCTACTGCTAACATTTTTTTCTATCCATTGAGTAGGTGTATAGAAATGAATGTCCTTTCTCCCCTGCCTGCATTAATGAAACAAAACTAGGGTTACCCAAAAAAGCAAAATACCCTATTAAACATGATTAAAATGCACTGAAATTGATTTATAAAAGCCTGAGGTTAGGTGATTTTGGTCAGGTCAGAAACATTTTAAAAGCAGGAGGGTGGAAAATTAGGCAGGGCTCATAAGACAGAAAAATGGTGACTTAGATAAAGAGTCAGAAGATAAAATACTAGGGCTTGTTCTGGCTTAGCCTGGGGACATTCTAACTGATGGCGGGACAGCTGGCCACACCATGCTCTAGTTCAGTGCTGTCACACTGATAAGACAGCTTGTGATTTTCCTGCAAACTGTAAAAGCAAATATATCACCAAGATTAAAGTAGGCAAAGCCCAATTCCAGTCTGAGAAACATTTTATGGCATACTGATAAAGGAGTAATGAAGGTTCTCGCAACATTTCCCAAAGCTGACAACAGCACTGGCTCGCCAGCTGTTCCTAAACATGTACAATGTGAGCTTTCTTGACAATCATTTTTAAATTTGACAAATTCAGCCATGTCAGTGCAATGCTTTCCATCCTCCTGAGCAGGAAATGACCTGTTCACAAAATATTAGGTAATCAATTCTCTATTTGAGGAATCTCTGGAGTTTGCAAGAGTTATATTTAATGCCACTCATAGTGTGTTTCAGGTCTTCATGACTGGAATATACAAACCTCTTTCCCAGCACTTCAAAACAGTCAGAGATATTTAGAACAATAGATCAGTTCCTATCTTTCTAATCAAGCACTAATAGATGAATTTCAGGTTATTTACTGAGGATTATTAAGGAGAAAATTATCCAAAGTGCAGTTGATGGTATTAATCCCTGGAAAATGCTTTGCTCCAAATTCCTTGTTGCTGCCATGAAAACTGAGTACACAAGGAACACAAATATAAGGACATTTTATTGTTGATATAGTTACCAACAAGCCTTTACAGAGCATTTGAGCACAAATGTCCCCTACAATGGATTGTGTCCAATTACCTACAATAGGTAGGAAATCATCTCTCAGCATTCCATTTGTTTCCTAAATCTCTTACATGTCTCGCTCTCTAGAACGGTGCCTGTAATGGACAGGAACAGAGATGGGACCAGGAGATGGAAGCAAGTATAGGAAGGATTATGGTATTCAGTACCATAACCTACTTTTTCAAAAATGCACCCTGATTTTCAAGAGCACTTTATGATTGCATTTATAAATCATGTTAAATTTCAGATCTTTGCATTTAAGGTTCACGTGGCACAATGCCATGTTCAACGTCATAAAATGGCCTGGCTAAAATCTAAGGACCTAACTAAAGCATTTTGCCAGGTAACTAAGGCAGATAACCAAGAAGAGGAGTATCAAGAGCATTTCCACACTTTTCTCCTAAAATTATCCCCCATGGATTCCCTTTTTGAATAGTAACTAAGTAGGGGGAAATGAATAGGCACTTGACACAAGAAGAATGTCTAGCAAATGTGTACATTTCAAGAAGGAAATTCAGAAAAGATTTACACAACATAAAACTGAGTAGCACAGCAGTGAGGAAAGAGAAGTTACTCACCGTAGTAACGATGGTTCTTCGAGATGTGTCCCCGTGGGTGCTCCACAATAGGTGTCGGGCTCGCCCGGCGCCGCAGATCGGAATTCTTCCAGCAGTTTCTCCTGGATTGCGCATGCGCCGGCGCGCGCCACTCCCTTGCGTGTCCCCGGCCACGTGCGCGATCCGGTCCCCGCCAGTTCCTTGACCAACCGCCTTGGATGCTCCTGAAAAACACTAAACAGAGATCCGAAGCAGGGAGGATGGGCGGGTGGTGGAGCACCCACGGGGACACATCTCGAAGAACCACTGTTACTACGGTAAGTAACTTCTCTTTCTTCATCGAGTGTCCCCGTGGGTGCTCCACAATAGGTGACTACCCAGCAGTAACCCAAGTAAGGAGGTGGGTAATCGGTTTATGTGCAGCTTGCCCCCGAAAGGACTGCTGTCGAGAGGCGGGTATCCTCTTGGTATACCCGATGTAGTGCATAATGTTTGGCGAAGGTATCACAGGATGACCAGGTCGCCGCTCTCCAGATGTCTTTTAACGCGATGCCCTTGAAGAAGGCTGTTGACGCCGCCACCGCCCTGGTGGAGTGAGCCCTAGGCGGGGCCAGCAAAGGAGTCTTTCGAAGTTCGTAGCACATTTTTATACAGGACACAATGTGCTTTGAGATTCTCTGTGAAGAGAGACCTTCTCCTTTTGACCTGGGAGCGAGAGAGACTAGAAGTCTGTCCGTTTTCTGGAAGGACTTAGTTCTGTCTATGTAGAAGGCCAACACCCTCCTCACATCCAGGAGATGCAGGCGTGCCTCCTTGCTGGAGCTGTGAGGCTTCGGGTAAAACGAGGGTAAAACTATTGGTTCGTTAAGGTGGAACTCTGAAGAAACTTTCGGAACAAAGGCTGGGTGCAGCCGTAAAGTTACCGCCTCCTTTGAGAATACTGTGCAGGGTGGCGTTGCCATAACTGCTGCGAGCTCACTCACCCTGCGAGCTGACATAATTGCAAGGAGGAATGTTGTTTTTATCGTAAGGAGACGTAGGGGAACTGTGGCTAAGGGTTCAAATGGTGAGCCCGTTAGCATGCTGAGCACCAAGTCCAAATTCCACGATGGTGGAAGCGGTCTCCAAGGGGGGTACAGGTTTACCAGCCCCTTCAGGAACCTGGTAACAATAGGATGGGCAAATACCGTGGGCCCCTCCTCTGCATGCTGAAAAGCAGATATAGCGGTGAGGTGGACTTTTAGCGAGGATAGGGAAAGCCCGCCCCTCTTGAGGTCCAGTAAGTATTCTAGTATTACAGGTATAGGAACGTCAAGGGGCGCTAACTGCGTGGCGGAACACCAGGCAGTGAATCGAGTCCATTTCTGCTTGTAGGTCTTCCTGGTGGAGGTCCTTCGGCTACTTTCCAGGACTTGTTGTACTCCCTCCGTACATGTGCTTTCTAGGGAGCTGAGCCATGGGTTAGCCATGCTTGTAGGCGCAGACCTTGAGGGTGTGGGTGCACTATGGACCCCTGGGCCTGTGTGAGTAGGTCCGGCGCCACCAGAAGGGGGAGCGGTGGGTGGTCCGACATGCGCAGAAGCAAGGGGAACCATTGCTGTCAATCCCACGCTGGGACTACTAGAATCATGCAGGCTCTCTCCCTTCTGGCTTTCTGCAAGACCTTGTGGATGAGCACTGTGGGGGGAAACGCATAAAGTAGGGGGCCCTTCCATGAAATTGCGAATGCGTCCCCCAGGGACTCCTGCCCCAATCCTGCCCTGGAGCAGTACCGGGGGCACTTCTTGTTGTGCTGAGTGGCAAACAGGTCGATCTGGGGAAACCCCCATGTGTGAAAGATCGGTCGTAGCAGATCGGAGCGGATCTGCCATTCGTGCATGAGTGCGAAGTGCCTGCTCAGCTGGTCCGCTTTCACATTGTGAGCTCCCAGCAAATACGAGGCTTTCAACGTTATCTTGTTGGCGACGCACCGGTTCCACAGCCGAACTGCTTCCGCACGTAGGGCACGGGATCAGGCTCCTCCTTGTCGATTCATATAAAACATAGTGGAGGTATTGTCTGTATTGATCCCGACTACTTTGCCCTGTATGTGGTCTCGAAAATGTTTGCAGGCGTTGAACACTGCTCTGAGCTCCAGTATATTTATGTGCAGTGACTGTTCCGCAGGGGACCATAGTCCTTGCGTCACCTTGTCGCCGATGTGTGCTCCCCATCCTATGTGGGAAGCATCAGTAGTAAGAAAAATAGAGATTTGTGGTTGGTGAAAGGGTACCCCTGTTAGCAGGTTCTTGGGGTTTACCCACCACTGCAGGGATCTGTGCACCTCTGTCGTGGGCGATACCACCCTGCGGATAGTGTGGGATGCCGGTTTGTAGACGCTCGCCAGCCAATGTTGTAGGCTGTGCATGTGCAATCTGGCATTCTGCACCACAAACGTCAACGTCGCCATGTGGCCCAGCAGCTGCAAGCACGTTAAGACCGGCACCGTGGGGCTGTATGTAATGACTTGCGCCAGCGAACTGATGGCGCGAAAGCGGGCATCGGGTAGATACACCCTTGCTGTAATAGAGTTTATACGTGCCCCTATAAACTCTATGTCTTGTGTAGGGTCGGTCTTTGACTTCGCAAGGTTGATGACTAGGCCCAGCGAAGAAAACGTGTTTGCTGTTACGCGTATCATGCGTAGGACCTCTACCTTCGAGGCCCCTTTCAATAGGCAGTCGTCCAGATATGGGAATATAAATACCCCGTCTGTGCAGGTAGGCTGACACCACTGCCAGGGTTTTGGTAAAGACTCTGGGGGCCGAGGAGAGGCCGAACGGGAGAACCTTGTACTGGAAATGCTCCTTGCTGACCATAAAACGGAGGAAGCGCCTGTGCGCCGGGGGGATCGTTATATGAAAGTAAGCATCTTGTAAGTCGAGGGCTGCAAATCAATCTCCATCGTCCAGTGCCATGAGTATGGAGGCGACTGTGATCATCCGAAAACGTTGTTTGCGCAAGTACCGAATGAGGCCCTGAAGATCTAAGATGGGCCTCCAGCCTCCTGTTTTCTTCTTTGTGAGGAAGTAGCGTGAATAAAAGCCTTTCCCCTGGAATTGCTCCGGCACTCTTTCCACTGCCCCTATGAATATAAGATGATCCACCTCCTGTTTGAGTCTCGCCTCGTGGGAAGCGTCCGTGAGGAGGGGCCTGGGAGGAGGTTTCGGCGGTGGGAGCGACTGGAAGGGGATCGCGCAACCTGTGGCTATGATCTCCAGTACCCATTTGTCTGCGGTGATCTTTTGCCATTGGGAGTGAAACGGTCGGAGGTGATGATGGAACACGAGCTGGGAATGGCATTGCGCGATGGTAGTGATAGTGTAGCCCTCGACATGCCCGTCAAACTTGTTGCCTTTGGGCCTGCCCCGAGGATGCACGGCTTTGTTGAGAACGTCGCCTGGGAGTTCTGTACTGTTGCTGCTGTTGATATCGCCCTTGGTCGTAGCCCCATTGGTACTGAGCACCCTGTGGTTGGTACGGGTATCATCTTTGCTGAGGGTAATACTTTTTCTTCCTATATGGAGGGGTATAAATACCCCAAGTTCTTAGTGTAGCTCTGGAGTCCTTACTGGAGTGGAGGACTAAGTCAGTTGAGTCTGCAAACAACTTCTGCGTGTCAAAGGGAAGATCCACAATCTTCGCCTGCAGATCCCTCGGGATACCCGATGTCTGGAGCCAGGGTTCTCTACGCATGACCACTGCTGTAGCCGTTGAGCGTGCCGCCGTGTCCGCCATGTCCAGGGCGATCTGGACTCCTGTCCTCGAAGTCACGTAGCCCCCTTGCACAATTGCCTTTAGCACCGGCTTCTTATCTTCCGGAAGCGAATCCATGAGAGAAGTAAGCCTGGAGTAATTATCAAAATTATGGTTCGCTAGATGTGCTGCATAGTTTGCCATTCTCAATAGCAGGGTGGAGGAGGAATATACCTTCCTGCCAAACAGCTCTAGCTTCTTGGCATCTTTGCCTGAACCCCCCGATTTGTACTGAGAAGTCTTTGATCTCTGCTGAGACGATTCTACCACGAATGAGTTTGGTTGTGGGTGACTAAAAAGGAACTCCATGCCCTTCGCCGGGACGGAGTACTCCTTATCCGCTCTCTTGTTCATAGGCGGAGCGGAGGCCGGGGTCTGCCATACGGTAGTGGCTGCCTCCATAATGGCTTCGTTGAGCGGGATAGCGATTTTGGATGAAGCCGGGGGTCTCAAATTTTTCAGGAGTTTGTGATATTTCCCCTGCACTTCTGCCGTTTGGATGCCTTGCGTAAAAGCCACCCTTTTAAACAGCTCCTGAAACTGTTTGAGGTCATCCGGGGGAGCAACGTCCCCGGGGGCCGTGGCCTTGTCAGGGGAGGACGAGGAGGAACCACTAGGGTAAACCTCCCTCGAACTCTCAGGTTCCTGCGGCCAATGGTACACCCGCTTGCTGGAGGATTGCGAAGGAAAGTCTCGGGGTTCTACAATTAACTCCCCTTGAGATAGCTGTGTTTCTGTCCTCGGCCGGGAGTGTCCACGGGGGTATTGGACGGCCAGGGGGGACCTGCCCCTAGGTGTATGCCTGGGGTGTCTGTGTCCAGCATGATAAGAATGACCATGGCAGCACGGGCACGGGTCCGGGGATGGAGACCTGGACCACTCTCGGGGTGCGTACCCTTGATGTCTGGGAGAGCGAGATCTCTGCGACGATACACATAACGGTGAAGCTGGTTTGTGATAGTACTCCAGGGGATCCAGTCCCAGAAAGAGCGAAGGTGGCCCAAGCCATGGTGATGTAGTTTGGAGGAACGGAGAAGGAGGCTCTGGATAGGCCGGTGGAGACCCAGATCTTCTGGGTGGCGTGTGCAGCATAAGGGGAGGCTTGTTGATAGCAGCATTGCAGCCCTGTCCGGAGAAGGGCTGCGGTGCCGGGTTTTTGCTCTTGCCTTCCCCCTCCCCTGCGGGGCTGGCACCGCCCCCTCCTGTGCCGGGTATCTCAGCCCCACTGTCGGTGCCGCGCTCGGCCCGCTCAGCTGTGGTGCCACGCAGATAACGTCCTCGGGTGCCTGCAGGCTCCGTGCCTGTTGGCCCTGCACCGCTGGCACCGCAGGGGTCGGTGCTGCTGGTTCCGGCGCTTGCCTGGCCGCCGCTCTAGGTGCCGCGCATGCCGGCTGCTTGGTAATCGGAGGCTCAGCCTCTGCCAAGTGCGCTGCTGCGCTGCCGCTTGTTTGAGTATGCGGCTGGGGGCTGTGTGCTCCGCCCGTCCCACTCGCTGAGACCGCCGGCAGGGATCGGGCTGGGGAGAGCTTCCTCCGTTTCTGCACCGAGGGGGTGAGGGAAGCCGCCTTCCTTTTGTGGACCCCTGAGGGCCCCTCTGGTTGAGGCCTCTCCGGCAAGTCGGGCTGGAGAGCCTTATCAAACAGGAGCATTTTCAGCTGCATTTCTCTGTCTTTCCTGGCCCTGGCTGTGAGCTTAGCACAGTGGGAACACTTCTGGGTAACGTGTGATTCCCCCAGGCACCGAAAGCATTCGCTATGCACATCGGAGGCCGGCATAGCTTCGCGGCAGGACTCACACTTTTTAAAGCCTGAAGAGGACATTGCGGTGAGTCTTTTTGTTGTTAATAGGGCACTTAGCACTTAATTCGTGCCTGTTTACTCATTGCGGACACCGGCCTGCAGCGGCAGGAGGCCTACTGGCCTACACGTCCACGCGCCTTCTCTGCTCCTCTCTCTCTTTTTATTACATATTTTTATTTTTATTTATTTATTTATTTATTTTTGCTTTCTCTCTCTTGTTTTTTTTGGAAAGAAAAAAGAACAACAATTTACATGTAAAAACTCTAGCTAATCTGACTCTGGCCGTAGCCTGAGTAGATTCCGTCTGCAGCCGATGGCAGTTGAGAAGGAACTGGCGGGGACCGGATTGCGCACGTGGCCAGGGACGCGCAAGGGAGCGGCATGCGCCGGCGCATGCGCGATCCAGGAGAAGCTGCTGGAAGAATTCCGATCTGCGGCGCCGGGCGAGCCCGACACCTATTGTGGAGCACCCACGGGGACACTCGATGAAGAACTCTGGTTCACCTGGTATTCACATGTTGTGCATGTGTTGGGGTGAAGGCCTGTTGTAAGTAAATGGGAACAATCTCTGGAGCTGTCCCAAGTAAATTTGAATTTGGTCAAAGATAGTGAAGACTTAGTCCAGTACTTGCCTACAGAAAAATGAACTTGACCTTTTTTTCATTTTAAATCTGACCTGCTAAGAGTCTGAAAGGTGGAGACCACACACATAATCTTGACGTGAAAGCTTAAGGGAAGCCACTGAAGGGATTTTAATAGGGGAATTAAGTTCTGTCTATCTCATCATGAATCCCCTGATCTCAAACTGATGACTATTGATAAGAGTTTTACAGTTTTTTTCTTAAGGTCCTATTTTAAAGCATCTCTGGGCTTGATTCTGCCTTCCTTAAATACCCAAATCTCTCCCTGAAGCCAATGGGCATTTTGTATGCACAAAGAGTGCAAAAAAGAGTTCTTTTTCTGTCTGTTTGTTTAGTGGATTTTTGGGGGGGAGAGAGGAGAGACAGGAGAAATAAATAATTGTAAGGAACTGGAAAGAGTCAGGACATATTTTCTTTTTTGTTAGTTATAATTTCTATAATACACAGTTATATTTCTATATAGTCATAATTTTTATAATTACAGATATCTTGAGAGTCAGTTACAAACTTGTAGGAACACAATCCCATTCTTAATATAAAGCAAAACTCTGTATGTGTGTGGTAAACATACTCTAAATCTTAGTATCTTGACCATATAATTGAGCTTGAAAACACTCAAAGTAACGAGGCTCTATGCAAATGGTTAGCTGCTATGTTTACAAGGGTTTTTAAAAATCTGTTTTTAAATTACAGGAATGCAGTACAATGACATCTAAATTGTCTAAACCCTCTTTTCAGCCCCTTTGAAGCCTAAGTTCTTGATGCTGGCACAGCCACTGTTAAGAAAAAGATATGCACTTAGCAGGAAAAAGTATAAAACTGCCAGGAGGATTGCTGAAAATATAATTTAAAAATATTATCTTTGCCAGATTTGCGGCTTGCCAAGTTACAGTTTAGAGTGATTTTTACTACTGTTTTATAAGCCCCTGGTGAGTTCAACATATTAACTATAGCACAACAAGCAGGGCTGACCGTAACATATGTAGTGGAAAGCTATAATTGATTTATCTTGTAAGGAAGCAATACTGCAACTATTTTCACAAAAGCTTGGCAAAGTATAGGCATCAAAGAAAGATCTAAGCATTAGATATAGTACATATCTTACATTTTATTTAAATATTTCTGTACATCAAGAACCAGAAAAACAAAACCCCACACATACGTTATATACATTTAAATCCAGGTCCTAGCAAGGTAAAATTTATCTGGTTTACAAAACTCCACAACACATACAGGGTCACCTAAATTATTATTCTTGCTCATTTTGCCTGCCCCCTCTTTAAAGTTCTCTTTCCCACACACTCTGTTAACTTCTCTGGACAGTGATGTCTGAGAACATGGTTGCTCCAGAAGATGAGCAGTGCTGGAGCTGATAAGGATTATATGCAGGCTAGTATTGCCAAGTATTCTCATCTGTACGTGTTTAAAATCCAAAAGCAGAGGCTATGATGCTGGAGGCCAGGAAGAATTGAAACAGTCAGATTAAACAATTTGCCTGTACATTTGACAGGATGAACATACAAAGACCATCAAAACATTTCAACATAGAAATTTGTTTTATTATATTACTGAGTTGGAAAAAACAAACAAACCAAGAACAGTCAGGAAATACTTTCATTTCAACACAAAGAGTTCTTGCTCAAGTGATTCTTCCACAAGCAAAAGTGCATCATCTCTTGGTTTTTGGCCACTGAAATGAAGCTAATCCTCTTCTTTCTCTATGTAGGACTTTGTGCTAACGCGTGCCATTTGCCTAGCCAGGTAGCGATCCCTTGCTGACATCACTGTCTCTTCATTGCTTCGCTTGGCAAATTTGCTCACACACACTGATTTTTTCTCTACCTGCTCTGCACTCTTTTGCCTTTCCTCTGCACCCTTACCTTTTGGCTCAGGAAGCCTTTCAGAGCACGACATTCTTTCATCATTACTCTTGTTGTTCTTTACCTTTGTTGCTCCTTCCTGGTCATTTGGTCTGTCTCTTTCTAAGGATCTAGGGCTACTTTGCTTCTTGGCCCTGTCCCTTTCCGAGGCTCTGGGACCATTTTCTTTCCTGTCCCTGTATTTCATGTCATCTTTGTCATCTCTCTCCTTCTCTTCCTTCAAATGTTCCTCCTTTTCTCTGCACTTCTCTCCTCTTTCTCTGTCACTGTATCTGTCTTTGCCATTTCTTAGTCGGTCTTTTTCTCGTTCCCTTTCTGAATAATTGTCATCCCACTCTTTCTCTTTCCTGCCCTCTTTGTCATCTCTTTCTCTCTCTTTTCTGTATTTCCCCTGAAGTTTGTTCTCCTGATCATCCCTCTTTCTATAGTGATCTTTACTGATATGATCTCCATATCTATGTCTGTCTTCCTTTTCTCTCTGGTGACCTTTTTCCTGGTTTCTATCTTTTCTCTCACGATCCCTTTCCCCATGTTGTTCATCTCTTTCCTTTCTACCTGATCTACCTTCTCCTCTTCTGGAACGATTTGTATGTGTTTTGGTGTGGTGACATCCATCCTCACTGGAAAACTCTGACGAGGTGGAATGCTTCCAGCTCCTGTAATGTTTGGAACCCTCCTCACTGCTCTCACAGCTGTCCTGAATTTCCTTCTTTTTAGAACTAGCTCTGATGTCTTTAGGGTTATCATCACTACTATCACTTTCTAAGTCACTGTCCGCATCCGGGTTATCCTCTTCTTTAGCAGGGGTTTTAAGTCTTGGTCTCTGATCTGGACTTTTGTTTCTGTGTCTAGATTCATCAGACTTAGTGGTCAACATTTCTTCCTTTATCCTAAATTTGTTGTTGTTGTGATGGAAGAAAAAAAAAGATATTATACAGCCTGTAGTCTCAAACTATTCTGGGATTTGCAGCTTTTTGTTGGGACTTGAGCAATACTGTTAAGTGATGCAGCTGAAAATTCTAAATCATGCAAATCTGGTCTAATATTCCAACTATGAGGGATTTGTATTGAAAGTTTGCATAAGGTTCTTTGATACTGTACAAGGCATAGAAAACAGCTGCGTTGATTTTCAACACACTAAAAAGTAGTGTTTGAATTTGAAAAATGAGTCCAGTTTTACAGCAATATTATCCTTATTTAAGGGACAAGACTCAGATTTGTATCCTGCTGATATTATCTGTATGGCATACCATTTTCTAAGGGGCTCACAAACCTACATATGCCACATAATTGCATATGGGGAAAGGGTGGGGTTTTTTGGGGGGAGGCATGTGTCTGAAAGTTACAAACACAACTTTTTTTTAAATAATTGTAAACAAAACTCCTCGTGCTAAATATATATCCTCAGAAGACTCTAAGGCTGCTGCTACACTACCACCTTCCCATAGGCAGCACCACGGTAATGAGGCACTAATATGCATATTCAATGCATCACATTAGCATAATGGCAGCCATGCAAACAGACTTTGAATTGCAGATTGACAGTGAAGATGAGGGCAGCTTCAAAATAAGTGCCCCACTTCGACATTCCCTTACTCCCACAGAACTAGATCAGAGTAAGGGAATGTCAAAGTGGGGTGCTTATTTCGAAGCTGCCCCCATCTTCATTGTTAATCTGTAATTCAATGTCTGCACTTTGAAATTTGTGCGGACGCCATTATGCTAATAGGGCATTAAATATGCACGTTAGTGCCTCATTAGCTTGCTTCAAATTGCCTCATTACCACGTCATCCCTGACGGGAGACTGGTAGCATAGCAGCAGCCTAAGACCCTACAAGTTGAAATTTCAACACAATACTCCTGACTCTTACTGTGCTTGTTGACAAAGATCTTAATCTTGTCATTAAACTGACACTAACATCTAGCTAGCTCTTAACCTATTAAAAGTAACAAAACAGGGAACATGTGGGACAAACATTCAGATATCAAACTTGGACAATGCCCAGTAATGTTACAATATCTCAGTCTTTTGTTGATAACAAAGTGCATTTTTAATTTCATAGCCTGCATGTCTGTTTTCACTAATCATGCAGCTACTGCAAGAGTCTGTGGTAAATTCTCCTTGGGAATCAGTGGATCATCTGGCTAGACTGAATGTTTGCTCCATGGTTTAAAGAAAGGTTATTCTTGGAAAAGTGACGCTAAAAACTGCATGGTAGTATTTCATGGTTATTCTTTGTCAATGATCTTCCAGGTATAAATGACAAAGATTATAAGTCAAAGGTGAAATTTCTATCTTGCACCACTGCAAACTCTGTTATCTGAAAATCTAGATGTTTTCTTCTGTACCTTACACCAGCATGATGAAAAAAAAATCCACAGAAATCTACAAGCGAATTCAGATGACAGTTTTGTTGGATTCAAAAGAATAGATTCCTACTTCTTTTCCCAAAGATTGATTAATTTGAGAGGACTCATAGCAGCAAAACTTTATTACTAAGCAGTAATTATGGTCTGAAAACAGCCAGAAAGCAGATACATTGACCAGTAAGCCACCATTCTGAAACAGTCACTTCTCTGAACATAACTGAAACTAACTAGTAGGGTCTCAACACTCATGAGGGTTCCATGTTGAGAACCCTTGCGAATGCTGAATTTCGCAAATATGGCTCCCGCCTAGAGCCCAGCTGCCAGCACTCCTGCCTGGGGCCCCAGCGGAAGTGGCTGCTTGGCCACTTGCGAATAATTGAATTTGTGAACATTAAGTTTGCGAATCTTGAGACCCTACTGTATAGCAGTTGCAAAATGAAAGAACTGTTCAAGCAAATAATATATCAAGCAGTCAGGTCAAGCCTTAGGGCAAGGTAGCTGCCTTGGGCCCCATGCCTTCAGGGCCTTGGTCTCCAATCGACTGTAGCATAAACTACCCACTAGCCAGGCCCCACTGTAGTGTACCTCCTTGGGCCCCAATGAGCTGGCTTTGCAAGTGTTATTAATCACTAGTGCCTTTGCTTCATAAGCATAGATAAATCAGAGAGTAACATATGGATGGCTTCAGAAACAGGCAAATAAGAAAAACACAACTTAATTTTACTATTACAGTATAAGAGTTTTGTTAGTGAAGGCTAAGATGCTCAAGATACACACTTTGCTGATAAAACTGAAGCCTGATACAAAGCTGCTTTTGGAGAGCACACCGTTGCAGCTGCTGGTCTTTTAAATCTCAGATTGACAAACAACAGTGGTCCTAACCTGGCTATTTTATATCTGAATGATGGAGGTATGCTGGTAAGTAGTCTGACCTCCTGCTCTGTCTTCCTGGTTTTCCCTTTGATTTCTGAGGTGATGGCACAGACTCACAATAAATGCAAGCCAGTAGTCCTGTCTCTCAATCGGATGAGTAGCTTTAAAGTGATAGCCTTCCTCACATGAACTAAAAACTAACTGGAGACTCCATTCAATTTCACTCTGATTGAAGGCAATACTCATAGCCTTAAGATACTGAACACATATGTGATTGCTGAGGACTTTTTCTAAAGTCCAAACAAATTAGTTTTAACTGGATGAAGTGCCTTGAGTAGTCTTTGGTTTCCATAAAACTGTCAGCAAAATAAAAAACATAGCCAGCATTTCTAAGCAGAGATGAGCTAAATGTGTTCTCTCTGGATTGGCCCAGTAACACAGCACCAATTAATTATGTTGTTCTACACAACACATGTAACATTTAAAATTTTCTCAATGGACTTGCTGTAAATTTGATTGCTTCCTTTTTATCACTGGTAATAACCAAATCAAGAAAATGGAAGTATTTTTTCATATTTATAGTTCAATGCTGCCACCTACAAAGACAGAGAATCATGCTTTCCAATTTTCCAAAGGGTGGCAAAGTGAAGTTGCACGGACATTGAATATCATCATCCGAGTCCAAACGATCTTCTTCTTGCACTGCCTCCATGAGCAAAGCTTTTGGTTTAATGTGGCTTATTTAAAACTGTACAATATCAAAGTATAAACAAAATTAAAATGATGCCAGACTGTATTAGTGGTGCAAATATCTGCTTGTTACATTTAAACAAGATCCTGGTGTTGCTTCCTTCTCCTATCCCATACTTTCATTCAATGATGATGATTTTTCATTTTCCAAAGGACAGTGTAACCAACTCTCAAAAGCAAGCTCCTTTCCCTACCTGTGCTTCAGTACTGCCTTCCTCCTTATTAGGATTCTAATGACACTGGAAAGTCTGATCATGAAGAAACTTTAGATATAAGGTCCTTCTGGAATTATATCCTACCTGGCTTCACGCAGGCTGCATTTGGGCACCTCTTCTTCCCCCACTGTCTGATTTAAAAGATGTCTGTAAAATCCACTGAGATCCTTCTGTTTGGTCACATCCAAGCATGCTAACAGAAGAAAAACAAGAATGATGCTGCTGTTTCATGAACATTAACTAGATTCCATTTATATATGGTAAAACCATAATCCAGAAAGAGATGTTTGGGATACTGAAACTAGAGAAGACAAGCAAGTCTATCAGACTTAATTGTTTTCCATTCTATATGCTGGCTACTGCTTTATGTCTAAAAACAGTTGTCTTCCTTCTCTGGGACATGTGATTGCAAATGTGGCAGGAGAATTGAAACTAATATTACTGCAAACACTTCCTAAGCAATATTGACTCATTATGCTCCTTTTATACCCATTCTCTTTCCAGGTGCAAACAGCAGCCAACCAGAACTGGTATTATGAGTGAGGTTCCTCACATCTCACAGCAATCTGCCATTGTAAATGACAGAGACATGGTGCACTCTCATTCAGTCCAGTGTGTTGCTTTCTGTTCTTCCTCCTCAGCAAGTAATGACAATTCCATATACCTTTCCTCAACAGGTATTCGGACAGCTGTCCATGCCTCCACCTTTCACCCTGCACTCTCTTTGCCCACTGAGTTTTCTGTATGGTTTTAGAAGGCCCACCTTCCCTTTCCAGGTGCTGTTGGCCATTTTGAAAATAACAAAAAGCATTTAATTTATCCTTACTGGAGAAAAAAAATTAATTAATTAATACAGATTTTGTACCCTTTTCCCATTTTAACAGGGAACTACACATTTTAGTCACGTCATCTTACTGAGATTGAAAAAAGGAGATGTGTTAACACAAACACGTAAGAATCAATGACATAAAGCAGGGTTTCCCAACATATGGGTTATGATTACATTTGAAAAGGGTCTTGGGCTGGGCTGGGCGGCTCCAAAGGTGGTTCTTAAGAAGCCATTCACACTGAAGTGGTACTCAACTTCTTAACTGGATTAAAAGCTGTCAGGCAGTTAAGCCAATCAATTAAATGGAGAACCATTTCAGCTGCAGGGCAGAGAACTGCATACCTGAGGAGCAGCGCCCAGCTCAGGTGATCTGGGGGCCTCCGTCCAAGGCTGGGAAGGACGGCAGAGCTGATCAGCTCCCTGGTTTCCAGCCTCTGCAGGAGGTGGGGTCCCCCAGACCTCAGCAGGGTTCCTGTGGCTGGGGCTGCCAGCGTGGCTCTGCCCCAGCTGGTTTCCAGTCGTGGGGGTTGGGGTCTCCCTCCAGACCCTGATGGCACTGGCGCTGGTGCTGGCTCTGCCGCAGCCAGCTTCCAGCCACAGAGAGTCTGGATCCCTCCCCCCAGCTGGGTTTCCCGCAACTGGAGCTGACAGCCTGGGCTCCATGCCCCAGCTGGCTTCCAGTTGCGGGGCTCCCTGTGCCTCCCCTAGCCCCTGAGTGACTCCCCTTGCCCCCTCCAGCCCCAAGTGTGATTCCCTAGCCCTCTGCAGCCCAAGTGACTCTTAGCCTTAGACCATAACTCCCCTAGCCCCCTCCAGCTCCAGTGTGACTCTTTTAGCCTCTGAGTGTGACTCCCCTAGCCCCCTTCAGCCCGAGTGCCTCCTACCCCGAGTGTGACTCCCCAAGCCCCTCAAAGTGGCTCCCCTAGCCCCTGATTGTGGGGTTTAAGCCAGGGGGGAGCAGTTTGGGGATGAGTGTCTCTCCACCACCACAACTTTGATAAACTATAGTAAATGCAGGGTGTCCAGGGAGGGGTAGCACCTCTGGTGTGGGGACTTGTCATGTCTCTTTGGGGCAGTTCATGCACCTTTAGTCCTCACGTGGCACCCAGCTCTCACCTGTGGCTCCAAGAAGCTGTAGCATGCAGTGGCCACACCCTGATAAACCACTTCAACAGGCGGGCTAAACCAGGTGAAGGTAGCCGGCAGGTCTGAAACCTGCTGTGAGACAGGGAATTGCCTATCCCAGCATGCAAAGTCAGCCCCAGCGGACTGGGCGGATGAGATCAACAGGAAGATCCAACAACCAGGAAGGCGGTTCTGCAACGCTCTGTGGAGAGCGAAGGGCATGACAAGGCACCAAAGACGGCAAGGCCATCCACTGCGCCTAGGAAGTCCCAGCCGTGATGACTTTTCGTACCACTGGAAACAGGCTTCTGAGGCTGAGAGAGTAGAACTGCCCCTGTGCAACAGCTTTTCCACTTTAAACATTCTCCCGCACAGGTTCTTTGCACATTCTCATTTTATTAATCCATTTCCCCCTTTCTAAGAAATAACTAGTCTTTAAAGTGCTACTTAACTGCTTTTTTGTTTTGATAGTATATAGACTAGCACGACTTTCTCTCTGTTACTATTCAACATGAATACATACATGTATGTTAACATTCCTTTGTTCTTCTGTCATTAAGACTTTGCACAATTATTTAATGGCATTATGTGAATTGGACTAAATGCATTAAAAGAGTATTTCCCTCTTAATACATGGAAAAGACATGAGATCTACATGCATGAATCCAAAATGATAGTTGGGGCCTGTAAAGATCAGAAAGGATAGGAAACACATGCAAAACCACGTGATCAACTCACTGGACAAAAAACATAGAAAATAAAAGGTGGGAGGAAGAGGTATGGAAAATTGTAAAGAATATATGGCTGGCTAATCCTATTTCAGCATAGTCAGTAATGTACCTGCTTGAAGTCTCTACTGTCCTACATTTCTATGATTCCTACTGCAGTACCTTTATTTTCACCCTAAATCGAAGACCATGATGAAAACTCTGCATCATACTCATAACCCCTACCTCAAACAGCAAAAGGCCAAACTATCCTTCTCAGGAGGAAACATACTCTTTTAGAGTACTTCTCACCCTCCAGTGCGGCTTCCTTTTTTAATCTTTCCTCCTCCTTGGCTCTCTCTTGCAGCTTCTTCTTGTAGGCTGATGTCACAAAGGCCTCTTTGTCGTCAAACGCTCCCCCTTCCGTTTCACGCTCTTTCTGAATTTTTTTTTCCATTCTTCTTTCCTGCTCCTGCTTCCTTACTTCAGCTGCTTTGAGGATATTTTGGATGTATTTAGGCTAATGCGAGGAAAAAAGAATAGTGAAAGGGAATAAAAGTCACTGAGAAAAAACAAACAAGAGCTGCTAAGTACACTAAAAAAAGAATCCATTGTTAGTAGAACAAAATGGGCAGTCCAGTCCAGTTTATTGGATCACCACTGCTGGGATATCAATCTCAATGAAAGAATACAACCCTGTTTCAGCTCCAGATCATGGGAACTTTATCCTCATTATTGAAACAGGCTGCTGCAATCAATAACAATCTGAGTCTAGTATCAATTGGGGTACTATTGCTCAAATTCAAATCAGGAGCTTTCAATACAACCTGTCTTTCAGCAGTCTTCTGTCTTGTGATAATTGTCTCTCCCCACAACTTGCTATAAGGGAATGGGATGTATCCTTCCTTTACACCTATCATAGCCTGACAACATGCCATTTCCAAATGCAACAGGCAATAATGAAAATGTGATTTGTCATGATAATTTAGCTATTTTCTGGAATAAGGAATTCTATTTTAGAACACGATTTATCTTATAGATTAATTACTTTTGCTTCTGGACAGTCCCCATGGCAACTGACTAGTGGGGCACAGACAGTATATACTCACTTCCACAAAATTTGGTCATGTTGCCCATAGACATCACCTCCCCCATTCGGTTTGTTTGCCTTTTCATAGCAGTGGAAGTAACAATATTGTTGTACAGGTTGAAACTCTCTCGTCCATCAGGACAATGGATGCTGCTGGACCAGAGATCACCCAGACCAGAGAGCTCCAGCTGTGCAGGATGCAGCGGAGCCCTGCTAGTGGCAGGCAGCCCGTTGGCAGTCCGCTCTGTGGGTCCCCAAGGGCAGCCCCAGGGCAGGCAGTCAAGTCAAGAAACCCCACTACCAGGAGTCTGACTGGAGTTGGGAACCCCACTGTGGGAAGCCCAGCCCCAGTCGTGAGCCCTGCACCCACGGGGACCCCTGCCAGGGTGAGGGATCCCAGCAGACCCACAGTGCAGGGAGCCAGCTGGGGCAGGGAGCTCCACCAGCAGTCCCATGGCATAGGCTGTCTGGGGCACAGAGCTCCACCAGAAGCCCCGCAGCTGTAGGAGCCCCAGCAGATCTGTGGCGGGGAGCCAGTTGGGGCACGGAGACCCGCCAACTGCCCAGCAGCCACAGGGACTCCAGCCAGGGCCGGCGGAGCCCAGCAGCCCCATGGGGAGTCCTGTACGAATGGAGCCCCTCCTCCAGGCAGCCAGGGAACCTGATGTTCCTTTGTCCATCAAATTCCATCATTCTGAACCACTTAGGTCCTGAGGATGCTGGATGAGGGAGGTACAACCTGTAGTGACTAACAGCTCAATTGGGATTATCACATTGTAACAGGCTCTCTGGAAATCCACATGGTACTTGCCCCACAGAACTTGTGGGTGGGAGGTACAGAGACCTGTTTTCCTCTCACTCAGCAACAAAATGAAATGGGACTAGAGTCCTGAAATATTTGATGAACAACCAGTTTTACAACATCTTACAACTTCTAGTCTTACAATATCACAATCTTATATAATACAATTCTGAGCACAACACATGTGAGCCCTGCTACAGAATGCGTAAGAGATTACTAAAATATCATGAAACTTAGTAAAATCAGTTAAATAGCCATGGTTATTCATACCATCCTGAGGGAAAGTGGACAGCACACATTTACAGTTACGGACCTTTTTGTTATCTTTTTCCGAGAGTACTTTGGCATTACTTTCTTTCTTCTGCTGCTGCATTTCATCATAAATACTGTCATATTCATAAACTGTAGAGTCTTCTGCTAAGGCCTTCTGAATCTCAAGTTTGGTCTTTAAAGAGACAGACAAATGAAACATTCAACTTTAAGCTTTGAAAACTTGTTATGCACATATTTTGCTTTAACTAGACTACTTCATGATATAAATGTACTATAAAATTGAATACAAGTTCACCACAACTCCCTATACAAAGTACCTGGTTTGGTTTCAGAGTTAAAAATAAGAGTAATTATAAGACCAACACTATTTATGAGGATAAGGAAGAAAAAGTTAGAAAACACAATAATTACAACAATTAAGCTATCACAGCTACTGCTGTCAAATAATATTCCTGGATCAAATTCAATGGGATTTCTAAAATAAACACAAATAATAAAAATTTTAGCTCATGTGTCCATCTATTTTCTACATAGTTATCTCTAAATATATTCCTATAGGTTATTTGCATGTCATCTGCAGACTTTTATCCCACAGACATTGCCTCCTATTAATAGTGTTGTATTACATCTGGGCTAAGTGTCCTCCTGGACAACTTACCGCTGAATACTGTAGCCCACAAAGGCCAATTTGCTAGCGTGCGATCATCCAAATTCTGTTTTCTTCATTGGCTTGATTAATGTTTCTCTATCATATCTTATCATGGTTGAATCATGTTCGCTTCTTCAATTATGTTTACGGTGAATTCCAGCATGTGTTATTCATAGTTATTCATGCTGGCTGGCCATAATGCAAGCAGCCTACAGCCATGTATCCTGTTGATTAGCTAAAGCATGTCAGTATGAGTGTTTACAACCTTTGGCATAGATAAAAGGCCCACCCATTACCCCTCTACTCTGGGGAACTGAACGGGGAAGCAAAGAAAGAACTGAATTTATTTGTCGTAAGTCTGGAACAGACTAGTAAACACAGGATACACTGAAGTTCTTTGAAGTCATAAATTACCAGCTTTAGGAAGGAGATAATCAATATTAACACATATGAATATATGTCACAATGGTAACCTATAGAATACACGTACCCAAAGATTTATGCAGATGAGGAAATAAGATATGGTAGTAGTAGTACCACAGTAATATAGTAGACTGACCTGGTTGGTAGTTTGGGCCTACGACCCTATTAGGAGGCAACCAAGCTCACGTAAGTGGTTTTTGCCCCTTCCTCCTATCAAGCTTTCAGATAAGCTTTTCAATACATCTTAGCTACCCAACACTGGAGCTTAACCTGGACTATTGAACTCATCTAGCATGCCAGAGATTAATCTGGTCCTATGTTTCCCACTACCAGTCCCTTTTAGAAAAGAGATGCTACCACCAGGGTTCACAGAATTATATCACTTTTTTGTGACTGTGTGTTACATCATTTCTTGTTCTTTCTTTAACAAAGACCTTATCAACTGGGTATTGTTCTCAGTACAAGTGTTCTTGCCACCTTCTTGACATACAACTCTTTATGGTCTCTAATTCTGTAGCCTGTATTGGAATAAGAACCCAAAAATCTTCTGGTCAGAGCCAACCAGTGGTGAACCATAATACCTAGCCACAAATTCAGGTTAACAATACATGACTCCTTCAAAAGAACTCCATTATACTAGAAGTTGACACTTTTTATCGTTATTAATTTCCTTAACATATTCTATTTCCCTCCAAAAAAGAGTTGTTTAAAATATTCATCCAATAAAGCATCACTATCTTCTACTTCAAACAAAGAAATGCAACTTCTTGTGGTTTTACAGTGTGTATAAAGTAAGTCTTCAAGTTTTATTGTGTATTGTAAACTATAGTCAGCTCTATGGAAACTTCAGTTACAAAGTTTGCATTCGACTATTTTTCAACTACTCTTGGACACAGCCAAAGAATCCCAAGAACAGTTTTGTTCAGAAAAGTAAAATAAATTATTACACCCATGAAAGCATGGGCATCGAAAATAAGCCTCTGTTAGGAGAAAGACCCCAGCTCCTATTTACTAAATTGGAACCCAGAAAATTAGAACTAGAGAATCCTAAATCTGTTTTAAACAAGATCTTGTGCTGTATATGTGATACAGAAAATCACTATGTTTAAGTGAATTTTTAAATATCATTTCTAAACATGAAACAATCCACTTAAATTTCTGGCATTTTTGCTTCATACAGCTTTTGTGCATGTGTTCTCTTCTTAAAGAGTCGAACAAAACTAATTTAACTAATACCATTATTAATTACTTAGCTATAATTTCCATTCTCTAAGGCAGGTTACTGTAGGTTCCCACACTTTGATTTTTAGGATTCTTACAATGATTAATATTGCTTATGATTTAGAAAGCACATTCCCAATGGATATAATATACTTTGGCTATGTATACACTAGCCCAAATCTTCGGAATGGCCATACAAAGAGAAGTTACTCACCGTAGTAACGGTGGTTCTTCGAGATGTGTCCCCGTGGGTGCTCCACAATAGGTGTCGGGCTTGCCCAGCGCCGCAGATCGGATCTTCCAAGCAGTTTCTGCCGGACCGCGCATGCGCCAGCGCGCGCCGCTCCCTTGCGTGCTCCTGTCCCCGCCAGTTCCTCGACCAACCGCCTCGGGTGCCCCTGCAAAACACTAACAGAGATCCGAAGCGGGGAGGATAGGCGGGTAGTGGAGCACCCAAGGGGACACATCTCGAAGAACCACCGTTACTACGGTGAGTAACTTCTCTTTCTTCTTCGAGTGTCCCCGTGGGTACTCCACAATAGGTGACTACCCAGCAATAACCCAAGATAGGAGGTGGGTAATCGGATTATGTGCAGCTTGCCCCCGAGAGGACCGCTGTCGAGAGACGGGTATCCTCTTGGAATACCCTGTGAAGGGCGTAATGTTTGGCGAAGGTGTCGTAGGATGACCAGGTCGCTGCTCTGCAAATGTCTTTTAACGCAACGCCCTTGAAAAAGGCTGTTGATGCCGCCACCGCCCTAGTGGAATGAGCCCTGGGAGTGGCCGATAAAGCAGTCTTTTTGAGCTCGTAGCACATTTTTATGCAGGATACAATGTGCTTTGAGATTCTCTGCGAGGAGAGACCTTCTCCTTTCGATTTGGGAGCGAGGGAGACTAGGAGTCTATCCGTTTTCCGGAAGGACTTGGTCCTGTCTACGTAGAAGGCTAGCGCCCTCCTCACGTCCAGGAGGTGTAGGCGCGCCTCTTCGTTGGAGTTATGAGGCTTTGGATAAAACGAGGGTAGAACAATAGGTTCGTTAATGTGAAACTCGGAAGAAACTTTGGGAACAAAGGCTGGATGCAGCCGTATGGTTACCGCCTCCTTGGAAAAAACAGTGCAGGGTGGCGTTGCCATGACTGCCACGAGCTCGCTCACCCTACGAGCTGACATAATTGCAAGAAGAAAGGTCGTCTTTATTGTAAGGAGGCGGAGGGGAACCGTGGCCAAGGGCTCGAACGGTGGTCCCATTAGCATGGTAAGCACCAGGTCCAAGTTCCACGAAGGTGGAATCGGTTTCCGAGGGGGGTATAGGTTTACCAATGCTTTGAGGAACCTGGTAACCATAGGGTGGGCGAACACCGTGTGCCCTTCCTCCTCATGTCTGAACGCCGAGATGGCGGCAAGGTGGACCTTCAACGAGGATAGCGAGAGTCCTCCTCTCTTGAGGTCCAGTAAATACTCTAGTATTGTAGGAATAGGCACCAAAAGGGGGGCCAGCTGTTTGGTAGAACACCAAGCCGTGAAGCGAGTCCGTTTTTGCTTGTAGGTCTTCCTGGTGGAAGTCCTCCTGCTACTTTCTAGGACTTGCTGTACTTCCACTGTGCATGTGCTCTCTAGGGAGCTGAGCCATGGATTAACCACGCTTGCAGTCGCAGGCTTTGGGGGTGAGGGTGCACTATGGACCTCTGGGCTTGCGTGAGCAGATCCGGCGCCACCAGAAGAGGCATCGGTGGACTGTCCGACATGCGCAGGAGTAGGGGGAACCATTGTTGTCGATCCCACGTTGGGACTATCAGGATCATCCGGGCCCTTTCCCTCCTGGCTTTCTGCAAGACTTTGTGGATCAGCACTGTGGGAGGAAACGCATAAAGCAGGGGGCGCCTCCACGGGATCGCGAACGCGTCCCCCAGGGACTCCCATCCCAGTCCTGCCCTGGAGCAGAATCGTGGGCACTTCTTGTTGTGCTGAGTGGCAAACAGGTCTATTTGGGGAAAACCCCATGCGTGGAAAATCGGCCGTAGCAGATCGGGACGGATCTGCCACTCGCGTGTGAGTGCAAAACGCCTGCTCAGCTGGTCTGCCTTCACATTGTGCGCACCCGGCAAGTATGAGGCTTTCAAGATTATATTGTTGGCGATGCACCAGTTCCATAAGCGGATTGCTTCCGCGCATAAGGCACAGGATCGAGCTCCTCCTTGCCTGTTTATATAAAACATGGTGGAGGTATTGTCTGTACTGATCCCGACGACTTTGCCTTGTATGTGGTCTCGAAAGTGTCTGCAGGCGTTGAACACTGCTCTGAGCTCCAGTACATTTATGTGTAGTGACTGTTCCGTGGGTGACCACAGTCTTTGAGTCACCTCTTCGCCCATGTGCGCTCCCCACCCTATGAGGGAGGCATCTGTAGTGAGAAAAACCGATATTTGTGGCTGGTGGAAGGGTACCCCTGTTAGCAGGTTCCTGGGGTTTACCCACCATTGTAGGGATTTGCGCACCCCGGCTGTGGGCGACACCACCCTGTGAACGGTGTGTACTGCCGGTTTGTATACACTCGCCAGCCAGTGCTGCATGCTGCGCATGTGTAACCTGGCATTCTGTACTACGAACGTCGCCGCTGTCATGTGGCCCAGCAGCTGCAAGCACGTCAAGACCGGCACCGTAGGGCTGAAGGTGATGACCTGCACGAGGGAACCGATGGCCCGAAAGCGAGTCTCTGGTAGGTATACTCTCGCTGTAACCGAGTTTATATGAACCCCTATGAACTCTATGTCCTGTGTGGGGTCTATTTTTGATTTTGCCAGATTGATATCCAGGCCGAGTGAAGAGAACGTGTTTGCTGTGACGCGTATCATGCGCAGAACCTCCCCCTTCGAGGCCCCTTTGAGCAGGCAGTCGTCCAGATATGGGAAAATAAATACCCCCTGTCTGTGCAGGTAGGCTGACACCACTGCCAAGGTCTTGGTGAAGACTCTGGGGGCCGAGGAGAGGCCAAACGGTAGGACCTTGTATTGGAAGTGTTCGTTGCCTACCATGAACCGGAGGAATCGCCGGTGAGCCGGATGGATAGTTATGTGGAAGTACGCGTCTTGTAAATCGAGGGCTGCGAACCAGTCTCCATCGTCCAGTGCTGTAAGGATGGAGGTGATTGTGGTCATCCGAAAACGTTGCTTGCGCAGGTACCTGTTGAGGCCGCGAAGGTCTAAGATGGGCCTCCAGCCTCCTGTCTTTTTCTCCGTGAGGAAGTACCTGGAGTAGAACCCTTTCCCTTGCAGTTGCTCCGGCACTCTTTCCACTGCCCCTATGAGCATGAGATGGTCCACCTCCTGCCTGAGCCTCGCTACATGGGAGGCCTCCTGGAGGTGGGGCTTGGGTGGAGGTCGTGACGGTGGGAGTGACTGGAAGGGGATGGCGTACCCCGTGGCTATGATCTCCAGCACCCATTTGTCTGTGGTGATCCTTTGCCACTGGTCGTAGAATGGTCGGAGGCGATGGTGGAATAGTCGCTTCGGATGACCTTGTGCGATGGTAGTGATGGCACAGCCCTGGATCTGTATGTCAAACTTGTGGCCTTTGGCCCCGCCCCGAGGACGCACGGCTCTGTTGTCAACGTCGCCTGGGAGTTCTGTACTGTTGGTGCTGTTGATGTCGCCCTTGCTCGTAACCCCTGTGGTACTGGGGGCGCTGTTGCTGGTACTGGTACCGTCTTTGTTGAGGGTAGTACCTTTTCTTTGTGTATGGAGGGGTGTAAATCCCCAGGGTCCTGAGTGTGGCTCTTGAATCTTTACTGGAATGAAGGACCGAGTCAGTTGATTCAGCAAACAGCTTCTGCGAGTCGAAGGGAAGGTCAACTATCTTCGCCTGCAGATCCCTCGGTATACCCGAAGTCTGGAGCCAGGACTCCCTTCGCATCACCACTGCCGTTGCTGTGGAACGTGCTGCTGTGTCCGCAACGTCCAGGGCGATCTGAACTCCCGTCCTCGAGGCCGCGTAGCCTTCTTGCACTATGGCCTTGAGCACCGGCTTTTTGTACTCTGGAAGCGAGTCCATGAGGGAGGTTAACCTGGAATAGTTGTCGAAATTACGGTTCGCTAAGTGCGCTGCGTAATTTGCCATTCGCAGCGTTAAAGTGGAGGAGGAGTAGATCTTTCTGCCGAACAGCTCTAGCTTCTTGGCATCCTTGTCTGTTCCCCCTGTCCTGAATTGAGATGTCTTTGATCTTTGTTGCGACGACTCCACCACCAAGGAATTTGGTTGTGGGTGGCTGAACAGGAACTCCATGCCCTTCGCCGGTACGAAGTATTTCTTATCCGCTCTCTTTTGGACAGGCGGAATAGTCGCAGGGGTCTGCCATATCGTAGTGGCGGACTCTAAGATCGCTTCATCAAGCGGTATTGCTGCTCTGGAGGAGGCCGGAGGTCTCAAATTTTTGAGGAGCTTATGGTGTTTCTCTTGCACCTCTGCTGTCTGGATGCCTTGCGTGAAGGCCACCCTCTTAAACAGCTCTTGAAACTGTTTGAGATCGTCCGGAGGATGGACGTCCGCCGGGGCCGTAGCCTCGTCCGGGGAGGAGAGCGAGGAACCGCTGGGGTACGTCTCTCTGGACCCTTCCGGTTCCTGCTGGTGATGGTACACCCTCTCACTAGAGGTTTGCGAGGGAAAATCTCGGGGTTCCATAACCAGTCCCCCCTGAGATGCTTAAGTCTCTGTCCCCGGTCGCAATTGCCCTCGGGGGTACGAGATCGTCTGTGGGGATCTTTCCCTAGTAGATTGCCGATGGTGTCTATGCCCCGCGTGGTAGGGGCGACCATGGCAGTATAGGCACTGTTCTTGGGAAGGTGACCTAGACCACTCCCTTGGTGCATACCCTCTGCGTCTGGGGGAGGGAGATCGTCGAGACACTGGAGAGAGCGATTTTGCATAATAGTCCAGCGGTTCAAACCCCAGGAAGGGTGAAGGTGGTCCCAGCCAGGGTGAGGCTGGTTGCAAAAATGGAGAAGGGGGCTCCGGGTAGGCTAGGGGGGACCCCTGCCTTCTGGTTGGAGTCTGCAACATAAGCGGAGGGCTGTGAGAAAGCAACTCCACAGCCCTGTCCGGAGAGGGGCTGCAATGCCTCCTCTTGTGTGCAGCCTTCCCCCTCCCTGGAGGAGGTAACTCCGACCCCTGACGCACAGGGGATCCCGGCCCCATCCGCACCGTGCTCGGCACGCTCGAAGGCGGTGCCGCACGTGCGGTGTCCTTCGGTGCCTGCAGGCTGCATGCCTGCGCGCTCTGCACCGCCGGTTCCCCGGGGGTCGGTGCTGCTGCCTGCGGTGCCGCCGGTACCGGCGCTTGTTTAGCCGCCGCCCTGCCTGCGGTGCGGGGCGGCTGGCTGATTATCGGAGGCTGAGCCGCTTCCACGTGGCTCTCCGTGCCGCCGCCAATCAGCTGTTGCTGCGGCTGGGGGCTGCTCGCTCCTCCCGTCCTGCTCGCTGTTGCTGCCGGCAGGGATCGGGCTGGGGAGGCTTTCCTCCGTTTTTGCGCTGATGGGGTGAGGGAGGCAGCTTTCCTTTTATGGGCCCCGGAGGGTCCCTCCTGTTGCGGCCGCTCCGGCACGTCTGGCTGGAGGGCCTTATCAAAAAGCAGCATTTTAAGCCGCATCTCCCTGTCTCTCCTTGCTCTGGCTGTTAATTTAGCACAGAAGGAGCATTTCTGTGCAACATGGGACTCCCCAAGGCACCTTATGCATAGACTGTGCCCATCGGACGCTGGCATCGCCTCTCGGCAGGACTCACATTTTTTAAATCCTGAAGAGGACATTGTTGGTGAGTCTTTCAGCTGTTAAACGGGTACTTAGCACCTTCTCTGTGCTGTTTTCCCCTTCCGATGGCCTGCCGCAGCAGGAGGGCTGATGGCCCTATGCTCCTGGCCTCCGGCACTTGTTACTGGGACTGGATTGAAGCTGTCCCGCTTGTAGTTTGTTTGTTGCTTTTGTTTTTTGTTTTTTTTTTGCAAAAATAACAACCGGCTAACTTGCAGTAGCCTAAGTACTTGAAAAACTTTAAAGAAAAACAGTTAAAGTCATTGAATACGCTACTTGGCCTTAGCCTAGTTCGGATTCCGTCTGCAGCCGATGGCGGTTAAGAGGAACTGGCGGGGACCGGATCACGCACATGGCCAGGAGCGCGCAAGGGAGCGGCGCGCGCCGGCGCATGCGTGGTCCGGCAGAAACTGCTTGGAAGATCCGATCTGCGGCGCCGGGCAAGCCCGACACCTATTGTGGAGCACCCACAGGGACACTCGAAGAAGAAACAGCCATTTCAAAGATTACTAATGAGGCGCTGAAATGCATATTCAGCACCTCATTAGCATGCCGCTGGCTGCGGCTCTTCAAAACTTCCTCTTTTCACTGCCACACGGCTTGTCCAGATGGGGGTACTTTTCAAAAGGACCCTGGGAACTTTGAAATCCCCTTATTCCTATCTGCTGATGGATGCATGACCATTCTGAAGATTTGGGCTAGTGTAGACATGGCCTTTATATGTAACTTTGACTATGCTCATGGACAGGTTAGTCTAACTCCAACTAATCCTAACTTTGAAGAGTGTACCTATGGGAAAACCTAGGACTACAAAGACTAAATGACGCACTCTCTAAGGTCCTCACCACAATAAAAGTATAGTCTTAATTACTTTTTTGACCTGGCTGTAAATAACAAAGTTTGAACTATTTTTACATGTCAGCCATTGTTTGATGAAAAAAAGTTGTACATGTTTATGCATCTATAACAGAGCCTAACTGTGCTGGCAGCAGTGAATTTTCGGAAAATCTGAGGTTGGAGCACCCAAGAAGATGTGAACAAGTCCTTTGGATGTACTGATATATGGAGAACTGGGAGTAATGAGGACTAGCCAAACTAGTTACAAATGCATAGTTAATAAGGGAGTCTTTCCTATCAACATTGCAACCCTGCAAAAAACCTGTGTGCTGAAATGATGCATCTGACAAAGCGGTTTTTGCCCACAAAAGCTTATGCTCCAAAACATCTGTTAGTCTACAAGGTGCCACAGCACTTCTTGTTGTTTTTGAAGACACAGACTAACTTCCTCTCTGATACTTGTGCTGAAATGGTTACAGAAAGACAGCCAGTCTAGGTTTCTGGCAAGGGCAAAACATTGTTAGCTGGCACGGTTACTAATCACAGCAATTTCTTACTTTGTGACATGCATGTGGACTCCTACACCCCAACTTACTTGCTTCATTACTTGCTTTTTTAATGCTTCTTTTTGAAGACTCTCACCCACAGATGTCTATTAGAAAAAGAACAATAATAGAAATAACATTAGATTATTGTTCAATAGCAACAGAAAGCCGTGCTAGTCTATATACTATCAAAAAAAAGCAGTCAAGTAGCACTTAAAAGACTAACAAAATAATTATTTTGTTATTAGAAAATAACAAATAATGTTAATAATTTCTATTAACATTAGGGAGTTGCATGTGAACCATGCAGGATAAATACAGCTCAAGATTTTTTTAAAGGTTAAGATTTCTGATGCCATAAAACGGGAAGGTCTTTGGTCAGAAGTCACATGGCCTATTTCTGATAAGTAATAATCATCAGATTTTGCATAATGGACATGTTATTAATAATAATAAAGTCATAGGACTCTGCCAGTTTAAAGATAACCATGATTTTAAAAATTCCTAATGGCTGTTATGCTACTTTGGATATAAATACCACTGAATTAATTTCCTGACACAATCTCTGCAGATTATGCTATTTGACTCGTCCTCTTTTCTTGCTTCCATTCTTCACACCTGCTTTTTGCAGTGGACTAATTAGTGTCCACTAACAAGGAGACACACGACCACAGTTGTTTTGTGTATCTATACTTCCGTAAGTTACGCGCAAGTAATTTTCCAAGGAATCATATTTACACAAAACTTGTGTAGTCACATCAGATGTACACACAAAACCCGTTGTACAATGTCAAGCAAGAAAGAATTGTACTCGACACCATAACTACATACCCTCTAAGTTTTCTTGTACTTATGAAATGGTGGTTTAGATGATGTCCTTAGCTATGTTAGTAACTCTGCAATTTGAATACATGAAATGCACCTGTGTCAGCTACAGCCACGTTACAATAATAATTTAGTCATTTTTTTTATTTTAAACATTTCAATATTTTTACTAACCCAGAGAATAGCAGCATTAGCCTTTCATATCTTAAGAAAACAATATGCACTGATGAAATCTGCAATTAAGACAAATGACACTATCTCTGGTTTCTAATCATGTTTTTCAACCATAAAAATGCCTGAGTTACTTGTGTCTTTTTAACTGACTTTTTCTTCCCCTCAAACATTAGACCATATTTTGTTTGTTAAACAGATTAATTAAAAAGAACACAGCACACTCCCTTGTTTATGCAGCCAGCTATCAATCAGCAGTCTTTTTAGGGGGAATATTAAGGAAAAATCTCTTGCATTCTGACATCTGATTTTTTCAGTACTGCATGAAACATGCTCAACAACCACATTCTCAAAAGAAGACTTTGTGTCATCAATCCCTAACCTAAAAAAATAAAATGCAATTAAAAGTTTTAGCGGGTAATTTATATATAGACACTAGTATGCACTGAGGAAAGCCAAATAATATAGTGCACACAAATTCAAACAAATATGCTGATGGATGCCGCTTCTGCTCTCATTTGGTGTTTGCAAACAAGCAATGTGCCATGTCCTTTGCTTCCTATGCTGTTGAAATCATTGTAGAGACGTCAACATGGAAAAAAGCTGAGTGCTGTTTCTCAAGCTTTGAACAGTTTTCAATATACCAAGTATAGCTCTTTTTGATAGCTTATTCCAGCAGCAAGTACATGTAAAACCAACCCAACTTATACTGTATACAGTACCTCTTCTGTATCCCATCTCTGTAACCAGCAAGGCAATGTCTCTGAAAGGGCTCCAGAGTGTTTTCTACAGGACAGCAAGACAATCAGTGGCCCTACAATAGTTGTCTGTACTTTGAAGACTGTTTGTTCACTGAATACTACAACTCGTTATTAACTTACCCATACTTTAATTGTTCTGTATTACATGATAGTACTATAATGTAGCCTATATTCCAGTTAAGAAAACGAAGGCAGAAGGAGGCTTAAGCCATTCAAAATATTCTTTTCAAACCCTTCCCGCCAACAACTAGCTCCCTTCAATATAATTTGGCTATCATTAGACAGGAAAAGGGGAAGGATCTTAAAAAGCAGGTGTGAAACGCTGCACATTCCAAGGCATTGTTTTCCTAAAGGTTGAATAGCTGTTTACGGAATGGGCCTGTGCAGGAGAGAGAAAACCTAAATTACACCCAGGTGTCAAAAGGGTGAAATGTGTAAAGTAGAGTAGAGTAATAATAATACTAATAATACTAATAATAAAAAGCATATGTACCTTGGGGAACAAACTGCAGTGACTCCAGGATGGGAAGCTGAGGGTTATATTAACAAGCAGCTCTCTTTTCTAGCAGTGGGTAATCCGATATGGAAACAAACTGCATTCTAAGGCAGGGATGCGCAAAACCAAGCTTAGGGGCCAGATCCGCCCCACCAAGCATTTCTCTCCAGCCTTTCTGGCTGATTAGCAGAGCATGCCCACTTACAGCCAACAGCATATGTTCAGTTGCCCCTCCCCCGACCTTGTTCCATCTGCAGCAGAGCTACTCCTAGGATTCTCCAGATAACCCTGTAGAGGAGGAGAGGGCTAAGGGGAGAGGGTCGTGCTGCAGTCAGGGTGTTCCCCTACCCTGTACCCCATCTCTGCAGAGCAGGAAGAGGAAGACACACAGTGGAGTTGCTCCCGTCTGAAGCACAGATGTTAAGTGACTCAGAAGTGCAGATCAGGGGAGTGGGGGAGACAACAGAGCAGGACAGTTTTCTCTTAAAGAGACAGAGGGTGTCTTCTCTCCAGTTTTACCCATCAGCCGCCAGCGCACATGCTCCGTGTCACTGCCACACACACCATCTGTGCCATACACACACAGTCACTGTCACCTATACACTGCAGCACACACTCAATCTGTGCCAAAAAACCTGTCTCACACCCTCTCTGTAGCCCCCAGCCCAAATCCTTCTGCCTGAGGCCCTGCCCCTTCTGATGGCCCCAGAGCCAGCCCGTGACCAGCACCAAAATTCGTGGAGTGGCCCCTCTGTGAAAATTATTGCCCACTCCTGTTCTAGGCCCGCGGCTTGTGAAGCTAAGCATGGCACACCGACAACAATAATGCACTTATCTGTAGGGGGGTTTCAGACCCATTGCTGTTCTGCCCCATCCACTGGTCAATTCACAGAATTACTGCAGTGGAGCCACCTGCCGTTGCACTCCTACCCAAATGTAAACCGTGCACAGTCAGCTACACACACTCTACGGGGATGCTCAGAGGTACTTCTTTCATACTGAAGCCATTTTTTGACTGGAATTAAGACATAATCAGCTACATTTTCTGTGTTTTCAAACTTTTGAATTAATCCTGACTTCATTAATCTATTTCTTTTTATTTTGGTCAGCACATTTTCAAAATAGCATTTCAGATTCTTATCAAATATTTATTTGAAACTAAACAGTAACATCCATCTTCTTTTCATGAATATTACAGATCTCCACAACATCATTTGATGAGGAGAACATTCCCAACATAAAAGACTATTTAGGGTGGACTCCTTGGGATAGCAATAGTGTTACACAGAAGACTGGGACATGTTGACTCTTACTTTGATGTAACATAAGTCACTAGAGATATGGAAAAGCCATCCCCTCTAAGCAATGAGTTACACTGACCTATGCACCAGTGTGGATAAAGCTATGCCTGAATTTTTTCAGATATAAGGGGCTGCAGACAGAGGGGCTTTTTGCTGGCAGGGCACATCCACACAGCCTCTTTACCACTGGCAATCCCCTCAGCTGAGAGCAAGCTCTCACGTGGCTATGCTAATGAGCTGCAGGACCATGCTAATTAACAGACATTTGTAATTTCAAGGCTGCTCATTAGCATGGAGCTACTGGGAGAGACGCTCCGTGTAGACCCAGCCTCAGGGAGATGGTATAATTATGCCAACAGGAGAGCATCAGCACTAGCTGCACTTTGGTCCTGCTATTGTAGCAATTCTAGTACAGACCTGCCCTTAGATACAACTCCAATTCATGGGGACAAGGCGGCCTTCTGCTTAGTATGTGATACGGATTCCAAGGACAGAAGGAATCATTGTGATGATCTATCTGACCTCTGCAGAACTTCCCCCAATATAATTCCCAGAGCTTATCTTTTAGAAAAGTTTTAGCTACCTTTCCCTTGAGTACCATCTATAAAAGACAGGGCTCTCCTGAGGGCCCCATCAAGGTAGAGTGGACGAGAAACAGGAAAAATCTATTTGTATATTCATATCAAAACATTTAAAATGCTGGTTTGAATGTTTTTCTTCTTACTCTGCCTACACAAAACCAATTTGCTCATCTACAAACACTGCACATATTAAACTAATATATGGCTCTCCGTTTTGTACATAAAGTGTAAAGAGGTCCACCTGTCATTTGTTTGTCCAGAGTGTCAGTAAGTTTAAGGAAAACAGCTTCAGCACAAACACCTCTTCTTATGGTTTGTGGATGACAATTTCCTGTTCTGCTATGAGCATCGACAGATGAGCACTTGCTGTTCTTTTGTATCGTTTTTACTTATCAACAACAATTTATTAAAGGCCCTACAAACTCAGAAATCTGTCTCATGCTTTCTGTTTGCCCACAATCAAGCTATTCTTTGGAGGCACAAAGCTTATAGTGTAATATTTTCTGTAAAGACCAAATATTTTAACCCTTTAGTGAAATCACACAGAATTCTCTGCAAGTGAAGGAAAATTTCCTACAATAGCATTAAGGCACTATTGTAAATTACTCTTGAAAAATGCTTCCAAAACTCTTAATTCTTCCTCCCCCACACACGTTTGTGTTTGAGCTTTGTTTCACATTTTTTTCTATACCAGTACACTCTCCTAATTCTTGCCCGCTAAGCAACTTCTCCCCTTCTCCCATCTTAAATAACTTCTTAAAACATACGTATTCTTTGTAATCATGGGTAAGGAAGGATGTGAACACCACACTATTAACTAGTGTTTTGAATTGTCTAAGGTATGTCTCGCTGTGATTAAACATGGAAAATATGTATTTTTATAACACTGTGAATGCCATACAAAAATCTCACATTCAAATTCCTCAAATACCTAAACAAAAAGGAGCAAAGTAAATCACCTAATGATATGTCTCGTAGGTTTTGAAAAATGTAACGTGCAGTTTAATAACTTTTAATTTCCCTGTTCTTCTAATTTAATATAGACCCATTGGTCTAATCTGCTCTGGAAAATGGACCAGTTGCTGGCAATGGTTTGTCCACAATGTTTCTCCCAGAACTGATCCTCAAACAAATTTAACTGCTAGTGCAGATGTAGCAAAACCGTATGCTGCCCTCTTACAGAAAGCAAGACTGAAGGCCATTGATAACAATCATTTTCAGCATGAAATCAGCGTCATAGTGTAAGAGAGGACCTTAATATTAACTGGGTTTATATATTTTACAGGAGCTTTATAATTTAAGACTAAGAATGTCTCTCAGAAAAATTTAGGGTATTCAGTTACATCAAATTAGAATCACAATGTGCATGAGAAACGCCAGTGCATTCTTCCACTGACATCTTAGGGAAATATGAGTCTAGTGAAAATTTAGACCACCTACAGTAGAATGTATTTCAGTAGTTATACTCAATGAAAATATTTTAGATTGGGGTAAAGTCTCTTTCTTTCATGGATTTGTGATGGAGGAAAGCATGACGTGTGATTACCACACAAATCTTAAAAACAATGAAAAGTCCTGTGGCACCTTACAGACTAAGAGATATTTTGGAGTATAAAATTTCGTGGGCAAAGACCCGCTTCATCAGATATATGGTCTGAAGAGGCGGGTCTTTGGCCACAAAAGCTTATGCTACAAAAAAATCTGTTAGTTTATATGGTGCCACTGGACTTTATGTTGTTTTTGAGGATACAGACCAACATGGCTACCCCTCTGATACTTGTCACCCCAGCATTAAGTACTATAATTAATTACTTGTACACTGACATTATATAGTGCCTTTTCTTGTAAATGGTTTTTCACTTTAGAGGTAAGCTGCCATGTTAGGACTCCATCATCTGTCTCTGACAAGATATCTCCCAACCTTCTGGAGGTTTCTCCTGCAAAATTTTCAACACTAGGCAAAAGGGATCAATTATTTCTCTTTGTCACGTAATTCACTTCAAAGGGATATGAAATTAGATGTAATGGCCTGTCAGACAAATTAAACCAGAGTTGATTTTAATTTCTCACTATAACTGGTTTTAACTTGGTATGTAGAAAATCCCCAGCTAATCATCAACAGTAGAGTAAAACAAGTTATTAATTGGCAAGTAAATAAGAAAAGCTGAGCTAGATTATCTGTTCACAAAAGCTAAAATTTTCAGGCTGTGTCTACACTAATGAGCTCTTTTGGCAAATTCAGCCCTTTTACAAAAGATCACACGGCATGTCCACACACAAAATGTGCTCTTTCGATCCTAAACCAAAAGAACATGGCTCTTGTTCCAGGAAGAAAGACAGAAAGACAACCCTCATTTTGACAATCTGAAAATATGGAGTAAAGATTCAAAGTAAGGGACCCAAAAATAACTAAAATACAAATCTCTCCTGACTGTGAATTAGACCTGCAAGAGATTCATGCAGTGGCTGCCTTAGATTTTTCAACCAAGGCATTCCTCTTTCTTCCCTTTCATTATTGTAGACTATCAGAGAATGAAGGCGATATTACAAAAAGTTTTTGGGGCCATGTTTCTGAATGATGATAGTACACAATCATTAGAACCTTGCTTGGATACAAAACTGGTATCTGCATCCAAAAATATGACCCATGGATAGCCACAGATGTGGATGTGGATACCCACTGATGCACAGCAGATATCTGCAAATTGAAATGATTATTGATCCAAAATTGGTATCTGCATTCGTATCCACAAAAATGAGCTACAGATATTTGCATCCAGATACAAGGGATGCAAATATTGGCAGCCACATCCCTGGAAGCGGATACCCACAGATATAAAGCAGATTTTGCAAGGCTCTAACAATCATAGCCCAAAGCATGGAATGCTTGAAAAAACACTATCTGTTTCCTGTTGTTTCCTCGGAGGATGCTGTAATATTTAACAGGATCCATGTGGCTGTAAAGGTGAACTATACTCATCCCTCACTACATGAGCACAAGTAGTGCCCAAATCTCTGCTCGTAGGCGAAAACTCGTAAGAGCGACACTAAATTCCCATTAAAATACATGCACATGTCTCCAATTCGTTCCAAGGGCTTGTAACTTGACATAAACCAGTTGAGTTTAGTAACAGAGAGGGAGCTGTGCTAGTCTATATACTATCAAAACAAAAAAGCAGTCAAGTAGAACTTTAAAGACTAACAAAATAATTTATTAGATGAGCTTTCATGGGACAGACCCACTTCAGACCATAGCCATACCAGCACAGACTCAATATTTAAGACGTAGAGAACCAAAAACAGTAATCAAAATTCTGATTTGTCAACTTTGATTACTGTTTTTGGTTCTCTACGCCTTAAATATTGAGTCTGGTCTGGTATGGCTATGGTCTGAAGAAGTGGGTCTTTCCCACGAAAGCTCACGAATAAATTATTTTGTTAGTCTTTGAAGTGCTACTTGACTGCTTTTTTGTTTTGACAGTTGAGTTTAGGTTCTTTTCTGATGTATTTGAATAGTTTGGAACTAGAAGTAGGATGTAACGTATGTATATAGAACAGGGATTACCAGCCTACGGGTCCCATTACATTTGTTAAGGGTCACCAGCTGGGCAGTTCCGAGCTGCATGTGGCTGTTAAAGAAGCCATTTGCAGTTTCTTAACACCGCTGCCTTGGGCAGATATCTATCAATAGAGACAGCTGCCATTTCCAGCAGCTATCTCTATCACTAGAGATAGCAATTACCTTATTTGCTGAAAGCTTAACGCTTGAGTTAATTGGTTTTAACGACTGTTACCTACTGGGGGCAGAAGGGCTGGGGGAGCCACCCAGCCTAGCAGCCCTGGTGAAGAGGCTGATGGAGGAGGAGGAGTGGCTAAGGCTGGGACCGTTTAGGGATGCAGGGTGGGGTCTAAGAATGGGGGAAGCTTGTGGCTGCCGGGGGAGGGGTGTAAGGCTGGGGATGATTTGGGACTGCTGGGGGGGGGGTAAGCTGGGGGCAGTTTGGGGCTGCAGGGACAGTCTAAAGCTGGGGGCAGTTTGGGGCTGCTGGGGGTGGGGTGTTAAAACCTGGCTGACAGTGAAGTCTATGGGGCAGGTGGGGGGGACTAATACAGTAAACCCTTGAGTTACCCGGGGTTGTTCCTGCAACCCCTGCATAACTCAAATTTTCCTGCAAGGGGAGGGGAGCCAAGAACCACCAGGGCTGGTCAGTTTCCTGGTTCCCAGGGGCAGGTTGGTTCCAGTCTTCCCATGGCTTGCAGGACCAGGAAACTGATCAGCTCGTGGATGCTCAGTTTCACGTTTCCACCAGTGCAGGGGAGCCAGGAACCAGGGTAAGAGCCTTTTCCCTCTCTTTCACCAGCCGCAGGGCTGTCAGACAGCTGCATATCTGAGGGAAGGAAGGAAGAAGGCTCCAGCTCCAGGGCTGTGGGTTCCCCCCCACAGCCAGGGACCCTGCATCTGGCTCATATAAGCGGGGAAGTTCACTCATTTAGTGAACAAAGGTAGGTATATGTGTCCCTTGTTTTAGCGACTACTCGTAAGTAAAGTACTCGTTAAATGAGGGATGAGTGTATAATGTTTGAGGACTGTACTGGGAGAAGGCAGTGGTTTATCAAGAACAGAAGGGTGAATTTTGCTTTCCCCATGGCCCCTCCTAAACTGGAGAAAAAAAAAAAACACAACCCACAATGGGGCCAAACATGTATGATTAGATGATGCCTACTGGAGACACCTTGTGGTCAATTCTAATACATTGACTGCATGGGTGCTGAGCACTCTGACGAAAGTAAGTCTTGGACTTTGCTGCCATAACACTAAGCACACCTTTTGGTCACTCCAGGACACCTTTTATGTCTGGAGACCTGCAGATTATTAATATGTCTATGCCAATTTTAAACAGTTGACTTGTAGGTTAAGTTGATACATTTAGATTGTTTTATAATCCCTGTGGATCCTCTTTTCCATTCAGGCCAGATGGAAAAGTAATAACATTTCTAATATTATATTATTATAAATTAAGGAAGGGAATAAAATGCAAGGCTACGAAGAAAAAACTAATCTGGGCCCAAAGTAAGATGACAGCTCTAATAATAGCATAGATGTGTTTCAGGATGTAAAAATGTGTTCCAGGACTATTTCATTAACTTGCTGTATTCATTTTAATTGTAAACATTCACAAAACAAAAACTAGAAGAAGCCAAAGTTGACTCCCAAAAAGAAAGCATAATTTAACCTGCTGTATTGTTTCTGGAAACTCTACTTTATATATATTCCATACATTTTAAATACATGATTAGTTTTAAGTGTAAGACAGGACTATATTTAAGTAGCAGAGCAAGGAATAATGCCACAGTAGAACAGATAAGGAGGAATGAAGAAATACTAGGGACAAGACCTTTTAAGAAAATGTATCAGAAATCATTTCAGTTCTGCCTTATTTTAAAAGATTTATAAATGATGCTTTGCTATAGTCTACTTGCTCAATAAGGCCGTGTCTACACGTGCCCCAAACTTCGAAATGGCCACGCAAATGGCCATTTCGAAGTTTACTAATGAAGCGCTGAAATGCATATTCAGCGCTTCATTAGCATGCGGGCGGCAGCGGCCCTTCGAAATTGCCGCGGATTGCTCATGGGAATAAGGGGGTCATGGGAATAAGCTCATCAGCTCATCAGCTCATGGGAATAAGGGGACTTCGAAGTAGGTGGGGTCCTTTCGAAAAGGAGCCCCGTCTGGATGCGCCGCGCGGCGGCAATCCGCAGCAATTTCGAAGCGCCGCTGCCGCCCGCATGCTAATGAAGCGCTGAATATGCATTTCAGCACAGTAAACTTCGAAATGGCCATTTGCGTAGCCATTTCGAAGTTTGGGGCACGTGTAGACACGGCCTAAAAGGCTTTTCTTAATGGGTAAAGGAAAATAAAACAGAATTTTAAAGATTTTACCAAAGAAAATAGTGAAGGAACAAATAACTTCTCTATGCCGGTCACAGATTAGATTTTACCTAGTGTACTAGAATTAACATGCCCCCTTTCTAGCTTTATTAATCATGACTAATATTCCATTTTAACAGAATTTCTGTTCCACTAAGAAACACAGACATTTTGCTTCAATGAGTAAGCCAAAGGATTTTCTTCTACAGTAACTTAACATCCACTAACTGGCTTGGCTACTGTGAGCAAACTTTATAAGACATTATCATCTTTCAAATCCCTTCCAACAGATGCAGCAAGGATGCAGGCAAAATCTTAATGAAATATGCATAGTAACATTAAAAAAAAGGAACTCAAATTTGGTATCTAATATATAATCACAATGACCAAGTCAGGTGTGCAGATTCCCCAGCACGGACTTTATTAGAGTTCAGTTATAAATACACAATCTTCAGACATTCGAGATGTAGTTCTGCCTGATAAAGTAGCAGACAGGAAATGAAACCCCTCCCAAATGCTGCTCCTTATCTTGAAAAGCCCTGAAATTATTACCCAACTAATAAAGTAATTTTGTTTAAAAAGAAATGATTTTTTTTATAAAGGCAGTTGTGAGATTATTGCTTTTTGGTGGCTGTGTACTATGCTGACATAACATCGTACCTTCTATCTGATTTGTTATAGCGGAGTCTGGTAGCCACTGAAAAGTATTTCAGCCTGTTATAAATCCTTCAGAGGAAAGGGAATTTAAGCTGTCGGTTAGTTACAAATGTCACACTAAAATTTGCCATTTGCAATCTTTAGTTTTCAATGCTTTGTTTGCACATGTAGAATATTAATTAACCGACTGAGATACTTTCATGAATTTCAGTGTAGCTTTAGAGAGTAATGACACTATTGATTAATATTACCCACGTGCAAAGAAAATGTTTTCTGGACAAAAGTATGTGGATGCTGAGACATGTAACACAAACCCACAAGCAGTCTGACTGAAAACCAGTAATACTGCCACCCATCAATTTCAGATTACTGAAGTCTCTGCAGTTGCAGAATTCTACATCAAAATCAAGATGACAAAATCATTATTTCATTATTTCTCTACTCATTCTGTTTGAAAGCACAAACACTGGAGAGTGAGCTGACCCCCGAGTTTATCTTGGGAGACTTGAGTTCAACTCCTTGCCATAGACTTCCTGAGATACCTTGGGCAAATCACTTAGACCTGGATTCATGAAGGAGACAAGTATTCTGAGGCTGATCTTCACAACATGATCTTAGAGGCCTTGAAAAATCACAGGAATAACTTTGTAAGCCACAAATCCTGAATTAGGCTCCTATAAAATGAACGTGGAGAGGTAGGTGACTCAGAATGTGACGCACAGAATAAGATAGCACAGTAGGTAGGAAACCACCCAAAGCAGACAATGGGAGTTCCAATGAGAAGGGTGTGTACTTAGTCCCACTGCTCTCTTCAAATTCAGTGTCAACCCTGGCTACAGGGAAGCACCTATCACCATCTGAGTCTCAGAAAATAAGGGTAAGACAGGCATTCGGCTGCCAGGGAACTGCCACCTTGCAAATGAATGCCCTAACCAATAGAAACAGAGTCATCTGAACTCTTCCTTTGGCCTAATCAATATTTATTCATTTAATTATTTAAGTGGAATAACTTTAATGGGAGAGATTTAGGAAGATCCAAACCACAATATTATGCAGCCTCGTGGTTGGGACTCTCTTGTTCAAATCCCTTCTCCTCATCAGGCACAGAGAAAACTTGATCCAGCAGATTCCCATATCCCATGCTTTTTTGACTTTTGGGACAGAAAGGACCATCTGGATAAGGGAGACCCAGACAGTCATCCAGGGGGCCTCATATTTCACTGTACCACAACCCCCTCGTGACAACAAAAATTACTACATGACTTTGGAATGGGTGACTGACCCCTGAACCCCACCACCCCAGGTAGTGGGGACTAAACATCCTGGCCTTCAGCCCCAAGGGCTGGACTAAAGTCCCAGCTCTGACTCCAGGCCCCATCAACCCTAAGCTGGCCCTGGAGACCCCATGAAAATGAGGTTGAGACTCACAATTTGAGAACTTCTAACCTACGGGAAAGAGATAGCTCAGTGGTTTGGGCATTAGCCTACTAAACCCAGGGTTGTGAGCTCAGTCCTTGAGGTGACTGTTTAGGGATTGGAGCAAATAGATGCCAGGGATGGTGCTTGGCCTGGGCAGGAGACTGGACTAGATGACCTCCCAAGGTCCCTTCCAGCTCTATAAGATGTGCATCTCCATATATTTAATCTGGCCTTCTGAACACTGCAGGCCAAAGAACCATACCACCCCACCCCCATTCCTGTAATAGACTGCTAATCTCCAGCTAAGTTATTGAAGTCTCTCAAACTAGATACAAACCACCACTTACACTAATTTAAACTGCATGTGACCTATGCTCCACTGCAGCAGAAGACAAAAAACCACTTAGCTACAAGCTGTAAAAGTAGTCCTCCTCCCCTTGGCTGTTATTTCTGAGCTCACCTACTGGATCAGGCCCTGCATGTGACTTATATGGCCAGATACTCAGCTCTCCCCAGCTCATGAATGACTCTGGGACTTAGGCTGGAGATACATTCCCAGTCTCCTAGATCAGGGCTGTGTAGCGAGGGGCTGTGGCCTCCCCCCAGCTCAGAGGCGGAGGAGGCTGCTCAGAGACCCTGGTGGGCTGACCAAGAGCTGGAACACCTGTGCCCTGCCCCTCAAAGGGCAGCACCTGGAGCCAGAAGGGACAGAGGCAGGGCTCAAGGCCCATTAAAGGCCAGGCCTCCAAGCAGGGAGGAGGGCTCTGACCAGGCGCCAGAACCGGGGGACCCACCGCTGACTGGTGAGCACTGCCTCCCAGCAACTCAGACCAGCCTGGGCAGCTGTAGCCAAGCCTGCTGTTCTGCCACTGCCCCGACTTCCCACATCTATCAGGGCCTTTGCGCCAGTGGAGGGCCCCCTCCCCCAAAGCCCTGCCAGGACCGGAGAGACTGCCCATGGCTAGTTACCCTGGCGTTCCAGAAGAGCACAGTCCTAGAGTCCTGCCTGACGCCTGCAGAGCTGAGGCCTCCGACCATCCAGAGCCCACGGTCCTGCCACCGGTGGACTACCTGAACGATGTGGAGATGTCTGACTGGCCGGAGCTACTGAGGGCGACCTACCTGGAGCAGACCCACCAGCCTGGACTGGTACCCAGCGCCGATGGAGGTCGAGGTACAAAGTGGCCCAGGAACGCTCCCCGAGCCCATGGTGGTGTGTTGCAGCCTGAATCCCCACTACCAAGCTTAGGGTGAGAGTGATCATTAGGGCCCCGGGCCGGGGCGCAGTGGAGTGGTGAGGCCTGCGTCCCCCAACCCCACCCTCCCTGGAGGGGCTGCCCTTTGCCTCTCCTAAGCTAACCCGTTTGGTGGCTAGCTGTTTACCTGCTGCCCTGACCTGAAATGAGGGCTGGGCTCCCAAACTGTTCACTTACCTGAGGCTCTGCCCTGAACAAAGGGCTGGGCTTCCCAACTGTTGTTTATCTGCTGCCTCGCCCTGAACTGAGGGCCCGGCTTTCTACCTGTGGGCTTGCCTCCAGCTGTCCCTTAAAGGGGACAAGGCCCCAGGGGCGGCTGGACACGGAGGGGAGAGCTGAGTCAGCCCGCGCTGCCTGGGAGTGACTGCCCAGGCCAAGGTCGTTACAGGCTGCAATGCACATGAACAGAGCCAGAAACATAGGTGCCTAAAGGATTTTTACAGCAAAAGTTTAAGCTACAAGTGAGCTGAGGTTGGAGTTTAAGTTGCCTAAATACTTTGTGCATCCCATCCTTGGTTGTTCTGCTATGCCCATGTTTCTCTTCTGTAATATGACACTGTTACTTCACCAGGGAGTTTGCGAATTGCCCAGGAACAACGTGAATGAAGGACCTCAGATATAGTGTTTCTTTTCCACTTGGATTTGTTCTGGATTTTTCCACACATACAAGAAAAAAGGAACTCAGTTTAGTTTTAGAAAGCCAACATTAATATTTGGGTAACAGATTGCTTCTTTCTTACACAGAAAGCTTTTGGACTGCCAAATGGAGTGTTCATAATGGTAAATGAATTCAAATATTTTTAAATCAGATTTTAAAATTCACAGATTGTGGGCATGGTTACAATTCTCAGAAGTAAATTCTGGGGGATAAAAACATAACGTTGTAATCATCTAATGTAGAAGTTAAATATATTGCAACTCCAGCTCCATAATTCTGAATTTACTTATCTTATGAGCTATATGGCAAGAATTAAAGAGGATGAAGATCCTGGTTTAAACTTCACTGTTATATAACAACTTAGTATGTATCTATGATCATTATTTTTACTTGTAAAATATCCAGGTCTCCCCACACCCTCCTGCCAGTCTCCTGTCTCCTGCCAGTAGTGCACACTGAACTGTAATTTGCATGGGTTGCTGCACCCTCTGCTGGAGCCAGTAGAAATTATTAAGTTAACAATATATATTTTTTAAAATGTGGACTGCATGAATTTATACATCACATGTTTTTTAAAAAGCTAATTTCTTGCTTACTAGTAAGGCCATAGATTACTCAAAACTAATAATGCAAAAAGTAAATGGTAGAAAGGAAATTGTATTTCTCCATCTTGGACAATAAAAATTAATGAATAGAGAGAGCCCTGCATGGATACAAAATTTGTATCTGTATCTGCACCAGCAAAAATTAGGTACAGATATGCACTGACATTGTGGATGTGGATACCCACTGATATAAAGCAAATATCCATGGAGTTGCAGGGCTTTACTTTGAATCAGTTTTAGTTTTGTTTATAAACCCTTCACTTTCAGGTTCTCAGTGCTGCAAAAACTGGATAGCATTACTGCTTAAAGTTAATATTTTAGAACAAATTATTAATATTCTAACGTGTAAATATGTGATTTTGATTTTAAAATAATGTTGGCTCAAATGTGAATTGACAGTATTTTCCTTAATGGACTGATATTTATGCTCAAATCATTAAAATAAAAATGTTAAAGGGATATTGGGCCATTTAAAAATATTCACACTATCTGAAAATGTGAAAACTGTACTGTGAACCAAAAGATTACAGAGGGAAAATAACTGCCATGAATTTGCCTCCAGCCTTAGGATTATATGATTCTAAGAACATTCATATTACTGACATAAGCATGGATTTCTTAGGAAATAATTGCTCATTAAAAACTAATTAACTTGAGAGATCACAGAGTAATTCTTTTGCTATATTTGTGCTGTATGTTGTATTTATTAGAGAAATAAGTTGTGTGCTGAATTTAAAAGAAAATACTTTCAGCAAATAAGAAAAATTTAATTTTCCCAAAGTCTAAATTTTTGAGGTCTGAGTTTTAAAGCACAAAATAGTGTCATAACTGTGATAGCTGCTAAAATATAAATATTTAAGCAACACTGTGCAACCCTAATAACAAAAGAGAGCAAACTTTAACAGAAAAATTTATTGGACTGCTGAAATTTCCACAGGAACATAGCAGAAGAATCAGAGTTCCGGTTTAGCTAAGTCATGTACTAGCAGTACTGTTCAATGTTCTCATGTTCTACTTCAAATGTCATGGAAGTTGTCATCCAGAAATTAAATTGCATCATCAAGGAAAACATACAAAAAGTAATACAGTGTTCTTCCATATCCCAATCAACTAATGACAAAGCAGGAATTCTTTAACCTCCACAAAGTTTAGGTTTCCAGAAGATCGCTTCACTTCCTAATTATGCTCCATGCCAGTTATGAACTTAATTTTTATGAGTGCTTAGCAAAAATAAGCTGTCAAAGAATCTTTGTGAAAATTTGGCCCAGATCCTGAAAACACTTATTCATGTATTTAACTTTACTCATATGAGTATCACGGCTAAACTAAATTAGACTATTTACATCACTGTGTGTGTGGGTGTTTACAGGACTGGAACCCCTTTTGTGTAATGTTAAGGATGAGCTATAATTCATCCTTTTGTTTAATTCAAACTGTTCATAAAAACATCTTAACTAGTACAATTATTTCATTCTGTTCTTGAGATTTATGAGACATTTCATGTTTTATTTGGCCCACATGTATAATATGTTCAACTTGCTCAACCAGCCACCAAACTAGTCTATGGAATATTTTTCTTTATATATGGTAGATAAAAAATTATTTAAAAATTAAAAATAAGATTTTTAATTTAAATCAGAATTTTTAATTTTTGATCAATAAAATACTCAGCTTTTCATCTAAAAATAAGTTATGATTATCTCTCATCACAAACATGCTACATATACATATACAATCTCAATAAATGAATTAATGGCTCTAGTCTATGAGTCTGACTACTAGCTCTTGCTTCTTGAAAGTTCTGGACCTTCAGTTTCTGTTTCTGAGGAGACTAAAAAGTAATGTGGCAAAGAAAAACATAAGCTAGAGAGGGCTGTTTTTGTACAGAGTTTATGTGGCAGTGGACCTTGGCTAAGCACAGCAGAGGCATTAGTTGATACACTGACTTAAAGACAGAGAGCCAATGTATAGAAGAGGATGGAGGCAGCACAGAAAGAAAGGAACAGTGGAGTGCACTGGAAAGAAAAAAGGAAGACATCATTCAGCACACACACAGCTTCCTATATTGCCTCACAGTTTTTCCACAGAAAATTTTTCACAGCTATTTGGAAATATTTTGAAGAAATTTGTTCCTTGGGTAAAAAAGAAAACACGTGAAGTGTAAACAGTGCAAGATGATGATGCAGGGCCTAGTTGCAACAATGAAACATCACAAGGAAAACTGCTTATTGGGAGAAAATTATGTGAATGCAGATGTAGATTTTACTGAGTGGATCAACTGGCTAGTAACTTCAATAATTCACTTTGCACTGCATCATTCTTCAAGACTGTCTCTATGCCTTTTAGTGTGTGATTTGAAAGTATATTCCCAAGCTGTTTCTCATGTTGGATGTTGCTAGAAAATAGTTTAGCTTACCTGGTCCTTGTGATTTGTTTAATTAGGTAAATAGGTTTAGAATCTATCACTCAAGCGTACAGTACAGAAAGCTGCAATAAGAGAAATCTAGCATTGCCAGTTCCCACTGTCATTTTCTTATTTCATATTACATATGTCCCTTATTTTGGAATATCATGGCCAGGGACTCTAGTGGCAATGCCATAAGTCTATTCTTTATTTTACTTCAGCATAACTCAGCTTTCCCAAGGGAAGCCCATTCAATACTCAAGAACCAGAAGGGCCAGTGAATTCCGTGGGTCTTACTCCAAAATTAAGTGCAGTCAGTCTTAGCTTTTTTGTTAACATGATTTAAATAAATTAATTTGTTTTGGTGATTTAAATTTCCTTGATTTAAATGAATCTACCATGCTTTATATGCAGGAGTAGAACATGTTAGCTCAACTGACAAAGGAATATAGGGTAATTTTATCTGTGTTTTTCGGAGTAGAAATTCATAACCCACAAATGATCAACCTATGATAACTTATGCTCCATTTCACACTACACAAATAACTCCAAATGAGTATGGCATAACTAGACGACATTCAGGTGCACAATTTTGACTGTTTGTTATGTATTGTGTTAAAATAACAGAACTGGCATACCCATTAGCGCTAATTTTACACTGTTTTCATAAAGTTCTAGATATGATGTCAGAAGAAGTTGGCTCATGCTATTAGAACACCGATTTATATTTCAAAAATATCTAAAACAAAGTCCCTTAAAAATAATATAGAATTCTGTGAACTTTGAATTGCACTGTGTTCTTCAGAAATGCCCCAGACAAAACAATTCTAGAAGCATAAGCGTAGACTTATTTTAAATATACAGGTAAGCTGAAGAAATGAGTCTTTAAAAGTCTTTTGAGATTCTGGAGGTAACATTCCTGGAATAGCAAAAATCTAGTTTGGAGAACTACTTGCATCCAGAGATATTACGTTCCTTGCTCAAGGTTGAACAAGTCAGTGGCAGAATCAGAGAGAGAGCCCACATCTCACTCCTCCAGCCCAGCTCTTTGATTTAACCACCAGATCATGCTACTCAAGAGGGGATTTTAGAAATGAAATGTATATTGAGTTTGATCTTCTGTTATTAGCAGATACCTGCCCGTAAAAACGCTCCCCATCAATATTCAGCTCAAAGCAATCCTCCATACAATGTACTGAGAAGCAGCAGAATGAACCGTACATTTTAATGATACTTGGAGAAAATTATTGATAACTAACCTCCTCCTCAGAGTCATCGGCAAAGACTGAAGGTTTCTTCAAAATCAGAGTTTTCTGTAGAGTTTTCTTGGGCAAAATAAGCCCATATCTGTAGAAAAGGATTAGAAATCACCCTTCATTTTACAATAATATGGCAAATAAATACTCTATTAAATATATATTATAGTTCAAGACAAAGAAAACAACTACCCAGAACAGAAAACTGCACACTACCAAGATCAGTATCAGTGCCACTGTTATTGGGAGTTAAGCAGGACATTATCTGACACAGTTTAGCCAGTCTTGTCACCATTCATATGCTTCTCCTACAACTGTCTTTACACTTTTTCCCATTGCATTCACTCTGTAGTAAATGCAATTCTCAAGCCACAAAGTTCTCTTACCTGCATCCCTCTTGAAAGCCCACCCTGCCACAAGAAAAAACTAGGCTAGAGCTTATTATTATTCATATGATTAAAAATGGCTGTAATATTGTACACACACCTCAAAAAACAATTTCCAACAATAATAAAAAAGCTGATTGACAACTTACTGAAGTTTGATTTAAGGTCATTTAGTTTGTATATTTTGACATGGTTTTCACAATTTGGGTTTGTCTACGCTACCCCCCCCCACTTCGAAGGGAGGATGGTAAGTAGGGTGTCGGAAGATTATTAATAAAGTGCTGCACTGCATATGCAGCACTTCGTTAAGCTAATTCTCACCCGCGGCAACTTCAAAGTGTTACATTTCAGGGATGGCTCATGTCTAGCCATGGCTCACCTGCTGGTACTTCGAAGTGCCAGGGCAATTTCGAAATCTCTTTACTCCTCAAAATTGTGAGGCGTAAAGGGACTTCAAAGTTGCCCAGACACTTCGAAGTACCAGCAGGTGAGCTGCGGCTAGATGCAAGCCGGCACTTTGAAGTTGCTACAGGGGAGAATTAGCTAAATGAAGTGCTGCAGATGCACTGCAGCACTTCATTAATAATCTCCCGACACCCTACTTACCATGTTCCCTTCGAAGTAGGGAGGTAGCATAGACAAGCCCTTTGTGTTTTCTTGGTTATAAAAGTTTAACTTTTTCAACTTCAATATCTATTGTCATTACATAATTATTGTCTGCCCTCAATCTCAGCGCCCATAATCTCACACAACCAAAACTGATGTTAACTGTTGAGATTATTCAAAAAAAAAAAAATGAAATTCTGCCAAGCCTACAAATAAGCATTTGTTTTGCTACTCTGCCCTGGATGGGGGCTGCTCTAGCCAACAGCAGCTAACTGGTTAATCTTTAACATCCTAATTCAGACTCCAGACACCCACCTCCAACCCATTCCTGAACCTTCCCTCCTGCCCAGGCCCCACACCTACTCCTCAGCAGCACACTCCCACACACTAAGGCCATTCACAGTAATTTTGGTGGGGGGTTGTTTCTCACTTTTATGTGCCCCCACAACTGATTTTCCTGTGACCTCCAACCCAAAAAGCGTTCCCCATCCCTGACATAAAAACTTGTAGATGCACTCTACAGAGGATTCCTGTAGAAAAGTAGTTCTCAACCAGGTGCTTTGCATACATCAATTCATCTACAGATTTGCCTAGTTTTACAAGCTAAACAAAAACCACTAGCAAAGTCACTGCACGCTAAAATTTCATACAATAAAATATTTATTTTGCTTTCTATAGTATACACTGACATATAAGTACAGTATTTATATTCCAAGTTCTATTCTATAATTATATGGTAAAAATCAGAAAGAAATTTTTCAGTAGTAGTGTGCTGTGACACACAATTTTATGTCTGATTTTGTAGGCAAGTAGCTTTAAGGTGAATTGAAACTGAGGGGTATGCAAGACAAATGAAACTCCTGAAAGGGATACATATGGATGGTGGATACAGCCTCACTTTGGGGAGGCCAGCCCACTGACCCTCCCCTGCCCCCCAAACACCTGCACTGGTAAAAGGAAAAGCCTGAGGGGCCACCCTGACCAGAAGAGCCCTTGCTCACCTGTCCCAGACACATCAGACCAAGCCACTGCTGTCGGCCCCACAGACCCACCAGGCCCCCAAGAACTAGATAGGGCCACCGCTCTCCTGGTCCCAGGGTACTGGGCCAACCCCAGCCCTTGGCTGAACTGGCACCCAGTGGGAGCAGTGGGCTGGCCACTGCTCAGCCATAGTCCGACCAGTCCCAGTGCTAAGCTGAGCCACCAGCCTCCCCAGATCAGCAATGGCAGCCTCTCCTAGCGCCAGCTCCTGAAGGCCTTACCCCGGTTCCCCACCAAGCAGCCACCCCCAGCAGCACACAGCTTAGCCTCTTCAGGCTATCAGGCACTGGCTCTCCCAGTTGTTCCTCACTTCCCATCTCCAGGAAGAGGGAAGCAGCGAGCAGCAGGGACCTTCAGGGGTCAGGGATATAGTAGAAGCAGGGGAGCTACAGAGGAATGGGGACATTATATCCCAGTTGTCCAGCACCATTACAGTGGCAACTTCAAGGAAAGCACGCCTTCCCTGGCATATTGTACCTGGCACACTGTACAGTAGTCAGGAAAAGTTGACAGCCACTGTAATAAAACATCAAGTAAAGTTCAAGGTCTCAATACTGTCACCAAGGCATGCAAAGACCTGGGTCCAGGCCATCTATTACCCAGATCACCCATTATTATTTGTTACTTGTACTACAGAAGTACACCAGGACTTCAAGATCCAGAATGAAGTCTGGAGTTGATAATTCCACTCCCCTACACAAATGAACTCTACAGTACAAGCAACATTTCCTAAGGGAGCTGGTCCTGGATTGTGGAACTAAAGACAATCCCAAACCTCACACCACCTTCCACTCCAAATTAAGGGACACTTCTTTGACTGGACTTCTTGGATACATAGAGAACAGGAATATTTTTAAAAAGAACCTACCAAAACAAAACACTCCACTGCATAAAAATTCTGCTCTGGTTAGCAGGATGGGAAAGGAGTAATCACATGTGACAGATGTCAATCATGTCAGTTAAGGAGCTACTGGAAGGTGATGAGTGTAGTAGAAGAGGACAAGAGATAGATGATTTTAGCTATGTCATTCAAGTCTGATTTTTATGTAAGGAACAGGCCTAAGAACTCCTAGGGCAACAGTAGGCAGCCTAGGCTAGTGAGTAGCCCTCTTTTATCTCAGTGGGCTGCAAAAATGTGGTAGCTACAACAGTGTCCAGGGACAGGGTAGTTTTGCTATAACTGCACTTGTGTACTTAGAATTTACAAGGTGTGCCCAATAGACCTTAGCAGCACTTTGACTGGACGATGAGGGAGCACACAGCTCGCAAGTCAATGTTCTGTGGAATCAGCATGTGCCTCCCTTCACGTGCCCTTGCTTTACATGTGGACAGAAAGAAAACTATGCAGGCAAAAACCAGCGGAATTGAATAACCTTAGATGTGGGCAACAATAAACCAAATGTCTCTTGGGCCACATGCAGCCCACAGGTCAGTTTGCCAGCTGCTATCCTAGCGGCAGGGAGCACGCCTTCCTTCCTGTTTGGAAAAGCTCTGTGAGTTGTACAGGAAGTAAATAATAAATTTGACTCCAAAATTAGATTTACAGAAAATAAACTTTTACTAGCTCTAGATCCAATGACACATGTCTATTAATTTGTTTGAAGAAACTTCCAGGCTAAACAGTTGCTTTTAAAAACAAAGAAACAACATTCCCCTTGAAATGTCTGCTCTACTCAAAGTTGCAGTCCTGAGACTCTGGAGCGAATCTGAATACAACAAAAGCAAATGTGATTTGTTGATTTCTAATTCCAGTGGTCCATCATAGGGAAATGCAGAAAGCAAACACTGGAGGGACAACCTACCAACCTTATGAGGATTCTCACGAGCAACCACAGGCTATACCACAACACCACCAATCCTGCAACTTTTCCTTGCAAGAAGCCCCATTGCCAACTTTGTCCACATATCTATTCTGGAGACACCATCACTGGACCTAACCACATATCAGAGAGGTAGCCGTGTTAGTCTGTATCTTTGAGAACAACAAGAAGTCCTGTGGTACCTTATAGACTAACAGGTATTTTGGAGCATAAGCTTTTGTGGGCAAAGACCTGTTTCATCGATGCATGAGTGGAGGGAGGGGGCGGAGGGGTTCAGAGGGATATTTAAAGAGTGGGGTCCCAGTAAAAGGGAGGGCGAGAACTGACAAGGTTCATTCAGTCAGAGTGGAAATGGCCCTTTATCAGTACTATGTATCTTTAAATACTCATCAAACCCTCCCCCTATGCATCTGATGAAGCGGATCTTTGCCCACAAAAGCTTATGCTCCAAAATATCTGTTAGTCTATAAGGTGCCACAGGACTTCTTGTTGGACCTAACCATGTTATTCACAGAATCATGGGCATTCTCCTGTTCCTCAGCTAACATCATATTTGTCATCCTGTGCCAACAATGCCCACACACCATGTATATAGGACAGACTGCAAACACTCTTCCACAAAGAATGAGTAGACACAAAACAGACATCAAAAAACACCTTACAGACTAACAGAAAAGTTTTGAGCATGAGCTTTCGTGAGCACAGACTCACTTCATCAGATGCCTGTGAGTCTGTGCTCACGAAGCTCATGCTCAAAACTTTTCTGTTAGTCTATAAGGTGCCACAGGACCCTTTGTTGCTGTTACAGATCCAGACTAACACGGCTACCCCTCTGATAATCAAAAAACAACTAACTCACAAACCTGTCAACCAGCATTTTAATGGAGCGGGCCATTCTGTTAATGACCTGAAAGTCTGTGTTTTACTGGAAAGGACCTTTAACAACCATTTACAGAGAGGGAATGCTCAGAACTGTCATTTATATTCAAATTTGACATATTAACACGTGGTTTGAACCAGGACAGCAATTACCTGGCCCATTAAAAGGACTCTTTTACATACTTTAGCAGCAACGAAGGTAGCTGTGTTAGTCTGGATCTGTAGCAGCAACAAAGGGTCCTGTGGCACCTTACAGACTAACAGAAAAGTTTAGACCATGAGCATCTGAAGAAGTGAGTTAACTCACGAAAGCTCATACTCTAAACTTTTCTGTTAGTCTATAAGGTGCCACAGGACCCTTCGTTGCTACTACAGATCCAGACTAACACGGCTACCCCTCTGATATTCTACATACTTTGTTTTACCTAACTTAACTTCCCCACCGCACACCCCCATCCTGCTGCCCCTCTGCTCTTCTGATTTGCCAACCTTGATGATAATTTTTGGACCTCTGTGCTTTATATATTGAGTCTGTTCTGGTAAAACTATGATCTGAAAAAGTGGGTCTGTCCCACAAAAACTCATCACCTAATAAATTATTTTGTTAGTCTTTAAAGTGCTTTTTTGTTTTGATAGAATACAGACTAACACGGCTCTCTCTCTGTCACTGTGGGTGGGGGGAGAGAAATTGAGCATTAAACCTCATTTGGCTTTAATTCGGCACATCTTGGGGTCAGTGACATGGGCACAGAAATTGGTTACAACAGCAGTTTAAAGGTTTAAAAGTCATTTGTCAGTCTTCCTGTTATCACACAGCTCCAAGTGCTGGTTGTTTCACCACACATCCCAATCCCCCATGCTGTTTTGCAGGGGCCCAGGCAAGTAACCCCATTGCCCCAAAGGTGAGCTACTTGCCTCAAGCTCTGCAGGAGCTGCCCAATATCCCCACCACCCGCCCCAGGTGCTCATGCCCCTGCTTCTCCTTCCCTAACAGTACCCAGACCCCCTTCCAACACCAGGTACTGGTGACGCCCGCTGTGTCCCACAAGAGCCTCTCAGCTTATTACGTATCGGAGGGGTAGCCACGTTACTCTGGATCTATAACAGCAACGAAGGGTCCTGTGGCACCTTACAGACTAACAGAAAAGTTTTGAGCATGAGCTTTCGTGAGCACAGACTCACTTCTTCAGAGGCTGGTCTGTGAAGTGAGTCTGTGCTCACGAAAGCTCATGCTCAAAACTTTTCTGTTAGTCTATAAGGTGCCACAGGACCCTGCGTTGCTGTTTCAGCTTATTACACAGTTCCTAATATCCATAAAGCTCCCATCCTTGCACACTTTCCTTCAAGGCCACCATACCACAACTGGCCCTCACCTTACCCTCACTTCCCACATCCTCATGGGCATCCCCCGCCCCAGACCTCTTCCCCAGCCTTCTGCACGCTGCCATCACCCACAACCACAGTCCCGAAACCACCCTATGTCATTCCCCCTTCCACTACTCTCCCCTATAGCATCACTCAGAGCCCCACAGCCTGCCATGCCCCACTCACCTCTCCCCCGCTGCTCTTCTCTGACACCCCCAGCCCCAAAGCCCGCCATGGCCCACTCACTTCTCCCCCTGCTGCTCTTCTCTGACACCCCCAGCCCCACAGCCCGCCATGCCCCACTCACCTCTCCCCCGCTGCTCTTCTCTGACACCCCCAGCCCCAAAGCCCGCCATGGCCCACTCACTTCTCCCCCTGCTGCTCTTCTCTGACACCCCCAGCCCCACAGCCCGCCATGCCCCACACACCTCTCCCCCCTCTGCTCTCCTCTGACACCCACAGCCCCACAGCCCGCCATGCCCCACTCACCTCTCCCCCGCTGCTCTTCTCTGACACCCCCAGCCCCAAAGCCCGCCATGGCCCACTCACTTCTCCCCCTGCTGCTCTTCTCTGACACCCCCAGCCCCAAAGCCCGCCATGCCCCACACACCTCTCCCCCCTCTGCTCTCCTCTGACACCCACAGCCCCACAGCCCGCCATGCCCCACTCACCTCTCCCCCGCTGCTCTTCTCTGACACCCCCAGCCCCAAAGCCCGCCATGCCCCACACACCTCTCCCCCCTCTGCTCTCCGACACCCACAGCCCACCATGCCCCACACACCTCTCCCCCCTCTGCTCTCCTCTGACACCCACAGCCCCACAGCCCGCCATGCCCCACTCACCTCCTCCCCCGCTGCTCTTCTCTGACACCCCCAGCCCCAAAGCCCGGAATGGCCCACTCACCTCTCCCCCCTCTGCTCTCCTCTGACACCCCGAGCCCGCCATGCCCCACTCACCTCTCCCCCCTCTGCTCTCCTGACACCTGCAGCCCCACAGCCCGCCATGCCCCACACACCTCTCCCCCCTCTGCTCTCCTCTGACACCCCCAGCCCGACATGCCCCACACACCTCTCCCCCCTCTGCTCTCCTCTGACACCCCGAGCCCCACAGCCCGACATGCCCCACTCACCTCTCCCCCCTCTGCTCTCCTCTGACACCCCCAGCCCCACCGCCCGCCATGCCCCACTCACCTCTCCCCCCTCTGCTCTCCTGACACCTGCAGCCCCACAGCCCGCCATGCCCCACACACCTCTCCCCCCTCTGCTCTCCTCTGACACCCCCAGCCCGCCATGCCCCACACACCTCTCCCCCCTCTGCTCTCCTCTGACACCCCCAGCCCGACATGCCCCACTCACCTCTCCCCCCTCTGCTCTCCTCTGACACCCCCAGCCCGCCATGCCCCACTCACCTCTCCCCCCTCTGCTCTCCTCTGACACCCACAGCCCGACATGCCCCACACACCTCTCCCCCCTCTGCTCTCCTCTGACACCCCGAGCCCCACAGCCCGACATGCCCCACTCACCTCTCCCCCCTCTGCTCTCCTCTGACACCCCCAGCCCGCCATGCCCCACTCACCTCTCCCCCCTCTGCTCTCCTCTGACACCCACAGCCCGACATGCCCCACACACCTCTTCCCCCTCTGCTCTCCTCTGACACCCCGAGCCCGCCATGCCCCACTCACCTCTCCCCCCTCTGCTCTCCTCTGACACCCACAGCCCGACATGCCCCACACACCTCTTCCCCCTCTGCTCTCCTCTGACACCCCGAGCCCGCCATGCCCCACTCACCTCTCCCCCCTCTGCTCTCCTCTGACACCCCCAGCCCCACCGCCCGCCATGCCCCACACACCTCTCCCCCCTCTGCTCTCCTGACACCCGCAGCCCCACATGCCCCACACACCTCTCCCCCCTCTGCTCTCCTCTGACACCCCCAGCCCCACCGCCCGCCATGCCCCACACACCTCTCCCCCCTCTGCTCTCCTGACACCCGCAGCCCCACCGCCCGACATGCCCCACACACCTCTCCCCCCTCTGCTCTCCTCTGACACCCCCAGCCCCACCGCCCGCCATGCCCCACACACCTCTCCCCCCTCTGCTCTCCTCTGACACCCGCAGCCCCACTGCCCGACATGCCCCACACGCCTCCCCCCCCTCTGCTCTCCTCTGACACCCCCAGCCCCACCGCCCGCCATGCCCCACACACCTCCCCCCCTCTGCTCTCCTCTGACACCCCCAGCCCCACCGCCTGCCATGCCCCACTCACCTCTCCCCCCTCTGCTCTCCTCTGACACCCCCAGCTCCACCGCCCGCCATGCCCCACACACCTCTCCCCCCTCTGCTCTCCTCTGACACCCGCAGCCCCACTGCCCGACATGCCCCACACGCCTCCCCCCGCTCTGCTCTCCTCTGACACCCCCAGCCCCACCGCCCGCCATGCCCCACACACCTCCCCCCCCTCTGCTCTCCTCTGACACCCCCAGCCCCACCGCCTGCCATGCCCCACTCACCTCTCCCCCCTCTGCTCTCCTCTGACACCCCCAGCCCCACCGCCCGCCATGCCCCACACACCTCTCCCCCCTCTGCTCTCCTGACACCCGCAGCCCCACCGCCCGCCATGCCCCACACACCTCTCCCCCCTCTGCTCTCCTGACACCCCCAGCCCCACCGCCTGCCATGCCCCACTCACCTCTCCCCCCTCTGCTCTCCTCTGACACCCCCAGCCCCACCGCCCGCCATGCCCCACTCACCTCTCCCCCCTCTGCTCTCCTGACACCCCCAGCCCCACCGCCTGCCATGCCCCACTCACCTCTCCCCCCTCTGCTCTCCTCTGACACCCCCAGCCCCACCGCCCGCCATGCCCCACACACCTCTCCCCCCTCTGCTCTCCTCTGACACCCCCAGCCCCACCGCCTGCCATGCCCCACTCACCTCTCCCCCCTCTGCTCTCCTCTGACACCCCCAGCCCCACCGCCCGACATGCCCCACACACCTCTCCCCCCTCTGCTCTCCTGACACCCCCAGCCCCACCGCCTGCCATGCCCCACTCACCTCTCCCCCCTCTGCTCTCCTCTGACACCCCCAGCCCCACCGCCCGCCATGCCCCACTCACCTCTCCCTCCTCTGCTCTCCTGACACCCCCAGCCCCACCGCCTGCCATGCCCCACTCACCTCTCCCCCCTCTGCTCTCCTCTGACACCCCCAGCCCCACCGCCCGCCATGCCCCACACACCTCTCCCCCCTCTGCTCTCCTCTGACACCCGCAGCCCCACTGCCCGACATGCCCCACACACCTCCCCCCCTCTGCTCTCCTCTGACACCCCCAGCCCCACCGCCCGCCATGCCCCACTCACCTCTCCCCCCTCTGCTCTCCTCTGACACCCGCAGCCCCACTGCCCGCCATGCCCCACACACCTCCCCCCCTCTGCTCTCCTCTGACACCCCCAGCCCCACCGCCCGCCATGCCCCACACACCTCTCCCCCCTCTGCTCTCCTCTGACACCCCCAGCCCCACCGCCCGCCATGCCCCACACACCTCTCCCCCCTCTGCTCTCCTGACACCCGCAGCCCCACATGCCCCACACACCTCTCCCCCCTCTGCTCTCCTCTGACACCCCCAGCCCCACCGCCCGCCATGCCCCACACACCTCTCCCCCCTCTGCTCTCCTGACACCCGCAGCCCCACCGCCCGACATGCCCCACACACCTCTCCCCCCTCTGCTCTCCTCTGACACCCCCAGCCCCACCGCCCGCCATGCCCCACACACCTCTCCCCCCTCTGCTCTCCTCTGACACCCGCAGCCCCACTGCCCGACATGCCCCACACGCCTCCCCCCCCTCTGCTCTCCTCTGACACCCCCAGCCCCACCGCCCGCCATGCCCCACACACCTCCCCCCCTCTGCTCTCCTCTGACACCCCCAGCCCCACCGCCTGCCATGCCCCACTCACCTCTCCCCCCTCTGCTCTCCTCTGACACCCCCAGCTCCACCGCCCGCCATGCCCCACACACCTCTCCCCCCTCTGCTCTCCTCTGACACCCGCAGCCCCACTGCCCGACATGCCCCACACGCCTCCCCCCGCTCTGCTCTCCTCTGACACCCCCAGCCCCACCGCCCGCCATGCCCCACACACCTCCCCCCCCTCTGCTCTCCTCTGACACCCCCAGCCCCACCGCCTGCCATGCCCCACTCACCTCTCCCCCCTCTGCTCTCCTCTGACACCCCCAGCCCCACCGCCCGCCATGCCCCACACACCTCTCCCCCCTCTGCTCTCCTGACACCCGCAGCCCCACCGCCCGCCATGCCCCACACACCTCTCCCCCCTCTGCTCTCCTGACACCCCCAGCCCCACCGCCTGCCATGCCCCACTCACCTCTCCCCCCTCTGCTCTCCTCTGACACCCCCAGCCCCACCGCCCGCCATGCCCCACTCACCTCTCCCCCCTCTGCTCTCCTGACACCCCCAGCCCCACCGCCTGCCATGCCCCACTCACCTCTCCCCCCTCTGCTCTCCTCTGACACCCCCAGCCCCACCGCCCGCCATGCCCCACACACCTCTCCCCCCTCTGCTCTCCTCTGACACCCCCAGCCCCACCGCCTGCCATGCCCCACTCACCTCTCCCCCCTCTGCTCTCCTCTGACACCCCCAGCCCCACCGCCCGACATGCCCCACACACCTCTCCCCCCTCTGCTCTCCTGACACCCCCAGCCCCACCGCCTGCCATGCCCCACTCACCTCTCCCCCCTCTGCTCTCCTCTGACACCCCCAGCCCCACCGCCCGCCATGCCCCACTCACCTCTCCCTCCTCTGCTCTCCTGACACCCCCAGCCCCACCGCCTGCCATGCCCCACTCACCTCTCCCCCCTCTGCTCTCCTCTGACACCCCCAGCCCCACCGCCCGCCATGCCCCACACACCTCTCCCCCCTCTGCTCTCCTCTGACACCCGCAGCCCCACTGCCCGACATGCCCCACACACCTCCCCCCCTCTGCTCTCCTCTGACACCCCCAGCCCCACCGCCCGCCATGCCCCACTCACCTCTCCCCCCTCTGCTCTCCTCTGACACCCCCAGCCCCACCGCCCGCCATGCCCCACAGGCCCGTAGTCCGCGGCCCGGCCCCGCTCACTGCCTGCTCGGCGCCGCCATCTTGGGCTCGGGCGCTGCGCTACGTCGCTGCATCCGGGCCCCGCCGCCTCCCGCGCGCTGCTCGGGCCGGGCCGGGCCGTGGCTCTCCGCCGCCGAGCGGTTCCCAGCGGGACCTGCGCAGCCGGAGGGGCCCGTAGCGCGCGGGGGGACAGATACCGCGGGGGGGCGCAGAGCCCCGGGGGCAGCGCAGAGCCCCGGCGGGGGGGGGGGCAGATACCCCGGGGGCAGCGCAGAGCCCCGGCGGGGGGGGGAAGATACCACGGGGGGGCAGATACCCCGGGGGCAGCGCAGAGCCCCGGCGGGGGGGGAAAGATACCACGGGGGGGCAGATACCCCGGGGGCAGCGCAGAGCCCCGGCGGGGGGGGGGAAGATACCACGGGGGCAGCGCAGAGCCCCGGCGGGGGGGGGAAAGATACCCCGGGGGGGAGAGATACCCCGCGGGGGGGGGCGCAGAGCCCCGGCAGGGGGGACGGATACCTGGGGTGGGAGTACAGAGCCCCGGCGGAGGGGACGGATACTCCGGTGGGGGGGAGTACAGAGCTCCAGTGAGGGGGACGGATACTCCGGGGGGGGAGTGCAGAGCCCCAGTGGGGTGGGGGGCAGATTCCCCCCGGGGGAGGAATGCAGAGCCGCAGCAGGGGTGGGGGGGGGGCAGATACCCCACGGGGGGGAGGAATGCAGAGCACCGGCGGGGGGGACAGATACCCCTGTGGGGGGAGAGATTCCCCCCGGGGTAGGAGCGCAGAGCACCGGCGGGGGGGACAGAGAGCCCCAGGGTGGAGTGCAGAACCTCGGCAGCGGGACAGGGACAGATGCCCCCAGGGGCAGGAGCGCAGAGTCCCCTGGGGCACAAATACTCAAACTCTGAGGTGTGAATATGTAAGGGGAGAGGGATGAAGTTTTGGGACAGGTTACGTCTGCCACTGGCAATGTTGAAGGCGCAAGTGGCTGTTGGGGGAAGGTGCACAGCCTGTGCTGTACAGGAGGTCAGACGAGGTGCTTACAATGGTCCCTGCTGACCTTGCAGTCTGTGAAATGTGAGGGGCAGTGACTAACATTTTGCTGTGGACATTTTACCCCCATTGTAGACGTTCTTTTCCATTGCTTTTCAGGGTCAGAAGCTGCCTACAGCAGTGCCAAATGGGCAGGGGTCTGCAACCTGCAGCTCTTTAAGGACTTCTGTGTGGCTACCGGTGCTGTAATAGCAAAGTTAAAAAAAAAAAAAACCTTCCTCATTATTTCAACAAACGGTGAACATCCGAAAGCCCCAAAATGAACAACTCATATCTAAATAGCACATGTTGGATAACTCCCCCTAGCATCCTCCAGAGAGAGAGAGAAGATTGAGTGAAAGTGAGGAAGACAGTGGTACAAACACACAAAGTGTGAGGAAATGGAGTATGTAAAATGTTTGTGAACGTTCTGCAGTAAAGATGTATCGCATCACAAATCATTGTGTGGGGTAATAAAAATTATGGCTTGAGGTTATTTATTAAGACCCTCTCGTATCTGCATGCATTGTGGCTCTTGAATTACTGAGTTTTTTACTGAATTGGAAAAAATGGCTCTTCTTGCTGTTTTGGTTGCTGACCCCTGCAAAGGGGAATCAAATCCTACCACCCATGTCAAAGGAGAACTCTCATTTGGTGATGTTTTACAGGCATAAATATCTGCACAAGCTGCAAGGGCTGTGGAGAAGCAGGACTTGGAATTGGAAACCTAAAATGGGACAACTTTTTGCTGGTAGGAAACAGTCTGAACAGTGCAGTGAAATGCTGTGAGTTGTCATTGCACACAGACTGATGAAGGTGGGGTTTTCTTTCACAGGTGAATTGATAGTCTGAAAATGCTCATGTTTAATCTAGGACAGTGGGTACATGCGAGCAGTGCTTTTTTGTGCCAGTACCTCGGCAGCCACAGTCACGGGGCTGCAGGAGACAGGGTGGGGAGACAGTCAAGCACCAGCTCCTCTTTTTGTTTTTATTTATTCATTTATTACAGAAAAAGCAATTAATGCAATCACTGGGTCTCCCACCATTGGGTAGTGTTCCTTCTACCTTAATGAAGTTCCTTTCTCTGCTGCCTGCCTCACATTTATTCAGTTGTATGCACTAACCTGCAGTGGACTTTGGCTCCTCCAAATTGTGATCAGGCTGAATGCAGAGCAATATTCAGGTGGGTGATAGTGTAGCCGGGCTCTTAGCTTGGTTCAGTTGCCTGAAAAGGTGAAAATGCTGAATGAGACAAAGCCCTGTTTTGTTATGTGATACACTGAATCAAAGCATGTAATATAGAAGCATAAGCATCCTACCTTTTTGTTCCATTCATAAAACTTGGTAATTTGTATTCACAATTACTTGTTTGTGAGCATCGTCTAAAGGAACAAGTGTTTGTAGTTATCATTATAAAATCTGTGAGGACATTGTTCCTCAAAATATCACTGCAAGCGACCTGAAAAGCCTTTCTCCCTACAAAACTATGGAAACCACTTGCCAGTTAGAAGCAGCAGTCCGATAATCACCATCATCTTCTATGGGGAGGTTAAAAGCACCTGCAATCTCAAATTAGAAAGTATTTTGTAGCCATCACACTTAGTCAACTAAATAGAGAAAAAGAAGTTTAATCTCCCAACATTTTATTAAAAAAAAATTCTGCCAAAAGATACTTTATTGCAAAGATGGAATCTTGCAACAGAGCAGCAAAGTTTGCTGTAAACAAGCTTCAATCCAATAAGAAAACTCCTCAATCATCTTAAAATTAGAGGGATTTTCCAGAACACTGCACAGTGGGTGCAAGAAAGCACGCTCTTCACCAATCCTTTGAAAATGTCACTTTAGGAAAATGAATCTGTGCTAAATTCAGAAGGGCTTTTTTCGGTTATTATGTTTGAGTCATGTAATGTGGTGGACACAAAAGTTGTGGTTTTCCTTTTGTTTAATCCTCTTCTCACAATTAAATGTAAACCAGAAAGTAATCTCTTCCATCAGGTATCCTGACTTTAGAGTGACCCACCAATGTTACCAAATTTTTCCTTTTAACCTTTCTAAATAGATTACTTAAATATTACTAATGCTTTTCTATACCTGTTAAACATTTTATGTTTATTAACTATGAACAATAAATGTAAAGCCAACATTTAAAAGTAATATTAAAAATTGAATCATTAGGGTTAGAGGTCAGCAACACTTCTGTTGACTTATTTGCAGTCAGACTGGGTCTTGGAGACAGATGCTGTAAGGTGAATCTTGTGTATGCTGTAGTTCTTTTGTGAGCTCTGTTAGTGTTACACAGGTAAGTGCCCAGTTGTACAAATATTCAACTGGAACTGAGTTATGCTTCCAAACCTCTTCTCTAGGTATATCTGAAACAAACAAAAACAACACACAAATCTGTTCCAAAGTTAGGGCCAATATTCTAGCATGAGCCAGTGGCCTAGATACCTATACCCAAGTTCAGGGGCCCGTACTAGCAGATTCTGGTGCAGAATCATGACCATGGGTTTTTCACTGACTGAAGAAATCTAAAATGAGTCTTTCAGAAGGCATACTGCAGGAGGAAGTTCCTACTTTAAGACTTGAACTCTTAGAGCTGTACTTTCTAGTTGGGTGAAAATTAGTCACCGACATCCAAGGCTGCCTATTTGATAGCCAGCATGGCTTTTCTGCAATAGGAACATACTAGTATTCCATGACTTTATAAAATAGTCATTTGTCTTTTCAGTCCATAGAATTTGATTTTCAAATGTTATAGCTTTTTGAAAATGAGACAAGTAACATTCATGATTGGTATGTGAGAATCCTGACACCTACTGGGAGCAAACAAAGGCTCTGGCATTGTCTGACTATTCTGTGCAGTGTAGTTGTACCTGGATATTAGAGAAAGAAGGTAGGTGAGGTACTGTCTTCTGTTGGGGAAAGAGATAAACTTTCTGAGCCACAAAGAGCTCTTCTTCATCTCTCTCATCAACAAGTGCTAGTCCAGTAAAAGATACCTCACCCACATAGTTTGATTATTAGACAGCAAAGTTCATTTTTGTACTATGAGATGTGTTTGTGTCTTTTAGTTTGGATGGTACGAATAAATTAGCCCTGGAAATACCTTTGAAAGTTCAAGTCTGGATCCAGTAGGGCAAATCAGTCACCTTTTACCTGTGCTGAACTTCACCCATTGAGTTTAAAAAGGTCTTTGTAACGTGCATGGTTGAACCCAAAGAAACTAATATACTTGTGTATGCATCACAGGGTGTGTTAAAGACAAGATGATGGCACAGACATGACATGCAGGTAGAAAAACCCACTGAAGAGTAAATACAAATACTTGATATTATATAATAAATTCCTTTGATAGTTGTACTTAGAAGAGTTGTAGGAAGGTGTTTTTCCCTCTGGCTCAACTCTCCTTAAGATCACTAGTGAGCTTATAGAAGCTGCCTTTGTGTTTAGACGTGGCTGTAGCCAACAATGTTGTAGTCTGATTTCTCTGACCAGTGTTTATTTTTTTCTGAGAACTATCCAATTAACATAATTTTGTTCTGAAGCGTGCTTGCTACCTTTTAAGCCTGACTGCCAGATCCTCAGTGATTCAAGCCAGGATGAGCCAGGCAGGATCCTTTCCTTCCTAGGGCTTTAGTTCTTGTGGAATTGTAAGTGTGAATGCACTCTTTCATCCTGATGCTATGATTCTTCCTAGTTACTTTGCATTTGTTAAATCTGAATTATGTACCATCCAGGGATAATCATTCCTGTTCTGGATTGCCTAGCATAACAGAGGCCTGGACTAGAGGTCCTTTCCACTTCTGTGTCCTATAGTCTCATGCTTTTGTGTGTGTTCACACTCACTTTGGGGAGTTATACAAATCTCTGCAGCACTTGAGTAGTAAATAGGTGGACCGCAGACTATATATAGACTGCCAGATGCTTTTGAAAAGACACTGAAATATTTATTTTTCATTTTTTATTTTTTTTCCTCTGGAGTCTGGACTTTGACTAAAAGGTGACCAAGAAATTTGGAGCTTGACAGAATATAATAATTATTCTGCTGCAGACGTAAGCTGTGACGGAGATCAGATGTGTCCTTGCTGTTCGTGCAGTTGCTTTAGAATGCAGATATTGGTCTAAGCTTTTTCTGACTTTTTTTAGTTCATCCTGCTCTAAAACAGATGAACTGTTTGTACTGATTTTAAATAAGGATCTGTAGGTTCCTGTAGAATGTCTTTATGCATCCATGAAGAAATCAGTTACATGCTGTCAGAAAGTCCCGTCAATGGCAGCCTGATTTTATTTTTTATGGACTAGTTGTATGTTTCACAGATTCTGCTTTAATAAAAAATGTAATTCAACATGTCAGGTGTTACTTCGTAATATGAGTTGTAGTGGGAGGTTTCAACTTAATAAATCAATTATGTATAACTCAACTCTGTCTTTTTATTATAGTAAACACCTGATATACACGATTTTGACTCATGCTTAACTTGTGTTAATGCAAGTCAAAATCCTGGGGTTCCCCCTGGGGGAAGCTGGAGAGAAGCCACTCTGTCCCAGCTGTCTACCTGCCCGACTCCTGCAGGTAGGGGAAATCGGGCAGGCAGACAGCTGCACTGCACTGGCTTCTCCCTGGCTCCCTGCCATTGTGGGAGCCAGAAGCCAGGCTGCCACCTGTGTCCAGGCTCCCCACAACTTAAGCAAAATTTGAGTTATGCAAGGTTGCCCAGGCACACAACCCTTGCGTAACTCAGGGGTCTACTGTTTATTGGTTTTGTGATAGGGTTTGTCCTAGATGTTGTGCTAAACTTTAATATTAGATATTTGACATAAAATGCGAGCAAAGGTGAGAAAAACAAAGTGCCTTTTCCATGCTTAGATTCTGAGGTTGAAATTTAGTTACCTTTTCAGCTATTTTGATCTGTACCAATTTCAGCTCACTAGCTGGTACATAACATTAAAGGTACCTGGAATAATTTTGATGTGCATACCACTGAGAAGTTGTATTTCGCCACTCTCTGGTAAAGTGTGCTAGTTTTTTTACTGGTGCATGGTGTAGGCAATTAAATGCTTCAGATTACATTACAGTAGATGTGTGGGGAATGTGAGGGAAACATAGAAACATGTATCTAATCTATGTGACTGTAGTAATAGATTTGAAATTGATTTATATATATATATATATATATATATATATATATAAAAAAAAACTGGCCATTTTTTCTGAATGTAGACCACTGAATTGTCCTCTCCATTCTTAAGTCTTAATTGTGTTGAGTCCCAGAATAGGTTACATGATAGATAACTGTCCTTTGCAGAACAGCAGCAAGTCGGCTTTTACAAATGCGGATGATCTATATTCTCTCAATTTACATGCAGGGCTTGAATTGAGAAGGGAAGGAGCTAGACTTCAGTAAATGATCACACCTAAGCTAGCTCTATAAAAAGGTATACATGTCAAAGGAGTACCAATAAATAAGCCAAGTGTAAGTAGTTAGTGCTAACCACTCGTCTGATTTTAACAGACCCTCTATCTAGCATCAGTTCAGCAATGGAGAGTTTATTCTTCAAACTAATGGAAGGGTATTTAATGGGTTCTAAAAGAAAAAGTGCTGGTGTTAAAATCTAAACTCAAATCTAAGAAACTTCTGTATTTCTGTTATAGGAGATATTCAGGTTGATGACAGCCTCTTCTGTGTCCTACCACTTAGAAAGCTCGTCCTCATGAGACGAGAGAGAGGGAGAGAAGACAGACTGAGGCCCAGATCCTTACTTGCAACCAACAAGCACTTGGTGTGTCTGTGAGCTGTTATTTACAAAGAAGGTGACTAGGTACTTTTGTGCTACCCCAGTCCTGGGGCTGTTCTGAGCTGGGTCAGTTCCCTGGCACCAGTTAGAGCAGTCTGAAATGAGCACAAAAGAGCTTACTCACCTATGTAACTTTTGTTAAAGTCTGCTGTCTGCAGGCCTGCCCTGATGTGGGGTGATGGAACCCATTTCAAAACAGATTAGCTGCTATCTCTTAGAGAGGCAAGTTTTGATATCCTCCCTAACAGGGCTGTCTTTCTTACTGATCAGGAAAGATTCCACAAAATTCACCTAGAGGTTTGTGGGAACACTAGTTAGCTGCAGCATGTGACCCCAGAATTTGTTTCTGATACATACCTTTTATACAGCTAGCCAGCAGCTCCCTCTGACTCTGCACATAAGTGGCAGTTGGGTCAAAGCAACAAATGTTCTGAATCAAATCATCAAATTTCTGCAATGCAGAGAACAAAATCACAGGGTAGGCAGGAAAAACAGTAAAGGGTTGCAAAAGTCACTGAAGGCATCAAAGGCAAACTGATGGGCACTTTGTGGGAACATTGGTGGAGATGGAGAGGCAGAAGGGAGTGAAAGTAGGGTCACTGGGTTAGGGCAAATTAAAAATTGAGGAGTGTAGGGCAGACAAGTGAGTGTATGAAGACCAAAGGCAGGAGGGGGATCTAGAAGTCTTCAATGGTTCTAAATAAAAGCTCCTTCCTATATAATAGTAACTTGGCTGTAATACTACATCTGTTTATTCAACCATATTCTTTGTGTCTATTTATACAATATGTAGTACTCAGAGGCACTGAGACTTCATCTGGGGTGAGTGAAGTCACTGCTCTACAGCCTCAGCTGAGAGCCAGCAGACCTTTAGCTCATGTGGTAGAGTGCAGGGCTTTAGATCCTATGCTCACAGGTAGTATCCCTGGGTCTGTTGGCGTTACAAATAGATTTGTATTTTATATGTAACATCTCTCTAAAACCCTGTAGAAACCGAAATCATCATTCCTATTTCTTCTGTGAAGGCTTGTAATTCATCTTCTTGGATTATGTTTACTCTGAAACTTACTAATATTAAAACAAACAAATTGTCAGTTGGTGCTGATAAGGGGGAGCTGAAGAGTGGACGAAGTACCTGTGGGGAACTGGACAGAAGAGCCAGAAGGAGAAGGAGGCTCTTACAGGGACTGGGAAGGGGGACAAAGCACACTACAATCAGATTTTCTTCTTTTTTTTGTAGACTTAGCTGACATTTTATAGTAAATCACATTCCATTTTACATTCTAAAGCTGTTCATGCTAAATTAATGTTGCTGTTTATGGAACTTGGTAAAAAAGGCCATTTTTCCTTGTTTACCTACTATTCAGGCATAGACAGAGATTCAGAGTTTAAGGTCAGAAGTGACTCAGTGTTCACTTTTCCATTCCTCTCTCTGAATGAAATCTGGCCTGTTAACCCTGTAGGCTCGCAGTTACCCACAGTACATATCTCCAGGAGCTTCTTTTCTTTCTCATATCACACTTAGCAAGTCCCCCTGTGTTTTTTGTGTTGTTTGCCTAGGCAAAAACTGGCTCAAGAGCTTGAGATCTCACCAGTACACAATGACTCCAGTTCTTAGTCTTCGCTGAGCCCACCCACTCTGGGTGGAAAAGCAGCAGCACAGCCTTTAGTATGTTATGCACCATGAGAGGAGGCTCTGTGTCATTCTTCATGTCAGCAAATGACTCAGGACTGAGTTTCTGGATACACTCACGCAAGTCCTGCAGCATGAGACGATGGAAGAGAATCTGTGCACGCCTCAAATTCGCAGAGTGTTCTGCAACTAGAATCACAAACCAGCCTGTCACGGAGAGGCTCAAAAGCACTCACTACAGAAGGTACAAGGTTTGGAATGCAGGGGCCTGTCCTTCTTATGATTTACTTTCCCTTCCTCTTCTAATACAGAGAGTCCTCACCAATGGTCTGTTTACAAAAAGCCCAGGGAGGCTGGCAGTGTTTTCAAGATGTAGATGGGGTGGGGAAGGGAGGCAACACTCACAAGCTGATGCCATTCAGAGCAGTTCTGAGGAACACATAGGCCCAGGTCCTCGAAGGTAGTTAGCTCTACCTAACTCAATCAGAATAAATATCTGTGAGAAGCTGGGCCTGAGCCTCTGAAACATTCTTCCACCCTCAATGTTTTCCCAGAGTCTGCAAAGGTTTGGGGTTCAGTTAAGCTGGTCTTGACTTACTGAAGTATGTTTTGTTTGTATATTGGACCTGCTGAGTGCTGTCTTAACTGTAACTTTACTGAGATGCTGAATATCAGCCAAAGAAACTATTGGCCCTGCACACACAGTACCTAGAACATAGATTGGGTCTGTTTCCCCCGAAGACTCCTTCAGTATCTCAGAGCATGCTGCTTGAGCAATCTTCAGCATTATCTGTAAGTCTCTGTATTCATGAGGCGGTAGCCCCTGGTAGTGTGCAGGGCTGAGGTCAAACACCCCAAGGGCCAATCCTGTTGGCTGACGGAGTGGAAATGCAATGTGAGGCTCTCCATAGGCAAAGGCGCTAACAACCTCAGAACTGTCTGTGCACTTGAAGAGATAATCTCTGAAATGACAGTAAAGTGAGGGCAAAAACTGTACAGGAGGGTGTTCTGGGGAAATGAAGATAAGAGAACCAGGAAAAAAGATACATTAGTTTAAAAAACAGGATATTCCAAACATGGGCCTTTCCCTGCAAACAGTTGCTACCAGATACAGTGCTTTCTTGAAGTATATGGAACTCCTCATGTGAGTAAGCAATATGCTTGGTATTGAATTTTTACAGGATCTAGCTAAAGAAAAAGTTGTCCTTTGAGTAGTCCCTATTTTTTTAAGTCAGAAAAAGAGCTGCTCTGAACTCAGTCTTCAGCCTGTAATGGTTGAAAAGGAACTGCCGAGGGTTGTACTGCACATGCACTCCCCAGAGCGGCAGCAGCTTGAGACACTGAGTGTGCAGGTGTGGGGTGGGGGCACTGCTCTGAAAAGCTTTCTGATCTGCTGCACTAGGATGCACTGAGACGCACTGAGACCATGAGTGGAGCACCCGCAGGGACACATCTTGGGGAAACCATCATTACTGCACAAAATGTGTAACTTCTTCCTAACCCTGGATAATTTATTACCACACATGCACACAGTAGTTAACATGGTAGAGGGTCTGCGATAGACGACTTCCCTCCCACAGACGACACAAAGTGTATGTAGATTCTGCAGTGGTGCGCCAGACATTACCGTTGGACTTAACCCATCAGCCCAATGTATCTGTCAGCCAGCAAGGAGGCAGCAGCAATTTTAGCCACTGAGCTGTTCTTAGCTCACTTTTGCTGAGTGCTCTTTGCATGTGTTACAGCACACCCATGGATGGCTACAGTAAATGCCTACAGATGGCAAAAGAGTCTCACACCCACCTGAAGATATTTTCTTTCCTGTGGAGGACAGGGGGAGGGAAGAGGTTTTTCACATGCCCAGAGTGATCTGTAGTCATCATCTTGCGCAAAACGTAGTCACCCCTCTTGAAAAGAGGAAAGGGTGTTTGTTGAGTTCAGCAAAAGAACATCCACTATGAAGCTTAGAGAGACCCACTGCTTGCTTCTTCAGGGCATGCTCTCACTCCCATGCACCCTCAGCGGGATGATTTAAGGACAGCTTTTAACCAGGTGTGTTTTTATCCCCACAGCCCCAGATTCTAGTGCTCACAGTGCACCGCAGGTGTGTACCACAATCTTCCTTCAACTGACCCAATCAAACAGATCCCCATGCTCCAGGCCTGAAGGATGCTAACTGGTGGATGAGCCTCAGCCTAGTGATGGAGCTACCTATGGACAGTTCATTTTCAAATCTTAAATAGATTTGCACTGTGCAATAGCTTCCATAGATACACTGAGACAAGCGCTTTATCTTGCCAGATGAAAAGCACACAGCCATCTTTAGGAACCAAATAACTTGACTAATGGGCAGTCAATAAGATGAAAATGTAAAGCTTGCAATGAAAAGTCAGATGCCAATGGGAACCTGTTTATAACAGGGAAGTAGCTGATTTGTGATTGCAGCAGTGGCCATTGCACAAGCTCCATCTCAAACAGGTCATCTTCTTGCTTTTTATCCACCCAATTCAGCTTGAGGTCAGCTGACAAGTATCCCAGTATCTCAGTGCCTGCTGCAAGATTGAAATATGCACTGCTGGCAAGTGGGCTGCCCTGACATGCTAGCCAATTGGAAGCAGTCTGCCTCCCGATTTGTATTTACATTTTGCCAGCTGCTGTTGTTTCAGAATGATGAGCCAGAACATTAACCATTTCCTGTTCCCATACCATAATTCTGGCTGGTATTTCCCCCCCAGATGGTAGAGCAGTTCCCTTTTAAGACTGATTTGGCAAAGAACTGTTGAGAGGGCTAGCATGGAGACTATGTGGTCATTGATCTATACTTACATGGGGCACTTTGGATGCAGTACTGGGTCTGTATCAGAGAGGTATCCGTGTTAGTCTGTATCTTTGAGAACAACAAGAAGTCCTGTCCCACCTTATAGCCTAACATATTTTGGAGCATAAGCTTTTGTGGGTAAAGACCCGCACCCCCACTCATGCATCTGATGAAGCAGGTCTTTGCCCAGGAAAGCTTATGCTCCAAAATATCTGTTAGCCTGTAAGGTGCCACAGGACTTCTTGTATTGGATCTGGTGTCTTGTTCTATGGGCAGGCAAGAGCCAGAGCTACTCACGATCCAGTTCTTGCAGCTCATAGGAGAAGCTTGCTGAGTGTGTTGTTGTTGATTTCAATATAGGATCTGAAGGGAATCTCAGTCAGCCTTTCTTGGTTGAAAGAAGAACCCCATAAGGGATAGCAACAATGAAAAGTCGTATCACCTAGAGAAGGAACCTTCCATCTCTTTTCCCCCTACAAAATCTTGCTGACTGATTGCATTAGGCACTAGACTCTCTGAGAAGAATTAATTTGGTTGGGAACCAAACTAAGCTAACAGTGGTTGATCCCTGCCAAAATGCACTAGCCCAGTCCATCACTAGTATAGAAAGAGGGTTTCTCCATGCAATGGTTGGAGACTAATGTGAAAGGACTAAACATACCTTATCTTTGCCAGGCTCCACCAGGTACGTAGTGATGGTGCGGATGGTTGGTGCCCTGTTGCCGAGCCAGCCCACAGCGGTGAATGCAATCTGCAATATGTTTTCCAGTGTGTGGACGTGGTGGTAGCCTTCACTGAATACACGAGAAACCCCCTATGGAAACAAACCTCAAAATGACTTGGAGATAAAATCAGTGATGTTCTCATGTCAAATTAAGCACAAAAATAGTAAAATATTAGTCTATCAGAATTGTTTGTGAGAGGTGAAAATCTCTAAGAATACAAAGCTGTCCTGTCACTGTCTATGTCAAGTGGGACGCCAGAGTTCAGAGGCCCTCACCAGCACAAGAGCTTTCTCTGAAAGCTCTCTGAGAAGAGAGGACTTGCCTCCCAGTACTGTCACACTGTGCTCCCTCCTGGCCAAGAGGGGTAACTACACCCAGGCTGGTTTCAATCGAAGTTATTTACTGGGATTGTGACCTGATAAATAAAAGGAAGAAGAAAAAAGAAGTTGAAGTAACAATATAAAACAGAGAAAAGGATAAGTGATGCAAACATAGGGGCTAGAGTGTGTACAGCTATTATTTTTGGTTGACCGTGTATCTCTGTAAAGTTCTATTTCTTCCTATTGGATCATAATGCCCACTGAGATTTCCCAGATTCTATTTCTGTAGCACCCATTGCTGTAATACCTGCCTGCTCATGCCATCTCCAGCTTGACTTCCACACTTGAAGAAATTACACTGAAAATTACACTGAAAGTTTCAAGGGCTATAGAGAAGATTTTTTCCCGTATCCAGCCTAAAACATCTAGACATTTGGAAATATTTGTAAGGGAATCTGAAGTGCAGTGGTTTGCAATTAGTCCAGAAAGTATAAAGTGAACAGCTTAATGACCCAAATATATATATAAATTCACAAAGAGTAAGTCCATCAATGTTATTAATGAAGATTGTCAGGGATGCAACCCCAAGCTCTGGGTATCTTTAACATTCTGACTGCCAGAAGCTGAGAACTGGACAACACTGGCTGGATCACTTGTTAAATTACCCTAGTCTGCTCATTCCCTCTGAAGAATCTGGCAAGAGCTGCTGTCAGACAGGATACTGGGCTAGATGCACCATTGCTCTGACCAGTTCTTAAACTAAAAACACACAATCGCTATCTTTAGTAAAAGCAACAAGGGGACCCACTTCGTCTTTGCCCACGAAAGCTTATGCTCATACATTTCTGTTAGTCTATAAGGTGCCACAGGACCCCTCATTGCTTTTGCAGATCCAGACTAGCACGGCTACCCCTCTGGTACTTGATATCTTTAGTAAATAACCGCTAGTAAGAGTGTCTGTACAAATTTATTTGTAGTGTCCCATTTACATCTAGAGGGGAAGCCTCCTAAATAAAAACCCGATACAAGGATAATGCTGGTCTATTTGTGCCATTTTCATTCCAGAGTGAAAAGGATCTACAGTGCATTTTCTACTGCACAGCTGCTGCACATTCACAGCAAGGCATGTGAAATTCACATAGTACCAAACTGCTTGTTTACAATATCTAATGAACCTGCTTGTCTCATTATGCCCACCTGATAGAAAGCAATCTCGTGGGTTAGAAAGATGGTATTCTCACACTGGTCCCGCAGGGTGTCAAGTCCTAAAATCCCAAAGATCCTCCATTGTGAATCCTGCAGGGGCAGCACCAGGAATGAGCCTCTCCGTTCCCATTCTGGCCGGTCATAGTTCCAGAAGTGGATATTTCCATGAACCTGAACTCTTGGAACATGGACTGGCTTCCCCTCTTCTGCTGCTGCAAAGCTGAGGTAGAGGAACATTATGAGGAGGGCAAGAGGAGGTTTGTAGGAGAAAACTAGACAGAGAAAGTCTTTAGAAAAGCTCTGAGGATTTCCAAATATATCTGGGGGTAAAATAACCCAAACATGAGAGTAGCAATGCACTTAATACACCTACAGGAAATGTTGGATAGCAAACGAGACAGGATGGGGCAATGCCAGATAGCAGCACAAAGACAAACAAACAAATGTTGCTGTTTGGGGCTCTTTATTGCTAATGCACCATGGATTGAAGTAGGTTTGGAAGATGATGATCCCAGTCTATCAGGCACTGCTGAAATAAGACTTAGACCGTTGAATCTACCTATTGCTTCCCAGAAGGATAATGACAATAATACTTAGCACTTGCATGGCAGTTTTCATCTTCAAAGTTCTGTAAAAATATTTGCCAAAGAATGTAATTAATAGATGCTAATGAACAGCGGCAAATCAGAGGGGAGTAACAGTGAGGCAAGATGTATAAGGAAGAAGATGGTGAGAAATATATAGAACTTATGTATAGTAAGTGACTGTCTCCTAGCGCTGAAAGGGTATAAGGGAGGGGAAAGTACTTTGTAGCCACAGAAAAGGGGTAAGGAGCAGTCATGGAAGGAAGCATACAAAAGGAAATTGTAGGCTGAACAGAATACAGCAGTGATCATCAGCCCTTTTCTTTCTGAGGCTCCACTCAACATGCTGGAAATACTCCCCGGCTCAGCTATGACACAACAGCTGTTTTTCTGCACATAAAAGCAAGGGCCAGCCTTAGAGTATAGCAAGCAGGGCATCTGGCCAGGACCACATGCCATCAGGAGCACTGCAAAGCTTTGGCTTCAGCCCTGAAGGCTTTGGCTGGAGGCCCTGGGCTGCAGTCCTGTGCAGCAGGGCTTTGGCTTTGTACTTTGGGCGCTACTGATGCTAATGCTGGACATGCTTGGTGGACTTTTTGAAACCTGCTCATGGTCCCTTGGGGGCTCTGGACCTCTGGTTGAGAGCTACTGGTATAAAGTGCAATCAGATCTATAAGGGAGAATCCTAGGTGGCCCCAAGGGACGATCTTTTCTACAGTATCTCTCAGTGTAGTCTATCTTTATAACATACCACACAGTCACTGTACTCTAAGGCTACGTTTACACTCCCTTAACTTGAAATAAAATATGTAATTTGCGCTATGCAAATTGTATATCCTATTTTGAGTCAAATTTCAAAATAGGCTATTTCAGGACAGCACCAAATTTCAAAATACTGGGCTATTTCAAGGCATCCCTTACTCCTCCTGCAGCCAGTGATAGAGGGATGCTGAAATAGCACAGCCACTATTTCAAAAAATATTGCAAAAATATAGGGCGAGTGTTATGGATGTGGAGTTACTATTTCAGGATAAGGAGGTATCCCAAAATAGCCCCGTAGTGTAAATGTAGCCTAAGTTCTATTATTCAAGCAACGTAAGAAAAGGTAATAGCTCTTTGCAGATTTCCTCACCTTACTCCTTTCATGTCCTTGTAAAGTGCTTGGTTTAGGACGTATGGGCCATCATCGGAGGTGCAAGCCACATACCGCAGGAGAACCTTCCCCCGCTCTGGTGCACACTGGTTGTGTTCCAAAAGGGCAATATATGCACTGACCTTCTTGTTATTTCCATGGGCTTCTGCATCCTAGCAACCAAATGTTTCACATTACATCTGTGCATTTGCCACTGGCCATTACATCTATTTTGTGTACTTACAGCTTATGTCATTTATCATGGGATGTTATTCTAGGCCAATGACTTTATTTCTCTTATACCAGCTGATTAATGATGCCCATGCTGTCATTTGTCTAATGGGTTCTAGGCCAGTTTACTTTATGATCAACTGAAAAGATGCATTCTGACTGACAGAGAAGATGGATTTTTTTCTGCTTCTGCTAAACAGAGGCCAATTTTTCTAAAAATACAATCTGTCCCTAATGACCTATGACTAGCCAAACAGGCCAATGAACTTCTTCTGTAGGGCAGAATGTCTTGGACCAAAAAGAAAGCAAATGCCAGAGTTAAGAGCCTTTTCACAAGGACCCTGCAGCTCTAGCCTGGAGATGTGAAATCTTGGCACCACTGCCATGAGTGTATCAGCTGCCACCATACTGCACAGGAATTGATGAGGGTCCTTTATGGAGCTAGAGGTCATCAGACAGGCCCTTAATGATCAATATCAACACATTACATTGTACCTGGAACCAAATATGAAGCCATTCCCTTTACAAATTCTCCATGCTCTGTCCACATATCTTCCCTGGAAATACCATCACTGGACCTAACCAGGTTATTCACAGAATCACGGGCACTTTCTCATGCTCCTCAACTAACACCATATATGCCATCATGTGCCCACAATGTCCAGGTGCTCTGTATATTGGACAGACTTCTAACTCCCTTAGACAGAGGGTTAATGGGCACAAAACAGACATCAAAACACTCCAGATCCACAAACCAGTTAGTCAACATTTTAATGGAGTGGGCCATTCTGTTAATGACTTAAGAGTATGCGTGTTACTGAAAAAAAATTTTCGCACTGCTCTTCAAAGGGAAACAGCCGAGCTGTCTTTTATATTCAAATTCAGCACATTAACCCATGGTTTGAACCGGGACGGGAATTTTCTAAGTCACTATAGGAGCTCGTCTGCATACTTGGCTTAATCTAATTCTTGACCTTCCCCCGCACCCCTCCACTCTCTGATTTGCTCACCTTGATCATTTTTTTCTGATTTGTCCTCCTTGATTACTATTTTTGGTTCTCTGTGCCTTAAATATTGAGTCTGTTCTGGTCTGGCTGTGGTCTGAAGAAGTGGGTCTGTCCCACAAAAGCTCACCTAACAAATTATTTTGTTAGTCTTTAAAGTGCTACTTGACTGCTTTTTGTTTTGATAGTATATAGACTAGCATGGCTCCCTCTCTGTTACAGACTGAATGATGCATATTTATTTTCAGAAACCATTAAACTAGGAACCTGCATTTTTTGGATTTTATTTTATTGAACTTTCCAAAACTTGAGGTAATTGGGTGATCATGAACGCAAGATACTGACAGTACCTGGGAAAGTGCCTTAAAGACTGCCTTGTACACAGGCTCCACGCTTGCCCCACTGGTCTCTCCTGCATGCTGGATATTGTGCAGCCACTTCCTCCTGGCAGAACCTCGTAGGCATTCCATGTGGGTTCGCGCCACACTCATGGTCAGAAACTCCACCAAGTTATCAAGAACTTCATCTTCGTTACCAGTGAGCTCAGAAACAACCAATTCCAGATAGGCTTGAAATTCCATTGGAGACAGCTTCACCACACCACCAGGGTGGGGGTGGGAGCAGCAAAAGTGCTTCTTTGCTAAGGGGATGAAACCGAAATAAGGAGATGGGTATACCTGTTTATGGCAATCTCTTTGCCCTCCCTCAGTTCAGCAATGCCAGGGATGAGGCTCCAAGGGTGTTCCCTGTCCATTATCTGAAAGCATCACTCTTTCCACTCATTTCCTCCTCTCCAAAATCAAACTGTAAGTGCCAGGGCAGCTATAGAGGCAGGATATACTCTCTCCTCCAGATCACTGCGGTCTTCAGATCATTGAACAAATCACCTAGACAGTGCTCCCAACCCTCACGTGCATACCTCTACAAGGCAGACAAGCTATTCACGGCAGAGGGAAATCAAGAGGTTGCTTCTGGTTAACTCAGAATCACATTCACATCAACTACATAGCCTAACTGCAGGGTCTTGCTGACCCACTGCAATCAGGTGTTCGTGCTGCATGCTCCAGAGGCAGCCACAAATTCTACAGACTTGCCAGCCACTCCCATCAAACCTTGAAGGTGAAAGCCTACTTACAGCCTCACCGTTCAACCATGTCCCCAAGGATTTCCATGTTGTACAGCAATTAGATCCTGTGGGAATTTTTAAGCCCTTCCAAAGCAGCTGTAATCTTCACTAATTGTGCTTTGGTTGTCTGGGTTGAATTACTGAAATAACATTTGGGTTGTATTAAATCTCATACTGAGGATGAAACAAAATTAAAGCTCCCTTTATAGTACATAAATGCCTGGATGATGCTCTGGAATATTAGAATTTCAGAAGGAGATGCAGCCGGGGAATAAGAGAAAGAAAAGCATTGTTTGACATAGCTCTTCTCTCCCAAGAGCACATTCTCTGCAGTTCTGTTCTCCCACCTTCTTTCAGGTTTCATGGTTGAGTTGATCTACAGTGATTTATTCATTTCAGAAATTACTCAGGGCTCCATCAAGACCTGCTGAACACTTCCTCCCAAGGTAGTAATGGGGCTACACAGATCACGCATCTATGTTAGGCTGCTATTTCTCATCCTGCGCATTTGAGCAGAGGGCTAGCAGACAGGGAGGGAATGGGTGGAGTCTTGCCAGTTCCCTTCTTCCAGCACAGGGCAGCCAAACTGACGGAGAGGGAGAAGCAAGCTGAGCCAGTTCAAGGGCTTACACAACTTACTTCCCCCATGAAGAAAGAGGAACACCTGAACCAAACTGAGACTCTGCTGGGGCAGGGTAGCTATGTTGCATGCAATGAGCCCATTTACTGCTACGTGGTGAACCCTAAGAGGGTTGACATATATGGGAGACTCTGAAGGAGTTTCTTTCAAAAATAACCTCTGGAGTGCCCAGCCACTGTTGCAGCAGAGAACAGAGAAGATGTGATATAACTGGATTTGAGTAAAGCATTTGATACCGTGGCTCCTGAAATTTTATTCCCAGAGTTAATTCAAATTGGCTTACCTATGAACATTGTCACAAGAGAGAAAACTGAGGTGATGTTGTAGTTGGTGTCTGCTATAGACTGCCAGATCAGGGAGATGAGATGAATGAGGCTTTCTTCAGGCAGCTAAATGAAGCTTCCAGATCACAGGCCCTGGTTCTCATGGGAGACTTTAATCATCCAGACATTTGTTGGGAGACCAATACATCAGCACACAGACAATCCAGGAACTTGTTGGAGAATGTTGGGGATAACGTTTTGGTACAAGTACTGAAGGAACCAACCGGGGCCACGCGCAACTTGACCTGCTGCTCACAAACAGGGAAGAACTAGTAGAAGAAATAGAAGTGGGAGGGAACCTGGGCTGCAGTGACCATGAGATCATAGATTTCAGGATCCAGACAAAACGAAGAAAGGTGAGCAGTAACATACAGACCCTTGATTTCAGGAGAGCAGACTTCATCTCCCTGAGAGAACTCATGAGCAGGACCCTTTGGGAAACAAAGATGAAGGAGAAAAGAGTTCAAAAGAACTGGCAGTATTTTAAATAAGTCTTGCTGAAGGCACAGGAACAAACCATTCCACTGCACAGTAAGAAATGCAAACATGGTAGGCAACCAGTTTGGCTTAATGGGGAAATCCTTAGTCAGCTTAAATTCAAAAAGGACGCATACAAGAAATGGAAACGTGGACAGTTGACTAAGGAGGAGTATAAACATATGGCTGGAGAATGCTGGGCAGTAATCAGGAAAGTGAAAGCACAATTGGAACTGCAGCTTGCAAGGGATGTGAAGAGTAACAAGAAGGGTTTCTGCAGGTATGTTAACAATAAACAGGTTATCAGAGAAGGTGTGGGGCCATTACTGGATGAGAGAGGTAACCCAGGGACAGATGATGCAGGAAAAGCTGAAGTACTCAATGCTTTTTTTGCCTCGGTCTTCACAGACAAAGTCAACTTCCACATGACGGTCCTAGACAACGAAGTATGGGAAGGTGGAGGGCAGCCATCTATAGGGAAGGAGCAAGTTCTGAGCTATCTAGAAAAACTAGATGTTCACAAGTCCATGGGTCTGGATTTAATGCACCTGAGGGTACTGAGGGAATTGGCAGAGGTCATTGCTGAACCTCTGGCCATTATCTTTAAAGACTCTTGGAGATCAGGAGAGATCCCAGATGACTGGAAAAAGGCAAACGTAGTGCCCATCTTTAAAAAAGGAAAGAAGGACAATCCAGGGAACTGTAGCTCAGTCAGCCTTACCTCAATCCCTGGGACAATAATGGAGGGCATCCTGAAGGAATCCATTTTGGAGAACCTGGAAGAGGGAAGAGTGATCAAAAGTAGCCAACATGGATTCACCAGGGGCAAGTCCTGCCTGACCAGTCTGATTAGCTTCTATGATGAGGTAACAAGATCTGTGGACCTGGGGAAGTCAGTGGATGTGATATACCTTGACTTCAGCAAGGCTTTTGATACGGTCTCCCACAACATTCTTGTCCACAAGTTAAGGAAATATGGATTGGCTCCTTGGACTATAAGATGGATAGAAAGCTGGCTTGAGGGTCAAGCCCAGCGGGTAGTGGTCAATGGCTCAATATCTGGACAGCGACCGGTTTCAAGCGGGGTGCCACAAGGCTCGGTTCTGGGGCCGGTGTTGTTCAACATCTTTATTAATGACCTGGATGAGGGACTGGATTGCACCCTCAGCAAGTTTGAGGATGACACAAAACTAGGGGGAGAGGTAGATACATTGGAGGGTAGAGAGAGAATCCAGAGTGACCTGGATAAATTGGAGGACTGGGCCAAAAGAAATCTGATGCAGTTCAACAAGGAGAAGTGTAGAGTCCTGCACCTGGGGTGGAAGAATCCCAAGCATTGTTACAGGCTGGGGACTGACTGGCTCATCAGCAGTACGATGGAAAGGGACGTGGGGGTTATGGTGGATGAAAGGCTGGATGTGAGTAAACAGTGTGCCCTTGTAGCCAAGAAGGCTAACAACATACTATGGTGCATTAGGAGGGGCATTTTGAGCAGATCTAAAGAAATACTTACTCCCCTCTATTTGGCACTGGTGAGGCCGCATCTGGAATATTGTGTGCAGTTTTGGGCCCCCAAGTATAAAAAGGATGTGGATTTGCTGGAGCAGGTTCAGTGGAGGGCAACAAAAATGATTAAAAGGCTGGAGCACAAGACCTATGAAGATAGGCTGAGGGATTTGGGCTTGTTTAGTTTACAGAAGAGAAGACTTAGGGGTGATTTAATAGCAGCCTTCAACTTCCTGAAGGGGAGCTCTAAAGAGGAAGGTGAGAAACTGTTTTCAGTGGTGTGAGATGGCAGAACAAGGAGTAATGGTCTGAAGCTGAAGAGGGAGAGGTGTAGGTTAGATATTAGGAAAAACTACTTCATCAGGAGGGTGGTGAAGCATTGGAATGTGTTGCCTGGAGAGGTGTTGGATTCTCCATCCCTTGAGGTTTTTAAGTCCCAGCTGGACAAGGTCCTGGCTGTGACGACTTAGTGGGGGGTTGATCCTGCATGAAGCAGGGGGCTGGACTAGATGACCTCCTGAGGTCCCGTCCAGCCCTAGGATTCTGTGAAAACTGTCTGTTGGGCATTAACAAAAGGCAATGATAAATGAAAATGCAGCAAGCTGTAGAGGTAGACTTGAAGATGATGATTGACGATGAATTGTGGTAGTACATTGAGCCCCAATCACGCACTAGGTGCTGTAAAAACAAACAAATGGATCTGCCCCAAAGAGCTTTCAATCTAAATAATGTACAGCACCATTATGACACTCCCATAGATACCAAACCAGGTGGTGCTGCAAACACTAAGGGTATGTCTATTACCAGGTGTTTGACATGCTGCGATTGATCTACCAGAGTTCAATTTTGCCACATGCATGAAGATGCGGCAAAATTGATCTCTCTGGGCTCAGCTGTCGACTCTGGTACTCCAAGTTGATTCTGATACGTCAGTTTGAGGTAAGCCAATGCTGTAGCTAGAACTGTGTATCTGGGATCAACTTTGTTACTTAGTGTAGACTAGGCCTAAGGAGGCCAGAGAAATAATACAAAAGGACCTACACAGATTAGAAATAATTGGAAAATAACAAAGACTTGGCTGGAGAAAATAAGTGCCAGTCCATCAGAGGGGGAAATAACCCAAAAGATAAATATACAGCAGGAGGGAGACACCCGTAGAATAATGGCATAAAAAAATCAGGCAATGTGCATGGACAATAAATTACTCTCTCTGGCTCTGGTACAACTATACCTGGAGTATTACACTGAATTCTGGGCACCTTGTTTACCAGAAAGACAAAAATGGAAGACACTGGTGGAGGAGCACCACAAGGACTGGGAGTGACATATAAAGAGTAAATTCCAAGAACTAAATAAGCATAGTTTGGCTAAGAGATGATTAAGGGGCAAGAGGGTAACCATCTGGAAATGTGTGGAGGAAGGAGAGGAAGTATAAGAGAATATAAGAGACTAAAACAATAATGGGATTAAACTAATCAAAGGAAAAATCAGACTGACTATCCTGAAGCAAACCATAACAAAAATATCTATCAGAGCAGGGTAGTCTTACAAGGAAATAGCTAAAGAGCTTTCATCTGGAATACGTAACAACAGAGCGACTCAATAAAACACTAGGGTCACATCTACACTAGCCCCAAACTTCGAAATGGCCACGCAAATGGCCATTTTGAAGTTTACTAATGAAGCGCTGAAATGCATATTCAGCGCTTCATTAGCATGCAGGCGGCCCCGGCGTTTCGAAATTGACATGCCTCGCCGCCGCGTGGCTCGTCCCAACAGGGCTTCTTTTCGAAAGGACCCCGCCAACTTCGAAGTCCCCTTATTTCCATCTGCTCATGGGAATAAGGGGACTTCGAAGTTGGCGGGGTCCTTTCGAAAAGGAGCCCCGTCGGGACGAGCTGCGTGGCGGCGAGCCGCGTCAATTTCAAAGCGCCGCGGCCGCCTGCATGCTAACAAAGCGCTGAATATGCATTTCAGTGCTTCATTATTAAACTTCGAAATGGCCATTTGCATGGCCATTTCGAAGTTTGGGGCTCGTGTAGACATGGCCTAGAAAATGTACTGTAGGCAAGAATGGACTCATGACCTAATTGGATTTTACCACAGCAGATTTTCAGAGCCTGCTAGGCATAAGCAGACTAAGCAATTGCATAGGGTTCTGCACAGCTCAGGGGGACCCCATTGGCTTTTATAATGTGTTGTATAGGAGCCCCCTAAAAATATTCCTGCTTAGGGCCCCAAATGGCCTGGCACTGCCTCTCCTGATTTCTATGATATTAAAGACAAGTGCAGAGGTCCAGAGAAGGTACAGACATTTAAAAAAAGGCTCAAAACCCTAAACTGCAAAACTCAGATTAATATTCGGCCAATTCTGAAAATTTGAACATCTCATATTGTTTTATATTCAGCTAAGTACTGGAAGATCTACGCAGTGATTCTTCTAAACTATCCAGCATTCCCCATTAATGAAATAGTTCCTTGTGTACTCCAGTTAGCTCCCCTAAGGCTCTGTTTGCACACAAGAGGGTGCTCTTGTACAGTCTTTTGAATTTTCAAGCTAGGGTTTCTTTCCACTACATGGGCAAATGCTCTTATTTGGTCCTTATTTGGTTCATCTGTCCTGCACGCTGGTCTGAAATTTTGCAGTTCCTATACATGTAAACTGGAAGAGCGCAAGCTGTTTGTCAATAGGATTCAGTGCCTTACTTAACTGATAACCAGCCAAGTATATGTGACTGGGGAAAGCATACTGCTAGGAGGGCAGTATTTCATGATCAATGCATGTAATGGTTTGTAAAGAAAAGCAGAAGGGAAGCTGCTCTGACAATGATGTGCCAGAGGAGGAAGGAAACCTTGTGCATCCAAGACTCTAAGACTCTGATTTTTATGGGAACTCAATGAGAATTTTATCATTGATTTGAGTGGAAGCACAAGTGAGACTGAAATGGCACTCTACCCTTTAGAAATGTTTGCTTGTCACTTGCTTGTCCCTTAGACCTTCAAAAATGTACAGTTTTTCCCTGACTTGTTCGGTTTTGTAACAAAATGAACATTGTTTGGGTTAGGGCTAGAGCTCTCCTTTTGCTCCCTTTTTTCTTTCCTCCCATCTCTTTTTCTTTTTCTTTAAAAAAGGAACCACGGGTGCAAATAAATACCCAACAAGCCAGACAATATTTGGTTTGGGGTTTTCTGTCAAAATCCTCCTAAACATTTTAGTCAAAATAGTGTCTTGAAAAAGCCCTTACTCATCACAATTATGAGACAAAATGTTTCAAGCAGTTGCATGTTCAGGTCATCATCATGTGGCTTGGGAGTGAGGGTCCTAAGGTCTCTTGCACAGGTATGTTACGCATGGATGCACCAGTATAATCAGACCTAGCTTCTTCCCCAGTAACTAGAGATATTGGCAGCATCTTTCTCAATGGTGCTTTTTGTGGCTAGGCTTTGCCTGCACCAAGATCAGATTCTGTTCACTATGCAAACAGAAAAGCAAACCTTTGAGCTCTGTATGACACTACCTGCTGTGTGTGTCCACACAGGGCATGCTCCACTCTGGGTCCTGCAGAACTTCCCATTGAGCTGCACTATTTTTTCAGCCATTCTGATGTTTGTTTGGGAACTATCTCTGGAATCTGGCTATGCGTGACATTCTTTTGGGTTCTGTGCAGTCAGTGTGAGGCAGTGGAGGTACAGTGCCAGAATATAGACTAACTGGCCAGGGAGGGACGATACCACTGATACAGAATTTCTCATTTACAGAGCAAAAACTGGTTCACCGTCTGAAGGAGTGAATCTGCTGGCTTTGGTGAGAATCAAGAGTGCATGATCCTGGATGTCTGGACCTTTGCTAGCAGAGATACAGTACAATGAACTGTGAGAAACAGGTATACCAAGTTAAATCAGCCTGTTCCCATGGATTCTAAAGATGACGTCACAGCTGCTGGTCCCTCCACTTCTTGGGGACACTAGTATTTCGAAGGACCACTACTGTGTTATAATGAGCTACACTCTTCTATCAAAGAAAGAACTGAAAAGACAGACATTTCAGGGAATGTCTGCACTGCAGTGTAAGGTGTGAAAGAAGCATGGAGAGACATACCATGCTAGCAGGATAGATGAGATACATGGACATCCGGGCAGTCTACACAAGCCTGTTGGGGACCCTGATTATGTGCTCACATTGTTAGCTCATGCTGAAGTCCTGCTTCTGCATTTATAGTGCTACCCATGTTTGCATGGGTAAAGCTGGCACAAATAAGCCTATCCATGCTGCAGTCACATCTCAGATTGAGTGCAGACATACCCTCAGTCCCTGGGCTTTCTTCCGTCCGAATGCAACGCGGATCTGAAGATGGTCTACAAAGCCACTGCTATCTTGTACCATGACACTGATGAAAGATTAGCCAGCAGCAGCAGGGAATAGTTTTATATTGCCTATATGTTGTGTCCCTTTTCCTTCCACCCTTTGTCATTTAGGCTGCGTCTAGCCTGCAGAGAACTGTCAGCAAAAGATATGCAAATCGCGATGCACAATTTGCGTATTTTTTGTCAACAGTTCTGTCAGAAGAGGCTTTTCTGACATTTGGCCCATCCACATGGGGCCAAATGTCAGAAAAAAACCCTCTGTCAAGGCGTTCCTTCTTCTACATGAAATGAGGTGTACAGGGACGTCAACAGAATGGTCCTGGCTGGCAGATCTCTTCCAAGAAATCAGCAATCTGGATGTGCGCTCTGTCGACAAAACTGACGACAGACATTTTGTCAACAGAAGCCTACAGTCTAGACATAGCCTCAGAGTGTAAGCTTCCCACAGCATGGGCTGCACTTCCCTATATTTCTGTGCAGCTCCATACCAGAGTTTGGGTGATACTAGGTTATAAACAGCAATGGCTTATAGCCCAGTGGGTAAGAAACAGCTGGGATGATGGGGGTGCTCCAGGGCAGGGCCACATTCACATGGCAGTGTTAAATTGATTGCAATACTCTAACCCACAGCATATGTCCCTAGCACCAGAGAGTTGGCACTTTGCCAATTCTCTGTTGTATGGCCATGAGGCATGGATGCAATTGACTGAGGCATGATCATATTTCCTACAACTAGTCTGAAATGCAGTGTGGAATGAGAGTGTTTGGAAAGGTTGCCAAATTAAGCCTTATTTAATCATTCTAGTGAGGAATGAATAGCCTGGACAAATGTAATGCACAGCCTTTCAGGAGGAAGCAATAGGAAGAGTGGCTGTCCATAGGGGCAGACCAGTCTACCTGAAACCCTAAAAGTTGCAGGGAATCCCCTCACAATTGCTAATATGGTGCTTGGTAGGGGTAATACTGTAGCTTGCAAGGTGAATTCTGAGAGCTGCTAAGCATTTCTCTGATCCCATTGGTTTTCAGGGGCTCCATCTTTGAAATGAGCTGAGTGGGGCTGTTAAAAGCCGGACACCAATCACAACTCCAAATCTCAGTATCACAAGAGCTGAACTCTTTGTGTGGATTCTGAAAGGTCATCTGAGGCCTGCAGGGAGTGCTGACATTAGCATTCCAGAGGCTGGCTGAAGAACACTCATTGGGTACAGCTGTGCACAACAGAAGGCAAGTTGAACCAAGAATGTCAAACACTCACCCACAGGGCTTCTCTGTGGCTACAGTGTTCACGTCCAAAGCACAGTTACTTACTGCTCACCTTTTCAGCATTCCTTTACAGTGTAAAAGCAGTAAGCTGCCACTCTGGCACCAGCATGAAAGGAACCAAAACTCTCCAGTAATCAATAACTGAAAAGAAAGGACACTTGCAGCTATCTATAGCCACAAGCCTCCAACTCCGCTTCATCTACAGTACCTTATGTTTATGATGGCACATGCAAAAATAGGTAAGACACAGTCTTTGCCCCAGTTTCATTGGCACCATCTCTGAATGATCAGTGACTCAGCATATTGCACAGCATTTTTCTTTCACTGTACCTCTCCAAACTAGCAGTGGATGGTGCTATTTTCTTACCCTTTTTCAGAGCCTCTTTTTCCATTCCTTCCTTAAATGTGCCTAGAACAGCATCCACCTCTTTCAGTTCAAGGTACCCAGAGCATTCGTTGTCCCATTTCTCAAAGAGTGCCTCCAGGAGCAGTTTCCTTCTGGCCAAGAGAGCTTCACCATGAACCTAGGACAGAGAAGAAGCAAGAGAGACAGAAAAGCAGTAAGGAAAATCTGGCTTTGGGCAACACTCAGTCCCCACATCAGTAGGGGAACCACAATGGCTGGTTCATCATTTGTATATTTGTCCATTTGTGATGGTCACGAAAAGCCTGACATCCACACCATCATGGTAAAAGTACCATTAAGATCAGAAGCTGACGGCAGCTCCAAAACCAGGAAGATATTCAAAACCATGAAAAAGAAGCGGCAGCTCAGTTTTAGCAGGCAGAATGAGCTTTAGTTTCTCAAAGGCTACGAATACACTAGAGAGTTTTGTTGACAAAACTCGTGGAGCGTCTACACACAAAATGCATTTTGTCAACAGTCTGTCAAGAAAACACGTTACTTCCACCGACAGCATTCTGCCTCTCCATGATGAGGAATAGCACCTTTGCTGACAGTTTCTGTTGACACAAAAGCTGTGTGGGGGGCCTGTGTTGACAGACAGGGCTTTCTGTTTGCTGAGATTCTAGATGGCCATTCCGTCGACAGAGCAGCTGGACAGTCCGGCCACTCTCTGTTGACAGAAAAGATTTCTCTTTCGACCCACTTTTGTGTGTGGACATGATCTGTTGACAGAAGTTTTGATGGAAGATCTCTTCTGACAGTAAGTTCTGTTGACATATAACTGTAGTGAAGATGTAACCAAAGAGATTAATTCCCAAAGGACATACGCAGAGCCAGCCCTAGGAGGTAGCAGTTTCACACCCCAGATGTGTCCTTTCAGCTACATCTGTCTCTTTATAAATGACATCACAGTATTTTGCATTGTTTGCTCTTTCTGTATGGGGTTTGCAAACTGTTGGCTCTGGTAGCACCTTTCACTGTGTGGGCCCAGTGGGGCTGTATTTGCTACGTGCTGCTTAGAACCCGCCTTTGCATAGCACCAGAAGCTAAACGGCTTGAAATGGAATTCACTGAAAGGCCAGAAAAGTGGTAAAGACTGTTGTGTTCAGCATGAGGATGGCAGAGCTGTCAGATCCAATATCTCATCCAAAGTAGGTCAGCAGCATAGAGAGAAACAAGAAAGAGCTCGGAGAAAACTACAGCTAAAGAGGTAGACATGATGAGGAATGTGTCAGCATACTGGGCAGACTGGGCTTGTGTGTGACTGAATGTATTTATTCAACAGCTGACAAGGTTAACGAACTGCCAATGGGTGTAACAAACACACCACCGCGCACTTTCACTGTCTGCACCCTCCAACACGCACACACATAGGTATCCATGCAATTGCAGTGGTTTGAAACTTGCTTGCATGGCTCACTCTCCAAAGAGGAAACAATAGAACTAAACATCTTGGGTATGTCTACACTAGCTGGCTACTGTGAAGTAGCCAGCACAACGTTGAAATAGCACCTGTCGCATCTACACACACCATGTGCTATTTCGACATGAACTCGACATTAGGCAGCGAGACGTCAAAATCGCTATTCCCATCTGAAGATGGAAATAGCACCCTATTTCGATGTTGAACGTTGAAGTAGGGTGTGTGTAGACAATCTGTGTCCCGCTACTTTGAATAGCTGGGTCCTCCATGGGGGCCATCAACTGAGGGGTTGAGACGCTCTGTCCAGCCCCTGCGGGGCTTTATGGTCCCCGCGTGCAGCAGCCTTTAAAGCACCACAGACCCAGACTTCCTGTGGCAGAAAGCTGAGAGTGTGAAGACAGCAGCACATGCACATGCTAGCCCTGCACACCCTCTACAGGCCCCAACCCATCCACCCGCCACCCATGGCATAGAGCCAGCCCTCTGAGCGCCCCCAGGGCTCCCCTCCTGAGGGGACCCAGGCACCCCCAGCAGCCAGGCAGGGAGCCAAAAAAGAGGCAGGGCCCCTGCTGGTCGGAGGCCGAGCTCCGAGACCTGTTGGGGCTCTGGGGTGAGGAGGAGGTGCTCCATGTGATGGGGAACAAGTGGCGGAATGCAGAAGCGTTTGCCCAACCGGCCGAGGGCCTGGCTGCCCGGGGTCACCCTGCCCGCACTCCGGATCATGTCTGGAGTAAGGTGAAGGAGTTGTGGTAGGGGTACGCCCGGGCCCAGGACTCAGCCAACCAGTCTGGGGCCGCCACCCCCCGCCCACCCGCTTTCCCTTATTAGAGGGAGCTCAGAGCCATCCTGGGCCCCCGGGACACCTCCTCCCCCCCGCCACCCTTGACACCACAGCCAACGAGCCCCGGCAGGCCTCGGAGCTGGAGTCTGGCCCAGAAGCCAGCCCCGGACCCTGGGGCCCACCCGAGGAGCCCCCCCTCAGGACAGTGAAGGAGAGGTCCAGCAGCAAGGAGTGTGGGCTCCTCATCGACCTCCCCTCCCGGAGCACCAGACGAGTGTCCGCCTACCAGGCTTCCCCTGCCTGTGGCAATGGACAGTCTGGTACGTACCCCGCAGGGCACACACCCATGGGCCATGCGGCGGGGGCACCAGACATGACCGGGAGCCTCACACACCTCCAGTGGACCCCAACCCACAACCACCCAGCCACAGCATGGTCCCAGGATGGTGCCACAGCCATCAGCACCCGCACCCATGGACAGCACGGTGCCTTAACCCCGGGGGCGGGGGAACAATGCTATGGGGACAGCCAACAGGGACATCACACACACCGACGGGGCTGGAGACCCAGCACCCAAGGAGGGGTGGGGGGAATGGACCACGGGCCAGGTCACGATACTAACAGCCTTCCCCTCCCTCTCTCCCCCTCTGCAGCTGCACCATCCGACGCCCCCGGTAGCCAGACACCCTCCATCGTCCCTGACAGCCTGCCAGAGGTCAGCCACCACCAGCACCCGGAGACACCTCCAAGGGCAGCGGGACGGTCCCGCCACTGCCGGACCCTGGGGATGGCCCCTGTGGACCCCCAGCTCCTGGCAGCTCTCCGGCAGCAGACGGAGGTGGTGGAGGAGAGACTCCGCTTTGACAGGGAGGAGTCCACCCAGCAGTGGGCGGCATGGGAGGACTTCATGGGGGTCTTCCAGGACATAGCCGGGTCGATCCGGGAGGCCGTCGCTTGGCTCCCGCACCTCACTGCCCCCCAGGCCGCTCTCCCCGCTGCTCCACCTGATGCCCCCCCGCTGCGCCGCCTGCTGCCTCACCCGCCTTGCTGCCTGCTGCCCCACCTGCTGCCCCACCTGCCGCCCCATCTGCCGTGCCACCTGCAAGCTCCCCAGGACCAGAGCCCACTGGGGCTGAAGACCGGCCAGTGGAGGCATCCCGACCGTACTTGCCGGTTCTCCCAGCCCCCAGCTGGCCACGCCGGGGACTGTGGACACAGGGTGGGTCACGAGCCGTACCCTCCGGGGGTCGCGCCCCTCTACCCCAACCCCAGACTGATGGGCCAATGGCCAAGCCGTCCGCCGGGCTCCTATGTATATAGTTGTCCCCCACGTATACAGTTGTCCCCCTTTTTGTATATTGGTTGCAGTTTCCGTTGTGCACAAAACAAAGTTAGCAGTTTTCAGAAAGAAAGGTTTTATTTTCCAAATAGCTGGAGGCGTGTGCTTGTTGGGGGGTGGCGTGCGGGTGCTGGGGGCAGTGTGTGGGCAGTGCGGGCTGTGTGTGTGTGGGTCCTCCGGGGAAGGCCAGGGAGGTGCTCAGGGGTCTCCCTGATCGAAGTGGGCCCGCAGGGCCTCGCAGACCCGTACTCTCTCATGGTGGGCCTGGCGGCTGGGTGCAGTGGCCGGCTGGGGGAAGCCCGTGCCAGCGTCGACCACTCACCCCTGGACGAAAGCCTCCCCCTTGCTCTCGACGATGTTGTGGAGTGTCCAGCATGCACCCACAACCTGGGGTTTGTTCTGGAGGCTGACGTCCAGTCAGGCAAGGAGGCACCACCAGTGGCCCTTCAGATGGCCAAAGGTCCTCTCCACCACCTGGTGGGTGTGGTTCAGGCGGGCGTTGAACCACTCCTGGCTGGCATTGAGGTGGCCCGTGTACAGGCTCATGACCCAGGGCTGGAGGGGGTAGGCCACGTCCGCCATGAGGCAGAGGGGCACAGTGGTGACCCCCAGAGGGATCTCCCTCTGGGGGATGTAGGTCCCCGCCTCCAGCCAGCGGTTCAGGCCCGAGTTCCTAAAAACATGGGCGTCACGTGTGCAGCCGGGCCAGCCCACGTACACGTCCTGGAAGAGGTTCTGAGTGTCCACCATGGCCTGCAGGACCACGGAGTGGTAGCCCCTGTGGTTTATGTATCTTCCTCCCCTGTGGTCCAGGGTGCAGATGGGGATGTGGGTCCCGTCCAGGACCCCGAAGCAGTTCGGGAACCCCATGGCGGTGAATCCAGTGATGGCTGCGTCCAGGTCCCCAAGTCAGATGACCCTCTGGAGCAGCATGGCATTGAGCACACAGACCACCTGTGGGGAGGGAACACAGGCACCCATGAGAGTGTGCAAGGTGCCCCAGGGCCCTCCCACCAAGGGCTCTCCGCCAGGCCCCCCTTCTGGGCACCTCCCCGGGTACCCCCCCGCCCAGCCCCTCACTCCCCGGCGCCACTCCCTCCCCAGCCCCACACCCGGCCTCCCCGCCCCCCAGTGGGTGCATGCCCGGGCCTCCTTACCTCCATGACGACGGCCCCGACTGAGGCCTTTTCCACTCCAAACTGGTGTCCCACGGAGCGGTAGCTGTCTGGAGTAGACAGCTTCCAGATGGCTATTGTGACCCTCCTCTCAACGGGATGGACGCACCGCATCCAGGTGTCCTAGTGCCTCAGTGCCGGGGTGAGCCACTGGCAGAGCTCCAGGAAGGTCTGCCAGCGCATGCGGAAGTTCTGCAGCCACATGTTGCTGTTGTCCCACTCCCGCATGACCAGCTGCTCCCACCACTTGGAGCTGCTGGGGTAGCTCCAGAGGTGGGGGAGCAGCTGGCGGGGGAGGAAGAGGGGAGCCCGGTGGTCAGGGGCATCCCCGTCTGCCTCCAGGGAGGGCTCCTCTGGCAGGAACCACTGGGCTGCCTCCCAGGCAGCACCTAGCAGGGCGTTTGCCCCCTGGATGACTACCTGGAGGGCCTCCTCTTCCTGCTGCTGCTGCTGCTGCTGCTGCTGGGGGTCCATATATGCTGTGACTTGGTCTGCGAGTGTGGAGAGTACCCTGAGGACCTCGTGCTGTGCAGGCCAGGTGTGTCTGGGAGGGGCCCTTTAAAGGAAAGTCTTGCTGTTGACCCGGAAGGGCTAGTCCAGCCTGTGACACAGTCCGGAGACTTTCCTGGCCCCTTATTTCGACAGGGAGAGCTTGTATGTGTGGACGCTCTGCGTTTCCTTCTGGGGCAGCTCCTTTTGACATTTCCCCTCGTTACTTCAATGTTGAACGTCAACATCACCAGCCCTGGAGGACGTGTAGACGATACATGTTGAAGTAGCCTATTTCGATGTCCTTACTTCGAAATAGGCTACTTCAACGTAGTGTGCTAGTGTAGACGTAGCCCTTAAGTGACTTTACAGCTGGCTGCACACTTGGTACCTTACAGAGTCAGGCACTATTACAGGCAACCAACCTGTGGCAGAATTAGCTCAGCATTATTCTCAGGGCTAATGTGGGGAAAGCTCATGTGAAACTAGCGGGACAAAAAACTTCAGCATCAAAACATGAGGGTGTGGGTGGTTAGCCCAGCCTCTCTGGCCATTTGTTTTTTACATCAGCAAAGCCCATCAGCATTTACTTTTTCCAACTGTTTGATTTTTTCCTCTTCAGTCTGTACATATCCTTCTTTCACAAACGCAACAAGTTTCTTCACAGTTGGCAGAGAGCTCTCCTCACCAACAAAGGTCTCCATGAGCTGCACGAATTGAGGTAGGTTGAGGTGGCTCTTGTCAAAGGCACTCCTGGCAATGGTGGTACCATGGCTCTGAATATCTGCCATGATCATACGCAGGTCTAGTGGAGAGAAACTGCATCACCCAGCAGGAAGTCACTGAGCAAACACTGAACGAGGGCTTCAGGCCGTATACATGCTTATTGAGGAGAAATGCCAATCTATTGCTTCACAGTTGTGCAGCAAACTAATGCAAAAGATGCCACATAATGAGCTCAAGTTACATGATACAGCTTTAGCATAAGTCACTGTGTCTGCTCCTGACGCACAGTCCAAATACCCCTGGTGGCTCACAGTAAGAGACAAAAGCCACTTAGATGATGGACAAGACCTCCTTCAACCCCAGCCAACACTTGTTAGGTCCTGCAGGTGTGGAATGGGCACCACCCTCCACACCACTACTGGACAGCCATGGGAAGGCCACATGCATTACCAAAGAGACCCCCTGGAGATAAACAGTGCAGGAAGTACTGCCTTGGAATGCCAGATTGACATCTCCCTTTGCCAAGGTGTCCCATGTAAGGCCAGGAGAAGGCTAGGAAGCAACATGCAATGAGGCAGAATCCCCAGGCAGTGGTAGCAAGACCAGCCTCTTGGCTGCTCCCAGACACCTGACTCCAGCTTGGAACTCAGCTTCCACATTTGAACTCCTACTTTGAGTCCGACCCCTAGCTTCAGGACTTGGATTCTGACACAGCTTTTAACCTGCACTTTACTACTGGGACTCCGACTTCAGCTAGGGACCCTGGCTTTGCTCCTTGAACCTTAACTCTGTTCCTGTACCCTGCCATCAGTAGTAGGACTGATCCTGCACTTCAACAGCCACTCTTACACATCGACCCAGAGTCTGACCTCTGTTTGAGGCCCCTGGACTCTAGCACTACCCCTGACCATTTGAGTTGTCTGTCAAAGTCCCAGTCCTGAAGTTTCACAGCAGTATTCTGATTATAATGGACACTACCTACCTATGTTCCTTCTAATCTTTTCCATCCATGTGTAGATTTTTTCCATTCACGTGCAGAATGAATTTTATGTGTAGTGGGGTATGTGCAAATGTGTGCCACCATAGAAACACACCACCTACCTGTGAGTGCTCTGCTAATCAGCTAACCAGTGTTTGAATTTCTGCCGAGTGGCCGCACAAGTGCACTGCTGCCTACCTCACAAAGGCCAAGGTTAACATACACCTGTGCAATCAATTACCAGCAAATCTGGAATTTTCATTGTTCCAGTCCTCCTGAATTTGTTCGCCATACCTGCTGTGCCTGAAACTTAGGTCAGAAGCCAGAAGGTCACCTGACAGAAAGACAGCACATTATGTATCGAAAACCTTAATTTACAAATCATTCAATTCCTAGAAAAAAACAGTCTCCAGAAAGAAAAGCTACAAGTGCTGAAAACTGCAGTCACCTGACCACGGTATCCCATCTATCAATTGGTCTGCCTTTTCAAATGCCTCTCTAGCTTGTGCCTGGGAAGCTTCTCTTGGTGGCTGAGATAGACCTGAAATTTTAAAAAAGAAGCCATCTGTGAAATGGAGGTTCTTGAAGCCCCTACAGCCCTACTGGCAGAAACCCATCTGCACAAGCACACCACACTTGTGTCACTGGAGCCACCCTTACCACATGTACATATTTATTTTCAGTGTATGAAATTGCCCCTTAACAAATTCACTGGATGTGTGTAACATGTCTTAAACCCAGCTCCAAACGTCCTTTTTAGCAGCAGCAGCAGCCGCAAACCCTCCTCCACTAAGAAGACTATCTGGACCGCCTACTCCTCTCCTCCTCCCACTCTCTGGTGGCAGACATAGGGTGCAGACTTACACCTCTGTCAAAATCAGCCAGGGAATCAAGTCCCATAGTGATATGTACACTGTACTCACTGTACAGCATGATGTACACTTCGTGCTTTGTATGGATAATAAACATATATTGTACCCAGAGTATCTCCCATGGCTTGGACTCCCAACAGCAGGTCCTAATGTCCTTCACTCTCATTTAAGGGGCCTTTAAACAAGCTCCACAAGAGGGAAGGGATTTGTCACCCAACATTAAGGAGTACACCACACAGACCAGGCCTTGCAGTTCCTGAACTGGTGGAGCACAAAAGAATTGATTAATGGAGCAACCGTGGGGAAGTCTGGCTCAGTGTTAGTATTCAACAAAGCATGGTTTAGTGCTGCTTTTCTATAATAAGGGCTCTCACATATAACTGAAAAGTACAGTATCCCCTTTAAAATGTGTCCAGAGATTAAAATCAATGCCTTTTGCTATCTGATGCTATAATTCTTATGTCTCTTTTTTTTATTTTCCTAATCACAATACATAAAAAATTTCCTCCCAAGTGACAGAATGACGTCATCACACAAATGAGTCTGCATGCTGCCCAGGAAGGCTTGTGGGAGGTTGCTGTGGGCAGCTCCAGTGGGGTGCTAAAGGAGGTGGTACAGAGCTGAGCTGCTTCTGGCCACAGGCAAGGGGAGGAGCTGGGAGCAGCTGTCACTACAAGGCCCCAGAGGCAGAGAAGATACCACTCAGAGCCTAGCTCCAGCTCTGCTACTGACACCCCTGACCCCGGGTAGGGCAGATGGAAGCAGCTCCCTTGTCAATAGCGGCAGCCAGACCTTGGCTTTGAGTGGCACCTTCCCTCCCCAGCAGAGGAGACTGAAGGGCTCACTCAGAGCTGAGCTCCAGCTGATGCTACTGATAGGAGCCATGTCCTGCTGCCCAGCCTGGGGGCAGGGGGAGTCACAAGCAGCAGCCAGAGCTCGCCTCTGAGAGGCACCTTCCCTTTCTGCCATTGGCTGGCTGTGCAGCTCTCTGACCCCGAGGAAGGGGGGGGTTGGCAAGTGTAGTGAGCAGGGGGCACAGCCCCCTTGTAATAATTAAAGAACATTTCTATATTTAATGTTACCAGATTCCCCTCTGTCATGATATTCCAAAGGAAAAGAAAACATTAAGATATTCTCTGCTAGAAAGGCAGTGTTGCTTGAAAAAGCATCATTTTGCTTTCAAATGGCTGCTTAGTGTCTGGAATAGACATCACAGATCACACAATAGCTTGATACGTCTGAATAGAACATACCGTAAAATGTTGACTGGAAACATCATGCTGAGAAAGTACAAAAACTTAAGGTCTTGTCTACTCATAAACAGTTGCACCAGTTTAACTTAATGTGATTTTTAATCCAGTGCAGTTTTTTTTGGCAAGACACTGTTATTTGGTGTAAAAGTGTCTATTTCAATTGAGCTTAACCCAGTTTTTCTAAATGAAAATAAGCTAGTCCCAGCCTGAAATGAGAGTGGCTATTCACATAGTCGCACTGTTTTTAAATCAGTTTAAATCACACCTTTCGTTCAACCTGTACAATTTTCCGTGTACCCAAAGCCTAAGATCCAATGTCACATTGAAAAATAGCATTTACCTGTACTCGGGTCTTGCAGAAGTGTTTGCCCATGGGGAAGGCTTGGTGTAGAGTTCTCAGCTTGCAGGTTGTTCTCTCTGCTTGCTTGTAATGCTGACTGACTTCCATCTCCCTCAGAACCACTCTCTTTTTCTTCAGAGGGTTCTCTCACAAGCTCTGCAGCTTCCTCTCTATGTTCTGGTAGTAAAGTACTGACTTTCCCCCCTGATTCAGTTCCCTCTGTTGAGATTATCCTGTCTGCTTCAGGCACTGGTATTGAAATTGCCCCATTTGGCTCTGCAATCAAATCATGTTCTTCCTGAAGCACTTGTGCTTCTGAAGCAAGTCCCTTCTCCAAGACTATGTTCTCTTCCTCAGAGTTGGGGGCTTGAATGAGTTCATTTGGCTTGGTAGCCACACTGTGTTCCTCCTGGCTGACATGCTCTTCATCTATGCTTACATCTGCTTCCTCAGGAGCTGATACTGGAATATGTTCATTTTGGCTCTCTGGATCTGAACTCTTAGTCTGTTCCTCTGTGTTCATGTCCTCATTGGAAGTAGCTTCCTTATTAAGAGCTGTAAATCCCTGTCTACTGTCATATTTGGAGGCCTTTTGGCTCTCTTTACCATCACTTGCTTCCATTTCCAGGGAAGTGTTTGGTACTTCCAGGTATGGTGATGGGTCAGTTTCTTCCAAATCTGTAGTTACATAGAGTTCTTTCTGGATGACCTGTCCTTCAGGACCAGGCTTGTCCTCTGAGATTGGATTCTCTTCTCCAGGTGTTGATGCTGAAACAAACTCATACAATACAGTAGTCAAACCTCCTTCTTGAGTCATCTGAACTTCAGAACTAGGTTCAGTGGAAGGGACTATATGCTCTTCTCTGATGGCAATTACTGGAACAGTCTCACTAAGCTCAGCAATTAAACCAGGTTCCTCCTTCATGACCTCATCTGTCCCAGATTCACTCACGGCCTTTTGTTCAAGAGCAACCATTTGATCTTGCTCTGCCTCTGGCCCTCCTGATTCATTTACCAAGATGCAGGTTTCAAATGCAGCTTGACCATTGGAAGTTAGCATGTTAGAAGATAGAGACCTTCCCTTGGAAACTTCTGTTTGAGACAATGAAAATATCTGGCTGCATTCCTCAGGAGCTATTTGTCCATCATTAAAATTTGCCCAGAGCTCAGTAAGCTCTAGCTCTTGCAATTCAATGATTGGCCCTAATGTAGAAAAGCAGTTGTTTAGTTGATAGTCTGCATTGTTTTATGACTGCTAACCTGAGGTGAAGTAGAATGCAAAAGAATGAGAAAATGGTGAAAAGTACTTCCTCATGAACACAGAATTCCGTGAAAAGTACTACCAGCAAATAAACAATGAGAAGCCCTGTGGCACCTCATAGACTAACAGATTTATTGGAGCATAAGATTTTGTGGGCAAAGACCCACTTTGTCAGATGCATCAGTGCATACAAACTCAAAACCCAAAAGCTGAACTTTGGAAATGGAGCTTTGCATATCGGATTGTTTCTTTACTTCTAGAAGAAATCTTTCTGCTATCAGGATGTACATCGTATCGCATGCCATATTGCCATGTTTGTGCTCTTCCTTATTAAATGGGAAGCAATGACGTGTAAGTTAAATTCCTATTGTTTCTGAGATAAGCAAGATACTCTCAAGTAGTTTATATGCCATCTCTAAGAAGATTGTCTAAATATTGAAAGTTTTAGGCCTGCTCTAATAGTGATTAGACAGTACTTGGTCCTGCCATGGGGGCAGGGGGCTGGACTCAATGGCCTCTCGAGGTCCCTCCAGTCCTAGTGTTCTATGGTTCTATGATTCTGTAAATGCCGATGTGTTGGTCCAGGGGAAGTTTAGGTTTCATCTGTTGCTGGCAATATTTATAAAAATGAATCATATCTGGAAAACTATATATGAAGCACTAAGCATGAATTTTTAAATATGTTCCTAATATCCACAGTACTTACATTGTCTTGGATTACAGAATTGCTTCCTAGTAATCATTGGGCTGCTGTCATAGAAATCTTCCAGTAAAGCCAGTATCCTCTGCCTGTCCAAGACTCCAGCCTAGGTATAACAGTTATAGTCAACGAATCAATCTTTAGTTCTTCTTTTTTCTATCAAAAGCACCTTGTATGATCTATAAAAGCCAAGTGCTACTACAGTGTGCAATTTTAGTCCTTGGCAGCAGGCCAGATCAAGGCCTATGGCCCAGACCCTCAAAAGTATTTAGGAGCCTAACTCCCAGGCTAGGTCGACACTGCAGAGATCTTCCGAAAGAACTTCTTTCAAGAGTGGGTCCACACACAAAAAAGTGGATCAAAAAGAGTGATCTGCTCTTTTGAAAGAGAGCTTTCATACAGCCCCTGCTCTTTTGAAAAAACGAGTCAGACATCAAAAAATTAGGCGCCATGAGCACTGCTCTTTTGAATAAAAGGGCCTGTGGATCATCTACACACATTTTCTTTCTAAAGAAGCTTTCGCAAGGGGGCACTCTTCCTGAAACAGGAGTGGAAGAGCAATTTCGAAAAGACCACCGCATTCTTTGATTTACTTTCGAAAGAACGCTTTTTGTGTGTAGACACTCCACAGGATCTTTCAAAAAAGCCCCCTTCTTTTGAAAAATCTTTCAAAAGAACTTGCTAGTATAGAAGCAGCCCCATTTATTTCAATGGAAGTTAGTTGCCTAACTGTCTTTGGGAACCCAGGTGTATGTGTTGTAAGTCCTGCTTGTACTACCAAGGTGAAATACTGGTTCCACTGAAGTCAGTTTGTTTTGGTTGGAGACAGAGTTTCATCCACAGGTCTTGAGTGGAACATACAGAGTGCATGTTTTCTTAGCTGCACATGCTATCTGACATTTATATTCCCCATAAAATAGGGTTGGCTAATTTTATGACCAATAATAACACATATTCTGTATGTGAAGATGAAAGTAATTCCATCTCATATTTTAAGGTTCTGATTGTCTGGAAGGGATCATAGAGGAATTTTGTCCTCTGTATACAGCACTGTGCAGCAGTGGTGGCTACATGGTTTGCTTTTGCACTCTCCCACTACCTCCTTTCAACCATCAGGTACCCGCTACTACCAGAGAAAGGAGATACACCAATGGTATGACCTGGTGCGACAAAACCCCCTATGGCAGGCTTCTGATAGAGTGACCAGCATTTATATCACCCACAGGCTTGTTAGAAATATTGTCCATATTCCTAAGAACTGTTGCTTGTCTTGAACAGGCTTGGGACTCTTACTTTGGCCTTGCAAAGGCACATCCTGGAAGTGATGAATTTGACCTCTCAGAGCCAGAGGGAAGCAGGCCTTGGTGCTTTGTTACCTTCTGGGTATCATGAACATCCTTACTGCTCAGAGACAGGGGAAGTGGACAGTAAAGACAGAAAAAAATGAGGAAATTTGTAATTTCCAATTAGGACACTATGATTTTAAAAATGTAAAACAATCCACAAAGATTGGAACTCTTCCATTTTAATGATGAGAATGTTATCATTACTTAAGGGTTCTCACCTTTATAACTGCTTTCTCATTAGTGTAATATAGTATTTGATTGCACTATAAATTTACCTAAATCTATTATTTGTGGCAGCCAGTTTTACATTTGAATTGTTGATTTCCTTCCCAGTTTTTGCTCCCAGAATAAAATTTGCCAAGTGTAAAATTCACTAAGCCATTAATTCTGTGTCAACTTTTCCATGCCTTTAAACCAAAGAAATAAACAACCTTTGCTGCTGTATTTGGGAACTGAGACCAAGATGGGTGACTGGTAGCTTTGGTGTTTGTAACCTAAAAGCTTAAGTAGTAGGAGAAGAGAACTCAGAAATGAGTGGGAGCTGTCCATACCGGATGACAATCAGAAGCTCCTGAAAGGGTCTGAAACTCAACAAGAGTTGGATAATTGGAGATGCAGAAGCAAAAGGCTCCAAGGAGAGCAGGATAATGCTGAAAATGTAGGAACCAGCTACATTATATTCTGTATTACTGTAATAACTTGCATCTTGAGGGATTCAAACTATTTCATAAACTCTAAGCATACAACCACACTGAAATTCAGCCACCTCTAGGTTGGAGGGCACCAACCTCTGCAACTATGGGTAAAGGCAAAACTGTGGCCGTTGCTGATGGGTCAGAAGTGCTGGGATTTCCAGCTGTATTTCAGCTGCATGTAGTGTTCAAACAAATGTAATCACATAATTCTCTCTCTGAAATTTAACATATTTACAGTTTATTTCCAAGTCCCTGCTTCTTCTTGACATCAGAGTACTAACGTTTCTTGTTTCCCAGGAAAAGATCATGCTTTTTACGTAGCATACTTCTGTATTCAATATCCCACATCTAATTCTGCACGTCCTTAACATCAACCCAAACACACACTTGTGAACACCTATTTTGGAAGATATTAAAATGTCACTGGTGGAATGTTTGGATACTTACTTGAGTATTATTATACCCCCACCTTTCTTTCCCCTATGATTCTTTCAGCAGTTATCAATCACAAACACTTGAAAGTTTCTCTGACATTTGTCAGCACTAATGCAAACTTTCATTTTCTCCAAAAAGCAATTAAAGTTAATAATAAAATTAACTTGTTTAAAGAAAATAAATATGATCATGGTTACAGTGCTTTTTACCAAGTCAAAATCCTTGTATTTTGTGGACAAATAGAAAGATGTTGAAAAACAGTAAAGGCACAAAATATTTAAGTGTGGAAAGAAATTCTTGGACATGGACTGTGGATGGATTTCCCGCTTGTTTTAAATTTGATGTAAACTGCTGTATTCTTATGGCTTTGTCAGAGCACTGTCAATCACATGGCTATCATAGGACAAAGACTCCATAAATTCCTTTTGGAAACAAGAAGTCATGTTGGCACCTTACAGACTAACACATCTCTTGGAGCATCAGCTTTCGTGGGCAAAGACCCGCTTCATCTGATGCTGTTTTTGAAGATACAGACTAACTCAGCTCCCCCTCTAATTCCTTTGGGGGGATTATGATAGTACAAGGTTGGGACGGGAGAAAGGATGGGGAGAAGGTTACACTAAGAAAATCACGTCACTGCTGCTCACAACAAAGTTGCAATACATTTATAATAAGGCCTTCTCCTTGCAACACTATTCTCTGTGAAAACTATGTTTCATAATTCTGGTGTATGAATTTGGGGTGATGAAAGTTTTCAGACTGCCATCCTGGAAGCCTGAGTCCTTCACTGATCTGCAGAGAAGGTTCAGCACGCCATAAATAGCAGCAAGGCAACTATCCTGGTACTGCTCCATAAAATATGCCTTTGCCTGGCATAATGGGTCTACCCCTAGCAGGGAGAAGAATTAGTTCAGGCTTCATGGCTCAGTCAGCCCTTGGCTTTTGCACTGAGATTGACAACAAAGGGACCAACAAATTAGTGCCAAGTGAGTTCTTGTGAGAACTGAACTGAGACACCCTATCTAATTTCATGCAACCTCTGAGTGACTATTCTGAATTTCTTCCAGCAAAGGCTTTATAACTCATTGTCAAATCCCCAAGCTGAACAGTGAAAAACCAGCAGTTAAATTTTGATTATTCTGCATTATGTGTAGGAGAGGTGAATACTGTGATAAACAAAATACCCTTGATGCTGCCCAGGGCAGCATTTCCATGATGACTAATGGTAAGGAAATCCTTGCTCTTTTTTCGTCTGGAGAGGAATCAGATAACATGTCAGTTATGCGTTATTTTAAAAAATAATCTGTTACTGTCATCAATGACTTTCTAAGGTCCAGGGCCGAAAACACACCGTATATTCAAGCAGATAACAGTTACAATGTCAAATGGAACTATGCTAAGCATATCTAGGCACAGTGAGGCCATGAGCTTTAAATTTTAGTGTCTTTCCATTACAGGAGTAGAATAGAACTTTAAATTTTATTCTGTCTTTGTTTTGGGGTACAATTGAGTAGGGAGTCAGGGGAGTCTTGCTGACCTGACATCAGACTATAGTTTAAATACTACTTTCTCAGTTTTGTACCCATTAATGCCCATAATTGTAAGTAACTGAGACAGAGAATACCACTCCTCCCTGCAAAATGGGAATAATTGCCTGCCAGTCAACAAATGCAAATTAGGAAATACAAACAACTAGTTTGCTGTGCTTCACAAAATGACTGCCTCAAGTGATAGATCACATTCAAAAAGTCAGAGGTCTTTATGGATTAGATTGCCTCTCTGGTCTTTCCTGTGGTTACACACAGCATGGACTGATTATAGCCCTGGCAGGGGAGCCATGTCAGAGCCAAAAGAAGTGTAGTAATCCTGTTTGTAACTAGTGAGCAAGTCTGCCTAAGCTGATAACAGGAGATGCCATGTTTTTACTGTGATTACTATTCTTTCTGCAAAGACTAGTGTTCATGCTGGCAGACATCCGATCTCTTCTCACTCGATTCTAGCATTAAATGATTCTTTTCTGAGATGTCATTTTTATCAAAGGCAGAGAGATGGCAATTACTAAACGATGTTGGAAAATGTCTGATACCATCCCTTCTCCCGCACCTCTGTGCTTGTATGTGCAGGTTTCTATTATCAAAGAATGAGAGTAAAGAGGACACACCTTCGAAAGGCCCCACCGCTCTTTTGAAAGAGAACATCCACATGGCCCAGGGCATCTTTTTGAAAGTACAGGGCCAGGAAATGCTGTGGGCAGGGTCGCATGGTGGCCAAGCCTTTCCAGAGCCAACACCAGCTGCACTTCAAAACCCCCCACCTCCAGGAGCCTCGGCCTGCACACGCTGAGGGCTGGCTAGCTGTCCTCAGGCAGGCAGAGGGAGAACAAGTGGAGGAAGCGCCCTGGGCCACCCAACAGACCCCGAGCAGCTCCCCCCCCAGTTGAGACCGTGGCCAGTGTGCTGACCATGGTGCTGGCTGCAGTTTTGCAGTGGCTTGGGGAGGTCATCCTCAGGGCATGATGCCCTCACCTGGTCCCCCAGGCAAACAGCCAGTTGTGGGGCTTTCCCACGAACAGTGACTGGTGGGACCAGCTGGTGCTGGAAGACTGGGGAGACGACTGGTGGCTGCAGACCTTCAGGATGATCAAGGGGACATTCCTGGAGCTGTGCCAATGGCTCACCCCAGGCATCCGGCACCACGACACCCGCAAGAGGCCAGCACTCCCACTAAGAAAAGGGTGAAAATCACCCTCCGGCCTGGCTCATGACTCCATACACAGGTCACACCCAGCCGACAAAGGACGTTTTTAATGACCAGCTCAACCAGGCCTGGAATACAGTAAAGCAGGCATCTGGATGCTTGAAGGGGTCTTCCGATGTCCCCTAACCAGGCTGGAGGTGGGCCTCCCCAACGTCCCCGCAGTGGTCGGAGTGTGCTGCCCCCTGCACAACCTGATGGAAGCCAAGCAAGAGCCATTTGTGCACAGATAGGCTGCCGAGGCCGGGCGTAGATACAAGCAGCTGCCCGCCGCCTTGTGCCACCAGGGCCAGTGGTACAGGGTGCCGGTAAGGGAGGGCCTTCAGGAGGCTTTCTCCCAGGAGCCACATTGACACCCCCCCACCACCCCCACACATACACCCTCCACCTCCACCACCCACACATACACGGGGACATAGGGGTATCCACAAATAAACAGCTTATTGCACATGTACCCACAATGCGTTCATGCTCATAAGCGTCAAAACTATTTACGGGGCTATGGGGGAACTATTTACAGGGGTGGTGCAGGCCAGGGTGGGTGGCCACCAGTGCCCCAGGAGGTCCAGGGGTTGGGGAGGGGGGTCTTAACCCTCGATGGGTGTCGAGGGACAGGATCCCTGTCACCCACGTCTGCCCCTACACCCCACATCTGAGGCCCTCTCAGGGCTGAGCTGTGGCTGGGAGCACGGGGAGGTAGGGGTGTGGCTGGGTCACAGCCTCCGCAGCCTCGCTGAGGTCAGCACAGGGGATTTGGGGACAGTGGGAGTCACCTCTGCATAGACAGCCCATGAGCATGCAAGCCAGCTGGAGGAGGCTGGCCAGGGGAAGTGGGCTGGGACCAGGGCAGCGAGATCGGGCTAGTGGTGGTGTGGTGTGGGGGGAATACTGAGGGAGGCTAGAGCTGGGGGGCGGGGTGGAGAGGGAGAGGGTGACGGGGGCTGGCATGGGGGGGGAGGTTGGACGGGGGCCAGGTGACGGGGGGGCAGGAGACAGAGGAGTGGGGGTGGAAGGGCCAGGGGCAGGAGTGGCTCACAAAGGGGTAGCAGGTGGGGCCAGGTGGGTGGTCACGGCCTGGACCAGGGCATCCAAGTTGGACAACATTCAGTCCCAGGCCTGACGCTTGATCGTGAGCCACTACTGCAGCATGCCTGTGAGGTCCTACAGGGCTGCAGTGTGGGCAGGATCCCCCACCTTCTCCTTCTCCCCACCCTGGTGGCGCCAGCGGATGCGCTGGTGGCAGTCCCGTGCTGTCTCTGGTCGGGGTCTGGGCTGCTTCCCCTCACCCTCCGTGGTTGGGCTCCTGGGCCCAGGGATGGGGCTCATCTGGCTGACAGCTGCTGGAGCTGTGGAGACAGAATGGGACAGAAGAACAGGCTATAAGTCCTGTGCAATAGCGCCTGTGTTCCCATGCCTCCCCTCCCCTCCCTATTCAGGGGGCCCTGTGATGTCTGGATCCCATGGTTTCCAGCATGGGTGGCACAGGCGTGGGCATGGGCATGGGCGTGGTCTCCCCTCCGCCCCCCAGTCCTGCCACAGCTGTGCAGCCTGTTATGCTAGCCCAACTGCATGGTGCTGAGTGCCACGCACCGGCCCCCCATGGCCTGTGGGGCATGGCTGTCTGGGTTTCACGTGGACCAGGGCTGGCAGCCATGCAGGTGCATTGCAGCCACCCCAGGCAGGACTGAGCACCCCCTCCCCAGATCCCGGGGCAACTGGCATGCCTGACACCTACCTGACGGTCCCTCCAGGAACTCAGGCGAGATACGGTGGAGGGAGCCCGGCTGGACAGCCCAGACACGATATCAATGACAAGGGCCCCCTCTCTTAAACCCTCATCATTGCTGATGGTGTTGGGTCACCGTACCAGCCCGTGGGCGCCTTGCCCTCCATCCCCATCTCCGGCTTTGGCTGAGTCTCCAACTCCGCTGTGTCCAGGACAATGGCTGGGGTTCCCACTTCCTTGGGCCCGAGGAGGCAGTCAAGATCTTTGAAGTAGGGGGAGCTGGTGGGTGCTGCCCTGAGCATCTGGCCATGTCCTGGGCCTTGCAGTAGCCCTGGCGGAGCTCTTTAGCTTTGGAGCTCATCTGGTCTAGGGTGCGGGCAAGGTGGTCCTAGCCAGTGAGACCCTTGGAAAACCACTCTAAGGCCATGGGGCTGCAATAACAGACCTCCACTTGGTGCAGAACCTCCTCATCCTCCCATAGGGAGAGGAGGTCCTGGAGCTTGACCTCCATCTGGGGGGGGTGAACTCCTGGGAGGGCTCCCCGCTCTCCTTGTGGGACCCCTGGAGTGGGCAGGGGTCTGGTTGGCTGGCCATGGGAGCAGGGAGCATGGGGGACTGGACGGGGGGGCCACGGCAGGCAGCAGGCTGGAGAGTAGCATGGCCTCCGTGCTGCCTGCACACTCTCAGCTTCCTGCCCGGGGGTGTGTAGGAGCCTGCATCTTTAAACGCGGCTGGAAAGCGGAGCCTTAGAGCTCCGCTTGTGCAGTGAGTAGTGCCGCCACCCACCAGCTGATCGGCACCATGGTCGACTCCCTCTTTCAAAAGAACCATCTGTGGAGCATCTACAATTGGTCTCTTTCAACAGAGTCTTTTGAAATGGAGTGTTCTTCCCACCACAGGAACAGAGGCCTGACTTCAAGGTAATGGCCCTGTTCTTTCAAAGTTAATTCCGTGGGGAATTTTGAAAGACGGGATTCTTTTGAAATTACTTTCAAATGTACTTGCAAGTGTAGACATGGCCTCTGTGTGTCTGTTTGATATTTCTGGGATCAGGAACTTAAATGTCTCCTGGTTGAGACAGAGAGATAAGGTGGGGGAGGTTGTATCTTTCAACAAAAAAAGTTGGTCCAATACCCACCTTGTTGCCCTAATTCTCTAAAACACATTCTTGAGGCTAGCATGTGCTCTGTAATTCTATTCTCTTAGCGGTAATGACCTAATTCGAATAACATTATAGAGCAGTTCATTCATTCTGGGTAGGCCTGCAATGAATACCAGCAGATAGGTGATGAATGAGATACACACCACAGGTAAGAGGGGGTAAATATAAGGTGATGGAGACAGGATTTTGACTGTTTTTGTGTTACATCTACATTGCAACAAAAAGAAACTGCTGCACTGAGATTCAGAACCTGGGTCAATTGACTTGTGAAGAGAGGGTTCTCAGGGCTCTGCTTCAGACCAAACACCGACTCCACAATATTTAGTCCCAGAGCCCAAATCCTGCAAGCCTGAATCAATTAGTATAGCCTACGAGACGCAGCACAGTGGCTTTTCCATTGCTTAACAGCACAAGTCTCAACCTGTTTTGCTGTGTAACAAGGGTTCTCTTACAACATAAGGCTGACTCAATTTCAGAAAAGAGCTTGGAGCCACTGAATAGGAATGAAAAAAATAAACATTACACTAATGTGAGATACTGGATCAGAACCATGACCATGTCCATTATGTTTTGAGAGTTTCTTTAGCTACCTTTCCATGGTCACAGTGCAGGAAGAGGTCAGTGAACATCTGCCGCCACATGTCATGCCTTATTACATTTCGGAAGTCATCAGCACACTGCCAGAGGTGCTTCAGGAATTCCTGGAACATGTCACTTGTAAAATTTTTGACGTAAGAATGGACATACTGTGGAGAGAAAGAAGAGGTAGGAATGTTTTCTTTCTTTTCCAATATTCCCTTTTTGTACATACATTTTAAACTGTACTGCAGAAAAGGGACATCAAAACCAATTTAACACAGTATCTGCAGGTTAAGTACAGTATCCACAAGAGTCACACCAGATTTGGTGCATAGATGCAACAGCTATCTAGTATTATTATTGTGGAGACACCTTTTGTCCCCAGCCAGGATGGGCACTCCCACCGTGCTAGGCATTGAATAAGCATTCACTAAAAGTCTCAGTCTCATCCCTGATCCAAAAGGTCACTTAGCTACTCTCACTTACTCAGCAGCACTTGACCACAGTCCTCTTTTGTGTACTTTCGTAGACCTAGATGGGGTTACACCAGGGATGAGTGTGGCTTTGTATGTTCTGTCTACAGCATCTGTCTACTTGACATGACGCCTAAGGTGGCATTTGGAGCAAGTGGCTTTTGCAGGACCTGCAGTGGCTCAACTCTTTAATGCCACAAAAGATTGCTGCCCAAGCCTTCAGAGCTGATAAATATCATTCCAGATACAATTTGAAAAAACAAGAACCACCACTTGAAAATGTATCTCAGTCCTCTGACGCTGGAAATACTACTGAAACCTAGATTTGTCTTAAGCCCTAGTCTTGGAGGCATTTTAACAGTTTGGATTTATAGCTATGTGGGTTTCATGACCAAAAGCAATACTGTTCCAAAAATGTGGTCTGCATAAATAATAATGGCTGTCAGAATAAACCACATCTGAATTATTACAGCAAGTTTCTGGAGTTGCCCACAGACCGTGATGGGAATACTACAAATGTTGAGGGAAATTTGTGAAATGTGGATGTGTTTTCCATTAATCACTTTCTTAGGGGATTGGGAAGTAAGGACTCAAGCCCATGATTTTAATAGACCCTTATTAACATTATTATCATCCTCTATGATACAGCTTTCTATATCAGTTGGAAGTGCTCTAGTGGTATTAAATAAGCTAACTGCTAATACATTAATATGATTTGTTACTATACTGGCTGGTTTAAGAATAAAATGGGGCAACTGAGGAAGGAGCAGAGAATAGAGAGTGAATGGAGGAGGGGCCGTGCCGCAATGCGAGATTGCTCTGTGTTTCATCAAAGAAGTTATAGGGGTAGATTGGGGAGCAGTGCACCTGGGATTACACTGATCCACTAGCTCTGTCTCCTGTGCAGGAGTGCATCAGCAGGTTGACTGTTGCAACCCCAACGCCTCTGGGCAAATGGAATTCCCTTACTAGTCAGGCTGTCCCCAAAGGTGAGGATTTGGTCCGTTACTAGAAAGAGAGATGCTGTCTTATATAAATGTCAAAGAAGGTTCTGTACTTTATCATTTTAATAGACCGTCTCTGATAGGTCTGCACCTGTTTGTTACTTTCCCAGGTCACAGAGAGTCCGTGAAGCAGATGAGACAAGTGGAAGGGAAAAGGTACAGGATCCTCTTTCTGAATCTCATTCTGATCTCAGCTGTGTGCTCTACTCCAGTATAATTCGACTGGCTGCAGTGGAGATGCTCCTGATTTAAACTGATGTGAGATAATAACCCAGTCTCTATGGGGGAATTTGGGAGCCTGCACTAGAATTTAATACAAAGAGCATGGTGGTAAATGGTGCATTTTGGGGAAAGGAACTCAGGACATGTTGAGCTATCCATGAGGGGCTGAATCCTGTCTGGTGCTAAGCATCCTTAGCTGCCACTGATTCACTAAAGCTGGTACCTAAAAATTAAGTCACCCATATTTACAAGTAATTTTTGAAAATCTGACCCTTAAAATCTCTGTGCCACAATTTCCTTGTGTTAGAATAGGGAAAAACTGTTTGTTTCAAAGGGAATTATGGCTTATTTAACATGTATAAATTTTCAGAGACAGTTGAGATACAAGACAAAAGTTGTGTTATTATAGACATAAATAGAATTTACCTTGAAAAAAAATGTTTGCCTCAAATTTTTAAGTATATTTTAAAACATTTTCCTCTAGTTTCAGAGTGATGGTGGAGACATGGAAAGCAGAATAGTCACTAGAACAAGGCACAGAGGAAATAAGAGAGAGCCAACAGAAGAGTAACAAGCGTTTTTTCACCCTATACCACATGCAAATCCTTAATGCAAATGAAAGACACACGAACAAGAAGAAGGTGAAGTTAAAGATAAGCACTGGAAGATAGGAACATGAAAACTTATGGCTTCAGAAGTTTTTATTTCCACTTCTGATCATAGTAGGGCCTGAAACTTAAGCCTATAGATCATAGGCCTAGGGCAGGATGGTCAAGACTTTGCTAATGCTAAGCTGTGAGCAAGAGACAGGTTTGCTAACAGAGTCTGATACGAACAGGGTTAATGGTATAACATAGTAAAAGGTGCTAGGCACAGATTCCGAGCACATTCCAGAAGAGTAACAGAACAACTCATGAAGAAACATTTTGTTACCAACACACTCAGCACAAATAATCATAGAATCATAGAATTCTAGGGCTGGAAAGGGCCTCAGGAGGTCATCTAGTCCAGACCCCTGCCCAAAGCAGGATTAACCCCATCTGACTCATCCCAGTCAGGACTATGTCAAGCCAGGACTTAAAAACCTCTATGGATAGATATTCCACCACCTCTCTTGGTAACACATTCCAGTCCTTCACTACCCTCCTGGTGAAATAGTTTTTCCTGATATCCAACCTACACCTCCCACTCTGTAACTTTAGACCACTGCTCCTTATTCTGTCATCTGTCACCACTGAGAACAGTCTCTCTCCATCCTCTTTAGAGCCCCCTTTCAGAAGGTTGAAGACTGCTATCAAATTGCCCCTCAGTCTTCTCTTCTGCAAACTAAATAAGCCCAAATCTCTCAGCCTCTCCTCATAGGTCATGTGCTCCAGACCCCTAATCATTTTCGTTGCCTTCCACTGAATCCACTCCAATGTGTCCACATCCTTTTTATATTTGGGGGTGGGGGGGCACAACCGGATGCAATACTCCAGATGTGGCCTCACCACTGCTGAGTAGAGATGAATAATAGCTTCTCTAGATCTGCTGGAAATACTTCTCCTAATGCACCCCAATATGCCATTAGCCTTCTTGGCTACAAGGCCACACTGTTGACTCATACCCAGCCTCTCATCCACTATAATCCCCAGGTCCTTTTCTGCTGTACTGCTACTTAGCCAGTCGGTCCCCAGCCTGTAACATTGCTTGGGATTCTTCTGTCCCAAGTGCAGGACTCTGCACTTGTCCTTGTTGAACCTCAAATTTCTTTTGGCCTAATGCTCCAATTTATCTAGGTCACTCTGATTTCTCTTTCTCCCCTCCAACCTATCTACCTCTCCCCCTACTTTTGTGCCATCTGCAAACTTGCTGAGGGTGCAATCAGTCCCTCATTCAGGTCACTAATAAACATATTGAACAACACCAGCCCCAGAACCAGTCCTTGGGGCACTCCACTTGAAACTGACTGCCAATCAGACATTGAGCCATTGACCAACACCTGTTGGGCCTGTCCATCAAGCAAGCTTTCTATCCATCTTACAGTCCATGTATCCAATCCATACTTCCTTAACTTATGGACAAGAATGTTGTGGGACACTGTATAAAAGCTTTGCTAAAGTCAAGGTATATCACATCCATTGACTTCCCCATGTACACAGAGCCAGTTACCTCATCATAAGAGCTAATCAGACAGGTCAGGCACAACTTGCTCTTGGTGAATCCATGTTGGCTACTCTTGATCACTTTCCCCTTTTCCAAGTGCTCCAAAATGGATTCCTTGAGGATCCCCTCCATGATTTTTCCAGGGACTAAGGCAAGGCTGACCTGTCTATAGTTCCCTGCATTGTGTCCTTCTTTCCTTTTTTCAAAGATGGACACTACATTTCCTTTTTTTCAGTCATCTGGGATCTCTCCTGATCTCCACCAGTTTTCAACGATGATGGCCAAAGGCTCTGCAATGACATCTGCCAATTCCCTCAGTACCCTTGGGTGCATTAAATCTGGACCCATGGATTTGGTACCACTAACTTTTCTAAGAGCTCTTAACCTGTTCCTTCTCCACCAAGGGCTGCCCACCTCCTTCCCATACTGCATTGCCTACCGCCGTAGATTGGGAACTGATCTTGTCTGTGAAGACTGAGGCAAAAAAAGCATTAAGTACTTCAGCTTTACCCACATCATCAGTCACTAGGTTACCTCCCTCATTAATGGCCCCACACCCTCTGATCACCCTCTTATTGTTCACATGCCTGCGGAAACCCCTGCAGACACCCATCTTGTTACTCCTCACATTCCTTGCTAGCTCCCATTCCAACTGTACTTTCAGTTTCCTGGTTACTCACCAGCATTCTCCAGCAATATAATAAACATACTGACCCAGGCTCAGAATAGGGTCTAAACCAGAGGTGGCCAACCTTTTTCGATCAGGGGCCACATAGCAATTTTTTATATATTTTTCTGAGGCCAAGCACAAAATAGCCTCAAAACCACCCCTCTATTCCCAGGTTTAACCCCTCTCAGCCCCAACCTCACCCCACCCCAAGGCTTAACCCCTCTCAGTCCCAACCCCACCCCCATCTTCAGGTTTAACCCCTCACAGTCCCAACCCCACCCGTACTCCCAGGCTTAACCCTTCTCAGCCACAAACCATCACCCCCCCGACCTCTCCTGCTTGCCATTAAACCAATTAAACTGAGTTCCATTATTTCAGTGCAGCAGCACAGGGAGTCAGTGGTGGAAGCATCGGGAGCCTCAAATGACTCTTTAAAGAGACATGTGTGCTCCAGAGCCACCAGTTGCCAACCCTGCACTCCACAGCCAGCTAACAAAATGGCACCACTGCTGGCTTTGCAGGCTGGATGAAAAGGTTCTGTGGGCCAGATTCTGGGCTGTGGGTCACGTGTTGGCCACACCTGATCTAAACTGACAGCATAGTGGATAAATACATTTACGTTAGTACCAGAATAGCCCAATCCCAGAACAAGATAAGAACAATAGTGACTCATGTGGAGGACAGGACCAGGATGACAGCAGATAGATAGTGAAATTCTGGTTAAACCACCATGTACAAGGTAATAGCGGGACCCAGGTACATCAGAGTGTGGCAACCTGATATGTCAGGAGTGATGTGGAACTTGTTTGTACCTGTGTATAAAAGTGTACCCCCACAGAATTGTCTGTGTCTGATCTAGGGGGAGTGATGGATTCCATGTCACTGACTGAGTCAAATCTATTATAATGGAGTACATATGCATAGTGGTTCAACAGAGTCTGCTGACAACTATTACTGTACTTCATTTAACAATAAATTTTGCTCAGGTGCCTTCAATCCTTATTGGATTCCGTGGTCCTTGGGGGCTTCCTTGGAGTTGGGGCTGAATGATTATCCATATGGCTGAAGGACTACCATCATTGACCCAGCAGGAGACTTGTCAGGACACCACACTGGTGACTTCTCACTACTACAGTACATTCATTTCCTATCGCTTTCTCTCCCTTATCATGTTGTGAAAGGACATATTTCATTCCTGATCTGTGAGTCACTCCTCTCATAACACACACTCCCAGGTAGCACTCATGGTTACTAAATGCACTCAGAGCTATTAACAGGTGATGATCATGCAGCTTCTCCTTTGGTTGCATGCTAAATATCCCCAGGAGTCAAAGCCCATTTTAATCATGAATTTCTCAGGCGTTTTAAGGAAGTGGATTCATTAGGCCGCTCTTCTTCTTGTCTGTGTCACCTTAGACTAGCAAACTTGACTGAGTTCAGGCTATTCAATACTTGCAGTGCTATGTTCTGCTATCAGGATAATAAATCCACCTCCATGAGAACAGGTAGCAGGAGAGATAATCCTGCCAACATAGTATCCACACAAGTATTTGGATTGGTGTAACTTCCATTGGTTAGTTGGCTTATTCATACCCCTGAATGACATAAGTTATACTGAAGCAAACAATGTTTTGTAAAGAACTCTGACCATGTCAAATGTTATACAAGTGATAAACACCATCGTTGTCAATTTATTATTAATAAAGAGGTTTCCTCTTCCATTATCGGTCTCTGTTGAATAAGTCACTCTACTTTAGGTTGGTAATACACATCACTAGTGACAAGGGGTTAGATTCTGTCCACCGATGTGCATCTGTGGCTTCTATTAACCTCAATGGACACTGATGAAGACACATATAGTTGGAGAGCAGAATCCCGCCCCAACAACCAGGGGAGCTTGCAAACAGGTGATTGCAAACAGGAAGGAGTTTTGAGAAGTGAGTTGAGAGGGAAGATAGTTCCATTTTTGCACTGTCTAGAACTTTCACGCGAAAAAACTACATCCCAAACTATCACGTTGAGTTTGCCCAACTGTTTACATTTTGATTTCTGAGTGCAGGTGATTTCAGTTTCAGTTACTGTGGCAGTTGGGATTGTGTGCCTGGGAGGGTTGGAATCTTTTTGATCCCGTGTTCCCTTGACTGCCTTTGATCAGCCTCAGTATCAGCCTTTGCCTGTGTGACTAAGGAGGGAGAGGCCTGACTGAGGTTTGCAGGTCTTAAAAGCCAGAGTCGGAGCAATCAGGGGAGCGAAGTGGGCAGGGGGCTGCAGACAGGTCAGTTTTAAGAGGGAGTTTGACAGAGGGGTTCCACTATAGGTAGGAAGACCTGCAACACATGTGCCACCACTGCTTCTGTCTCCTCCACCTGTGCCTGTAGTCAGACAGACCTCCTGACCAGGGACGCCTCGACCCAGACCCTGGGGTGGTTTTGCAGGGACTGCGACTTGCAATGCCCATCTACCAAAGTCCAAGCTGGGGAAAACATTCAAAGTGGAAGGCGTCTTCTGAGAAAAGCTCTCAGGAAGCAGGTGGTGGAACTACAGGAAGAGGTAACTAGGCTTAGGAGTATTAGACTCCAGGAGTTATTCCTGGAAAGTATTCGCGTGGAGACAGCTGAAGTTAAGATAGCTGTCCCACCACAAAAGAGTACTGACACACCATCAGTGGAGGTGGAGATTGCTCAAGAGGGACACTGGCAGCTGGTCATTTCCAACAGCAGGCAGTACTCTACTCCTGCTCCCAATCCTCCCACTGTGGTACTGGGAAACTGTTAAACCATTCTGGATATGGGAGATACAGAAGATAAGGAATCACCCCCTACAGGTGAATCAGAGAAGGGCAGGGCTGGGAGGTCTGCTGCCACCACTATAAGGAAGAAATACAGGGTAGTGGTGGTAGGAGACTCTCTTCTGAGCAGGACGGAGGCGCCCATCTGTCACCCTGACATGTCATCCCAGGAGATATGCTGCCTGCCAGGAGCCCGTATCCAAGACATTACAGAGGCGTTGTTGTGGATTATTCGGCCTACTGACTACTACCTCATGCTACTCATCCATGTGAGCACGAATGATACTGCAAGGTATAACACTGAGCAGATCAAGCCTAACTACGGGGCTCTGGCTGTACAGGTGAAGGAGTTGGGAGTGCAATTGGTGTTCTCCTCAGTCCTTCCTGTCCAGGGTAGGGGCACAGGCAGAGACAGGTGCATTCTGGAGGTGAATGCCTGCCTGCAAGGATGGTGTCACCTGCAGCGATTTGGCATCCTCGATCACGGGATGCTGCTCCATGAAGGATTGTTAAACAGAGATGGAATTCACCTTTGGAGGAATGGGAAGGATGTTTTTGGATCAAGACTGGCTAACCCAGTGAGGTGGGCTTTAAACTAGGTTTGACAGGGACAGGTGACCAAAGCCCACAGGTAAGTAAAAAACCTGGAGACCTGGGAGTTGGGTTGGAAATAGGAGGGATCTTGGGCTATAATAGCAGAGAAAAAAGAAGGACTAGGCAGAAGTGGGGGGCTTTTGCAAATCAGTATCTTAGATGCAAGAAGCATGGGTAATAAACAGAAAGAACTTCAAATCCTAATAAACAAACACAACTATGATATAATTGGTATCACAGAAACTTGGTGGGATAATACGCATGATTGGAATATTGGCATAGAAGGGTACAACTTATTCAGGAAGGACAGGCCTGGTAAACAGGGAGGAGGTGTTACCTTATATATCAAAAATGCGCAAACCTGGATTGAGGTGGAGATGAATGCAGGAGACAGACAAGTTGAGAGTCTCTAGGTTAAGTTAAAAGGGGTAAAAAACAAGGGTGATGTTGCGATAGGGGTCTACTACAGACCACCTAGCCAGGTAGAAGAGGTGGATGAGGCTTTCTGTAAACAATTAACAAAATTATCCAAAACTCAGGACTTGGTGGTGATGGGGGACTTCAACTATGCAGATATATGTTGGGAAACTAACACAGTGAGGCACAGAATATCCAGAAAGTTTCTGGACTGCATGGATGACAATTTTTTATTTCAGAAGGTGGAAAAAGCTACTGGGGGGAAGCAGGTCTAGATGTGTTTTTAACAAACAGGGAGGAACTCATCGAGAATTTGAAAGTTGAAGGTAGCTTGGGAGAAAGTGACTGTGACATCATAGAATTCATGATTCCAAGCAATAGTGAAAGGGAGAACAGCAAAATAGAGACAATGGATTTCAGGAAAGCAAATTATGGTAAACTCAGAGAGCTGGTAGGAAAGGTCCCATGGGAAGCAAGATTAAAAGAAAAAACAACCGAGGAGAGCTGGCCATTTTTTCAAAGGGACATTATTAAGGGCCCAAAAGCAAACTATACCACTGCATAGGAAAGCTAGAAAGTATGTTAAAAGACCACCTTGGCTCAGCCAGGAGATCTTGCAGTCTCAAAATCAAAAAGGAGTCACATAAAAAGTAGAAAGTAGGAAAAATTACAAAAGATCTATATAAGCAAACAATGTGTGTATGCAGGGGAAAGATTAGAAAGGCCAAGGCACAGAACGAGCTCAAATTAGCTAGAGGCATAAAAGGTAACAAGAAGTTATTCTATAAATAGATTAGACGCAAGAGGAAGAACAACGACAGGGTAGGCTCACTACTCAGTGAGGAGGGAGAAACAGTATCAAGAAACTTGAAAATGGCAGAGGTGTTTAACGGCTTCTTTGTTTCGGTCTTCACCGAGAAGGCCAATGCAGAAGTGCCTAACATAGTGCATGCTAGTGGGAAGTGGGTAGGTTTAGAGGACAAAATGCATAAGGAAATGGTTAAAATTACTTAGAAAAATTAGATGTCTTCAAGTCACCAGGGCCTGATGAAATACATCCTAGAATACTTAAGGAGCTGACAGAGGAGGTTTCTGAGCCTTTAGCTATCACCTTTGAAAAGTCCTAGAAGTTGGGAGAGATTCCAGAAGACTGGAAAAGGGCAAACTTAGCACCTATCTATAAAAAGAGAAAAAAGAACAACCCAGAAAACTACAGACCAGTCAGTTTAACTTCTGTGCTGGGAAAGATAATGGAGCAAATAACTAAGGAAGTCATCTGCAAACATCTGGATGAAAATAAGGTGATAGGTAACAGCCAGCATGGATTTGGAAAAAACAAATCATGCCAGACCACTCTGATAGTTTTTTTTTTTTTGACAGGATAACAAGTTTTGTGGATAAGGTAGAGTCAGTGGATGCAGTATACCTAGACTTTAGTAAGGCATTTGACACAGTCTCGAATGATATTTGTATCAATAAACTAAGCAAATACAACTTAGTTGGGGCCACTGTAAGGTGGGTGCATAACTAGCTGGATAACCATTCTCAGAGAGTAGTTATTAATGGTTTGCAGTCACGCTGGAAGGGCATAACAAGTGGGGTTCCATAGGGATCTATTTTGGGACAAATTCTATTCAATATCTACATCAACAATTTAGATATTGGCATAGAGAGTATGCTTATTAAGTTTGCAGATGATACTAAGCTGGGAGGGGTTGCAACTGCTTTGAAGGAGAGTCTCATAATTCAGAATGATCTGGACGAACTGGAGAAATGGTCTGAGGCAAACAGGATGAAGTTTAATAAGGACAAATGCAAAGTACTCCACTTATGAAGAAACAATCAGCTTCACACATATAGAATGGGAAGTGACTGTCTAGGAAGGAGTACTGCGGAAAGGGACTTGGGGGTCATAGTGGATAACAAGCGAAATATGAGTCAGTGTGATGCTGTTGCCAAAAAGCAAAAGTGATTCTGGGATGTATTAACAGGAGTGTTGTAGGCAAGACACAAGAAGTCATTCTTCTGCCTTACTCAGAGCTATTAGGCCTCAATTGGAGTGTTGTGTCCATTTCTAGGCACCACATTTCAAGAAAGATGTGGAGAAATTGGAAAAGGTCCAAAGAAGATCAACAAGAATGATTAAAGGCCTAGAGAACATGAGCTATGAGGGAAGACTGAAAGAACTGGCCTTGTTCAGTTTAGAAAAAGAGAAGATTTAGAGGGGACATGATAGCGGTTTTCAAGTACCTTAAAGAGTTTTACAAAGAGGAGGCAGAAAAATTGTTCTCCGTGGCCTCTAAGGATAGGACAAAGAGAAATGGGCTTAAACTGCAGCAAGGGAGGTATAGATTAGACACTAGGAAAAACTTCCTAACTGTCAGAGTGGTTAAACACTGTAATAAGTTACCTAGGAAGGTTGTGGCATCTCCATCGCTGGAGACATTTAAGAGCAGGTTAGATAGACATCTGTTGAAGATGATCTAGATGGTGTTTGGTCCTGCCAAAAGGGCAGGGAACTGGACTCGATGATCTCTTGATGTCCCTTCCAGTTCTAGTGTTCTCTGATTCTGTGATTCTAACTTCATTCAAAGCCCACAGAAATCAATAGGAGTTTTTTTCCTTGACTTCTGAAAACTTTGGATCAGCTCCTAAAAATGACAAAGGCCCTCTATTTCACAATGAAGGCCCATGATTTAACCTGTCTTACAAATTCAGAGGAGAGAGAATCTTTGTAATCTAAATACTTTCAAAAAAAGGCCACCACAAGTATTCCCTGTAAGCTGAGCACTTGGGTGGCCGCCCAGGAGAGATTCAAATGCCGCCCACCTGAGTCGCTGCGTACCCACAACTGACAGCATGTGCTTCTCTTGGTGGTGCACATCCTCAGATGCCTCAGTGCACCAAAAAAAATTGTTTTGCATATGGATGGGAAAAATAGAGGAAATATTGCCCACCACCCTATTTCTGAGGATGCAATAATGCCATGGACAGGAGTGAGCCTTTTTACACACGCAGAAACACCAGTGTGTGAGGACCTAGTACTGACTCTGCAACAGCTATTAAGTAACCCAGATCCGCCGTGAGTTGAAGAAAGAAAACATAAAAAGAGCCATTTAATTTTCAGCTCCATTAACAATGAATGCTTTCCAAATGTAGAAAGGCCCACATCAGTCTGGGGACAGATCTTTTCCCTCAGCCTTCAAGCAAGATGCTGTTAACTGATAATAAAGACAAATTTAAGATGAATATGGGGAATGGGAAGGAAGAAATGTCCTGACAGCAAGGTCCATTCAGACTGTGGGGTAGTCTTCCAAAGGAATTGATGAAAGCCACATCACTTAAATCATTTAAAACTGAACTGGAAAAAGCCTTGAAAAATATACCATAAAAACAACCTTCCTGTGACTGGAAATAAGACTAGTTGAGCTTACATTGTAAATCCTTTACATTTCTGTTTTCTATTAGGCTGTGTTCTACATGGGCACAAATCTTCGAAATAGCCATATTTCGCAGATTACTAATGAGGCGCTGAACTGAATATTCAATTCAGTGCCTCATTAGCATTAGGAAACTTCCGGCCACGGTGCTTCCAAACGCCACTTTCAAAAGCATGCGGCTTGGCGCAGCTACACGGGGGTCCTTTTTGAAAGGACCTGCACCTTTCGAAATCCCTTTATTCTGTTCAGTGAGCTGGATAAGGTCCTTTCATGGATCGGAAATTGGTTAAAAGACAGAAAACAAAGGGTGGGAATAAATGGTAAATTTTCACAATGGAGGGGGGTAACTAGTGGTGTTCCCCAGGGGTCAGTCCTGGGACCGATCCTGTTCAACTTGTTCATCAATGATCTAGAAAATGAGGTAAGCAGTGAGGTGGCAAAGTTTGCAGATGACACCAAGTTGTTCAGGACAGTCAAAACCAAAACAGATCGTGAAGAACTACAAAAAGATCTCAGCAAACTGAGTGATTGGGCAGCAAAATGGCAAATGAAATTTAATGTGGGTAAGTGTAAGGTAATGCATGTTGGAAAAAATAACCCAAATTACACGTACTACATGATGGGGTCAAATTTAGCTACGACAGATCAGGAAAGGGATCTTGGAGTTATAGTGGATAGTTCTCTGAAGACATCCACGCAGTGTGCAGCGGCAGTTAGTAAGGCAAATAGGATGTTAGGAATTATTAAAAAAGGGATCGATAATAAGACAAAAGATATCATACTTCCCCTATATAAAACTATGGTACGCCCACATCTCGAGTACTGCGTGCAGATGTGGTCTCCTCACCTCAAAAAAGATATATTGGCATTAGAAAAGGTTCAGAAAAGGGCGACTAAGATGATTAGGGGCTTGGAACGGGTCCCATATGGGGAGAGGCTAGAGAGACTGGGACTTTTCAGTTTGGAAAAAAGGCGATTGAGGGGCGATATGATAGAGGTATATAAAATCATGAATGGTGTGGAGAAAGTGAATATAGAAAAATTATTTACCTTTTCCCATAATACAAGAACTAGGGGACACCAAATGAAATTGATGGGTAGTAGGTTCAAAACTAATAAAAGGAAATTTTTCTTCACACAGCGCACAGTCAACCTGTGGAACTCCTTGCCCGATGAGGCTGTGAAGGCCAGGACTCTATTAGGGTTTAAAAAAGAGCTTGATAAATTTTTGCAGGTTAGGTCCATAAATGGCTATTAGCCAGGGATAAAGTATGGTGCCCTAGCCTTCATAACAAGGGCAGGAGATGGATGGCAGGAGACAAATCACTTGATCATTGTCTTCTGTTCTCCTTCTCTGGGGCACCTGGCATTGGCCACCGTCGGCAGATGGGATGCTGGGCTGGATAGACCTTTGGTCTGACCCAGTATGGCCATTCTTATGTTCTTATGATAAGGGGATTTCAAAAGGTGCGGGATCCTTTCGAAAAGGACCCCCGTGTAGCCGCCCCAAGCCACGCGCTTTCGAAAGACCACAGCCAGAAGCGACCTAATGCTAATGAGACACTGAATATTCAATTCAGAGCCTCATTAACAATCTTCAAAATGGCCAGTAGCATGGCTATTTTGAAGATTTGTGCCCGTGTAGACACACCCTTACTGTATGCCTTAATTGTGAGTTAAAAGACACACAGCCTCATTGAAAGAATTCATCTAGCTTGAGTTAACAGGAATTTAATCAGCCCTTATTTATGTAGTGTAGAGATTATGGACTGATACTTTTTAAATAACAACAAGGATTCTCTAAGATTCCATTATCTGCAATAGTTTCCTTAATTAAATGCAGTCACATTGAACTTACATTTTAAAATATATCATAGAATCATAGAAGCCTAGGGCTGGAAGGGACCTTAGGAGGTCCTCTAGTCCAGCCTCCTCATCTAATCCTGACACCCTCTGATGTATCTTGATCCAGCATTACCTTGTACATGGTGGTGTAATCAGAATTTCACTATCCATCTGCAGGCCTAACCATTTGATCTGATATTTTGTGACTCCATTGGCAAACTTGCTCACAATTTAAAATAATCACCCTCACGGTTTATGTAGCTCCTCTCACCTGATCAAAATGAATCCCTTTACAAACAATCTCCTAAGCCTTACACAAGAAAAGAAAGTCGTACTTATCCTCACTTTACTAATAGGTAACATGAGACAAGTCCAAGGTAAATTGTCAACTGTCCCACAATTTTGGATGTCAGCCTTAATAAATTAAATGACATTTTAGAAAGTATGGTCTGAAATGACTTGGCCAAGGCCACAACACAAGCTAGTTTTGTCTTCTATTCTTTAAGCACAAGACAACAGCTATACATTCTGTTCACATTGATTTATAGGAACTGCTGAGGCAGATTAAGATCACCATTAGCAGCAGGGCTAATATGGATGCATTGGAGCATACGTTAATCCCTTTCAGACATTTTCCTTTAAATTTATGCCATGCAGGGGTGACCCATGTGTAAAACCAACCAATGTGCGGAGTGACTTTTGGTTCAATAAAGAGCACTTTTAATTCTGGATGCACAAGGGCATTCGACAAATAAGAACTCAAATCACAGCCATAAAATTAATATTCTGATTTTTACAGTATTAGAAGCATTTTCTACAGATTACTTAAATCTTTTTCTGTCTTACACCTTCCTTTGGGAGTTACATTAATAGAACAAGTTCACAAAGTTGTACTGGGAAAACTTCTCATTTATGACTGTTGCCAGAACAGGTACTGGTCACAAAGACTGACGTCTGGAAGGTGGAGTGAGAGGGAGAATCTCATTCTAGGCATATCCCATTGTCCTGGCACAACCAACCTTGCCCTTGCTTTCAGCTATGATAAGAGGAAATTGCATACCAAATTTGGTGGCCCTAGCTCTTACCATTTAGGAAGACTTCATGAACAAATGGACTCGCAGATGGACAAAACACCAGAGAGAGAGATGCACAAACTCTCTCAAATATATAGCAAATTTCTTTCATTTGTTACACCTTTGTCCTTGTAACAGTTTGGAGACATCCAGAGACACTCCCATAACTCAGCCTCATGCATCCAGCCACCTGCTGACACACATGCTCACTCACCCACCCACACGTTTTCCAGTACCTTCAGGAAATAGGAAACAGTGGAAATACTTCCTTGGCATAAACCACAACAGGCTGGCTTAGAAAAATACTAGTTTGGCACAGAGGAGTTGGGAGTAAGAGAAGGAGGAAGCAGGACTGATACATTCAACCTCTTGTGAGTCTTTGTTTGCTATGATAATAAACTACTACCCTAATTCCCGCCAGTTGCATGGGAACAGTCTCATATCACTGAATCATTGTGTAACATGAGTGACACTTGGAAGTTCCTCTGTGAGAAGTTAATATTGCTTAAGCTTTTTGCAAAAGGTACCAAACACTTACCTCATGTTCTGTACATTCCCTGCTGTAGATTTTAAACCAAAGCACCACAACTGCAAAATATACTCACTCCATGAGCAAAAACAGTATTGCTGTTCTTCCCAGCTTAGCACTCTGATGTACCGTACTTCGGTTAACAGAAGTCCGACAGGAAGAATAGCTCTATGGTAGTGGTTCCCAAACTGGGGTCCACAGATCCCTGGGGATCCGCAAGAGTATTGCAAGCGGTCAGTGATAAAAATAAAAGATAAATAAAAATGACGATAGAAAATAAGTTTTAAATAAATTGCACAGTTACAATCAATTATTATTTTTAAATTAAATATTTCCCAATAATGTTATTAATTGTTGTCTGAAAATTGATGTTGTGGTTTCCTTTTTCATGTAATGAAGTATACATAGAGGCTAGACTTGGCTTTGATGGGTGTCCGTAAATGGCTTGGAAGCTGATTGGGGTTCTGCAAACAGTTTGGGGAAGTTATTGGGGGTCTGCACTAGTGAAAAGGTTGGGAGCCACTGCTCTATGGAACCATACTAATTACATTAGAATGCTTGTTGCACTGGGAGACTCTCTTGTGCATTCCTGATGACCAGTATCAATGTACTAGTAATTTGACACTCAGCTCCTCGCAGTCTAACACAAGTGATGCCCTCCTGCATGCTGAGGGAGCCCGAGAGGTATTAACAATATTGCTTCTAAAATATCCCTGATAATTAATCCTTAGAGCCCCCCAGGCAGTGACTCGGGAAGAAGCTAGATGTTTCATCCTACTGGAGTGATGTGGGTGGGTCTACAAAATAGAAATGTGTACGTGAATGTGAGCAGACAGTAAGGAGGGAACATGGAGTGGCCTGATGTTGCCAGCCTGGGACTGGGGAGAAGGCCGAGGACTCATCTCTTCTATGGTCAGCACCCATCAAGGGAAGAAACACTCCTACAAAGCCTAAATAATTGGAAGAGAATTCTGATTCCGGTGCATTTATTTAGTTTCTCACCTCCCTAAACTCTTCCTCGTTCACTTTTTTTTGCAGTGTGTCTATGGTTTCCAGCTTCCTGTCGTAGATCTCTAGAGGAGAAGGAGAGGAGATTACACAGAAAATGGGCAGATGTATTTTTGCAGAAGTCTACCTATGGGTACTCTGCCCCGTAGCAGGGAATAACCAAGAACTGAAGCACGTGTCTACCATGCATGTTCAGCTCTGCTGCCAAATCAGCAGTGTACTCCCTGGCTTTATAAACACAGACTGAGTCTGATTCTTAAGTCCCTTTCCATTGCCAAGACCATCCAGTTCCCTTCTGAAAGGCCAGCAATGCTGGCTGGTGCAGACAAGGTAATATGGCCAAATTCAGATGTGATATAAGTAGTTGTAAGTCACAGTGATTTCAATGAGAGTTACACCTGCCTATGGCAGGGTGGAAATGCTTTGTGAGGCAATGGACGGGTGGGTATAGTTCCCTTAAACGTAGTGTAACAAAGTCCCTTGCCAGCCTCTGTGGGTACCTGCGCTTCCTGGCGGATCTGTGCTGTCTCAGAGACTCACAGAGGCCCCCCCTCTTGCCCAGGCCCTTCCAAAGGCAGGGGTCGCCGCTTAGCGAGCCATCCTCATCATAGGCAGGACCAGTACAGGGAGAATAATACCAGTCCCCTTGCAGGCCCGTGCCTGCTCCAGTAAAGTGATCCCTTGGGGGAAGGGTTGGGGGAGTCCAGACCCACCTTCTACCCTGGACTCTGGCCCAGGGTCCCTATGAGAACAAGAGGCAACCGGCAGGACCTTTACCCCTGCCCCAAAGTAGTAGCCTCACCCTGGGCCACTTCACCCACCACTTCCCCGTGGTACTGGTAGTGGTACTGGTACCTGCACCTGCTCCTCTGGTGCACCTCCCAAAACCTGCCCCCTGCTACCAGATGGGGAGCCTTTTATAGGGAGCACAGGGCCTATCTGACCAATGAAAGTCTGGGCCTAGACAGGGAACAGAAACACTCTGTCCTCCAGGCTGCAGGGATCCCACCTGGGGTGCCCGCAGTTGGGAGGTGAGTATTGGGGGACAGGCAGCCTTTGGCTGCTTCAACCCCATCTGGGACTGTCTTTTGGCCCCTTTCTCGGGCCAGCTTCTCTTCCCTGCCTTGGGCAGGTTGCTTCTTTCCTCCCCTCACTCCACCCTTCCTGGCTAGTTTCCCTCTGGAGCTGCTGGGTGGGTGGTGTGTGGGGGGACTCTTAAGGGGGGTACCCTCCCCCCCCTTTTTTTTTCCATCTTCTGGGGGGGAATTTTCTGGCCCTCCATTTGGGCCCACTCTTTTCATCTACTGGCTGCTGCATCCTTGCTGCTGCGGAGGAGGTAAGGGGCTTTCTTGGGTGGTGGCTGGTTTTTTCCCTCCACACCTTGCTGTGGAAAGACTGGGGGGGTGAGTTTAGGTGGGGTCCCTCTCCAACAGGGCTCCACAGGGGTGGCTGCGTAGTTGGGGGTGGGGTGTTAGGGTGTGGTCCCTGCCCCACACCTGCAGCCACTGCCTCCTTTGCCACCGCCCCCCCCGACACCCAGCTGCCGCTGGGGCCCTCTCTCCATCTGGGCCCCACCCTCACCATCTGCCCCTTCCGCTGTTTCTGTGAGGCTCTGCAGCAGCTGCTGTGGGCCCACCCGTGGGCACATCCCTCCCTTTATACCCTCTGCCACCCCCTTTCTTCCCCCTCTTCTCCCTCCCCTTTGTGCCCGCGAATCACCCCCGCTTCCCCTTCCCCTTCCCCTTCCCCTTCCTTGCACTCACCTCCCCACACACACATCTTGAATTCCCCCCACATCCCAGTGCAGAAACAGGAGCCATCTTATCCTCTTGTGTTGGGAGTTGTGGCCTTTTTGTGTTCCCTTTCCTTTGTTTTTCTTACCCTCCTGCCCCACCCCCGCCTGTCCAGGTCCTCAGCCTGGCTGGTAGGGGAGGGGCAGCCATTTTCATTTTCTCTTTCTTTTTCCCCCCTCCCCTCCCCTCCCCCGCTAGTTAAAGGCCCCACTCCCATTTTTTCACAAACCCTTATACCTTATAAAATGGCCTCCCCACCCACTGGGGGGTTGTCCATAGATGCCCCCCTCCCCCACCTCCACTGTCACTCCTTCCACCTCTGCAGCAGCGGCCGACTCGTCCAGGGCTGCCGGGAACTCTGTGACGGTTGAGGGCGCGGGCATGGGCTCCGGGACTCCTGCTGCCCCCGCCGCGGCATCCTCCTCCGGTGACCCTGCCCCAATCCACCCCCCCCAAAAGGGCAGGAAGGGCCAGGGGACCAAGAAGGGCAAGAGCCCTGCCCGGAAGGCCAAATCTCCCGTGGCTGGGCCCTCCACCCCAGCTGCTGATGCACCTGCTGCAGCCTTCTTTCCCTCCCCCCCTGCTCCCACCACTGATCCTGAGGGCTCGGATCCCCCGGCCCCCAGGTGGTACGCCCAGGTGGCGGCAGCCGCCTTGCACCCTGCTCCTTCCGCCTCCGCTCGGAATACCATCCCCGACGGTCATGGCCCCTTCCCCACCCTCACCAGGAGGCACGGAGTCCGCTGCCTCATGGTGTTGGCCTCGCCCCACGTGGAGACCTACGTGCGGGCGTTGGCGTGGGTGGTGGGGCCCGCGGCCGTGGTGGCGGCCTCTCGAATGTTTGGGAAGATTGTCTTCTTCCTGGCCTCAGAGGCCACCGCGCAGGAGGCGGTGGAGAGGGGCTTGGCGGTCGGGGGCATCTATGTGCCCCTGGAGCCGCTTGAGGACCTGGGCGTGCGGGTGGTTTTCTCCTCTGTCCCTCCCTTCCTTCCCAATTCCGCCCTTCTGCCTTTCCTCACCTCCCTGGGCCGACCCTTGTTGGTCCTGAGTCCCCTCCCTCTTGGCTGCAAAGACCCTGCCCTATGGCACGTGCTCTCCTTCTGCCGGCAGGCGCAAATCCAACTGCCGCCGGCGGCAGCACAGGGCGGGGTGGCCCAGGAGGGGACTATACTGGTGCCTCATCGAGGGGCTCAGTACCGGGTCTTTTACACCTTGGGGGAGGCCTGGTGCTTCGTGTGTCGGGCGGTGGGGCATGTCTGGAGGGATTGCCCCCTGGACCGGCACGAAAGAGAAGAGCCCAGGATCTCCTCCAACCCAGGGGGTGCCAGCCACACGACCGGCGACACCCCGACCGCAACAGGCCCTGGGACCACCCCTCCTCTTCCCGCCCCGGATGGAACCATCGCCGCTTGGGTGTCGGAGGATGCCCAGGCACATGGTGAGGGGCAAGAAGAAGCAGGCGCTGGCGCCTGAGCGGGCATTCAAGCTAGGTCTGTGGAGGAGAGGGAGGCAGGGCCGGCGGCAGGACCTAGACAGGGCCCACGCCAGGGCAGACCATCCCTCTCCCTCGCTGTCCCGTCCTCCTTTTCCTTCTCTCCCTCCTCGTTGCCTCCGTCCTCTGCTCCTTCCTCCTCTACCACTGAGCCCACCTCTCTGGAGGACTGGGTATTGCTAAGGGAGAAGTGCAACAAAAGAAGTGCACGCGCCCGGCACTCCACCCTGTCGGAGGACGGGGTGGATGTGCCAAGCAAAGCATTAAAAAGAGCCACCAGCCCTGATCCATCTGCTGAACCCCTGTCTACTGACCATCTGCCGGGGGTAACTGAGGCTGCCGGGGTGGCAATGGACAATATCGCCCCTCCTGTCCTGCACCCTGAGCCCAAAGGGGCAGAGAGAGTTGTTCTGAGCCTGTGCCCTCCTCTGACACCCCTCTGGCTGCTGCCCAGACTACTGTCGTGGGGTGCCCGGAGGAGATGAGCCTCGGCCTCGCCCTCCTCTCGCAGGAGGTCGAGGCCCTAGGCCTTACGCCAGCTGCTCTGGACGTAGGGGGGTCTTCTGCTAGAGGCCTATGGGCCAGCCACCCACACCCAGCCGCCCCCCTCACCTTCTCTCTCCCCACCTGCCAGTGATCCCCCAACCATTATCCTCCCTTGTTCTGGGACGTCACAGGGTGTGACCGCCCCCCCAGCTGAGGATCACCTCCCAGCTGTAGCTGTCCTGCCCCCGGATATCCCGGAAGGATTTGTGTTCCCATCGTACCCTGCCCCCACAGTATCAAAAACCCCAAGGCTGACCCCTCCACCTCACTGGTGCCTGCTGTTAGACGCAATGGCACCTCGCCCTTATCCCCCCCTCCCCTCTTGCCACCTGGAAAAGCCCCTCCTCAACACACCCCTCTTACTCATACCCCCACTTCTACCCCCTCTTCCAGTCAAAGTCCCGTCCCAGAAACTGCGCCCCAACCCCCTCCAGACTCTCCTCCTCCTCCTCCTCCTCCTCCTACTCTCTCTCCCCCACCCCCTCTCCCTCCGCCTTCCCCTTCTCTCCACGACATTCACCCTCCCCCCCAATACATTCATCACCTTTGCCCCCATCCCCATTCTTCCTGCACCTCCCCTCGACCCTCGTCTGCTCATAACTGCTCCCGAGGCCGCAATCCCTCGGGAGGCCCCCTTTGTCTCGCCCTCTCCCAGCACCTCTGGGGCTGCTTTCCCTCCGCCACCCCTAGTCCTCCCAAAACCAAGCCCCAGCCACTGCATGACCTTCCCTGCCGGCCACGGAGCCCAAAAGGATATGAGGCTGACGGGCACTCAGGACCCCAAGGCCTCGGCACCCCATGCACTGGCAGATGAGATGCGCGAGTTCTTGGAGGATGTTCGCGGCTCCAAGAACAAAGTAGCTCTTGTCCTCCAGCTTGACTTCCATCTCATCGTTGAGTCCGTGAGGGCCCTTCTGAAGGAGGGCAAGGGGACTGGGAGGAGGGACGCCACAGCCTACCAACGGGCCTGCGGCTTCCGTGATGCCCTAATCACCTATGGCGTTGGCCACGGCTTGCTGCGCAGCCCCATGGGGACCGCTGGTGGTCCCTCCGGCGAGGATCCTCCCCAGCCCTCTAAATGCCGCCGATCATCTTTGCCACCTTGAACACCAGGGGCTGTGGGTCGGGTCTCCGCAGGTGCCGGGTGCTCTCCTTCCTCCAAGGGGGGGGTACTCGGTCACTTTCCTCCAGGAGACCCACACTACTCTGGCCGCCGAAGCCAGCTGGTGGCTGGAGTGGGGAGACAGGGTCCACCTTAGTCACCTCTCGGCCCATCGGGCCGGGGTGGGGACCCTGTTCTCCCCAGACCCGCAGCCCGAGGTGCTGGGGAGTGTCGAGGTCGTGCCAGGCCGCCTGCTGTATCTCCCGGTACGGGTGGAGGGGCTGCCCCTCCACCTCGTCAAAGTCTACGCCCCAACATCCGGCCCGGAGAGAACATCCTTCTTCCAGCAGGCGGCGGCCTTCCTTGACTCCATCGATCCTTGCGAGTGCCTGATCCTCGGCGGGGATTTCAACTGCACCCTCGAGGAACGGGACAGTACAGGGATGGAGGAGTGCCCGGCCGCTGCAGACGTCCTCAGGGAGCTTATCAATCATCACTCCCTGGTGGACGTCTGGCACAGCCACCACCCGGATGAGGACACCATCTTTACCTATGCCCGGGTGGTGGGCCACAAATCCATGCACTCCCGGTTGGACCGCATCTACGTCTCTCACCACCATCTCTCGTGGGCCCACTCCTCCAGCGTGCGGCCGGCCCCCTTCTCGGACCACCACTTAGTGGCCGTAAAGGCTTCCCTCTCGCCGGGGAAGTGGGGGTCAGCCTACTGGCATTTTAATAACAAGCTGCTGGAGGATGTGGGCTTCGTGGCGTCCTTCCGGGAGTTCTGACTGGCCTGGCACGGGCAACAGTGTGCCTTTACCTCAGCGCGGCGGTGGTGGGATCTGGGAAAGGTGCGCGCACGGCTCTTCTGCCGTGACTATACCCGGGGGGCCAGCCAGTGGCAGGATGCGTTGATAGGACAGCTGGAGCGGGAGGTTCTTGAGCTGGAGAGGCACCTGGCCGCCAGCCCCGGAGATCCATCCCTCTGCGGCATGTACTGCGAGAAGCGGGACGAGCTCAGGGCCCTCGACGCCCTTCGGCCACAGGGGGCCTTTGTGAGGTCGCGGATCCAGCTCCTTCGGGAGATGGACTGCGGCTCCCGCTTCTTCTATGCCCTGGAGAAAAAGAGGGGTGCCAAGAAACATATCCTCTGCCTCCTTATGGAGGATGGCACCCCTCTTACGGATCCGGCGGAGATGCGCGAGAGGGCTCGCGTCTTCTACGCCACCCTTTTCTCCCCGGATCCGACTGACACCGACGCCTGCAGAGTGCTTTGGGACCAACTCCCTTCAGTCAGCATGGGTGACCGGGACTGGCTAGAGCTCCCTCTCACTCTGGCTGAGCTCTCGGAAGCCCTCCATCTCATGCCCACCGACAAGTCCCCGGGCATGGATGGGCTGACCGTGGAGTTCTACCGCGTGTTTTGGGACGTCCTCGGTCCAGACCTGCTCAGCGTCTGGGCCGAGTCCTTGCAAAGCGAGGTCCTCCCCCCGTCGTGCAGGTGGGCCATCCTCACCCTGCTGCCCAAAAAGAGGGGACCCCGCGACCTTCGGAACTGGCGTCCCATCTCGCTCCTTAGCATGGACTACAAGATTATTGCTAAAGCCATCTGTGATGGGGTTCTGGGGTCCCCCAAGCTCTGCACCCTGTCCGCAGGCAGGAGAGTCTCTCACTCAGCAGGAAAACAGCGGGTTTATTAGCCGACAGGACACAGCATCATACAGAGGAGTCAGTACAGCAGGCAGAGATAGCCAGTCCAATCCATGTTGAGGAGAGGAGGCCCTGAGGGGCCACCAGAGCCGGGGCCTTGCCCCCTCCTTTGTCTCTCTCTCCCTCAGCCCAGACTAACTGCTTCCCAACTCCCAGTTCCAATTCAAACCCCTCAGGCTCCACCTCCTCCTTTGTCTGCAGTACAAAGGTGTTATCTGGTCGTCAGGGTTACCCTCAGCAGGAGCCTCACACCCTCTGTGAGCCACACACACACACACAGAGGTATCCCCCACTCCATCACACCATCTCCCGTCGCTTGGGGTCCGTGCTGCAGGATGTGGTCCACCCCGACCAGACCTACACCGTCCCGGGCCGCACCATCTTTGACAACCTCTATCTGGTCCGGGATCTCTTGGAGCTCGGGTGTGGGGATGGTCTGTCGTTCGCCCTCCTGTCCCTGGATCAGGAGAAGGAGTTCAACAGGGTGGACCACGGGTATCTCCTGGGCACTCTGCGGGCTTTCAGCTTCGGACCCCATTTCATCGGGTTTCTCCGGGTGCTGTACACTGCCTCAGAGTGTTTGGTCAAGCTCAACTGGATCCTGACCGCTCCGGTCAGCTTTGGGCGAGGGGTGCGTCAAGGCTGCCCGCTGTCGGGCCAGCTCTACGCTCTGGCCATCGAGCCCATCCTCCATCTCCTTCGACGAAGGTTGATGGGGTTGGTGCTCCGTGAGCCGGAGCTGCGGCTGGTTCTGTCAGCGTATGTTGACGACGTACTCCTTGTGGTCCACGACCCAGGAGACCTGGTGCGGTTGGAGGCCTGCCAAGCCGTTTACTTGGCAGTTTCCTCTGCCTGGGTCAACTGGGTCAAGAGCTCTGGCCTGGTGGTTGGGGCTGGGTGGCAGGCAGGCCACCTCCCACCCACGCTTCAGGCCATTCAGTGGAGCGCGGGTATGCTACCCTATCTAGACGTCTTTCTATCTGCCACACATCCCTCTCCGCTGGAAAACTGGCAGGGTTTAGAGGGCAGGGTGGCTGAGCGGTTGCGGAGGTGGGTGGGGCTGCTCCAGTGCCTCTCCTTACGGGGGAGGGCACTGGTGCTTAACCAACTAGTCCTGTCCATGCTCTGGCACCGTCTCAACACCCTTGTCCCACCCCTGGGTTTCCAGGCCGCCCTCCAGAAGGTAGTTCTGGAGTTCTTTTGGCCAGGACTGCACTGGGTCCCTGCAGGGGTTCTTTATCTCCCCCCGGAGGAGGGAGGGCAGGGCCTGACCTGCCTACACACTCAGGTCCATGTCTTCTGCCTCTGGGCCATGCAGGGACTCCTTAACAGCAATAGTGGAGATAGTCCAGCATGGAGCACGCTGGCGCACGCTTTCCTCCGTTGCTTCCGAGGGCTCCGATACGACCGGCAGCTCCTTTATTTGCCTTTGAGAGGCCATCCGCGAGACCTCTCGGAGCTGCCGGCCTTCCACCAGGACTTCCTCCACACCTGGCGGCTGCTCTCAGTCTCCAGGTCTTTAGGGGCCGCCACGGGGGAAGACCTCCTCGCAGAGCCCCTGCTACACAACCTGTACTTCCGTGTGCAGGCGGCAGAGTCCCCCGCGGTGTGCTGGAGGCTGGTCCTTGGTGGAATCACCAGGGTCAGAGAACTCCTGGACTACGGCTGGGGAGACTGGATGGAGGCCCCGGTGCTCACCCGGTGCATGGGGCTCTCCACCCTACATTCTCCCCAGCACGTACTCAAGGAGGTGAAGGCCGCCTTGCCACCCGCTGCTCACGTCTACCTGCGCCGGGTCTTGCGAGAGGGTGCACCCCACCCCCCTCTCACTCCTGGCCCTCCGGATCTCTCCGTGGGCCCCCAGCTCCATGAGCCTTCCTGCCCCCCTCCCCTGCATCATCCCAGCCGGCTGCACACCTTGCAGCCGGTCCCCTTTCAAACTGTGCCCAGACATCATCTGTAAACGCTCGTGCTTCACACGCGCCACTATCCCACCCTCATGTCCTGCCCAGACCACAAGTGGCAGGACCTTCTACCATCTTCGGAGGGTGGGGAGCCCCAGTGGGCCAAGCTTTATTGTGCCCTGGTCCCGCGGCCCGCCAGGGACATCAGCTGGAGAATCCTGCATGGGGCGGTAAGCACGGGCGTGTACCTGGCGCGGTTCACCCCCCTCCTGGATACCTGTTTCTTTTGTGGCACGAGGGAGACCCTGGTGCACATTTACACCAAGTGCGTCAGGTTGCAGACCCTCTTCCGGCTACTCCAGAACCTCTTGCTGAGGTTCTGGCTGCACTTCTCCCCGCACCTCCTCATTCTAGCACACCCCATCTGTGGCCCCACTAAGTCGCGGGACCTCCTCGTCAGCCTCCTCCTGGCTATGGCCAAGGTAGCCATTTATAACACTCAGGAGAGGAGGCTGGAAGGGGGGAAGCCTGCGACTGTGGGGCCTATTTCCGCTCCGCTCTCCGCTCACGAATCCGGGCAGAGTTCCTTTGGGCGGCGTCCACTGGCTCTCTCGACACCTTTGAGGGGCAGTGGGCGCTGTCTGGGGTTCTCTGCTTGGTGTCCCCTTCTGGTTCCCTCGTTTTAAACCTTTGACCTCCACTCCCGTCCCTGTTTTTTCTTCACTTGTCCCCTGCACTCTGTTGGGGCCATGGTTTTGTTTTTTTGTTTTGTTTTTTTAAAGGGATCCCTCTTCTATTAAGAGGGGCCTTTTAGTCACAGCCCGCCCACTCCCTGGTCTCCAAATAGACCCAGTATACTGTCCTTCTAGAAGGCTCCGGAAGCTTCCAGGTAAGGGTCTACCACCGGGTATACCACAGTAGGGAACAAGTGGTCAGGATCTACACATCTGTGACATGACTTCAGAATTACCAGAAAGGCCTGGAGCTCCTGTATTCTAAAAACAAGACTTTTATTCTACTTTCCAGATGTTCCTGTTGACTTTACAAACTTTGCAACCACCTTTTGGGCAGTCTCTGAGCCATGGTAGTGCAGCTGAGAAAAAATGCCAAGGGTTTGCTTGGGAAGTCTTGAAAGAAGAAATGCAATTTCCATTGGAATTATTATTCTTTTGTTATTCTTGCTTCTACAATATGGTGGGTGAAACATCAGGAAGAATGACAACAGGCTCAGTGGAAACAATATATATTGTGCTTCCTGAAGATGTCCATAATGCTCACTTGGTGTATTGGATTGTTAAATGAAATACACCAGAAAAAAGAGCAGAGTTGTGAGTCAAATACTGCCAGTGGTGCCTAGAATGCCTGTAAGTGTAGAGTAACCATTTGGCCACGAAATTCCTTCTTCCCTTAGAGTACCAATACTCTCCCCAGTGTCACAGTAGCACCTGAGGAGTGGGTTTGCCATTCAGACTGTCTGTGACTGGTATGAACTGAATATCCCGGGCAATGATTACTATCATACAAAGGGATCAGCAAAAGGCAAGCCCTGGTAAAGGTTATCTCCAGCAGAGGACTGCAGTGTACTTTTGAGTGCACTATACAGCCTCACATTTTCCAGCAGACAAATTTGTTGTTACAGATGATCATTACACCTAAAGGTCTGACAGTTGTCACATTGCCACTTCAACATTTCTACCCTACCTATTCAATTATCATTATTCAATTATGTCAGACATAAGCTATAAAGAGGACTGGAATTATGCAAATCTATGCAGTGCTGAGTGCTCGGGTACGTGGTCCCTGTCTCATCATATGTCACTGTCATTCCTCTTACTGGCTAGAGGAAAGAGCTAGAGAAGAGGAGCCTTCCTGTGGCATTCGCAGGCACTTATAAGGATGCTCCCTCAAGCCCTAGAATCTAATAGCTCTGCCACACTTCATTTTTATCTTCACCCTCGCATGACCCTAGAATGAAGCAAGAGGTGTACTGAGGGATCGTCAGATGATTGCCATGCAGATGTGGGAAGCAAGTTTGGCTAATCTGGGGGAAAGAAAAGAGGGACAAGCTACTTATTGATGACAGAGCTTTATAACATGTGAAGGGAGTCTCACTGGAGACTAGAGAGGTCCATATCCAATTAGTCTAAAATTACTGAGCCAAATGCTCCATGCCTTCTCTCCATGGCCACAGACATGGAGCAGAACTGGGGCAGGTCCACTTCTCCAGGGCTAGCCGTAGGACACATGGGGCCATGGAGAGGAACTCCATGCCTTTTCACTCTGCAGAGCTCTGCTGCAACGTGAAAGAGGGGACTGTGGCAGGGCTGGACTTGGGGAGAGTCAGGAACATGACACAGAATAGAATCCATAGGCACATGCTGGCTGCAGCTACTACTATAACCCATAGATGATAGAAATTGCTGGGGCAAGGCGCACATCTGCATCATGAAATGCCCATCAGATGGGGAGAGGATTCCTTGTTCCCCAGCCCATGCTTGATCCTCTGTCTATCCCATGTACATTTACTCAGGTTTCATGCAAACATATGGGGAGAGGACACAAGCTGAGGTGTTATTTTTATATACTTCTTTTTTAAAAAAATCCCCCACTAAGACAACACCCTCTGCCCTTCCCCATTTAAAGGCTTGCAAGCGAGTGTAGGGGCCAGTGTATCATGACTGTTCTTACTGATCCATTCCTGTTTTCATTTTTCTGCTATTCTGCATCACAAGTCAGACGAAGGAAAATAAAAACCAAAGAAAACGTTTGTGACCTTACCTGGCCCACCTCCCAAAGAAGCAGAAATGACATCTAGAAATGACCTCAGGGCACTCTGAACCTACAAATCAACACAACAGTTAAAGGCCTGATTCACAGAAGCACTCTTTGCTCATCCCCATTCTTTTCTAACCACAGAACAGCTCTAGTTTTCCTGTCTCTCCCAGGCCTGGACAGAAAAATGGCATCTGCTTCCCCTGCACTGACGCTCTGGCCCAGGTTATCAACATTTGATTATTATGAACAGACTTGGATACAGCAGTTCCATAGCAAGCAGTTTCTCAGAAATGCCTTGCCATTGATTTTCTTCTTGCTTTGTTTTTGCTCAGGGCAGCTCAGATTTTTAGGGCAACACCATGATCCACCAGTGCTGAAAAGGATGACTTCATCGCAGGTCATCCACAGAGCCCTGTGACCTGAAGCTGCCCCTACAAAATATCTGTAGTAAGTAAAGCTGGACTAGTCATAGGAATGCTATGACGGACAGTAGAAGGCAGCAATTCTGAAATTTTCCCTTAATACTAGACTGTCCTAGTGAACTTTAGAATAGCTCTGGCCTCCCCCCTACAACTTGTCATGTCTGGGGAAGAGCAGGAAATCCAGCCGGAATGATTAGGAAGCAGGGCAGCGAAAGCCGAGAGGAAGCTGCATCGCAGATGACCCTTCTCTCACCCGGAACTACAACTCAGATTGGAACATGGAATGTTAGAACAATGTATGAGGCTGGCAAGACAGCACAAATAGCAGCAGAAATGCGACAATACAAGCTGGCAGTTTTGGGGCTGTGCAAAACAAGATGGATACAATCAGGACAACTGCGTCTAGCAACAGCTGAAACCCTTATTTATTCAGGGCATGAGAATAATGATGCACCACACACGGAAGGAGTAGGTATGCTGTTGTCCAAGGATGCAACTGGATCCCTAATTGAGTGGCCAGCAGTGTCAGCATGGATCATTACAGCCAGGTTTTACAGCAAGATAAATAAGATTCTGATTATACGGTGCTATGCCCCCACAAATGATGCTGATGAAAATATTAAAACAGGGTTCTATGAGACTCTCCAAAGTATTATTAACAAGAAAGGTGAGAAAGATATATTGATTTTGATGAGTGACTTCAACGCCAAAATCGGAAGTGACAACACAGGAAAGGAGCAGTACATGGGTACAAAAGGGTTAGGAAAAGCCAACGAGAACAGCAACCTCTTCAGTGACTTCTGCATTTTTAATGGATTGGTGATTGGTGGGAGTATCTTTCCACACAAAAGAATCCATAAAGCAACATGGGTTTCACCAGACCACCGGACGGAAAATCAAATCGACCATATCTGTATCAGCAGCACCTTCAGACGTTCTACGCAAGATGTATGCGCAAGAAGAGGGGCGGATGTGGGATCCGACCATCACCTTGTCTTAGCAAAGTTCAGGCTGAAACTGAAAAAGCACCCCATACAAGTAAACAGGCCAGGGCCGAGATACAACACACAACTCCTGAGAGATCAGATAACAAAATCACAATTCCAGTTAAAACTGTTAAACAGATATACAGTCCTTAGAGATCTAAGATCAGAAGATGTAGCCGTAGAGCAAGTATGGGAAAGCTCTAAATCAGCATGGAAAGAAGCTTGTGAGAAAATCCTGGGCAAAAGAACAAGACAACACAAAGAATGGATATCACCAGAGACTCTAAGGATAGAAAAAACAAGAAGGCAGTTATCAACAGCAGCAAGACCAGAGCTATCAAGGCAGAAGCGCTGCGATTATATGCAGAAGCTAACAAGGAAGTGAAGAAAAGTATAAAGAGGACTAAAAAGAACTTCATGGAAGCACTAACACAACAAGCCGAGCAATCCATAGGCCAGAAGAATCTAAAAGAACTGTATGATATCACAAGGAAGTTAGCAGGTGCAAGATGGACAGTAGATCATCCCATGAAAGACAAGGATGGGAGAGTCTTGTCAAATCTAGCTGAACAACTTACGCGATGGAAAGAACATTTCGAGGATCTCTTAAACCGCCCAGCACCAAATAGATCCACCAGACTTACCCTCAGCTCCAATACCACTACCAATAAATACAGACAGACCAACTAAGGAGGAGATAAGGAAGGCCATTTCTCTGCTGAAAAGTGGAAAAGCTCCAGGGCCAGACTGCATTCCCTCAGAAGCAGTGAAGGTGGACCTTGAAACCTCCACAGACGTGCTGTACGAACTCTTTGGCAGAATATGGGACACCGAGGAAATACCACGAGACTGGAAACATGGACATATAATTAAAATACCCAAGAAAGGAAGTTTGAATGAATGCAGAAACTGGAGAGGTATCACTCTGCTGTCTGTTACTGGGAAAGTCTTTAACAGGATCCTGTTGGAGAGAATGAAAGCAGAGATTGACAAGCTGTTGAGGGATGAACAAGCTGGTTTTCGGAGCGAGAGATCATGTGTAGACCAGATAACGACCTTGAGGATCATCACAGAACAGTCATTGGAATGGAAATCCCCACTGTATATAAGTTTCATAGACCTTGAACAGGCCTTTGATAGTGTAGACAGAAATACGCTGTTGAGACTGTTGCAGTATCATGGCATTCCCCAGAAGATCATTAATCTCATTCGAGCCAATTACGAACCCTCCACTTGCCAGGTTGTACATAATGGCACTCTGACAGAATCTTTCACTGTCCGAACAGGTGTGAGACAGGGATGTCTACTCTCACCATTCCTTTTCCTTATAGTTATGGATTGGATTATGCAAAAAACAACAAGCAGACACCAGAGAGGTATTCAGTGGACCTTCTCTCGTCAATTGGAGGATATCGATTTTGCTGATGACATTGCCCTCCTGGCATATCAGCACGAGCGTATGGACAGCAAAGTTGCAGCACTGGATAGTGCTGCCTCAAAGGCAGGCCTGAAAATCAGTAGATGTAAAACTAGAACTATGAGGGTCAACCACACTAAAAAAGACAACATCACTTTAGGGGGCGAGACCCTCAAAGACATCAAACAGTTTACTTATCTAGGTAGTGTTGTGAATAAAGACGGTGGTACTGACCTAGACATCAAATCCAGGATTGGCAAAGCCACAGCAGCATTTTAAACTCTGTGGCCAGTATGGAGATCACACAACTCTGGCAAAACAAAGCTGAGAATCTTCAATTCATATGTAAAGTCCGTCCTGCTGTATGCCTGTGAATCATGGCGCACCACAAAGTCCTCAACACACAAACTGCAGATGTTTTTGAATAGATGCCTGAGATACATATTACAAATAAGATGGCAAGACAAAGTCACGAATGAACATCTGTGGACACGAACAGGCCAAGAGCCAGTGGGGATCCAAATAAAAAGGAGAAAATGCGGATGGTTGGGACATACTTTGAGGAAACTCCCATCCAGCATTGTTCGACATGCCCTAAAATGGAATCCTCAGGGGAAATGCAGCTGAGGAAGACCCCGAATAACATGGAAGAGATCTACAGTCACGGAAGCACAAGAACTGGGATATTCATGTGGCCAGATTGAAGCCATTGCCCAAGATAGAACCAGGTGGAGGAGCCTTGTGGATGACCTATGCCCCACTTGCGGTTCAGGGGTTTAACTAACTTAACCCCCCACCAGCAGTAATTCAGGTCATGCCTGTGCTATGTGTCCTGTACAGCTCATAAAGGTAGTGAGGCCCAGGGAGTTACACAGATGACTTATTTACCATCTATGGAAAGTGTCTCAACCAACACCCTGCCCTGGCCGATCCATTATCTTCTAAGTCTCATCTTCTCAAGCAGTGTGTCAATGGTTTGGGTCAGAGGGGGACAGTGGTATGAATAGCTGCCCTGAAAGGACAGGATGGGAGTTAACCACCCAGTGCCTGACAAGAATTTTGAGTTGTGACCAACTGTCACGAGGAGACCAAGTGCTCAGGCATATAAAACTGTCTTGAGCACTTATCTGGCCCTATCACAGTAGCATATGTGGACTTCACAACAATGGATTTAACTTCACAACCCCGCCATGCAGCAGGTCTGGGCTATTATCCCATTGAGAGTCTATGTCACTTGCCCCAGGGCACACAGAAAGCCTGAAGCAAAGCATGGAGTTGAAGGCAGGTTTCATGCAGCTTAGGCTAGTGCATAACCACTAGTCTACTCTTCCTCTCCATTCTTGCTATATAACACAGCTGACTCACTTCCACAATAGCCCCCACATTCCTCCTCTCAGGTATGAACACACCAGCATTTCTACAAATATCTGCCCTAGTTACCAGTATGAGTGGTAGCCTTCCACTGACATCCAATGCCCATTCTTTGAACTGCACTGCCAGGGCCTCCTTTCGCATCTCTGCCACCCGAGCCTGGATTTTCTCCACCTGCTCCCTTTGCTCACGGCTTTTCTTTACCTCAGACTTCATCCTGGCTAACCTGTAGAGCATAGGCATATGGTTTAGAAAGTTAATGTGACCGGCTTAGCAAAGCTTGGTTTGACCTTTCTTGAGGAACAGCAGGAAACAGAAGTAATTGCATGTTATATTTCCTGTACTTTCTAGCACATGAGGTCTTTTCCCCATTGAAATAGTTGATCTTTTGGGTAACAAACTACCAGTCAAATTCTACATAAACACTCACAATCCATGTCTTCATGCAGCAGTTCTTGGAAGGTGAGAATGTTTGTCATGAAGTGGATGTTTCTTCTGAAGGCTAGTGTAATTAAGAATTTGAATACAGAGTTTGAATGTCAAGTACATCACTAAAGAAAGAGCCTTTTTTGGAAGGTGCATGGAACTCTTTTTGAGTGCAGGGACAGCTAGATATTTAGGGATAAAATTATCCCTGGAGCAACCTTTGTGGTGTGCAAACTTACACAAAGGGCAAAATCCACCCTTAATGAATGCACGTTTCTGTGATGGTGCTAGTAATTATGGAGGTGTTTTTCAAATTTTCTGCCAAACATTCTAGCAGGAGAGGAGGACTATAATTTTGCATCAATTTAACAACAAAATTGCATTATGAAGCATTTGTCTCAGAGCCTATGTACCATTTAATGTAAAAACTGCACTGGCAATGCACTATGTTTAATGATTTTCCCAAAGTACTATTTCACAATAAAAGCCTCACTGCTTTAGGACAGGGGTAATTTGCCTACAATTCTTCTGTTTATCTGTTGAACACAGACTTTGCAAGCCCGCACCAGAAGTGCCCCTCTTTTTTCTTGATTCTAGCTCCTTTCCTTCTCTAACCTGTGAGAAAGGCATTGCCAGTCCTCCATTTTGTTCCCAGGATAAAAGACTTTATTAAACGGCAAGTATTCAGGAAAACAACGCCATGAATGAAATTCGTTATGCCTATAGCTACAAGGTAACAGCTCAGCTATGTGGGAGTGGGTCTTGAGTTTTTTATTCCCATTTCAATCGTTTGTTAAAGAGTTTATGTCTCTATATTGAGAGCTGCTACCTATTCCTTTCTCCTGCATACTGTGCATTTGCTGATCCAGATATTGCTCTCAGTTATACCAGTCTATAGTTAGCTGGAATAAGAGGAGCTACTCCTATTTGTCTCTTGTCATGGAGAGCAAAGTTTGACCCAGGACTGTGATGTAACCAGATGATTTCTCATCTGTCTCAGGTTTTTTTTTACATAAGGAGTGATGATAATCTGATACTGTCTCTCACCTCGCAATATAGTTTAGGAACAATTATATTTTAATTCATAAATAATAAGAGTTATTTAAAATGTTATAACATCACATTGGCTCCAATAATATTCATACCCAGGTCACTGTTAATTCATGGACATTTTTCATGGAGGCTTCTTAATCCATCACTCTGTTACCCAGTATGTGAGAGGCATATGAATGAATGAAAGAGAGAATCTTGTCAAACTTAACCCTCTTAGACCTTCTCAAATACTAGTGATTTTTACTTGGGCCTCAGTGCTTCTCAGCCCTACTTTTAATGATATTCTGAGGCGTGAATCATGCAGCTACAAATGACACAGAGCTATTTTTGTCTCAATCTGTTTCTTGATTTCCACCTGCAGTGTTTTAACTTGGGACCATTTCTAATTTTGATAAAATGGTGAGCTAAGTGCCTCCGATCCAACCTCAGAATGAACAGCCAACTTGGGGAATTACAAAAGAGCATGTCTGCCTTCTACAAAAACTGATTTCTCACTTCCCCTAGCCTCTTGTCAAAGTATTTGCTGTCAACTGGCACTTCCCAAATAGTGGCCAGGTATTTTGAAGAGCTGAGCGGAAACTGGGTCCTTAGTATCTCCCAGGACCAGGCCACGTGTGGCTGTGTTAACTGCAAAGAGGCAAAGCTCTTAGCCTCTGCTTTCCTGTGCTACATAACAGTGAGTGTACTAACATTTCTAATTACCAATATGACAAGGAGGGCATGTGCCTCTGTTTTCATGTAGTATTCCTGAGGGTGGGGCCTTTACTGGGTTAAAGAAAATCCCTGCTAAAATCTTTCCAACATTTGGGCTCACATGGGCCATTAAATCTAGTATTTGCAACACTAGAAATTCTGGGCTTATCTCATCTATAGATAAAATCATAATGAACATTATATGAAGGTGGATGCATCTTCTGAGCTGATCTGTCCACAGAGACTCTCGCTTGGATTGAGTACCATTGTAAACCCATAACAATGAAAACAGAACCCATCTCCAAACCTGTTCTGGGAGAATCGTCGGGACATTTGACTCAGGAAGGAATACCAGACTGTGCCAAATATAGGAATAATTAATATCGCTGAGCATTTTTCTGCCACAAGACAAGTACATAGATTTGGCTAAGTATAAGTAAAGCTCTGTAGGTTAGAATACAAAAACACGTTTATCAAGACCATGCAGACTTGGCTATTGCCAGCCCTACAGGACAGCACCAGTGTGTGAAACATCACTGCTCAAGTGCAACACTATAGGGGAAATTCTGGCCCTGTTTAAATTAACAGGAGTTTTGCCACTGACTTTGGTGGGGCCAGGATTTCACCCTCTCACAAACAGCAGACAGGTGTACATACAAGAAAGAATATAAATAAATATAAATATTAGGGCAAGGAAAAAGATTTCAGTTTGCAGGTATCAGTTTATAAATGACAAGAGGAAAAAATTACATTAAAGGCCCTCATCAAAGAATTTCAAAGTGAAATGGCACTTGGCTTAAAAAATCCACAAAATAAATGGAGAAACTACCCTGTTCACAACTAGGGAAAAGGCCAGGCTATGGGATTAATTGAGAGACTGCTGCTTTCTGATGTGATTCAGCCCCTGCCACCATGATTCAATGGAACAAGGTGTTGGGAAATCTAATGCCTGTTTCTGGACAGCTTTACTAATGCTGCAAAGAAGAGATGTACCAGTTGCCAGATTATATGATCAAGAAAGTTCTCTTTAACTTAAAAATGGGAAATAAAAATTTAGGAACATTTCAGCTCTTAGATCCTCTGCAAGAATGCTTAACAAACACAAAGTAGAATTAACTCCAATTTAAGGGTTGTCAAACTGCTTGGATGATTAATTTGGGCAGTGCCAAACCTTTGGGACGTTATGTGCTGTACATGCAGTGTGCTGCAATTTTGCATCTTTAGGCAGCTAGTATTCTGGTCCTAAAAGGCATGTAAATACATTCTCCTTCTGATGTTTCTGTATGCAGGACAAAGATTGTCCCACTGCTGAGGTTTCCATCTGGTTATATCAGCACTGGGTAGTAGATGCACCATGATACATAAGTACATAAGAATGGCCATACTGGGTCAGACCAAAGGTCCATCCAGCCCAGTAGCCTGTCTGCTGACAGTGGCCAGTGCCAGGTGCCCAGAGGGGGTGGACCGAAGACAATTATCAAGCAATTTGTCTCCTGCCATCCATCTCCAACCTCTGACAATCAGAGGCCAGGGACACCATTCCTACCCTTGGCTAATAGACTTTTATGGACCTAACTTACATTAATTTATCTAGGTCTTTCTTAAATTCTCTTATAGTCCTAGCCTTCACAGTCTCCTCTGGCAAGGAGTTCCACAGGTTAACTATGCGCTGAGTGAAGAAGAACTTTCGTTTATTAGTTTTAAACCTGCTACCCATTAATTTCATTTGGTGTGCTCTAGTTCTTTTATTATTGGCACAAGTAAATAACTTCTCCTTATTCACCCTCTCCACACCTGTCATAATTTTATATACCTCTATCATGTCCCTCTTCAGCCTCCTGTTTTCTAAACTGAAAAGTCCCAGTCTTTTTAGCCTCTCCTCATACGGGATCTGTTCCAAGCCCCTAATCATTTTAGTTGCCCTTTTCTGAACCTTTTCCAGTGCCAGAATATCTTTTTTTAGGTGAAGAGACCACATCTGTACACAGTATTCAAGATGTGGGCATACCATAGATATATATAGGGGCAGTAAGATACTCCTTGTCTTATTTTGTATCCCTTTTGTAACAATACCTAACATCCTATTTGCCTTTTTGACTGCCTTTGCACACTGCGTGGATGTTTTCAAGGAACTATCCACGATAACTCCAAGATCTCTTTCCTGATTAGTTATAGCTAAATTAGCCCCCATCATATTGTAAGTATACTTGGGGTTATTTTTTCCAATGTGCATTACCTTACACTTATCCACATTAAATCTCATTTGACATTTTGTTGCCCAATCACTGAGCTTGATGAGATGTTTCTGAAGTTCTTCATGGTCTGCCCTTGCCTTGACTATCTTGAACAGTTTAGTGTCATCTGCAAAGTTTGCCACCTCACTGCTCACCCCCTTCTCCAGATCATTTATGAACAAATTGAACAGGATTGACCATTGGGGACACACCACTAGTTACCCCTCTCCATTCGGAAAATTTACCATTTATGCCTACCCTCTGTTTCCTGTGTTTTAACCAGTTCTCAGTCCATAAAAGGACCTTCCCTCTTATCCCACGACAACTAATTTACATAAGAGCCTTTGATGAGGTTCTTTGTCAAAGGCTTTCTGGAAATCTAAGTATACTATATCCACTGGATCTCCCTGGTCTGCATGTTTAACCCCTTCAAAGAACTCTAACAGATTAGTAAGACATGATTTCCCTCTGCAGAAACCATGTTGACTTTTGCCCATCAAATTATGTTCTTCTACTTGCCTGACAATTTTATTCTTTGCTACTGTTTCAACTAGTTTGCCTGGAACTGACATTAAACTTACCGGTCTGTAATTGACAGGGTCACCTCTAGAGCCCTTTTTAAATATTGGTGTCACATTAGCTATCTTCCAGTCATTAGGTACAGAAGCTGATCCAAAGGACAGGTTACAAACTAACGTTAATAGCTCTGCAATTTCCCATTTGAGTTCTTTCAGAACCTTTGGATGAATGCCATCCAGTCCCAGTGATCTGTTAACATTAAGTTTATCTATTTGTTCCAAAACCTCCTCTTATGACACTTCAATCTGGGACAGTTCCTCGGTTTCATTTGCCACAAACCGTGCTGGTTTGGGAATCTCCCTAACATCCTCAGCCATGAAGACTGAAGCAAAGAAATCATTTAGTCTCTCCGCAATGGCTTTATCGTCCTTGACAGCTCCTTTTGTATTTTTATCATCTAGGGGACCCACTGGTTTTTTAGCAGGCTTCCTGCTTCTAATGTATTTAAAAAACATTTTGCTATCACGTTTTGAGCTTTTGGCTAGCTGTTCCTCAAAATCTTTTTTCGCCTTCCTTATTACAGTTTTACACTTAATTTGGTAGTATTTATGTTCCTTTCTATTTACCTCACTAGGATTTGCCTTCCATGTCTTGAAAGATGCCTTTTTATCTCTCACTGCTTGTTTTACATGGGTGTTAACCCATGGTGGCTCTTTTTTCGGTCTCTTAGTATGTTTTCTAATTTGGGGTATACATTTAAGTTGGGCCTCTATTATAGTGTCTTTGAGAAGCTTCCGTGCAGCTTGCTGGGTTTTTGTTCTAGTCACTCTGGCTTTTAATTTCTGTTTAACTAACCTCCTCCTTTTTGCATAATTCCCCCTTTTGAAGTTAAATGCCAGAGTGTTGGACTGCTGAGGTGTTCTTCTCACCACAGGAATATTAAATGTTATTACATGATGATCACTATTCCCAAGGGGTCCTGTAATAGAGACCTCGTGGACCAGATCCTGCGCTCCATTCAGTACTAAATCAAGAATTGCCCCTCTCCTTGTGGGTTCCCATACCAGCTGCTCCAAGAAGTAGTCATTAATGGCACCAAGAAATCTTATTTCTGCATCTTGTCCTGCTGTGACATGTATCCAGTCAATATGGGGATAACTGAAATCCCCCATTACTACCGAGTGTTTTATTTTGGTCGCCTCTCTAATCTCTTGGTAGGAATGTATTCATTAGTAATCAACTGGATAAGCAGAGATGTCTTTAGGGTGACCCACTGCACAATGAAGTGTGTTTGTGCAGGAAGGGAGCCACTGTTTTCTCACATCCTTTGAACAAAACTAGGCATTAATTCAGGTGTGAGTTGGTTGAGATGAAAAGGAACTTCTCCCACACCAGTCTCATGTATTCCCTGGCTCCCAATATGATCACAGTTAAGGTGGGGATGGAAGAAGCCTGAGAAAGTGCAGCTAGAGTGGGCACATTTTGGGTGAGCAACTGAGGTGAAATCCTCACACTACTGAAGTTAATGACAAAACTTCCATTGATTTCAATGGGGCCAGATTTCACCCCTGAACTTTGGGTGCTTACATGAGATATTCTGAGCTCCCTTTGTCATCCCTCTCCTAAATTGTTCTTCTATTTGGAAAGCCAATGATTCATGGCAAGTATTTTGCACCCGTGCAGGATGGCCAAAAAACCTGTAGCGAAGTTATGAAGTCCCCAGGTTTAAGAACACCCATAAAAATCTGGTGATCCTGCCAGACCCAAACATGGAAATCCTAAAATAATGCAAACACAAATCCCATGATACTGTCAGCTGAAGAGATGGAAAACCTAGTACTGCCATGCCTGTGTAAAGTTCCTCTCCTTGCCCCTGCCAGCCCTGAAGAGGGTGATTGCTAAAGCTCCTCTTACAGATTTCCTGAGACTCAAATCTGACTCTTCCACATCTGTCAGGTTGAGAACTTGATCCTCATATCTGAAACTGGAATTACCACCTCACAGCTAAGCTAAAAGATTAAACCATAAATCTTTACTAAAGACAAGGGAGAATACAGACCTCACGTGAAGAGCACCAACCTAGTTACTCTTAAAAGGTGGTAAATAGAGTTCAGTGCACTGCATGACATTCGTCTATCACTGCTTTCATTGCATCAGATATAGGTTACGTATAGAACTATGTATTACAACAGCAGGTACATTAGAAACATGAGAGAGATTTAACCATATTCCTTTGTTCATTTAGACTATGTCTAGACTAGAGGGTTTTGTCGACAAAACCTGAGGAGCATCCAGATTCGCCAGCACGTTCTGTCAACAGTAACTCAACAGAACGCAGCAGTTCTGTCAACAGCTATACCCTGCTCCCCATGAGGCAAAACGCCTCTGTCAACAGATGTCTGCTGACAAAACACAGGTCTGGACATTCCAGTGGGTCTTATGTTGACAGAAAAAGCCTCCAGGGAGCTATGCATGTGCCCTGGGGGACACCATGTCCACAGCAATCAGTGCTCTATGGTTTCAGCCTCCAGCCCTTCTTAAAGCTGGAGAGAGCCAGGAAATCCTGTGGCAGGAAGCTGAGTGTTGGAACAGTAGCATGCCACATGGCTCCCTCCAACATTCCCATAGCCACACCAGCCAGCAGCATGGCAGACACACAAGTGTCACAAGACCCCCTCAGCCCCTCAAGGGACCAGCCTCAGGGGACCCAAGAGCCACACGGGGCTTGAGGAGGCAGCCTCCTCCTGGGTAGGGGCCAAGATCCAGGCCCTGTTGGAGGAGGAGGAGATACTCCAAGACCCAAAGGCAGAGCACTGCAACACCCCCATCTATGCCCAGGTGGCCACCGCCCCCCCTCTTCCCCCCAGGCTCACCCTGCTCCCTAGGTCTTCCGTAGGACATTACTGGATTTTTAAATTGAATATTGAAGCCATTTCTGTTGCCATTGTACATAATTGGCACCAAACCTTCTGCCAGATGACCCACGTGAGATGTCTAATGAAAGCTGGTAATGCCCTGAATCTGTTTGTTACTTGCATGTCTGTGCCATGTGTGTACGTCAAGTTATAGATACTGGCGTTATGCCTAAACTAGAAATGTTCTTGAGCTAAGGGTATATGACAGGAAGTGCGGTCACCTTCCTAGCCAGGATGATGGACTAAAAAACAAAAGTTCAGATCTTAATTCCACATGCTGTGGAAATGGACTGGGGCTTGCCAGCTAACTCAGCAACAAATGGCAGTGTGCCACAACAGCCCACCAGGTCAGGTGGGCCTTGCATGGCCTACAGGAGAAGAAAGTTTTCTCTCGACAGGGCAAACTGTAAGATGGCCCTGGCAGTGACCATCTTGGCTCTCCAGTCTCCATGAATTAAGTCTGTGTAAACTGGGATTCCACCTCTTATGGGGGGTGCTTTCAGAGACTTGCAAGAAATCAGCATATAACATCACTGGCCTGTATCAATAGCTTTAGCTGATGTATGTAATATATCACTTTAACAATTTTTCTCTCACACCCTGTTCTTTCTTTCTTTCTTTCCGTTTCTTAATAAACTTTTAGATTTTAGAGTCTAAAGGATTGGCCCAGTGTGCTGTTTTGTGCTGTTTTGTGCTGTTTTGTGTAAGATCCAAGTATATATTGACCTGGGAATGTGGCAAGTCCCTTTGGGGCCTGGAAGAATCTGTGGGGATTTGGTGAAATAGGTTTTAGTAGCCTCTCACCTGAATAAAGGGGGTTTGTAGTTTGGGCATTTAAAGTAGCTGGAGAATCTGTGGGTTTGCTTGTATGGCTTCTGACTGGCCAGTGGGACTGACAGAAGTACTTTTGTGGCTGGTTTGTTTGCCTGGGCTATAAGTGGCCCCGTTTTAAGCAATATACCCTGGGTTCGTTCCCTCAACTGTGCCCAGAACCCCCATCATATTACATCCCCCTGCTCCTCCTGCCCAGCCCAGACCCCTTTGCAGCCTCATTGCCTCTATACTTTCCACTGGTTCTGGCCCCATCCCAGCCCTGATGGGGGCCCCACATCCACAGCAGGATGCCACTCAGGGTCCCGCTCCCCCGCAGGTTTGCAGCCTCCCATCCTGTCCATATTCTGAAGCCCCTCCACCAGCCCACTCCACTATAAGTAGTTCATTGCACTGCATGGTTTGTACATAGTTTTTTATTACACTGTTTCTTTTGCACTGGTTTTTATTTGGTTCAGTAAAATACTTATTTGAGCACCACACACGTCTCTCTTCATTGTGCTGGATCAGGAAAGAGTGAAGGGGGTGAAGGGCAGGGTCATGGCGGGGACAGGGTAGGGCTGTGAGCCCAACACCCCCGCTGGGGGGTCCTGAGGAGGATTATTGGAAGCCACAAGAGATGCTCTCCCTCAGGGCCTCCAGGATATGGACCCCATCTTGATGAGCCTGGTGGATCGGAGCTATACTCTGCTGCTCATACTTGCAGCTGGAGTCTACCCCGCAACCCTGGCAGGAACGCCTCTCCCTCCTCCTCTACTATGTTGTGGAGGGCACAATATGCCTCCACAACTTGGGGGACATTGTGCTCCCCCACATCCAGACAGGTGAGCAGGTACCTAAAGTGTGCCTTCAGGTCACTGAAGGCACACTTGGGCTACGTCTACACGTGCACGCTACATCGAAATAGCTTATTTTGATATAGCGACATCAAAATAGTCTATTTCGATTAATAACGTCTACACATCCTCCAGGGCTGGCAACGTCGACGTTCAACTTCGACGTTGGGCAGCACCACATCGAAATAGGTGCTGCGAGGGAACGTCTACACGCCAAAGTAACACACATCGAAATAAGGGTGCCAGGAACAGCTGCAGACAGGGTCACAGGGCAGACTCAACAGCAAGCCACTGCCTTAAAGGGCCCCTCCCAGACACACTTGCACAAAACAACACAAGATCCACAGAGCCGACAACTGGTTCCAGATCCTGTGCATGCAGCATGGATCCCCAGCTGCCGCAACAGCAGCCAGAAGCCCTGGGCTAAGGGCTGCTGCACACGGTGACCATAGAGCCCCACGGGGGCTGGAGAGAGAGCGTCTCTCAATCCCTCAGCTGATGGCCGCCATGGCAGACCCCGCTCTTTCGATGTTGCGGGACGCGGATCGTCTACACGTGCCCTACTTCGACGTTGAACGTCGAAGTAGGGCGCTATTCCCATCCCCTCATGGGGTTAGCGGCTTCGACGTCTCGCCGCCTAACGTCGATTTCAACTTCGAAATAGCGCTCGCCACATGTAGCCGTGACGGGCACTATTTCGAAGTTAGTGCCGCTACTTCGAAGTAGCGTGCACGTGTAGACACGGCTTTGGTCTGCATCCTGGCCTGGTTGAGGCAGGCATTGAAGAGTTCCCGGCTTGGGTCCAGCTGACCAGTATAAGGCTTCCTGAGCCAGACTATGAGAGGGTAGGCCACGTCCCGCACGATGCAGAGTGGCATGTGCATGTCTGCAACCACCAGCTTACAGCGGGGGTTGAATGTGCCCACCTACATCCTCCGACACTGGCCGGAGTTGAGGAAACATGAGCATTGTGTGCCCCACCTGCCCACCTGATGTAAATGTCTGTGAACTGGCCATGGTGGTCCACCAGGGCTTGCAGTACCATTGAGAAGTATCCCTTCTGGTTGATATACTTGGCTGTGCTATACTCCAATCATGAATTGGAATGTGGGTCCCATTGATAGCCCCGATGCCGTTCAGGACTCCAGGGCAGCAAATCTGGCCACGACTCTGTCCATGTCTCCCATACGGATGATCCTCCACAGCAAGATGGTGTTCATGGGCATCATGACCAGCAGAGGAAGGGGACCAAACACAGATCAGGGACTGAGGAAAGGAGTCACTGGGCCCAGGGTGTGTCCCCCCTCGAGCTTGCTGGGAGCCCCCCTGTGAGGCTGCCCTCAGCAGAAGGGCTGTGCAAGGATGGGATGGCATGGTCCCCGGGAGCCTGGGCTTCTCCCCCTGTTCCCAACTCTTTGCATCCCCCGAATCTACTTCCTGAGGGCTCCCCTTTGGCAGGACACACACAATCCCTTTACAAGTATTGGAGGGGTAGCCGTGTTAGTCAGGATCTGTAACAGCAACAAAGGGTCCTTTGGCACCTTATAGACTAACAGAAAAGTTTTGAGCATGAGCTTTCGTGAGCACAGACTCACTTCATCAGATGCTGGTCTTGGAAATCTGCAGGGCCAGGTATAAATAAGCCAGAGCAAGGGTGGGGATAACAAGGTTAGCTCAGTCAGCAAGGGTGAGGTTTACTACCAGAAGTTGATCTGGAGGTGTGAACACCAAGGGAGGGGAAGCTGCTTCTGTATTTAGCCAGCCATTCACAGTCTTTGTTTAAGCCTGAGCTGAGGGCATCGAATTTACAGATGAATTGTAGCTCAGAAATTTCTCTTTGGAGTCTGGTCCTGAAATTTCTTTGCTGTTGGATAGCTACTTTTAAGTCTGCTACTGTGTAGCCTTGGAGATTGAAGTGCTCTCCTACAGGTTTTTGTATATTGCCATTTCTGATGTCTGATTTGTGTGCGTTTATTCTTTTACATAGAGACTGTCCAGTTTGTCCGATGTACATAGCAGAGGGGCATTGCTGGCCCATGATGGCATAAATTATATTGGTAGATGTGCAGCTGAATGAACCCAGGATGGTGTGGCTGATCTGATTAGGTACTATAATGGTGTTGCTGATGTAGATATGTGGGCAGAGCTGGCAATGAGGTTTGTTGCATGGATGGGTCCCTGAGTTAGAGTGACTGTGGTGCGGTGTATAGTTGCTGGTTAGGATTTGCTTCAGGTTGGCAGGTTGTCTGTGGGCAAGGACTGGTCTGCCTCCCAAGGCCTGTGAAAGTGGGGGGGTCATTGTCCAGGATGGGTTGTAAATACCTGATGATGCGCTTTAGAGGTTTTAGCTGAGGACTGTAGGTGATGGCTAGTGGTGTTCCGTTGGTTTCTCTCTTGGGCTTGTCCTGTAGTAAGAAGCTTCGTGGCACACGTCTGGCTCTGTTGATCTGTTTTTTCACTTCCTCAGATGGGTATTGCAGTTTCAAGAATGCTTGGTAGAGATCCTGTAGGTGTTTGTCTCTGTCGGAGGGGTTGGAGGAAATGCGGTTATATCTTAGTGCTTGGCTGTAGACAATGGATCGTGTGGTGTGTCTGGGATGGAAGCTGGAGGCATGAAGGTAGGCGTAGCGGTCAGTGGGTTTACGGTACAGGGTGGTATTGATGTGGCCATCATGTATTAGCACCGTGGTGTCCAGGAAGTGGATCTCCTGTGTGGACTGTTCCAGGCTGAGGTTGATGTTGGGGTGAAAGTTGTTGAAGTTCCGGTGGAATTCCTCCAGAGTCTCCTTCCCATGGGTCCAGATGATGAAGATGTCATCAGTGTAGCATAAGTAGAGACGGGGTGTTAGTGGACGAGAGCTAAGAAAGTGCTGTTCCAGGTCAGCCATGAAAATATTGGCATATTGAGGGGCCATGCGGGTACCACAGCTGTGCCGCTGATTTGAAGATATATATCGTCGCCAAATCTGAAATAGTTGTGTGTGAGGATAAAGTTACAGAGCTCAGCCATCAGATGTGCTGTAGCATCACCAGGGATACTGTTCTGGACAGCATTTATTCCATCTTTGTGTGGGATGTTGGTATAGAGAGCCTCTACATCCATGGTGGCTAGGATAGTGTTTTCTGGTAGGTCATCAATGTATTGCAGTTTTCTCAGGAAGTCAGTGGTGTCTCGGAGGTAGCAGGGAGTGCTGGTGGCATAGGGTCTGAGGAGAGAGTCCACATAACCAGACAGTCCTTCAGTGAGAGTGCCAATGCTCAAGATGATGGGGTGCCCAGGATTTCCAGGTTTGTGATCTTGGGTAGTAGGTAGAATAGCCCCAGACGGGGCTCTAGAGGTGTGTTGGTATAAATCTGTTCTTGTGCTTGTGTAGGGAGTGTCCTGAGCAGATGGTGTAGTTTCTTAGTGTATTCCTCGGTGGGATCTGAGGAAAGTAGCCTGTAAAATTTGGTATTGGAGAGTTGTCTAGAAGCCGCCTTCTGGTAGACCTGTTCATGATGACAGTAGCTCCTCCTTTATCTGCCTCTTTGATTATAATGTCAGGGTTGTTTCTGAGGCTGTGGATGGCATGCGTTCCGCACGACTGAGGTTGTGAGGCAAACGATGCTGTCTCTCCACAATTTCTGCCTGTGTGTGTCAGCAGAAGCATTCTATATATAGGTCCAGACTGTTATTTCTACCCTCAGGAGGAGTCCACGTGGAGTTATTCTTCTTGTGCTGCTGGGAGGGTGTCTGTGTAACGGTGTGCTGGTCAGTGTTGTGTTGAAAGTACTATTTGAGTCTGAGACGGCGAAAGTAGGCTTCCAGATCACTGCAGAACTGTATTATGTTTGTGCGGGTGGTGGGGCAAAAAGAGAGTCCCCGAGAAAGAGCAGACTCTTCTGCTGAGCTGAGTGTGTAGCTGGACAGATTGACGATATTGCTGGCTGAATTAGTGGTACCACTGCTGTGGCTCTGTGTAGCAGGCAGGAGTTTAGACAGCTTGCAGTCCTTTTTCCTCTGTAGAGTAGTGAAGTGTCTAATGTAAATCTCCTGTCTTATTTTAGTAAAGTTCAGCAGTGTGGAGGGGCTGCAGCCCATGAGCGCCTTACCTCCATGAAGAGGGTCCCGATGGTGGACTTCCCCATGCCAAACTGGTTTCCCAAGCAGTAGCTATCAGTGATGGGAAGCTCCAACAGGGAGACTGCAACCTGCATCTCCATGGGGATGGCAGGACGCAGCTGGGTGTCCTGTTTCCAGAGGGCAGGGCTGAGCCAGACACAGAGCTCCAGGAACGTGGCCTTCTGCATGTGGAAGCTCTGGAGCCACTGCTGCTCATCCCACTGCCCCACGACTAGCCAGTCCCCGCTGTCGGAACTGGTGCAGTGCCTCCAGATCTGCCTGTGCACCTGGCAGGGGGGCGGGTGCAGGTGTGACCATCTGACAGCAACAACAAGGTCTTGAAGGTGGTATTAGGCTCACCCTTTGTGAGCAGGAGGAGGATGGCTGTCAGGAGGTGCAGCAGGTGCTGAAGCACCTCTGTGTGGGACCAGTGCAAGCTTGGAGGCTGCTCTGGCACCATGGCTTGCTGGAAAGAGCTGTCTCCCAGTAAGAGTCGAAGCCCCGCTCTAGCAGCTGTGCAGTCCCTCGTGGAGGTGTAGGCATGCCTCGGCAGGGACAGGGAGGGGTTGCAACTGCTTTGAAGGATAGGGTCATAATTCAAAATGATCTAGACAAATTGGAGAAATAGTCTGAGGTAAACAGGATGAAGTTTAATAAAGACAAATGCGAAGTGCTCCACTTAGGAAGGAACAATCAGTTTCACACATGCAGAATGGGAAGCGACTGTCTAGGAAGGAGTATGGCAGAAAGGGATCTAGGGATTATAGTGGACCACAAGCCAAATATGAGTCAACAGTGTGATGCTGTTGCAAAAAAAGCAAACATGATTCTGGGATGCATTAACAGGTGTGTTGTGAGCAAGACACAAGAAGCCATTCTTCTGCTCTACTCTGCGCTGGTTAAGCCTCAGTTCGAGTATTGTGTCCAGTTCTGGGCACCACATTTCAAGAAAGATGTTGAGAAATTGGAGAGGGTCCCAAAAAGAGCAACAAGAATGATCAAAGGTCTAAAGAACATGACCTATGAAGGAAGGCTGAAAGAATTGCGCTCGTTTAGTCTGGAAAAGAGAAGATTGAGACAGGACATGATAGCGGTCTTCAGGAATCTAAAAGGGTATCATAAGGAGGAGGGAGAAAACTTGTTCTTCTTGGCCTCTGGGGATAGAACAAGAAGCAATGGGCTTAAACTGCAGCAAGGGAGGTTTAGGTTGGACATTAATGAAAAAGTTCCTGACTGTCAGGGTGGTCACACACTGGAATAAATTGCCTAGGGAGGTTGTGGAACCTCCATCTCTGGAGATATTCAAGAACAGGTTAGATAAATGTCTATCAGGGATGGTCTAGACAGTATTTGGTCCTGCCATGAGGGCAGGGGGCTGGACTCGATGACCTTTCGAGGTCCCTTCCAGTCCTAGTGTTCTAAAATTCTATGAATGGGTGTCTGGGGCTCCCGGAAGAAAATGTTGATCTGTGACCCTGTCCCCTGTGGTTCTGGGTGCCCCTTTTGTTGGGTGCCACTCTTCAGAACAGATCGATGGAGAGATCTGCTTTTTATTCTTGCCGCGATGTGTCAACAGAGTTTTTGTCAGAAGGTATCTTCCGACAAAAACTTCTTTCAACAAATTGCTCTAATCTAGATATAGCCTTAATTACTGGGAGCTTCCATTATCTTAGTTTGAGTTTAGGCACAAGACATTTTACACTAACATCTCCTTTCCATACAAATCCAGATCCTTATTCCACCAAAACAGAACATAAGAACATAAGAACATAAGAATGGCCATACTGGGTCAGACCAAAGGTCCATCCAGCCCAGCATCCCATCTGCCGACGGTGGCCAATGCCAGGTGCCCCAGAGAAGGGGAACAGAAGACAATGATCAAGTGATCTATCTCCTGCCATCCATCTCCTGCCCTTGTTCTGAAGGCTAGGGCACCATACTTTATCCCTGGCTAATAGCCATTTATGGACCTAACCTGCAAAAATTTATCAAGCTCTTTTTTAAACCCTAATAGAGTCCTGGCCTTCACAGCCTCCTCGGGCAAGGAGTTCCACAGGTTGACTGTGCGCTGTGTGAAGAAAAATTTCCTTTTATTAGTTTTGAACCTACTACCCATCAATTTCATTTGGTGTCCCCTAGTTCTTGTATTAAGGGAAAAGGTAAATAATTTTTCTATATTCACTTTCTCCACACCATTCATGATTTTATATAACTCTATCATATCGCCCCTCAATCGCCTCTTTTCCAAACTGAAAAGTCCAAGTCTCTCTAGCCTCTCCCCATATGGGACCCGTTCCAAACCCCTAATCATCTTAGTCGCCATTTTCTGAACCTTTTCTAATGCCAATATATCTTTTTTGAGGTGAGGAGACCACATCTGCATGCAGTACTCAAGATGTGGGCGTACCATAGTTTTATATAGGGGAAGTATGATATCTTTTGTCTTATTATCTATCCCTTTTTTAATAATTCCTAACATCCTATTTGCCTTACTAACTGCCGCTGCACACTGCGTGGATGTCTTCAGAGAACTATCCCCTATAACTCCAAGATCCCTTTCCTGATCTGTCGTAGCTAAATTTGACCCCATCATGTAGTACGTGTAATTTGGGTTATTTTTTCCTACATGCATTACCTTACACTTACCCACATTAAATTTCATTTGCCATTTTGCTGCCCAATCACTCAGTTTGCTGAGATCTTTTTGTAGTTCTTCACAATCTGTTTTGGTTTTGACTGTCCTGAACAACTTGGTGTCATCTGCAAACTTTGCCACCTCACTGCTTACCTCATTTTCTAGATCATTGATGAACAAGTTGAACAGGATCGGTCCCAGGACTGACCCCTGGGGAACACCACTAGTTACCCTCCTCCATTGTGAAAATTTACCATTTATTCCCACCCTTTGTTTTCTGTCTTTTAACCAATTCCCGATCCATGAAAGGATCTTTCCTCCTATCCCATGACCACCTAATTTACATAAAAGCCTTTGGTGTGGGACCGTGTCAAAGGCTTTCTGGAAATCTAGGTATATTATGTCCACTGGGTGCCCCTCGTCCGCATGTTTATTAACCCCTTCAAAGAATTCTAATAGATTAGTTAGACACGACTTCCCTCTGCAGAAACCATGCTGACTTTTGCCCAACAATTCGTGCTCTTCTACGTGCCTTGCAATTTTATTCTTTACTAGTGTTTCTACTAATTTGCCTGGTACTGATGTTAAACTTATTGGTCTATAATTGCCAGGGTCTCCTCTAGAGCCTTTTTTAAATATTGGCGTTATATTGGCCGTCTTCCAGTCATTTGGTACCAAAGTGGATTTAAAGGATAGGTTACAAACCACTGTTAATAACTCCGCAATTTCACATTTGAGTTCTTTCAGAACCCTTGGGTGAATACCGTCCAGTCCTGGAGACTTGTTACTATTCAGCTTATCAATTAACTCCAAAACCTCCTCTAATGTCACTTCAATCTGAGTGAGTTCCTCAGATTTGTCACCTAAAAAGGCTGGCTCAGATTTAGACTTGAGACTTGAGAATAAAGTGATCTGGAAGTTAATGTGTAGCTGTGGCATTGTTACTACCCTCTCTAGTTCCTCTTATAAATACAGATGTTCACTTGCATATTTTTCTGAATTGACAAATTACAATGAACGTATTAGTTATTAATGCAATACATTAAAAGTTACAATTCCATGATATTGTGAGATGCTATAGAAAAAATACATTAGCTAAGTAATACTGGGCCAAACTGTACAGCAAAAGCCAGCTCATCTCTTAACTATGAATGGGCTATAAGGATCCAAACAGAAGTATTGACAAAAAGAGAATCTAATGAGATAAATGTTAATCGATCTGAAATGAACCTAGCTACAGAACAATTATAGCAAACATTTTCCAGGAGGGAGTTCCCAAGAAAGACCAAGATAGCTCTAGCTGTGGTCCAGTCAAGAGAAATCTTCAGGATGGACAGCAGAGGAACCTTGGGTAATCTTACTGTTCAGTATCTTTGGAGTAACATAAGGGGAAAACGGTCTTGGGGGTGTCAGGCCTATATTACTAAAACTGGTTTTAAAAATGTTCAGAAAGATTATATATTGTCTTCACTCCTTGTGTCTAGTGTCAAAGCAAACACTACATACACACAAGACTGCCGATGAAGGCGGGGAGGAAAAGGGGCAGTAGCCCCAAGGCCTGGCCTTTCAAGGAGGTCTGGAGCTCCAGCCACTGCTGCTGCTGCTACTTCAGCAGTGGCTGTGGCAGTGGCCACAGCTCCAGGCCCCTTTGAAATGCCAATAGCACTGCTTCACTCCTGTGGGTGGCTGTGGGGGACCCAGTGTCACAATCCTGGCAGCACTAAGGGTGACTGCCCTTGGCCCCATCCCTTCCACCCTTGGCCCTGCCCCTTCTGAGGGCATGGAGCTGCCCCCAACTCTTTGCCCCAGGACCCGTGGTGACTGTCGCCCAGCTGCATACACAGTAGGGGTAGGATATTACCTTGAATCTGCACAAGCCATTGCTCAGCTAAGTCTTCCACGTGCTGGCACTTCTCTTTCTTCCAAGACTTAAAGGTGAGGCTGCTGGATGTATCACAGAACTTCATGGGATTCATTTGGTGCTAGTGGATATACTTTTCCCATCATAGACTCTAGTCACTGCACCCAATTCAGGAATGCACTGTTTTTTGTAAAATGAATGCAAAGATACCACAAGAAGGTTATACTATAACCAAGTATAATTTAAACTCACTGACCTGCTGAATGCCGTATCAGGCACCTGAGTTTTCAATTCCTCCATGACAGCCTTCATTCCTCTCTTGTAGGGCCCTGGCCTTGCAGAAATGTCAAACTGAGGTTTATGTCTCATCAGATATTCTCCTAGAAAATTAATGGGATCAAACTTGGGTGGATTTTGGTCTGTTTCAAGCACTTTCTTTCTTTCCACTTCCATTAACAATTTTTCCACTCCTGGGACTAACGTGGGTAAGAGTTTGTCGAGCAAATAGGCACGGGTATCCCTTGTCATCTTCTCTTCACTGAACCATTCCTTAGACAGCAGGTCCAGAGGTTCTTTCTTTTTTACCTTTTCTTCCTCTGCCTTACGTACATGAATCTTTTCCACCTTTTCTCTCTGCAGATTCAGTGCTCTCTGTTGTACCTTCTCATAGAATGCTTCTTTCCATTGGGCATCCTTCCTAAGACATGGCAGAATAGGATTCTCCTGGCTTCTCCTTTCCTCTCTGATGGGCATATTCTTAACACTAAGCTTGGGCAGTTTCTGTGTAGTAGTTTGGGCTTCATCTTCTGGCACAGCAGCCATATTTCACTGTAATACATGCAAAAGCAGATTAACACTAATTCTGAAAAACAAAGCAGTATGATAGAAAATACCCAGGAAAACAAGCCTATGTGTTAGAAGACAATGGGTAGATGTTTCTTTCACATTCCTTTTTAAATCAATAATTATTATTTTGCTCTCCTAAATAAATACAGCTAATTTCATTTGAGGCTCTCTAAGGCTACGTCTACACGTGAAGCCAACATCGAAATAGCTTATTTCGATGTAGCAACGTCTACACGTCCTCCAGGGCTGGCAACGTCGACGTTCAACTTCGACGTTGCGCAGCACCACATCGAAATAGGCGCTGCGAGGGTACGTCTACACGCCAAAGTAGCACACATCGAAATAAGGGTGCCAGGCACAGCTGCAGACAGGGTCACAGGGCGGACTCAACAGCAAGCTGCTCCCTTAAAGGGCCCCTCCCAGACACAGTTACACTAAACAACACAAGATACACAGAGCCGACAACTGGTTGCAGACCCTGTGCCTGCAGCATGGATCCCCAGCTGCCGCAGCAGCAGCCAGAAGCCCTGGGCTAAGGGCTGCTGCCCACGGTGACCATAGAGCCCCGCAGGGGCTGGAGAGAGAGCATCTCTCAACCCCCCAGCTGATGGCCGCCATGGAGGACCCAGCAATTTCGACGTTGCGGGACGCAGATCGTCTACACGGTCCCTACTTCGACGTTGAACGTCGAAGTAGGGCGCTATTCCCATCCCCTCATGAGGTTAGCGACTTCGACGTCTCGCTGCCTAACGTCGAAGTTAACTTCGAAATAGCGCCCGACGCGTGTAGCCGCGATGGGCGCTATTTCGAAGTTAGTGCCGCTACTTCGAAGTAGCGTGCATGTGTAGACACAGCTTATATGCGTTAGAAGCATTAACTATGCCTCACAATGCCCCCAAGAGCTATTGGAGGTAAACATTTGTACCTCTTTTGAGGACAGGTAACTGTGCCACACAGAAGAGTATTCAAGGTCACCAAGCTGGTGGGAGGTCAAGTTGGGAATAGGGTAAGGACTGCTGTCTATCAGGTCCATGTTTTAATCACTAAACAACAATTCTCCCTAATTTGAATATTTTCCTTTAGTTCCCCTTCCTTGTTTCCATCTTTTCTAATAATTCCCATCAGACATGGATACAAGAAGAGAGCTGTGTGCTGTAACAGATGCCTGGATTGGATTTCCGTGTAACATTGACCCTCCTATTTTGTGTTGATCAGAACCGCCCATTTAGTCTCCATCTTTCCCACACTCCTGGGGAGCAGTGAGGCCACTTGGCAGAAAAATGCCTGCTTTCATGTTTGGACATGTTTGTCCTCTGCACCTGTGACAGGACATACCAACCCCACACTGATTGTGAGAGGGTTAACCCCCTCTATGGGCTGAGAAAGCCAGGCCCCCACAGTCCTGGCTGGAATTCTCCACCTGGAGAACAGCTATAAAAGGCAGCAACCCAGATCAGTCAGTGGGAATGGTTGGAGAGAAAGCATCACAGGGGGAGGCTCTTGCCACAGAACCAAAGGCATAAGAGTGGGAAAGCCCCACTGGCCCACAGAACTCAGAACCTGGAGAGACCTGGAGGGTCCACTTCATGGACAAATCCCCTAATCCCAGCAGCCTGCAAACGCTGATCCCAGGACCCACGGTAGCAAAGGGCCCAGAGAAGGGCAGGGAGTGATACCTCCCACCCTGCTGACTCAATGTGTTGTGGTTGGATTCCCCACTGAACCAGTGTGTGTGTGTGGACACTCTGCCAGCAGGGCCCTAGGAAACGGGTGCTGCTATGACTGACTTTGGTCACTAGGTCTTACTGCTCTGACCACAGGGGAGATTGGTATTGACTTTGGCCATTAGAGCTTACTGCCCTGATCACAGGGGTGATTTGTACTGACTTTGGCCATTAGGCCTTGCTGCCTTGCAAGTAAGAGCCACAGGGCCAAGTGTGGTCAAGGGCCCACAGTTGCTCACAGAGGTGGGAGTGGGACCACGGGACACACAAGCCCATGACAGCACCTTTTTGCAATGTGGAATATTCCTCTGTGGGTTTAGAATCTTCCATGTTTGCCATAAGATGGAGAGCTCTGTGTTAGGAAGATATAAGACACAACTGGATTCTGAGGCTGAGTGATACTTCAGCATTTCATTTTGTGGGTCACTTTGAAAGTGGTTTAAACTAAATAGGAACAAGAGTGCTCACAGGTGGAGTTATTTGGAATAGTTATTGTGCTTCTAAATTTACATCCTACCTTAGATGCTGTTAACTTTTGAGTATAAGCAAACCCTAAGCTGTGTCTACACGTGCACGCTACTTCAAAGTAGCGGCACTAACTTCGAAATAGCGCCCGTCGCGGCTACATGCGTCGGGCACTATTTCGAAGTTAACTTCGACGTTAGGCGGTGAGACATCGAAGTCGCTAACCTCATGAGGGGATCGGAATAGCGCCCTACTTCGACGTTCAACGTCGAAGTAGGGACCGTGTAGACGATCCGCGTCCAGCAACGTCGAAATTGCCGGGTCCTCCATGGCGGCCATCAGCTGGGGGGTTGAGAGATGCTCTCTCTCCAGCCCCTGCGGGGCTCTATGGTCACCGTGGGCAGCAGCCCTTAGCCCAGGGCTTCTGGCTGCTGCTGCGGCAGCTGGGGATCCATGCTGCATGCACAGGGTCTGCAACCAGTTGTTGGCTCTGTGGATCTTGTGTTGTTTAGTGCAACTGTGTCTGGGAGGGGCCCTTTAAGGGAGCGGCTTGCTGTTGAGTCTGCCCTGTGACCCTGTCTGCAGCTGTGCCTGGCACCCTTATTTCGATGTGTGCTACTTTGGCGTGTAGACGTTCCCTCGCAGCGCCTATTTCGATGTGGTGCCGCGCAACGTCGAAGTTGAACATCGACGTTGCCAGCCCTGGAGGACGTGTAGACGTTATTCATCAAAATAGCCTATTTCGATGTTGCTACATCGAAATAAGCTATTTCGATGTTGGCTTCACGTGTAGACGTAGCCCCAGTCTTAGAGACTCTATCTCCCTTTCAAAGTACCAAATTTCACATATTGGTCTCTCATTATGTTCAGTCTATGGAGCACCAGGAAGGATCCTGTGTCCTTAGGTGGTCCTTGAGCTAAAATTTGAAAACTACTTCTGTAACCCCCTGCTCACAAAATTTTTATCAGTCTCTGCAGAAGTTACACACATGGCATGTGGGCAGAATCTGGCCTTACTAGCCAAGTCAGAGACTGAAACACCATCACCATCCTGCAAATGCCCTCAACCAGGGTTAAACAACAAGGATAATCTCAACATCGACATCTTGGAGGACAATCTGATGAAAGCAAACTCTGCTTTAAACCTGCACTCCCCTAAAATATGGGCATGTATTTCAGAGGTTTCTGACTGAGTCAGGCTCTTCAGTAGCAATATCAATAGTGCTGCTTTTGACATATTTTCCTATTTCACTTCACTCCTAAATATTTGTCCTGAAGAGTTGAGCTTTTCAGGAAATGCAAAAAGGTGCTATATAACCACCCTGGCACACTAATGTAATTGCTAGCATATTGTCCTTCTGGTTCATAGACAGGAGTTAAGTCCAAATATTCCCTGAAAGGAGCATGATGATCCTTAGCGGTAAATTTTTGTGTTGGTGCTCTAGATGGGTGTAGTGGAGCCCTTTTGTCATTTGTGCAGGATAGTGATTATCTGTTTGGCGGTAAGGATGGGGAGATGGATTTATATGTCAGGCTGCTCGCTTGGCGCAAGCACTGCGTTGTATAAATGAAAACTCTCTCCTGTCATGGATATAACCTGTAAGGAGCACAGATTTATAAAGGCAAGAAGGGAACCTGTCAACTCTATCATATTGCAACTTGTTAGGTGAGTTTCTTTCAATTAGATGTGAAACTGAACTCCTTTTGAACATTGGTAAGACATAGGTGTGTTAATGTCCTTGCCAAATTCCAACTGCAGTAGTTACGCTGTGCTTGCAAAAACTACCACTGCACTTTTAATTGCTTATGGTATTTACTTCATTATAGTGTTGTATAGTGTTTCTGTGTCCTGGTAAAACAGTTGCTGCATTCCACTCTAGAGATGAGTGTATTTCAGTGACAACTGATGTGATTGCTACATGGGATCTCACTTATAACACTGGGTGGTTGTGAGGATTAATTAATGTTTTAAAGGGCCTTTACACTAAATAAAAAACACTACAAAAATACAAACTATCAATGGGTTTTTACTCTTTAGTCAATTAAGCCAATTTTACACTGGTATAACTCCAAAATTGGGGTGAGAAAATAGGGAACCAAGACCACTAGAAAACTGGATAAGGAGGAACATGAGAACAGTAAATAACTCTTGCAATATTAGCAACGTTTTCTGAAAAATGCCAGGATCATACTCAAAACCTCTCTGTTTTCAGGACAGTATCACTAAGAAAAAAAGGCTGATCATAATCAAGACAGATTTCGCTAGAGATTGATTGATTGATTGAGTGTAAAATTTGGCCAAGTGATTATTTGGGGGCTGTCTGAGTTATTGAAGTGCTTTCAAAAGAAGAGGCCAGGCTGGGATTTTATTTAGCCCCATTCTCGCTCAGAAGGAATTATATTTCCCCAAAAATTTCAGACGGGAGTTTTATCTGATTCATCATAATAGCCCATATCTGCCAATGTATTTAGGCACCCACATACCTTTGAGGATTGATGTCATTGTACCTAACGTAACTGGAATATTTGTTCTTCTTTTAAGTCCCAGTTAAAATCAACCTTTAGCAAAAATATAATTTTACTTCCTGAATCTCTACTGAGGAGCTGTTTTTTCTTATCGTCAGAGCAGGTACTGAACCAGAAATGTCTCATCCTGCTTTCAGAGAAGCATTGCAGATGAATGAGAATTTGGTAGATACCCATCTGTTCCTAGCCATTACAAAATTTATAAGTAAATTAGGGATTGCCCTGTCCTGCTGTGGAGCCAACCTGTGTGTTTTACTCCAGGGTGTGTGTGTGAAGTTGCTACGCAATAAACTCAAAGGTTGCTTTGTATGTCGCATCCACTACACAGGGTTATATTTCTTTGGAAGTTCAGTATAAATTCTTCATTATTTAACTTACATCATTGTCATATGACCAGAAAAATAAAAAGGCCGAAGTATGACAACACAAATAGCTTTGCATTGCTTTCTGAGAGAATACTCTTAGGTACCTAGGGACAGTAGGCTGATCTTCCCATCAGGGACCATGAATTCCAGCACTGGCTCATTCACTAGGGACAGAAATGGGAAGATTTTAGGCCAAGCCAAAGATTGTACCAAACAGATGTGAGAACCTAAGAGTATAAACAGAAATTAATTACAGGCTGAAATACACATCACCAGGTTCCTTTAATTAAGACTCAAGCAACTTTGGAGTGGCCTGTGGAGTAAGCCAGCTGCAGTAAACTCTAGGTGGTCCTTGGACAGGTGGTTCTTTAAAACAGTAAAATCTTTGGGCCTCTCTGGCTTCTGTGGGCCCACAGGGCTCTTTAAGGCTTAGCCTGAATCTGTAGGATTCTGTATAATGGTGACCAATTCCACAGGATGAAAAGGAGGAGGGGAAGAAAAGTGGTCTGAGTAGACATTCTATTCTCATTCACCCCTGTGTAAATACAGTGGCTGCAATGAAATTGCACTGAGGAAGAATTTTTCCCAGTGTCTTTATTGTGTGAATTACAAACTAGTTTTAATGGAATGGCAAATTTTTCCAGTAAATTGTGTTTATCTCATGCTAGTCTATCTGCAATGTCTCAATACTCTTTGCTTTGACGCCCAACTATGTGGATTGAGCCCTCTCCACCTGCAAAGAACTCTGGACTATGAGTTTTATGTGATACTCATCTTTGGGACTACTGCACCGTACTATGCTCTGCAGTACAGGCTTCTGATTGCTCATTTCTTTGGATATCAGAGAGTCATAAAACATGAACCTTATCAACTTTAATCTATCAAAACAAAGATTGAAAGTATTGTTTTCCAAAATCTGGTACATTATTTGTTGGAACATTAAAATCTGCTTAATTCAGGAAAAAATGAGTTCTAATTACAGAGCTGGTGTACTTTATGACTCTGGGAAAGTCTCTTAACCTTCTTGCCTCAGTTTCCCAAAGCAGGACACATGTATTAACATATCTGTAAAGTCCCCTATGGATGAAAAGAACTATAGGTGAAATTCACCAAAGGCTAGAACACCACTTACCTCCCACTTAAACTCTTAACATAAAATTCATTCTAAAGAGCTAACTGGAATTTAAATAGTGAATAAGCCTCATGTGGGTCCTCTGTAGAGGGGTGTAAAATTAACCTAGCAGTGAGTATTATACACTGGGGGTAGCTGCAAACCTTAATGGGAAAATGGCACTTTAAATATAGTCCATTTTATGGCAAGAAGAAGGCTACCCAGCTCATCTAGGCCCATGTAACTAACCTAGGCATACACCCAAGACCCCACTTTAAGATGTTTTATTTTCCTCTGTGTGCACCTATAAATACTTGTTCAAAGGTATGCATGATTGTTGTTTAGGCCTTTAGTCATGTAGTGTGTATATTTAATACTTCTTTATAGGAATCACATTTCTCCTGAATGCATTCAAATATTATTGGTATAACAATTTGTCCAGCGAAAGCACATTCTGTTCTAACTATAATACTAATTTCATTTTAATATATAGTATTTATTTCCAGGCAGGGAGCATGGAGCCAAAATAATCTAAATCAGCTTTTCAAGGGACAATGTACTGTAATGTAAAATTTTTAGTTTTAATTAGCAAAACAGATGGCTAGGGACTTGGCACTTATTTTAGTCTATTTGTAAAATGTGTTGAAATAAGCCCTACATTGCTGCAATAAAATGCATCTGAAGCTTTAGGCATGGAAATGTTAGAATAATCTAAAATGTGGCTTTAAAACATTCTAATTCTGTTCACTTCAAATCAGGTTCTGCATGATTAATTCCTGCTTGTCTTTTCATTCCCTGATGTACCTGATGTTTCTCTTTTGGAATTCAAAATATTATTGTTGTTGAGATCAATCTATAAATCCTTCTAAAAAAGGAAACAATCAATTGTAAAAATACTCTAATTTTCTTCAAATCTGCTGTTAAGCTGCCAAATAAGAAGAGGTGGAAAAACAACTGGCAGGCGTGATCTAATGGCTCTATTTTTATTTATCTGTTATTTAAATATAGTTGGCTATGGCAAAGCATTAATCACACCCTATTTAACTCAGATGTTATATCTTAATGTTTTCTCAGAGCAAAGCATATCCTCCTGCCATCAAATACCAGGAATGTGCTGCTGACAAAATAATTTGCCAAATATGCCATCACGCATATTTTGCCGGGGTAACTCTTATTATGTTTTTGGTTTTGTACAGAAGATGCCATCGGGGGGGGCATTCTGTCCCTTTGTGCACTTGATATCAGTACTATTCTATAACCACTGATGTTTGGTAGTACTGAAAATAAAATAAAATAAAATAAAAGGTGTGTCAGCAAGGGAACTTTCTTCATATGTAAATACGAAGATAAAAATAACTCATGGGTTGCAAGTGTGAAAAGATCCAGGGGGCCAGTCCTACTGAGCACAGTACCCACAGCAACGTGGAGGATAGGCACAAGCTTCTATATAAATCATTGGCTGTTACTACCACAGGAGCCATTTTAATTGTTCTTTTAAATTCATTTCCCTTATAGCTTCCTGTGTCCATTTAAATTTTGCCGCTGAAAACTTTTCCACATGCAAATTATAATGTCCTAAGGGCCCTAAACATGCTGCATGTCTGTGATTATTTCAGTTAACAACCGATTAACAACATCGCTGGAGATATTTAAGAACAGGTTAGACAGATGTCTATCAGGGATGGTTTAGAAGACAGTACTTGGTCCTGCCATTGGGGCAGGGAGCTGGACTTGATGGCCTCTCGAGGTCCCTTCCAGTCCTAGTGTTCTATGATTCTATGATTAATTAGACCTTTAGTTAGCTGTAGAAACAACTTTGTTATTTACTTGTTAAGAGTGATGTTTTGTAAGTGTTTGATGCTTAAATATCCCTGGAAGTGCCCATGAATGTGTGAACGCCAGAGAACTATCGCTTTGAGAGGTGGGTTCAATAAGAGGTTCTCTAATTACTCCTGGATGGAAATGGCCTTCAATGTTCTCAAATCTATTCAAAACAAAGCCCCAGTTTCAGCTGAGGAAGTCACCCCCAGGAACTGGGAACTCTGAATCTGTGCACTGTGAACACCTGATTGTACTAGATATGCAAACTGAAGATGGATGGCTAGATAGACAGATGTGAAATCCACCAGTGTTCATCCCCATGCCTGCAGGAACTTACATACTTGAATTAATCAATACACCAAGCACAATATTTTGCACAGAAAGGTGACATACAATGCGATCCCTGTAATAAGACATGGGGTAAAAATCCTTTCCCTCTTCAAATGTGAAGCTTCCTTCTGCTTCCATTGCAAAAAAATGGCAAAAATCCCATGGGAGCATGAGTTGACTGTCAATTCAACACTGTTTCCATGAAAGCATCTCCCTTTCTGCTAAGTTAGTCTGTCCTTTCTGTAACCAAATGTCAGAGAACATGTAGCATCTGATCCTACACCCCTCATGTCCCCAGAGTTACTACAATAGTAGGTCATGGTGCACAAGGCATGCAGGATTGCTCCCATGTTGTGCTTTTACCATGCCTCAAAATTTGTTCCAAGCACTTATCATAGTTACTGCTCATTATAAGGCACATTTCTAATTTCAGATCCAAGTAGAACTTCATCTTATACACCTGGGCTCCAATCTCTTAAATTACAGTATGTAGTTTACATTGGAAGGACTGACTTAGGAAAATACTAAAGCAATCCCTACTTGGGTGGAGGTTTGTCCCTGGGATGGGATTCAGCAGTATGCGTGTTCCTCCCACTGACTTTATCCTTATCCCTATGAAACTGTGCCAAAACAAAAGAAAACACAAAATCTCCCGGCACACTAAGGCCCCAATTCTGAACTCTTTATTGAGGGACTAATCCCATACTGGGCTCAGAGCAAAGATCTGCATTTCTGAATTGGAGTTATAGGCACAACTCCAAATGCAACCAATGTAAAGTGCAGTCGTAGGCCCGGAACTGAGATGAAAACAACAAAAGGAACAGTGTCATTTTCATTCAAATACTAAAGAAATATAAGCAAATTGTTTTTTACTTTAGGGACTGGTCCTCTTCGGCAGAATCGCTGAACAAATCCGAAGAACATACATTATGCAAATGTAAAATACAATTTTAAAATACAGATGATGAAGATACGAGAATCTTACGCATGATTTAAATGTATTAAAAAAGTAACTAATTCCCCGTCTGCCCAATGAAATTGTGTTTAGTGTATCACATTTTACTATGTAATTTCTTTTTTAGTTAAGTACATGCTGCAGTGTTTTGCTAAATTAGGGACACAATGAGGAACTGAAACTACAGTTCTTACTAGCAAAGCTAGAGAAGGGGGGGGCCTTGTGGTTAAGACCCAAAAGCCACAATCGCACAATTAAGGAAAAATTTTGTGCCTATTAAAAATGACATAGCTTAGTGGGGAAGTGAAGGCAGCTATAGAAATAAAAAATAGCATATAACACATAGAGGAAAGGCAAGTATATAATAACAAATATAAATCTGAATTTAGGAATTATAGAACATTGATTAGGGAAACAAAGAGATACAAGGAGAAATCTATGGACAGCAGAGTACGGACCATAAGAAAGTGTTTTTTTCAATATATTAGGAGCAAAAAGAATCCTGACAATGGTATTACTCCACTACCAGACGAAAATGGTAAAATTATCATTAGTAATGTAGAATAGCAGACGTGTTCAATAAATTGTTCTGTTCTGTACTTGGAGGTGGGGAAAGAGGATTCTTATTATACAATATTAATCTTATTTCCATTCAGCTAATATCTCTGGAGAATGAAGGTATATGAAACTATTAAAGTAAGACATTTTAAAGCAGCAGGTCCAGTGACTTTTATCCAAGAGTTTTAAAAGAGCTGGCTAAGGTGACCAATGGATCATTAATGTTGATTTCAATAAATCCTAGTGCAACTTCCATAAGACTGTAATAAAGTTAATGCTGTGCCAGTTTCTAAAAGGATTAAACAGGCTGACACAGGCAATTATAGGCCTGTTAGCCTGATATTGATTCCCAGCAAGATAATGGAACAGATGATATGGGACTTGATTAAAAAAGAATTAAAGGGGCAATGTAATTTAATGCCAATCAACATGAGTTTAGGGAAATGAAATTTCTTCTCCACTTAAATTTTCCAATGTCAAATTTCTGAAAGGGACCAATCTTGCAATCCCTACACAAATCCAGAGAACTGTAAATATTTTTTAACGAAAGGACTAAAAGGAAGGTGGTAAATCTGTTACAGGGGCTATAAACTCACAGCTTCAATTTTTTAAAAAGAACATAATAATTGTTTCCACTTACTGTATGTGTGAAAGAACTGTTTGGAAACACATTTTTTCCCATAGATGAACACTCTTAAAACTTCTCTGATCATCAACATCTCATATTACTTAAGGACAATTTCTTTAAACTTAATCAGCTACATGAAAGTTATGGTAACACATGGGGAAATTTTAATAAGGAGGTGTAGGGAATGCAGTGTAGAGGGAAAAAAGCAATCCAGTTACAAAACCAGATACCATAGAGCAGTGTTTCTTAAACTTTTTGATGCCATGGAACACCAAACAATAATATTTATTATGCAGAACACATATGAAATTTTCTTTAAGAAATTATTGTTAGCTCAGCAAACAAAGAAACAAACAGCAACATATACAGCAAAATCAAAATGAAGTAATTTAATCAGGTGTCAAAGCAATGATGAAGTAATATTGTATCTGGTTTTAATAACAGAAAATATATACCATCAGTGTATGATATCAAAAAAGTATTAGATGCTTGCAGCAAATCTGTGTGGTGTTCACAGAACACCAGTGTTCTGTGGAACATAGTTTAAGAAACACTGCTGTAGAGGATCACAATACAAAAGATGAGCCCTTTTCTGTCTCTTAAAAATGCAGGTGAAACCAGAAATACTGATCTCCTGAACAACCATATGTATACACTGTATCCTACAGCGTGCAGTACACAGCTGAAAACAAAACCTAACATAAATGGTGATGCTACACAAGGTTGCAAGCCAGAGCTTGTTATAGTATATGATCATTCAATGCATAAATACATAAAAAGTAAAAATATCTTCTGGGTGGGAAGCACTAGAATATTGAGAGCCAGTAGGTGTGCAAGGAGAGGGATAGCTCTGTGGTTTGAGTATTGGCCGACTAAAGCCAGAGTTGTGACTTCAATCCTTGAAGAGCTCATTTAGGGATTAGGGCAAATAGCTGTCACGGATGGTGCTTGGTCCTGCCAAGAGGGCAGAGAGGACTGGACTAGATGACCTTCCAAGGCCCCTTCCAGCTCTAGGAGACACATACTTTTCTCTCTCTCTACATGTGTGTGTGTGTGTATATATATAGATAGATTATAAGAGGGCAGGAGGTAATTTTCCTGACATCTCCACTACAAATCATGTAGCAGTGCTAATATGCTTTCTATAAAATAAGACAGTTTTTATAAACAGCTTAATTACACTTCATGTATGCTGCATTGTTGTAGCCACCTTTGTCCCAGAGAGAGACAGAAGTTGGTCTAATAAAAGGTATTACCTCACCCTCCTGATCACCCTACTTTCTTTGGAAATGTTTCTTTGCTTATTCTCTTCTTCAAATTTGATCCCAAACAGGTGAATTTTTGTGAATTCTGTATGCTCAAGGTTCTGACTTTCTGTATAGAAATGAGTGAAACATTCCTACAACAATCATCCACCATCATCCACCAGGAGGCAAACATGCTCATGAGCTTATTTTTTGTATGGGGTAAAGGACAACTGCCATACAGTTTGCAGAACTTGACTGATCATTATTCTGACTGCAGGGCTTTGGGGGATAGACCAAAGAACTAGTAGTGAGGGCTTTCCTGGTGCTTGTATTTAGAGGGACCAAAGCTTCCTTGTCAGTTCTATCAACATGAAGGAGATGAAAGCAAAATGCAGTAAGTGCTGGAAAGGAATTAATGGGTTAATGCAAGCTGTGGGAAATTCCAGATGTGAGGAAGTGGTTCTGCCCCATGCAAGCTCATCACCCAATAAATTATTTTGTTAGTCTTTAAAGTTCTATAGGACTGCTTGTTTGTTTTGTGAAGATACAGACTGACATGGCAACCTCTCTGTGACTGTTGGAGAAGAATGCTTGATATTTATTCAGACATCTGATAATCACAGAATCATGTCTAGATAATCATATCTAATGTTTTCAATAGAGTCCTACAAAGGATCAGTTCTTCAGCCCATTGACTTCAATGGCAAAACTCCAATTAATGGCATCTGCACTTGACCCAAATTACTGAACCCTCAAGAGTAATATGTTTTGCTCAAGCCATTAACATAACAGTATTGCTGCCCAGTACCCACCTCATCTGAGCTCCCTGACTTCCACACATTGAATTCTGGGGACATTTTATGGCTAAAATGTGAGTGCACACATCACAGAACCATTACTTTCTAGGTATCTGGTCCTGTATGGATTTAGTCAGAGAATCTCAGAGAATCAAAAAGGGGATTGGATGGTATTTTCTTAGTAGGATGGCTGGACTGGAGAGCAATTACAAATCTAATATCTGTGTTGCCAACACCGGTGGTTTTATCATGTGCCACAATGTTTTTCCTTGAAGCCCCAGCTCCTGGAATCACAGGATTCCAACTCAGCTCTCATTCGCGCCCCCCTCGAAATAGAACAAGAGGCAGCAGCAAATTCCTGCCCCGGACGCTTGTATGGACTCTAACACCAAGTGACTCAACGATTATTGTTACTTCACCCTAAACACTTTAGAACCACAGACTCCTAGGGCTGGAAGGGGCCTTAATGAAGCCGACCTCTCCGAACACACTGGGGAGGTGGCCGCCCTCGCGATGCGCCCCGCGGGGCTCCTCCTGAGAGCCCTTGCCAAGAGCGGCAGGGAAGGGGCAAGTCCATCGTCACGGGCACGTGAGGGAGTGGCGCGGGAAGAGGCGGGGCCGAACCGGGCCCTGCCGCAGCCCCCGCGGCAAGGTGCGCTCCGCTCGAAACCAGCAGCGCGGGGGTTAAGGCCTGCAGCAGAGCGGGGGCGTGGCCGCGGCCGCGGGCGCGCTGACAGGTGGCGCATGCGCGTTGGCGCTTTATTGTGCCCGGCCGGCCCAGCCCCGCCGCGCCTTACTCACTCGGCCAGGGGCCGTTGGCGAGTACTGAGCTGCTGCCCCCTGCGGTCACCGCGGCGCCGCCGCCGCCGCCGCCCGCTCCGCCTGCGGGGCCCGGCCATGGAGTAAGACCCCTCCCCCGGCCGGACGGGACACCCTGCCACGCCTCGATGGCTCTGGTAACGGTGCAGCGCTCGCCAACCCCCAGCGCCACCTCCAGCCCCTGCGCCTCGGTGAGTCTCCCCGGCCGCCTCCTGCCTACCTGCCGGCGCTCCCTCGCTGAGGCGGAGGCAAAGGCGGTTGACTGCCACATAGGGTCCGGCCGGCGCTTGTACGCATGCGCGCTCTCTGCCTCCCGCCCTCCCCCTGCCCTTGTCCCGCGCCTGACAGTTGAGCGCGCGCAGGGGCAGCCACCGGGGTTGCGCGGGCTCTGGCTCGCCCTGAGCCGTGGCTCCGCTCCTGTGCAACGGTGGAAAGCGCCGCGCTTGCACCCCGGCCCTTTGCAAAACCGCCGTTGTCGTGCATGTGACTGAGGGTCGGGGTCGCTTTCGTACCTCTCCGCCCGTGCTGCCGGCCCCTCGCTGCTCCGCTGCACGGAAATGCCCCGCGAAGGGGGATCTCTGCTGGGCTGCGCTGCTTCCCCAGAAAGCACGTGGCGGTAGCTGGGCAAGTCATTGACAGCAACCCGATGTGGTTGTTGGTGGGGCGGGGGCCTTACAAATAGGGGGGTGATGGACGAGTTGATCTACCCAGCTTCCCATGTCCCACGTTGGTACTGAAAGAAAATTTCAGGGGCAGGAATCTGAAATGCTGCGCTGTAGAGTTTGTCTCCCACCGCAGTTCAGGGTGCAAAGGAGATTAATGAGATTTTCCAGAAAGCGACATGGTCTGTAAATAAACTGTCTGGCCTTCCCTTTCCTCGCCTGGTGTCAGAGAAAGGTAGAACCTATCGGTTAGAAGGAAACTGGGATTCTTATCACCGCGTATGTTAAATCCCCCACCTACAAACAGTGTTTTAAAAATGATTCCACCTGGTATTTTTCCTTAGGCATCTTATCTGCATTAGCTGTCTTTCAGAAAAAGCTGCTAAATTTTCTTTCTTGAGTGCTGCATGTAATCTTCAAAAGGCTGTATCAAAGCAAGAGCTTGTTTGAAACATGAATAATTTAAATCTCTCACTGGTATTGAAAGCTCTCTTTAAAGGAATCTTAAAAACTATCTGAAATTAACCCCAAATGTTAAAAGGATGCTGCTGTCATATCCAAACTCCTATTTTATTTTATTTTATTTTTTTAAAAGATGGGGTGGAGAAAAAACAAATGTGAAGCATCTAAATGACTACTTCATATAATTTGTTACTGGCAGCCAACTGAGCATGGCAATGAAAACTGTTAAGTCTCTTTTACTTTGTTTATGTTCGGTTCCCAGTTGCCCTTACTTTGCAAGACTCATGTACTATCACATCCATATTACGTTGAGGTTGCAAATGCTTCAGGGGAATTCTGAAATAATAGTTGTTTTTGCTAAAATGAAAACAGCTCTGAAAATATTTCTTGTTGATCTAAATTATGAATTAACTGTTTGATATTGCATGAAATGTTATTTTGGGTAAAAGAGCATTAACATCACCCACACACACTTTTCTAAAATGTCTGTTTTATTAGCAATGTAGATTAACACCACTTGTTAGTTTGCTATAAATATTGATTCACTAACTTCATCATGTGTTTTCACAACTACATGAGGGGAAACCATCAATACTGAGCTGCACCTAAGTTTTGCCACATGTGAAACACTTCAGCAGTTAGCTTCATGCCTCTTTAGAGTAGGAATTGTTGTGCTGGTGACAAGACTGATCTTTTTTTGTAATTAATACTTTCTACTCCCTGGTCTGATGCCTAGTCTCAAATAGCACCTTCCATTTAAACTCAACATGATGAACACTCTGCAAGGCTGCCCTGTTCTGTGCATCTAACTAGCTTGTTTCCCTTCTAGTGTGCCAAAAATGTTGCTTCGTATCGGGATAATGAAGAACATCTAGGAAGGAGAGTGCATGCGTGAATGCTGTGTGCATGCAGCTTTTAGCATATTTACAGTCTTATATCAGAGAGGTAGCTGAGTTAGTCTGTATCTTCAAAAACTACAAGGTGCCACAGGACTTCTTGTTGACTAGCAGATATTTTAGAGCGTAAGCTTTCATGGGCAAAGACCTGCTTCGTCAGATGCATGAGAGTCTTAGTAATTCATGCAATACCACTGGCTGTGTGAAAAGTTTGCACTCTCAATTTCTTGGTGACATGGTCGGAGAATTTTCTGTGATGGCCCCAAACACAATGGTCAAGGCTTTGATTCTGACAAGCCTATCCTCTTGTTAATTCTCCTTATGGTCTTTATCCTGAAATTGACCCTGTGGGCAGTCCTTTCATGTTTTGATTTCAGTGGGATTCTACACAGGTACTGTACAGGAATCAGCTCATTGTCAGATTGGGGGCTGCAATTCTGTGGAAGAATTCTGTATAAGTTAGCAAAAAGCTGAATATAACCATGATTTAATATTCTGACAAACTGTTCAGGGTTTTTTTTCTTTTTACAGTAAATGAGAATGGAAGATGCAGTGTCCTAATAAAATAAGATAAGTCACTGAATTTTGTATTGCTAGAGACAGATATTTTCTGTGTGGACATCAACATGTTATACCAATTGTCTCAAGTTAAATGTAAGCCCCAACTTTTTGTTCCTTCTCTAGGTAACATGGGAAGAAGGTTGAGTTAAATCTGATAAATTTTCCCCTAGATCATGTAGAGAGGTCTGACATACATCTTGAAGTCTTCTTCTTTTAACAGAAAAATTCTCAGACTCCTGCTTTGCTATTGGAAACTGGGAGTAGGGAGAAAGTGTTACATTGTGTATGCTTCGACAGGTGATCACAGTGGTAACTAATTCCATTTCCAAGTCACTAAAAGACTTTGAGGACAGAGTCCCTTATAGATTGATTGATACTGTTTTGCTAATTAGGAGCAGACTCCCTAGACAAGACAAAGAGGTTGCAATAGTTCAGTGCCAATGTCCTTGAACCACAGGAGATTTCTGCATTGTGTGCTATAAAAGTATTATAATTGGCTTTCCTGGATTCAGGGGAATAGATGATTCAAATAACTTTGAAACTGGATGGTTTTATTTATAGACCTTGTCCTCATTGCCATAGAATTTGAGTGCCTCACAAACATGTATTGTGTACACTGTAAAGGAGTGTTTTGCTACGTGATTTGCCTAGGTTCTTACAGATCTGCAGTTTACTGAACGTTCATCTGCCTACTGATAAACCATGATTAATCTTAACTGTCTATTGCATTTCTGATTGTAATTTGGTTTGTGACTATGCTGGCATGTTTATCAGAAAACCAAGACATCTATGCTGCCTCGTACAAAGTATTTTCCTTCTTTCTACTGAAGCAGCGGCTGAAATTATCAAAAGTGTCTTATGGGCAGAGTAGGGGTTCATGGAGACCTCCTCAAGATGGAGCACGTGGTTATATTGTATGACTTAGACAGGAGATACCCTCATTGACCTAGTGACCTCTGTTTTAAGAGCTGAAAGACATCTTGTAAAGATTTTCAGTTTCTCTTCTGGCCTGTTGGATGTTTGCTTTTTTTAGGCAAAAACCTAGTTCATGTTTTTTAAAAAAACACATCTTTTACTTCTAACTCAATACATGTCATCTTTGAACTGTGGCAAAAACTGTCCTTCCTCTTCCTAGCTAAATCCCCACACACCTAGGGAAATTGTGGTGAGGGGCAGAGGCATGGCATATGTGGAGGTTGATGGCTCACACTGCAAAAATGTGATGCTGCAAAATGTTTACACACAAACTTAAAGAGAATTCAGATGTATTCTCAAAAGCTTACCTTAGAGGCATCCCTTTTGATAACCTACGGCTGGAAAGAGTGCTTCAAGAATGGAATTAGGCCCAGCTTACACTTAAAATTTAGCTCAACATAGCTGCAATGTGGAAGATTGACACTTGCAAGTGCCATAGCTAAGCTGTCCTAATGCTTGGTGTGGATAAAGTTAGGTCAGCAAAAGAATGCTTCCACAGTCCCAGTTGCTGTCACTTGGGCAAATGGCGTTCCTTCTGTGAGAGGGAAGACCTGGTTCATGCTGTATTGCATTTAGCTGTTGGAGCTAGAGAGGCTTGGGGTCAGATGTCTAGTACGGGTGGTTTGGTGGCTCCTTCCCTTCTGAAGACCCGGTCTCCCTAGTTGTGAATGTCTGTCTGAGAGGATCCTGGGAGCCTCACCTTGGAAGATTCTTCTTCCTTCCTTTGCTTTCCCACTACACTCCCTAATGGCCTCATTTCAGTGCAGTAGTATGGTAACATTCATTAGCTGAATGCATATGCAAGCAGCTCCAGCAGGCTGTATGGAAACCTGCTATCTGAATTTGGACAGTGCCAGAGAAGGCACTGCAACATTCTGCATTCCTGTATGTCTTCCCACAGCCTTGCCCCGGTCAGCCTGAGTTCTTGGGAATACTCTGCCTTGTGGCTTGTCAAGGTTCAGTCAAGCCTTGTTCTTAGACTTAATGAAGATTTGAGCTGATGGTCTCTTCAGGGTTTGTTAAATGTGGAGTGAGTTCTTTCACCATTCACTGGCTCATCTCCTCTCCAGCTAGGCTAAGACAAGGAAAATTGCTATTAACTGTTCCTGTGAATCTGGTTTCCTCTTTTGGGGTGGGGGGTGGAAATCCTCTCTTCCCCTCTCTGTGTTCAGAAATGGTGGTTAGTGCTCAGCCTATGCTTTCTGAGGCTTCCAGTTGTAGAACTAGGAGTTGAAAGCTTGCATACCAAAGGCTGGCTGTGAAGGACTGTTGGAAAGCAGCACAGCTCTTCTCCAGATGGTATTTGTCTGTGCAGTATATGTCCACAGCAAGCTAACCTTTGCTGACAGTTAAGTGCTAAATGAGATTTCTCTGAATCTGTCTCCTAAGCTTTCTGCTTTCTCCTATGTTGTACAGAAACTGATAATTCAGAAGAACCCTTGCATCCTTATTTAATCCTGTATTGGTTACTTCCATAACCATGGAATTCTCTACTACCACACACACAAAATGGATTTGATCTTTGATTAGTGTATGTAAACATTTCAAATGTGCTGATGAGTGCCGCGTGTAGGGACCATTACTAAATTAAGAATAGTCTCCTTCCTGTCTGAACAGGAACCACATTGTCACTCTTCACCATTTTATACTGTCTTCTAAATGCTATTGTCATGGGAGAGAGAGTGGGGCATTGTGCACCTGCTGCTGTTATGCCAAGAGCCTTTTACTGTTCTCTAAAACTTCCAGGACTTGGGCTTGCCCTAATGATAACCTCTGACGCCTCTTGGTTAATATTTGCTTATTTGTGCTAGAGATACAATTTTCTTTGAGAAAATTAGAGATGTGTTGAGTTGGTTTGAAGCTGAAGTGCATGAGATGGAAATGTAAAAGCCTGGTTAATTAGGCTCTAAGTTTGTACTGACCAGTTGTATCCTGTTGTTTAGTAAACCCCTTTTCCGTAGTTTTATCGCTTCTGCTCCTTCCATCTCAGTATGCAGTAGCCTAAAATATTGGAGGAAAACTTGTTTTCATGCTCAGCGTAAGTCAGGGGGTATTCGATCTGGTAACCAGAACATTGCTAATACCCTATATACCTGATGTAAAAGTCTCTGCGTCAGATTTACAATTTAAGGCACCAGAGAATGTTAGAAGTGACTGTACCAGAAAGCTTAGTTTGGGATCCCAGTTATGAGCTGAGCAAAGGAAAGCACCCCTCATGTTGCAGGACACTGCCATCTTCTGAAACAATTATTACAGAATTGTCTCTTCTTTGGCTTGTTGCAATGCTCTCATTACTGTTTTGAAGGCCACCTCCACAGAGAAAAAGCAAAATAACCTTAGCCAGGTCTACACTCAGGGAGGAAATTGATGAAAGATGTGTGATTCCAGCTATGTGAATTGCATAGCTGAAGCTGATGTACCTTACATAGTTTTTCTGTGCTGTCCCCACAGCAAGAGGTCAATGGGAGAAACTCTCTCTTGTTGACTTTGCTTACTTCTCACGATTGCAAGGAGTACTGGTCTTGACAGGGTACCCTCAGCGTTTGAGTCAGTAGTTTCCTTCTACATGTTCTAAATTGAACCCCAAAAGATCAAGCTCTGTAGAATTGACTCTATGGTAAGTGTAGACAAGGCCCAGTCTGACCCTTTCTTGAGATGCAAAAGATCTGGTCAGGCAATCGGATCCAGAAAGACAAGATGCCGTTCTCACTGTTATAAAATCCACAACTTAAAACAAACAAAATCTTAAGTTCTTCAGCCTCCCTCTTGATCCCAGGAGGTTAGCTAAATTGGGAAGCAGAACTTTGCAACTATGTGTGGGAACCTTTGTCATTTTCTGTCTTCAAGTTCCTTGCTGGTAGAACGTACAGGAAATATTTTTCCTTGCTAGTTTAAGGAACTAAATATAACCTTTCTCTGTGTGTTTCGTTTTTTTTTTTTTAATTTTAATAGTGTTTTCAGGGCCTTCATTAGTAGTAGGCAGTCTTCCGATATAGTTGCTAGGCAAAACCCTAATTGACTGACCGGTTAGCTCAGAGTGGTTGCAGTAATACTACAAACAACTCTCTAAATTGATTGCTTTTGTTACTACCCCTTAAATCTCTTCTCTCCTCTGCAGTATTTATCAGAGTGGCAGTCTGTCTCTGGAGTTGCGTTTATCAGTTATATGAGCTATCACTAGTTCTTATTAAGATGTGCTGATTTAAAATCCTGTGTTTTTTCTTACTTAACATGGGCCCATCCTAGAAATCTTCCAGTAACTGCCCCTCACTCAGAATCAAGTGATGCTAGAGGAGAAGGTGGGAGTTTGGGAATTTTTCAGATGTGTGCACAGCTCTTTGAAAATAAAATATCTTTCAGAGACAGTAGGTGAGAGCCCAACTCAACTTATCAGACTTCCTGCATCCCCAAGCAACAGGGTTTGGCTAACAATTCAGGACTGTTATGGAGGGGGATAAAAATTGTTGTAAATTAGCCTTTTACGTTTTTTGTTCACTTTCCAGGTGTACTAGACAATACCAGTGGCCTGGATACCATTTCATGTTTTGCTGCATAATAGAAGAGTTGAGATTTCAAAAGTAAACGAAGTCTCTAAAACTGGCTTTTTGCCTGCTACCCAAGATGAGGCTTTCTGATTGCATATGCAGATGGCAACATTCTTCTTTACATCCCTCTTCGCTGTTGTGATGCTTTTCTCTGCAATGATCGACATAGGGAAGCAGTGGGCAGATAAGTGATCCTGCAGAGTCCAGTATGGCTTAAAGTATCGGAGGGGTAGTCGTGTTAGTCTGGATCTGTAACAGCAACGAAGGGTCCTGCGGCACCTTTATAGACTAACAGAAAAGTTTTGAGCATGAGCTTTCATGAGCACAGACTCACTTCTTCAGAGGCTGGTCTGTGAAGTGTGTCTGTGCTCATGAAAGCTTATGCTCAAAACTTTTCTGTTAGTCTATGGCCGTGTCTACACTAGCCCCAAACTTCGAAATGGCCATGCAAATGGCCATTTCGAAGTTTACTAATGAAGCGCTGAAATACATATTCAGCGCCTCATTAGCATGAGGGCGTCCGCGGCACTTCGAAATTGACACACCTCGCCGCTGCGCGGCTTATCCCAACGGGGCTCCTTTTCGAAAGGACCCTGCCTACTTTGAAGTCCCCTTATTCCCATCTGGTCATGGGAATAAGGGGACTTTGAAGTAGGCGGCGTCCTTTCGAAAAGGAGCCCCGTTGGGACAAGACGCACGGCAGCAAGGCGCGTCAATTTCGAAGTGCCGCAGCTGCCCGCATGCTAATGAAGCGCTGAATATGTATTTCAGCGCTTCATTAATAAACTTCGAAATGGCCATTTGCATGGCCATTTCGAAGTTTGGGGCTAGTGTAGACACGGCCTATAAGGTGCCACAGGACCCTTCATTGCTGTTACAGTATGGCTTAGTGTCCTTTCACTTGTCAGGCTTTCACCTGCAGCACTTGTTTTGGAAACTAGCAAAAAGTAACCTGTGGGCATTGATGTGTGCTTAATCCCAGCCTGCAGCTGAAGGGTTTGTTCTTCAGTCACAACAAACCTCAGCCTCCTAGTGCTGCAGACTTCTCCTTTCCATCTCTTACCACTTCCAGAAGAGCACAGTGTTTGTGAAAGGAGGCAGCTCAGCAGTGTTGGAAAATACAGTCCTCCACAGAATGGGTCTGGCATGGCTGACAGCAGTGAAAGTTACTCTGATCTAGAGCAGGGCTTCTCAAACTGTGTGTAATGACCCCCTTATGACAAACCGGGGCAACTGATGAGGACAGACAAGGGAGCACAGTCCATGTGACTCCTTCCCACTTCACCCCTAGCTTGCAGGGAAGGCTGGGACAACCTCATATTCTGCTTCTTTCCCACCTGCCAACACTCTGCCCTGTATGTCACCAGGGACAAGTGGAAGATAGGTGCAGTCCCAATTAGTTGTAGCTGTTAAGACTTCTCTGTTTAGGATGGGGCTTACCAATTAACCATTAAGATCCCTAGAAGGTATAAGTGGGTATTTTGCAGGGGGTATACAGAGTCCAGCATGGATGGCACTGGGGAGTTACACAAGGGAGATTTAGCAGGAGAAACTGGAGGAGAAGCACAACGCTGAATGCTCTGCCTCTCTGCAAAACTAGATAGTAGTAGTATCAGATTCATGAGAGAGAAATTCTTTCTGTTCAGAAATGTTGTATGCTAACCCTTCCACCATCCCAAAGCAGGCAGTATTGGCTCCTTTTACTTGGAGGCAGAGAAGCAGCAGTGACTGAGGTGCATAGTGAGGCAATGGGCAGGACCCAGGGCTCATGTAAGGGGGTTCCAAGCTCTGCTCAATTTGTTAGGCCACTTGGGGGTCAGGTACCTTGTGGGATAGTAAATGTTACATGTCCCTGCACCTGACAGGAATGCTGTGGGTCTGTAAAGTCTTTCATTTTCAGTCTGTGTGTCAGTGGCTAATAGCAATTGCACAGTGTCGCTGTTTCAGGCAGCAGTCAGCAAACTCAGGTTACTTCTTTGCAGAGTAGAGATCAGCTAGTAATGGTGTCAGCCCAAAACAAACATATTGCCATTGCATGCCCCCCTAGCTCCCTGAAAGAGAGGTAGGAAAATAAAAAGGGACAACTGTGCTGAGAAGTGTTGAGAATAAGTTTTGCCCAACTGCCAGTCCACCACTAGAAATAAAGGTTTCCACTAGCAAACATTGGGGAACTGCTGCCCTGGACCATTCTGCCCCTGATTTTTCAGCTAGATAATGGAGTTGACCAATGGATTGTCAACCTCATAATTTTGGCTTTTAATGGATCCCTAACAAAATATGGCTGTTTCTCACCCTCTCCTTTTGTTAAAAGACAGACAACAGATGAAACTACAGAAAGATATTTTGCAAAAGTCCTGCTTTTATGGCTCAGCTCAGCAACTGAGTTTTGAGAACCATGTGCACAAGCAAGATCCTGCAAGATTAAGCGTATCTTGCTGGTAGGAGTTGAAGGTTTTCACCATCTTTCTGAATATCAAGTGCTAAAGTCTTGCCCTGTTAGAGGACAAAAGCTGCTGATCTCTATTTCAGATGTCTCTGCGTTATTGTTGATCTGTGTGAGGATGTTTTGGATTTTTTTTCCCCCTAGTAACACTTTCTCAGGAAAAATATGGCTAGGCTTTGCAGTCATTGCTCCAAACTGTCATTACAATTAAAAACTTCATTGGTCTTTTCTGTTCTTCACTTGTGAAGCTGGAATGGAGGTGTGTTATCTGTCAAAATAGGCAAATCCATGATAGAATTTGGTACTGGACTGAGCAACCTCCATATTTATATGTGGGTGGAAATTATGGATATGGGATGGTATTCCCAGAGTTCTCTCAGAGGTAGAATGGTGCACTTAATTTTACATTTATGTAATGTCCACGAGCGTTGGTGAGCTCTGGTATGCTTGCAGGCTTGATACCCATTCTAGCGCAAGCTATATCCAGGACTAGCTGCCTGTGATGAGAATATGGGCAGAGCTGTTCACAACTACTGCAAACCATTCAGTGCTGTAATTTATCTACCCTAACCTATCCTACTGTGTTTCAGTAGAAATAAAATTTTCCTGAGCTAAATGCTAGTGTTGGGGTGGGATAGGCCAAGCAGTTCTCTCTGAGAACCATTACAGCAGCTGTGCTTATCTGATATGGTGACTCTCTTAAGAAAACCCTGATGCTTGTACCCTTTCCAGTTTGCAGTCATGCTCTGAAGAGATCCCTGCTGCTGGGGTGCTCTTTCCTAACAGATGGATTCAAGGACAGCTGTAAATCCCACCTTTTCACCGTAGCGTTTCCAAAGCACCTGAGAGGGAGCTGTGGTGGCAAACTGAAAGGTAGAGGCTCATTAGTAAATCTGAGGTAAACAGGGAATTGACTGACTGGACAGTTTCAAAGTATGAGTGCTAACTTCAAGAATAGACCCCCAGAAACACCTAAAATAGACAGATCTAACTCATGTGAAACATTATAGGGGGTTTCCTTCAATGGTTAAGCAAACAGCAGCTCAAGGAAAGAAGGCTGGGCCATATTAGCTGTGTCTACATGTGCATGCTACTTTGAAGTAGCAGCACTAACTTCGAAATAGCGCCCGTCATGGCTACACGTGTCGGGCGCTATTTCGAAGTTAACTTCGACGTTAGGCGGCGAGACGTCGAAGTCGCTAACCTCATGAGGGGATCGGAATAGCGCCCTACTTCGACGTTCAACGTCGAAATAGGGACCGTGTAGACGATCCGCGTCCCGCAACGTCGAAATTGTGGGGTCCTCCATGGCGGCCATCAGCTGGGGGGTTGAGAGATGCTGTCTCTCCAGCCCGTGCGGGGCTCTATGGTCACCGTGTGCAGCAGCCCTTAGCCCAGGGCTTCTGGCTGCTGCTGCTGCAGCGGGGGATTCATGCTGCATGCACAGGGTCTGCAACTCGTTGTCGGCTCTGTGGATCTTGTGGTGTTCTGTGCAAGTGTGTCTGGGAGGGGCCCTTTAAGGGAGCAGCTGGCTGTTGAGTCCGCCGTGTGACTCTGTCTGCAGCTGTGCCTGGCACCCTTATTTCGATGTGTGCTACTGTGGCGTGTAGACGTTCCCTCGCTGCGCCTATTTCGATGTGGTGCTGCGCAACGTCGATGTTGAACATCGACGTTGCCAGCCCTGGAGGACGTGTAGACGTTATTCATCGAAATAGCCTATTTCGATGTCGCCACATCGAAATAGGCTACTTCGATGTAGGCTTCACGTGTAGACGTAGCCATTAACTCTTCTGGGTTGATGCAGGAGTCTTGTAATGTAACGGTAGTTAGCGATATGAAAGGTACATGCAACCTTATCTTTCCCAAAGTAGTGCAGGCTCCAGCAGTTAAATAAACAAGGCCCTCCCATATACAGGCATCCATCTATGCAAAATTAAACTTATACTACAGGCTGAACCTTCTGATCTGGAACCCTTGAGACCTGACCGGTGCTAGATGAGAGAATTGGCCAGACTACAGGAGGTTAATATTGTCTAGCAGCATTGTGAAGACTTCCACTGCTTACTGGGCTCTTTAAACATTTAGGGATAAATTAGAGCTAAACAACCCTGCTGAACGTTGCAGCCACCAGTCCAGGCTCTCCATCTTTATAGGACTGAAGGAAATTTGGCCACAGCCATGATAAGTGGTTATTTGGCTAACTAAAATCATGCTGTGTTGCTGGATGAGAGAGTTCCAGATCAGAGCTGTTCAACCTGTAGTGCAATTCCCTTTTTCAGATTGAATGAAGAGGTGGTGACATTTTTAAGGAACTGGCTGGCTGCGTCACTTCTAACAGGGCTTCCTCTTCTTTGTTGCTTACTTGAGTTCTGTCTGAGCAGGGTGAGAAAGCATGATAAGTTTTAATGCATTACTTGAAACTTATCACCCTGTCTGGCTGTTTTGACATTTCTCCCTTCTAGCTGGTATTCTGATCAGGTTGCAGTTGTTAGAGTGTGGAAGACTGCAGTGTTGAACTTCATGTACATACCCACGCTCCCCAGAAACTTGGCTCTTCAGCAGGGTGGAGTTTGTTTTGATTTGATTTGTTTTGATGGAAAAGAGCTGATATAATTGAACAAGGAGAATTAACTCATTGCGGCAACTCTCTTCTTTTTCCTTTGCTCTTGATCTTTTGTATTGCTTCTCCGTCTGCTGGGAGCAGCCAGCAGTTGTTGCCAAAATGGCCTTTAGGAGGGCCTGGGTCTTGCTGGTGGCTCAGTGTATTCATGATGGGCCTGGTTCCACTTGTTGCATAAATCCTAAACAGAAGAAATGAGGTTGGCAAACCTAGCTAGCATGGCTTAAATGGAAGATGCTCAGTCTCCAGTGGATGAAACTTGCTACTTTTGGTATTGTGTATGCTTCTGCGCTTATTCTGTAATTTCAGTTAGCACCATGTTGGAAGTGCTCACAGTGTAAAAAGCATGGAGGTTATATTAGTCTTTTAAGTTGGCTCCCGAGGCTGTGAGCTCTTTCCCATGCAGAACAGAAACTGTGAGGGCTGGTGTGGAGGAGAGCTTTATTCAGAGCTGGAGTCTGGGTACAGAGAGCAGCAGTCTAACCCCAGCAGTTGTTGTGTGCTTGGTGTTCACGCCTTAAGTCCTGACACATTAGGAGTGACTGGACTGACTTTCTGCTCCCCATTGCTTCCTGGGGAAGTGATCAAGGCGTGTCAATTACCGAGATCAGCCAGAAGGGTGGCCATTAGCTAGCCCATTCACTGTCTGGTTTTTGTGTGTAGTAGAGAGGCTGGGTGAGACAGCACACCTGCATTCCCAGGACATCAGAGGCTATCTGTCTCCCCTGCTTATTTCTCTCTCTGTCTCTCCCAGTGGAGGGGGAGAGGTTCATGTCTGGCTACAGGGTCCCATTGATTGCCCCAATGCAGTTTGGGAACCCCAGGGCAATGAATCCAGCCACGAAAGTATCCATGTCTCCCATATGCAGCAGGACACCCCCCACACACCATGCAGGGATTGCAGCCTGAGAGTGCATTACCTCTATGAGGAGGGCTCTGATGATGGATTTCCCCGTGCCAAAGTGATTGCACACTGAGCAGTAGCTGTCAGGGTGGCAAGCTTCCATGGGGCTGCTGCAATGTGTTTCTCCAAGGGGATGGTGGGCTGCAGCCGGGTGTCCTGTCTCCAGAGGGCAGGGCTGAGCCAGACATAGAGCTCCAGGAACGTGGCCTTCTGCAAGTGGAAGTTCTGGAGCCACTGCTGCTCATCCCACTGCCCCATGACTAGCCAGTCCCCGCTGTTGGAACTGGTGCAGTGCCTTCAGATCCTCATGTGCATCCGATGTGCCGGGTGCGGGTGTGACCATCTGGCAGTGACAGCAAGGTCCTCAAAGGTGGTGTCGGGCTCACCCTTCACAAGCAGGAGGAGGATGGCTGTCAGGAGGTGCAGCAGGTGCTGAAGTACCTCTGTGTGGGGCTAGCACAAACCCGGGGGCTGCTCTGGCACCATGGCTTGCTGGAAAGACCTGTCTCTCGGGAAGAGTTGAAGCCCTGCTCTAGCAGCTGTGCAGTCCCTTGTGGAGGTAGGCACACATTGGCATGGGCAGGGAAAGGTGTCTCGTGGTTCCCTGTAAGGGCATGTCTCGCCGGGGCTCCCAGAAGGAAGTGCTGACCTGTAACCCTACCTGCTGTAGTTCCAGGTGGCCATGTTGTGAGTGGGGCCATGCAGTCTGGCCATGATCTGTTGACAGAGCAGATCCAAAGAGTGATCCTCTATGCAGTCTCACTACAATCTGTCAACGGAGGTTTTGTCGGAAGATATCTTCTGACAAAAACTTCTGTCAACAAATTGCTCTCATCCAGGTGTAGCCGAAGAGAGCCTCAGACCTGCTGCCACTCAGTCGGTATGTTCAGGGACAACTTCAGAGGAGTTGTCTTCTGTTGTGGAAGCTGAGCTAGGCTTCTGAGAGTACCCACCTGCTTTCCCCTCCAAATGTGGGTGCTGTATGTAGCTCTGCCCCACCACAAGAAAATGTATCCAAACACCATGGCAGGATCACTTCGGTATTTAAGTACATGTAAGGTATTTAAGTACTGTTTACCCTTTTGGTGCCTCGGACGTCTAGTACTGAGGTTCTTTTCCTTCGATCTGTAGTAAGATTGCACTTTTGTTAATTGGCTTTCTAAAACTCTTTTGGACTCTTGTCCGGTGTCTGCCCGCTCCATTGGGAAACCTGAAAAGTTGTATATCCTCCTTAGCACATGCCATGGTGTAAGTCTCCCAAGCAGTTCCATGAAGCAGGTAATAAGAATGCCCACACTATATCAAACTGCTTAGTCCAGTTTGCCGAATGGCCCATCTTCTGACAGTTGCCAGTGCCAGATGTTTCGAAGGAAGGGGAGGGATAGCTCAGTGGTTCAAGCATTGGCCTGCTAAACCCAGCGTTGTGAGCTTATCCCTTGATGGAGCCATTTAAAGATCGGGAGAAAATAGATTTAAAAAAGGGGTCGGGGGGAGGGATGGTTCTTGGCCATGCCAAGGGGGCAGGGGACTGGACTCAGTGACCTCCCAAGGTCCCTTCCAGCTCTGAGATGTGCATCTCCATCATACACTTAAAAGAGGGCAGTGACTGAGCCACCCAGCCTCAGCTTTTGACAGTCATAGACATAGAGACACCCGGAGCACAGGACTACATCCCTGACCATCTTGGCTAATAGCCATTTATGCACTTACCCCCCCCCCCCAAAGCTGTCCAGTTTTTAGTTTTGAACCCTAGCATGTTTTTGGTCTTCACAGCATCCCCTAACAATGAATTCCACAGAGTGACTGTGCGTTGTCTGAAGTGAAACTTGCTTTAATAAGTAATATGGTTTGAAATTAATTTATTTCATTGGTGACACCTTCATTCTTGTATTAACCTGAAGGGATAAGTAACATGTCCATGTTCATTATCTTCACACTAGCCATGATTTTTTAGACCTCTGTGATGTTGAGTTTGGGAGTGAACATTCTCTATATGCATCAGAGGGGTAGCCAACTTAGTCTGCATCGGTGCCACAGGTGGTCTTATTCTCTAAATGGTCAACACCAGGTGGTACAAACCCAGAGAGTTACATATTTCCCCTACCAAGCTTCTGAGACCTTCCAGCAGCTCATCCCAGATGACCCCCCATTTATAAAGCCAGTGGACCTAGGCTATGGGCAGGAGGGAATGAACCTGTCATCTTAAGGGCTAAAGCCATGCGGTCTACTGCATGAGCTAACGGCCATTTGGCTTGCAGTCAAGGCTGTACATAGAGCTGAGGCTTCACTGTCCCTTATCAGTACTCTCATTGTCTCTAGGTTACATTCATCAGTGTCTTAAAATTCTTCTAGTTTCAACCAGTATGCCTGGTACCCAAAGAGAAGCTTTACTGGCCTATGATGGCAATGGTTTTCTCTGGAACCTTAATGATCAGTGTGTTATTGTCTTTTTAGCATCTGGTACGGAAGCTGTTTTTTAAGAAGTAGGTTATATACCACAGTTATTAGCTCTGCAGTTGAATATTGGCGCTCCTTAGGATAGCATCTGGTCCTGGTGACTTTGTACTGGTTAATTGGTTTATTCCAAAACCATCTCTGTTGACTCAACAATCTGGGAGAGTTCCTCAGATTTGTCAGCTAAAATAATGGCTCAAGTATAGGAATCTCCCGCACATCCTCTGAGTGAAGACTGATGCAGCACATTCATTTGGCTTCTCTACAACAGCCGTGTTTTCCTTTAGTGATCCTTTAGCATCGTGATTGTCCAGTGGCCACGCTGACTGCTTAGCAGGCTTCCTGCTTGTGATAAACATTTTTTTAAAAATGTAGTTTTGTGTCTTTTTTTCTGGTTCCTCTTCAAATTTGTTTTTAACCTGCCTATTTATGTTTGACTTGAGGTTTTTCTTTCCATTTTCCTCAGTAAGGTTTGATGCATTTTTCTAATTTTTAAAGGATGCCTTTTTCTTTTGCTTTCAACTGCCTCTCTTATTCTGTTTTAGCCGAGGTGCATTTTTGGTCCTTTTTAAATGTATTTTATTTGGCATGTACATTTAGTTAGAGCTCCTATTACAGTTGGCCTTATTGGATCAAGCATAGGTTAGGCTTTGAGGCCACTGTTCTTTTGCTTTCTACTTCAGAGGCATTTTCGAGCCTGTGCTTTCAGTTTAAACATCCAGTCTCTTAGATCCCATAAATTAACTTACTAGTATTGTAAATGTCACACATTCAATCAAACATTCTTTATAAAACCCCTTCCTTGTGCCTTCCAGACACTGGGATTACAACTGTGGTGTCTAAGCACCTTAAAATTTTTTTCTGTATGTTTCTCGCTTCTCTCTGGCAGGAATCTCTTTCCTTCTTAGCCCTGTTAGAGAGAGATCTTTAAAATAACTGTCTCTGCTCGCTCAGTGCACTATTCTTTCTGGGTTTGCTCCACCCATATATAGGGTGACCATGTTCCCTTAGGGTAAGTACGGGACACCATGGGGATGGGGATTGTCCTGGGTAAAACAGGATAGGTGGTCACCTTGCCTCAGGCAATGGCTGCACCTTTTTTCCCACCCAGAGTGCTAACCTCCAGCTTGCTCCTGAACCCCGCACCCACTGCTGCACTTTACCTCCTGCCCAAACCCCAGCCCGTTCCTGTGTCCTCCCTCCAAGCCAGAACCCACACACCCACCCCCGGACCACTGGTGTTGGGGAGAGAAACAAGCCTGCAGCAGGTTCTACAGGGTTCAGTGCTGCAGAGGGGCTCTAGCCTTAGCTCCATGCTGCACAGGGCTCCAGGATGGGGAGGGCTCCACACAGTACAAGGCTCTGTCCCTGGCCCTGCGATTGGGGGGGTGGGGCTCCGCCCTCACACCAGGCAGGGCTCGAGCCCCAGCTCCATCCCAGCCCTGTGGCGGGACTCTAGGAGGGAGGCTCCAGCCTTGTGGGAGATCCAGGGGGGCCTCGGCCCGGCACTGTACAGGGCTCCAGCCTTGTGGGAGATCCAGGGGAGCCTCGGCCCGGCACTGTACAGGGCTCCAGCACTGTACAGGGCTCCAGCCCTGGCCCCATGATGTGATGGGGGTTGGGGGGGGGCTTTGTCCCCCCGCTGTGCAGGGCTCTGGCTCCACCTCAGCCCTTCGGCAGGGACTAGGGATGGAGGGGGGCTCTGGCAATGGCCCCAGCTCTGCATTGTGACAACCCCCCCTCTGCTGCTCCAGCCCCCACTTTTCCACACCCCCCCCCCAGCTCCATCTGCAGCCCAACCATGCACCTGAGCAAGGCTGGTGCTGGCAGTGGCATCCCAGTGGTGCAGCAGGCGGGGAGCTACATTTTAAAATGTTGGTGGCCAGAAAAAAGATCTGCGAGTCTCCGGGCAGCCCAGAGAAAGGTCACTGGGGGTGGGGCTCCAATACAGGACAATTGGTCCCATTTAAAAAATGAGACAAGATGCCTTTTTGGCTCCCTAAATGTGGGACCGTCCCACATAATACGGGAAGTATGGGCACCGTATTCATGTAGCTCTTCTGGTGTTGACCCACTTAGAGTACGTGATGGACTACTTATGCCAGCAATAATATGGGCATGGTTTTTCAAAGGTGCAGGGCAAGCACAGCTTGAAATGAAGTGCATGGGACTAAGGATGGAGCATCTGGTTTATATTTGTTTTTGTAGATGTGGTTTAGCAAGGGGCAGACTACGAAAGCTCAGACAGCAATCAGTGGCTAAATGTAGAGATATTAATTAATGGCTATGTTATTGATTCACTCAGCTTCTAAATTTGTTTGTCATTAATCTACTGTAAATTCACTTTGGTTCAGCACCCACAAATAACTTGAGGGCTTGTGTTTAAGTCTCTCTCTCATTTTTGCAGACTACCTCTTGAGTAGGGCTGGGCTTGACTGGAAAAGCTGGGGTGGCTACAAGTTGGCTGGAATTACTTAGTGCAGGGGTGTCCAACTCATGGTCCACAGGCCAGAATCCGGCTTGCAGAGCCTTTTCATCTGGCTCAAAGACCCAGCAGCGGTGCCATTTTTAAAGCCAGTTGGGCAGTTCCAAGCTGCATGTGGCTCTTTAAGGAGCCATTTGTGGCTCTGGACACTGCCGCTGGCCACAGTGGGGCGACGCAGGCCAGAGCTCACACCTGATGCATGGTCTGTGGGACACTGGTGCCTCCCTATGGCTGCACACCAAGGAAGGACTACAAGCTCCACTTGCAGCAGCCCAGGTCTGGCTCTGCTCAGGGCTCTGAAAGTGGCAGCCAGTCCCACCCCACCTGACAGAAGCTGGCTCCAGGCCGGGGGGGCACACCATGGAGAACTTCTGAGAGGTAGGAGCACTTACGGCCTGGCACTGGACCTGTCTCAGGGCCCAGCGCCACCACGGCGTCCTTCCTGTGGGCTGGGAACCAGCCTGGGCAGCGCCCCTCACTCCCTGTGGAGCTGCCCGGGCCATCCCAAGCCACTCTCCCACCTTGCTGTAGCTGGCGGGAGCCCCAGACCTGACCCGCCAGCCACAGCCTCTTTGGTCCTATGGCATGTGGCCAGAAAGTGCTGGGTGGCTGCTCTCCCTCATGCCTGTGCTGCGCAAACTGGGGGAAGCGCAGGAGAAGGCATGAGAGCTGGTGAGGAGCTGGGTGTCTGGCAAGATGGGGGGGGACTCTCTCTGTGCATGCCAGGGAGAGCCAGGTACCTGGCTCTGGAGACGGATGACTGAGCACCGCCAGTGTGCCCTTTGGGGAGGCGAACCCAGTGCTCGTTCAAATTTGAGGTTGGGCAGTGCTGGACTAAGCAGGTTCCCGGATGTGGCGCCTCCCTGGAGATGTGCTGTTCAGCAGGTCAGAGTCAGGTTCTGGGGTGGGACATCCTTGGACTGAACTACTTTGGAGTTGGCAGGGGATCTTGTTGGGTGTGAGCTCAGGAGGCTGATAATGCTCAGTAGTGTCAGGGTTCACAGTGCAGAGCACTTGAAGACTGCTGGGGAGCCATGGGGAAAGCACAGCCACTGCCCAAAGGGCCAACGAGCCTTTATGTTACCTTGGAGGTGTGTACAGTCATGGCTGGTATGGGGAAGGGGGTTTGGGAAGTGTTACTAACCCCTTCTTGTGACTCAGAATCTGGGCTCACCCCGTGGAATTAACAGACAGCAGGTTTGAGAGGGAGGAGAGTACTTCACACCTCCCACCTTGCCGTTGGAAGCCCTTAGCCAGGGGGCACTGAGAGGGGGTTAAGCCTGGACATGGGGATGGAGTTGGGTTTGGTGGTATTTCCTGTTTGGCTCCCAGAACATGTAAAAAAAAAAATTGCCATGTGGCCCCCAGTGGGGAAAAGGCCACCCCCGACTTAGTGTCACTTGGAAAGCAGTTTGGGTTAACTGATTAATAAGACTTCCATTTTCTTTTTCAGCTACTGTTTTATATCCCAAGAAAACTTGTGGCACATGACTAAAAATGAAATTCTTTGGTTTTCAAAAACGGCTGAGTTCTAAAGGTCCCATTTAGGATAAAGTTGTTCATAAGGGCATTCTGCATGCACAGGATTTGGAAGAGGGTAATTTTGAGGAAAGAAGCCATATGTATTTATTGTCAGTCTTCCACTTGGAAAGAAATCTAAGAAATTAACATAGCTGTAATTCAGTTTAAGGGCCAGCGAGCAAGTTTTCTCCTGTTTTGTTCTTCCAGCTTATTCTCAGTGAATAGATAGGGGTCGCGTGAGGATAGCACAGACTGTATTGCAGATTGCTGTCAACTAATGAAAACTGAAATAGGTATCAATAGTTGTGCGCCCTCAATATGCAAAAAAAAGTGCAGTGGAATTCAGAATCCTGTATGCTGGTAGCTTCTAGTGCACCTCTTCCTTGCTTTTAAAATCCACTTTCTGTGGTATATGTAGAGGACCTCTGAAAATCAGGAGGTAGGTCTCAAGGTTAGTTGCTTTACAATTTCCCTACAAAAGGCAGTTCAGTAGTGAAAGTCCACATGTAATTGCTTATCCTGAGCCACAAATAGAATTTTCTTTCTCAAGTGATCAGTGTAATGCGTGTGTTCTACTAAAGTCCTGCAGATTGCTTCCCAGAGTAGGTTTGAAGAACTGTGTTTGGTCAAGAGGTGGTGTTTAATATTTTTTTCCCTAGGTCCTGGTCCCTGTTCAAATATTTTACCTCTTGTAAATAGGTAACATAAGCATCTATGTAAAAGGGGAAACTAAAGCTCTAGCAATCTGTGCCTGACTGGAAACAATAGATCAGATGAATTTACTGGCTTCAGGAACTTCAATGCTGCTGAGAAATGCTCAGATAGTAAAATCTGGCGAATGGATGGATTGGATTAGATTACAGCATGCCGTTTTAAAACAGAAGTGTATTTTTGTGTTTTGTTTGTTTGCTTTGTGTTTAAAGCTAAGGTACCAGTCTAATCTGTTGTTCAGTTTATCAAATACTAAGATGTCTGATGTAAACTTGATATGCATTCTAGAAACTTAAGACAGTCTGGGTATAGCACAATAATTTAATTCATTAGCAGTATATTATGATCGGGTCTGGAGTCCTGTTATGTGAGGTGCTGTACATGCATATAGTGGGAGCCAGTCCCTGATCCGGAAAGGCTGCAGTTGAAATAGAGAAGGAAAATGGAGACACAAAGAGAGGAAATGACTTGCCTGGCGCGCACGCGCGCACACACACCCACCCACCCACCCACCCACCCAGCCCCGTTCTGGTAAGGCTATGATCTGAAGAAGTGGCTCTGTCCCACGAAAGCTCATCACCTAATAAATCATTTTGCTAGTCTTTTAAAGTGCTACTTGATGGCTTTTTTGTTTTGATAGAATATAGCCTAACATGGCTATCCCTCTGTTACCACACAGATCGTTATTTGAAGAGCTGTGTGTAAATTTCTCCTGCCTCCCAGTCTACTTCCAAGTAACTAGACCTGACTGTTGCTCACTCTGAGCATATGATTGAATTAGTCACATCCGTTTCAGGTGGGAGGATGCTCAGTAAGAGAATTAAGAAGGTAAGAGAAGAGAAATGCTTAGGCCTTGTGGTAGGGTATTCTCTGGTATGCTAAAAGTAGTCATATACACCAAGGCAATGCTGTTGACTAGTTTTTCTGTGAATTTGGGCTTCTGGGCAAGAAGCTTAATAACAAAGCAGCCAGATCTTGATTGTTCTTGATTGCCATACCTTGATTGTTCTTGTGGCATCCTATCCATCAAGAGTTGTCTCAGTGGCTTTGGCGTCTGTTTAAATGTTGAGAGCACTCTTTGGGTATATCTCTCTTTCCCGTGTGGCAAAATAGTGAATTCCAACTTATTTAAAATAGTTTAGCTGTCTTTGGCTTCATGTCTGTCTTGACACTGAAAATGTTTAAGCAGTATGCTATGGAATATGTAGGATTTCTAAGTGTTTTATTGGAAGGAAGATGTGGAATTCTTCCCAGAAGTGCTGCTGCTGGTTCTGGTTCTGTGATAATTTGTAGTATGCTGTTGCTTCAGCATGTAGTCTCTCATGTTTGCTCTGATGACCAGGTTGGAGGCTCTGTGAGATAAGGTGTATCTTTCTGTCAGGAGCACCCACAAAACGTTTAACGATTGCAGCAGGCAAGTGTCTGGATTTGGCAGGCGAAAAGACAGAACTGTGCCACCTTCTGCATTGTGCTGTTGCGATCAGAGCTTTGTGGGTAGGAGCTGTGCACACAAATTTTTATTCCATGTTTTGTGTGTTGGCCTGTGAGCAAATAAGTTTGTATTTTTCAAGGGAGCACTGAACCACTAAATCACTGCAAGCATTACTGCTGGATGCTTAGACTTGGAGTCTTTTATTTACTTACTGAATCATCATATTTATTAACCTGACAAATTAATAACAAACTCTTCTTTCAGTCCATGCATGTGCCATATCAGAATTCTACTTGTCACCACACATAAAAACTTCATTCATCTGCTTTACAATGTCATTGATGACAACCTGGCATTGGCCCAGCTGGAGCAAGTTAATGACAAAAGGCTGCATTGTAAACCGCTGAGTATATGCTAGATTAGGTCTAAAATTCTTTTTCAAAAAAAGTAGTCTTGTTTAGGCAGCATGTAACTGCCAAGGAGTAATAAACCTTTGAAAGGGTGATGGTTTTCAGAGATTTGTCTTAAAATGGGAATGGGCTGGAATTAAGAATGCATTTTTCTGGTTTAGGTAAGGCTTCAAACTTCTGTAAACCTAAGGCACTTGGCAGTGTAATGGGACATCTCATGCTGAACCAGAGGTAGATAAATGATGTAAAATAAAATCTTGCAGAGCATACAAACTTAATTGCTTAGCTTCTTATAATTGGAGTTGAAATTGCAACTACTCATACGTAGATTACATTTTTGCAGTGTGTTTTAGGGTTAAGGAGATTATCTAGAGTGGGGGTGAGCAATGTTTTTATGTTGGGGCCCCACTTTTTGGCCCTGCAATTAGCAGGGGCCCCGCAACCTCTGGGAGGACCACGGGAATGGATGCGGGGGGGCACATAGGAAGAGGGTGCCCCAAAAGGTGTGGCGTGCTGGGAGTGGAGGACCCCAGAAGTGTGTACCAAGGACGGACCCCAAAAGGGTACCTTGTCAAGCCAGGAACTTGCTGGCTACCCCAGCTGCTTCACTCAGGGCATCTGCAAATTTTGGTTAGCCCAGTGGTGGTCGGAAGGGGCCGGTGTTCCTTTGGTGACAGCAGCAGCGAGGGCCATGTGGGAGAAAGCAGTGGGCTGGCGAGACAGTGGAGGCTGCACATGCGGGGGGATGGGGAGCTGCTCACACTGCAACCCCCTTACAAAATGTCGCACCTCTTCTGGGGGCCGTGCCCCCCACTTCACACACCCCCAGTCTAGAGAATGGAGAATGCTGTGGAGGTGCGTTGAGTTAATTGCACTGTACCATCTTATGCCTAGAAGTGCCACTGCTGTGTAAACCTAAGCTCTGGCCCAGATTCAGCGAGGTAAATGGGCAAATGCTGCCCTTGGCTCAGCTAAAGCTATTCAGGGGTGTGACTACAATTACTGTAGGAGATTGTTGTGCTTTGGTGCTGCAGTAGCAGCAAGACTGGAGGTGGGCCACTCCAGTGACTGATCTTGACGTTACCTGAATTTAGTGCAGGTAATGTCTGCCTCCTGTGACAGTTTAGGCTCTGGGATAAATCTTCACCTTCCTGCTGCAGGTTTTGCATAACACAAGTGGTGTGTGTGTGTGTGTGGCCTTGGGTTCAGCATCTCAGGCCAGAGTGTGTCTGAACAGCTCTGCTTTGCTCTCCCAACTAAGCATCTTCATGACTTCCTGGCTTTAACTATTCTTGCTGCACAAATCTAGAAATACTTCAATGTTTGTCCCTTACACAAACTAAGCCACCTCACGTTTCAGCTTTCTTTCAGAATTTTGTGATATCTTTCTGTGTCGGCACTGATTAGCCTATCTCGAAGAAATGTAACAGGTTGCTGAATAGTAACAGAGAGAGTGCCATGCTAGCCTATATACTATCAAAACAAAAAAGCAGTCCATTAGCACCTCAAAGACTAACAAAATAACGTAAGTGATGAGCTTTCGTGGGGCAGACCCACTTCTTCAGATCATAACCATACCAGAATAGACTCAACATTTAAGGCACAGAGAACCAAACATAGTAATCAAGGTTGTCAAATAAGAGTAGAGGCTCACCTTGATAATCATTTTCTGATTTATCAACCTTGATTAGTATGTTTGGTTCTCTGTGCCTTAAATAGTGAGTCTGTTCTGGTAGGGCTACGATCTGAAGAAATGGGTCTGTCCCATGAAAGCTCATCACCTAATAAATTATTTTGTTAGTCTTTTAAAATGCTACTGGACTGCTTTTTTGTTTAGATTGTGGAGGGTTTTTGGTAGCTGTTATTGATTTTTAAACCCAACTAGTCTCTTTAACTATCAACATCATGGGAATAAATGCGACACTTAGTGCTTCTCATTCTAGGTTCTCAGGAACAACATTGGCTACAATAAATCCTATCAGAGCAGGAAAATCTAATACTTTTTGGGAAGGTGAAACTGAGGCACAGTGAGGTGAAAGGAGGACCTTGCTTGTCAAAGCCCTAAAGCAATGAAGAGGCAGAGCTGAAAGTGTAGAATCTGCTGCTTGTGTGAAAATGGTGACAGCCTAGCTTCCAGAGGAGTAACTAAATAGCTTGTTTCCTCTGCTTATAATAACCAGGACATATGGGCAATAGCCTGTGTTAGGTGATCACTTAATTGTCTGTGGAAAGGAGGACCTTGAGAGTTTTAGCAATTGACTGAGGTGGGGAGCAGAGTTAAACAAGTGCTGGGTGCTTCTGAAAATCCACCACTGTTCCATCTCCCCTCAAAAGGGGAATGGCTTAGTCAAATGTATGGGATGTTCCCTGTTTTTGTCACTTTACCCCCTTCCTTAAATTCCACACACTAGCTAAATGAAAGCATACATTTTAGGTTCCATAATACAGAACTATTCCTGCTTGCTAGAATTCCAGCATACAAGCTGGAAAAGTTGGCAGGGTACAGAAGCTTTCCAAAAATGTTTGGTAGTAACTGAGTATAAATGCTTATGAGTGAACTTCCATTGAATGCTGCTGTTATGTTAAAAAGGAAATACAGACTTGGCAACTGAAAGCTCTGGGAGAATGGCGTTAACCACAGGGCTGGCTACTCCAATGATGTGGTTGTGTTTACCTTTGTAAGTGCATATGTTCCAGCACTCCTGATACCAGTTGCTCTCAGTACAATTGCAGAGCTAAATTTTCACTCTCTGTGCCAGCTGGAGGGCAATTTGCAAACAGGGAAAATCTGTTCAAGAAACTAGGAAAGAGTAAGACACTGGGGAAACTGAAATCCTGATAAGGCAGTAGTAACAGAGGTCACCATGTTACTCTGTGTATTCTAACAAAACAAACCAGAAGTCGTGTAGCACTTTAAAGACTAACAAAATAATTTATTAGGTGATGAGCTTTTGTGGGGCAGACCCACTTCCTCAAATCTGGAGATATAACATTTCCCTTATAGCACTGACACTTTTTTGATACATTTGGATCTTGGTCTCAATAGAGAGAGCAATTACCTCATGCATTACAGAAACAACAAGAAGTCCTGTGGCACCGTATAGACTAACAGATATTTTGGAGCATAAGCTTTTGTGGGCAAAGATCTGCTTCATCAAATACATAGAACTGAAAGCAGGGAGTGAGGAGTGCAAAATGCTAAAAAGTGTCCTGACTGAGATGATTATGAATATCAAAAGTAGGGAAACTGTCTCTGTATCTGATTTGTCAGTTTTTATTTAAAAATTTTTTTTTTTTTTTTTTTTTTTTTGGACCTCTGTATTATAAAACTGTAAATGCTGTACTGGAAATGTTATAGCTCCAGATCGGAGGAAGTAGGTCTACCCCACGAAAGCTCATCACCCTAATAACTTATTTTGTTAGTCTTTTTAAAGTGCTACAGGACTGCTTGTTTGTTTTGATAAAGCAGTGTTTTTCTTTAAACTGTTGTTCCTCAGAGCTTAAAATAAACTTTTTTTTTTTTTAAATGGCCCAATTTCATAATGGAAGCATCAGCTGTTAGGTCATAGTAGCAGTCGCCAGACCCAACATCTCAGTTCATCAGCCAGCTCTGTTGAAATTACCATCAGCTGGCTCTTCTCTACTCTTCATTAATGGAGAGTATTAAAATATCCAGCTACAGACTGTGCCCTCCAAACATGTGACACTGACATCAGACCTAGAAGAAAGCATTGAATGGCCTCCAGAAGTGACTTCACGCAACAGTACTTCTGTGTGCTTGTTTAACAAAATGTTGGGAAATGACTTCATGGTCACTCGTATGTCAATTAATTTTACAAGATGGGCCCTGGCCTTGGCCAGCCCTAGCTGAAGGTCTTGGAAAAACTTTTTGAAGCCCAAGTGCTTGTCCAGTTGTTCCATACTCCTCTTGGGTTTCCCATACAGGACAGGGAAATGGGAATTGCTCCAGGCTTTCATGAGTGGCTCATAGGCCATCTGCTGCACCACTAATGTACAGTTGGAGACTGTGATAGAGCAGGAGCTGAATTGTGCCGAGTACATCCTCAGCATTGTAATTAACTTGCTGATGACCTGCTGAGGTGCTTCCCATCTCTTGGCTGCATCTCACTGTACTGTATGTAAGAGAGGTTAACCTCGCTTAGGCTGGGTGTCCAGGCTTAAATTATGTGTCTGTTCAAATGAAGGGCAAAACATTTGTCTCTCTAAGTCTGTCATAATGCCTGTTCTGCTTCCTTATTGTGGATCCCGACTTGGCTCAAACTACTGTAGTACTAACAAAACCATTTCCCTTCCCTGGAGTCTGGATACTGTTTTGTTCTAAATCTAAACTGACAACCTTATTGGAGTGACAAGTTATGGCTGACGTGAGTGAACTTTGGCAAAGCAACACTGGAGGCTTGCTACTTTGTGGATAGTATTGTTCAGCTCCTTTCTCTTTGCATTAATTACATGGCTTCTTCTACCATGGCCTTGCTGTGTCAATGCCCGCAGAATGACAGTGACTCCAGACTAGCATGTTTTCCCATGAACTTGGTCTGTGTGGCTTGTCTCTGAACTTGCAGTATGCAGTAGTCCCCATTATTTGTACAGTAGGGTCTCAACATTTGCAAACTTAAGGTTTGCGAATTCAATTATTCACAAGCTGCCGCTTCCCTTGGGCGGGGAGCAGGGGCAGTCGGGCTCCAGGTGGGGAGCGGCTGCCATTCACAAAATTCAACATTTGCAAGGGTTCTCAACACAAAACTCTCGCAAATGTTGAGACCCTACTGTCTTTTCCAGTGCCCCTTGTCATTCTTGTCACCACCTTTTTGGGAGGTGAAGATCAGTACTGTACTGCACACAGTCCTACTGAGATTCAGCTGCAGACTTCTGTCACAGTGCTGTAATATTTTCACTGTTGTCCATCCTGTTCCTAAGAATTATCAGTTCTTCTAGGACTATGCAGTGACACACTGAACAGAGCTCCTCACAGGGCTGTCCATAATGGTGTCTTGGTCTTTCTTGAGCTGTTACAGCTGCGTAGGACTCAGAAAATGAAAACTGCCAGGAAGATATCTGCATTATGACATACGAAGGGTTCCACAGGTTGAACTTCGTGAATTTTGAGGCATAAAGGGACTGCGAAGTAGTGTGGCACTTCAAAGTGCCTATGGCTACACTCATGCTGGCACTTGGAAGTTTGAAGTTGCCGCAGGACAGAATTGGACTAATGAAGTGCTGTCTATTCATCACCACACTTCATTAGTAATCTCCCGTTGCCCTGATTAACATGCCCCCTTCGAAGTTGGGGGCAAGTGTAGACAAGCCCTCAGTGTTCCAGAACACACTAACAAGGATATGGAGGGAAAAAGTGGTGACCGAATTAAAAATTCAAGTCTGGTTTACTCAGTTTCCTGAATAATCACAGCATCAGAGAAAAGCAACAAGCCATGTTAACTGTGTGCCACTGAAAAGCTTGAGATAACAGCCCTTGATTTTAATAGTAAATGTTTGAAAATGATCTTACAACACAAAGATGATTTTTGTTTAACGTCCTGACCTTTTGAAACCAATTGTCTAGGTCTCTGTTCTCAGGTAAGTCAGCTTTGTACCCATAAGTAGTTTTGAAACCCTTTTTAAAATGTGCCCCTGGATATCTGGAAGCTTAAAATTTTATATATATATAGTATATAGTAGCATCCTTCAGTCTACGTAGACTATGGATCGCGCCCTTCGTAGTTCCGTTTGGCATCCTCATTTGCAGTGTCGGCTGTGACTGTGAAGACTCACACAAGAGTGACAGTCCTTGCTGCATCTGTTGCATATGTAATGGGTGTCTGGCAGGTCCTTGCTGTGGTTTCTGTGGGCTCGCTTCTCCTTTGCTAGCTGTCTGATCCTCAACTCACCCTTCTGGAGGCCCTTGTATAGTTCCTGCCTCCATCTGCTGCGATCGTCTGCCAGCTCCTCCCAGCTGTGTCTGGCTTGATGTCTACTTCCCTGAGGTCTCTCTTGCAAACATTTTTGTAGCGCAGCTGGGGGCGTCTGGGAGGTCTTTTGCCAGAGGCTAGCTTGCCATACAGGATGTCTTTTGGGATCCTTCCATCATTCATCCTGTGGACGTGGCCAAGCCAGCGGAGCTGCTGTTGCCTGAAGGGGGTGTGCATAGTTGGGATTCCAGCTTGCTCAAGGACGGTAGTGTTGGACGCTCTGTCCTTCCACGATATTCCAAGGATGTTCCTGAGGCAGCACAAGTGGAAGACGTTCAGCCTCTTTTCCTGGCGGGCATACAGGGTCCAAGTCTCGCTGCCATAAAGGAGGGTGCTGAGGATGCAGGCTCTGTAGACTTGCATTTTGGTGTGAGTGTACAGCTTGTTGTTATTCCACATTCTCTCGCTGAGTCTGGACAGAGGTGTGGCCGCTTTTCCGATCCTCCTATTTAGCTCAGTGTCCAACGACAGGGTGTCAGTGATGGTGGACCCGAGGTAAACGAACTCGTGGACGACCTCTAATGTATAGTTGTCAATGCTGATTGATGGGGATTCAGCAACATCCTGACCGAGTACGTTTGTCTTCTTTAGGCTGATGGTAAGCCCAAAGTCCTTGCACGCTTTGGAGAACCGATCCAGCAGTTTTTGAAGCTGGTCTTCTGTGTGAGACACTACAGCAGCATTGTCTGCGAACAGCATGTCTCTGATGAGGACTTCTCACGCCTTAGACTTAGCTTTCAGCCTTGCAAGATTAAACAGTTTCCCGTCAGATCTTGTGTGCAAAAAGATGCCCTCTGTTGAAGATCCAAAGGCGTGTTTTAAGGAGGAGTGCAAAGAAGATCCCGAACAGTGTCCGAGCAAGGACGCATCCTTGTTTGACGCCGCTCCTGATGCTGAAATCATCCAATAATGTGCCATCGTATTGGACGGTTCCACTCATGTCTTCGTGGAAAGACTGGATCATCTTGAGTAACTGTGGCGGACATCCTATCTTGTGGAGCAATTTGAACAGTCCATCCCTGCTGACCAGGTCGAAGGCCTGGGTTAGGTCAATGAAGGCAGTATAGAGTGGCTTCCTCTGCTCCCTGCATTTCTCCTGCAGCTGCCTTAGAGAGAAGACCATATCAACAGTAGATCTCTCTGCGCAGAATCCGCACTGTGATTCAGGATACACCCTCTCAGCAATCTTCTGGAGTCTGCCGAGGATGACGCGAGCGAACAGTTTACCAGTGCTGCTTAGGAGGGAGATTCCACCGTAATTGTTGCAGTCGCTTCTGTCTCCTTTGTTCTTATACAAGGTTATGATGTTAGCATCGCGCATGTCCTGTGGAACCTCTCCCTCTCTCCAGCACAGGCACAGTAGCTCACGTAGGGGTTCCAGGAGAGTGTCTGTGGCACACTTGATTACCTCTGGTGGTATACCATCCTGGCCCAGGGCCTTTCCTACTGCATTGTTGTCGATGGCTTTCTTCAGTTCATCCACAGTTGGTTCCTGGTCCAGTTCATCCATTACTGGTAGGAGTTCGACGGCATCAAGGGCTGCATCAACCACAACGTTCTCGTGTGAGTACAGCTCGGAGTAGTGCTCGACCCAGCGCTCCATCTATTTGGCTTTTTCAGTGATGACTTCACCAGATTTGGATTTCAGAGGTGCCATCTTGTTCTGGGTGGGTCCTAATGCCTTCTTGATGCTCTCGTACATTCCTCTGAGGTTACCAAAGTGAGCACTGGTCTGGATGCTGCTGCATAGCTCGATCTCATAGTTGTTGGCACAGTGCCTGGCCGTTTGCTGTACTGTTTTCCTGGCTGCTCTGAGCACTTGCAGGGTATTCTGGCTCGGCAAATGTTTGTACTCCAGGAGCGCAGCGCGCTTTTTTGATGGCTGGAATCATCTCATTGGAGTTAGCTTCGAACCAGTCATTTGTGTTTCTAGCTCTTCCAAAATGTTGTACACCCTATCCCTCAGATGCTGCCATCTGGATGTCACATCGGCACCCCCAAGGTTGCTGTGCAGATTGTCCTCGAGGGTCGCTCTGAACTTTTCAGCTCTCTCTTAGTTAGCCGTCTTTCTGGCATCGATGTGGGAAGCTTAACATTTAAAGTTAATTAAATTCGTCTCTTGTGATATTGTCATGTGGTAGTTCATGAGTCTTAAAGAATGTGCTTCTGTGGGGTGTTTCAACCATGTTTTGGAGAAAACTCTGACCCAAGGAATATGAAGTTACGTCAGCAACTTTTGAGGCTTCTTTAGTTGTTGGTTGGCTATGTAACATAAAGGATTCCTCGAAAAATCACTAGGAACGTTTACAGTGAGAGGTACCCCATACTAGTTATTTTAATAAAGTTTTGGGAATGTGACAAGACTTTCATAACTTTTTAGATTTTTGTTTTGGCTTCTGTGGTGTTTTTGTTTACTCTGGCTGTGTCTACACTGCCAGATAAAATCAAATTTTAAAGGAGTTTGCTCTACATTAAAATGTCACTGTCTTCACTGTAAATGTCATTAGCTCAGTTTAGTCTGCTGTAATATCGATAACAAAATGTTGATATTAACATACAGGTGTAGTGTCAATCTTGAGTTTAAAATGTCATATAAATGCTAGTGTGGAAGAGCCATGTCTTTCATTCTAATTTATTAGCCTCCACAAGTGTCCTGTATGTGTCCCACAAAGCTATGTGCTGCACCTGGCTCCCAGCTCCTCGCTAGTAGTGGGAGCCAGGAAATTGACCAGGGCTGCTGTACAGTCAGTTTCCCAGGTCCTCCAAGTTGCAGGGACCCAGGAAACTGACAGCGTTGCTGCACCTGGCTCCTGTGGGGCAGAGGGAACTGTGGGATAGGTTTCCACAATGCACTGCTGCAGCAGTCGCTGTTTGGTGACATCAGTGTGGAAGCAATATGACAAATTTGTTAGGAGCCTGTGGGAAGTGAGGATGCTCAAAACTGAATTTAAAAAAAAAGGCATTTATAATACCCATTTTTAATTAATTTGAATTTGTTGTGGTGTAGACGTAGCCTTAGTTTTTAAGAACTTGGCTGCTTAAAAGTTAGTCACTTATAAATTAGTGAAGAAAAGTTGGGAACCAGCTGCCCTCATATCCAGAACTTAGACCTGTCACTAAAAGTAAGAGTTGTGAAAATGTCACCTATATGTAAACTTTATAACTGGTGCAGTAAACAACAAATATCTGTGCAGCAGTAGGTTATGCTCTGTTTCCAAGTTGGCCAGGATCTGGAAGAGCAGATGAGCAAATACCCTTGGCTAACCTGTTAATAAATACACTGATCATTGACTGTCTATAGATGAAAAGGAAAAGCTTGCAGCAAGATGAGTTATCAGTTGAGGACATAAAAATCATTATATGATCTTTATTCCTTTGAATGGGTGGCATTGTTTTGATTCTGTCCTTTTGAATATGCTAAACTGCATATCTAATCAGTATGGCTTAAACAGTTACTGACCCATAGTACAGTAAACTCCTTCATATCTAGTAGCCCAGGGACCAGGAGGTTGCTGGATAGTCAAATATTCTGTATAATAGAGAGGTATACCTAACAATGAATAACAATAAAGAAAAACAAGATTAGATATTAAGAAACAAACAAAAATGTATGCAGAGTGCTTTATTTAGCAACGACAGTAGTATTGTGCACTTTAAACTTACATTGTGTTTACTTTTACTATACTGTGTGTCTGGAAAACATAACTACAACTTACTTATGGTTAAAATGCTGGTTATTTGAGAGTGAACCCTGACAGAAAATCCGGAGTGGAGTCCAAAGGCAGTTCGGTGTCAACTTCTGGCACTGTCCCGGCAACTCCTGCAGCTGAGCTGGTACCAGACGTGGAGGTTATCCTCTCCTTTGGACTATATCATTAAAGCCGAGAGGGGGACACTAGTGTCTGGGCAGCCCAGAGTCTCCATAATAAACGCCCAGGCTCGCGCCCGGAGAGGTACTCCGGCATCGCTGAACAGCGTTGCGTCAACACGGGAGGCAACAGATACCGGTTATAAGCTCTTGCTCGATTGGCGTAGAGAATGAGCGCCAGGGGTTGCCTTCGACGGTGGGAGAGATCCTCGCATCTCACTGGACAGTCTCCGCCCACCTCAAGCTGGGCAGCCCCCAGCCAATAAGGTACTGTCCCACCACAGTTCACCTGCCTCGCTGGGTGTGTGGGGCTTAAGGTTCCTGAACCTGACAAGTGACTGAAATTTGGGCACCAGGCAAACAATAAGAAAATCAACAAGAAATGAGAAACATCAACAATTCAAGCTTGCTTGCTGGAACATGCGGACCATACTGACTGGCTTGACTGAAGATCTTCAGGCCATCAGTGACACCCGCAAGACCGCTGTCATCAACGAGGAACTGAAGAGGCTCAGAGTTGATATCGCTGCACTGCAAGAGACGCGACTCGCCGATTCGGGATCTCTAAAGGAAAAGGACTACACCTTTTTCTGGCAGGGTAAAGCCCAAGAAGAACCCAGAGAGCATGGTGTTGGCTTTGCTGTCAGAAACACCCTTCTACAAATGGTGGATTTAGTCATGGGCGGATCAGACAGACTTCTTCAGATCACGCTTCAAACGTGCGCCGGTCCTGTCCACCAGATCAGTGCTTATGCTCCAACCTTGTACCCCACACCAGAAGTAAAAGACAAGTTCTACGACGTGCTTAGTGCTGCTGTAGCGCAAATACCTGATCGTGAACAACTGTACATCTTGGGTGACTTCAATGCAAGAGTTGGAGCTGATTGGGCCTCATGGCCTTCCTGCTTAGGACACTTCGGTGTGGGAAAAATGAATGACAATGGACAGCGTCTCCTTGAACTGTGCACGTACCACAATCTGTGCATCTCACACACATTCTTCCAAACAAAGCCACAGCACAGAGTGTCGTGGAGACACCCTCGCTCGAAGCACTGGCATCAACTAGATGTGGTCATCACTAGGCATAATAACCTCAGAAACGTCCTTCTGACATGCAGCTATCATAGTGCTGACTGTGATACAGATCACTCGCTAGTTTGCTCCAAGCTGAAGCTGAGACCCAAGAAGCTGTACCGCTCTAAACCTGCTGGAAGGCCCCGCATTGACTCCAGAAAGACGGCAAACTCTGAGGAAGCTGAAAAGTTCAGAGAGACCCTCCAGGAAAATCTGCGCAGCGGCCCTGGGGGCGCCAATGCGACACCCAGATGGCAACATCTGAGGGATACAGTTTACAACACGGCCTTGTTGGTGTTTGGAAGAAGAGCTAGAAACACGAACAACTGGTTTGAAGCTAACTCCGATGAGATGATTCCAGTCATTGAAAAGAAGCGCGCTGCACTCGTGGAGTACAAACGCTCACCGAGCCAGAGTACCCAGCAAGCGCTTAGAGAGGCCAGAAGAACAGTACAGCAGACAGCCAGGTGCTGTGCCAACAACCACTGGCTCCAGCTATGCAGCAGCATCCAGACCTGTGCCGACTTTGGTAATCTCAGAGGAATGTATGAGGGTATGAGGAAGGCATTAGGACCCACCCAGAACAAGATGGCACCTCTGAAATCCAAATCTGGTGAAGTCATTGCTGACAAAGCCAAACAGATGGAGCGCTGGGTTGAGCAGTACTCTGAGCTGTACTCACACGAGAACATTGTGGTTGACGCAGCCCTTGATGCCGTCGAGCTCCTACCAGTAATGGACGAACTGGATCAAGAACCGACTGTGGATGAACTGAAGAGAGCCATCGACAGCATTGCAGCAGGAAAGGCCCCTGGCCAGGATGGTATACCACCAGAGGTGATCAAATGTGCCGCGGACACACTCCTGGAACCCCTACATCAGCTACTGTGCCTGTGCTGGAAAGAGGGTGAGGTTCCACAGGATATGCGCGACGCTAACATTGTATAAGAACAAAGGAGACAGAAGCGACTGCAACGACTACCGTGGAATCTCCCTCCTAAGCGTCACTGGTAAACTGTTCGCTCGCGTCATCCTTGGCAGACTCCAGAAGATTGCTGAGAGGGTGTACCCCGAATCGCAGTGCGGATTCCGCGCAGAGAGGTCTACCGTCGACATGGTCTTCTCTCTGAGGCAGCTGCAGGAGAAGTGCAGGGAGCAGAGAAAGCCACTCTACATAGCCTTCATCAACTTGACCAAGGCTTTTGACTTGGTCAGCAGGGATGGACTGTTCAAACTGCTCCACAAGGTAGGCTGTCCTCCACGGTTACTGAAGATGATCCAGTCGTTCCACGAAGACGTGAGAGGAACCATCCAATATGACGGCGCATTATCGGATGCTTTCAGAATCAGGAGCGGCGTCAAACAAGGATGCGTGCTTGCTCCGACATTGTTCGGGATCTTCTTCGCACTCCTCCTGAAGCATGCCTTTGGATCTTCAACAGAGGGCATCTTGCTGCACACACGATCTGATGGGAAACTGTTTAATCTTACAAGGCTGAAAGCTAAGTCTAAGGTGCGAGAAGTCCTTGTCAGAGACATGCTGTTCACAGACAATGCTGCTGTAGTGTCTGACACAGAAGACCAGCTTCAAAAACTGCTGGATCGGTTCTCCAAAGCGTGCAAGGACTTTGGGCTTACCATCAGCCTAAAGAAGACAAACGTACTCAGTCAGGATGTTGCTGAATCCCCATCACTCAGCATTGACAACTATACGTTAGAGGTCGTCCACGAGTTCGTTTATCTCGGGTCCACTATCACTGACACCCTGTCGTTGGACACTGAGCTAAATAGGAGGATTGGAAAAGCGGCCACAACTCTGTCCAGACTCAGCGAGAGAATGTGGAATAACAACAAGCTGTGCACTCACACCAAAATGCAAGTCTACAGAGCCTGCCTCCTCAGCACCCTCCTTTATGGCAGCGAGACTTGGACCCTGTACGCCCGCCAGGAAAAGAGGCTGAACGTCTTCCACTTGCGCTGCCTCAGGCGCATCCTTGGAATATCATGGAAGGACAGAGTGACCAACACTGCCGTCCTCAAGCAAGCTGGAATCCCAACCATGCACATGCTCCTCAGGCAGCGTCGACTCTGCTGGCTTGGCCACGTCCACAGGATGAATGATGGAAGGATTCCAAAAGACATCCTGTATGGTGAGCTAGCCTCTGGCAAAAGACCTCCTGGACACCCCCAGCTGCGTTACAAAGATGTCTGCAAGAGAGACCTCAGAGGTAGACATCGAGCTGGACAGTTGGGAAGAACTAGCAGACAACTGCAGCAGATGGAGGCAGGGGTTACACAAGGGCCTTCAGAAGGGCAAGTTGAAGATCAGACAGCTAGCAGAGGAGAAGCGAGCGCACAGAAAGCACAATAAGGACTTGCCAGACACCCACTACATCTGCAAGAGATGCAGCAAGGACTGTCACTCTCGTGTGGGTCTTTATAGTCACAATAGATGCTGTAAATGAAGTCCTCAATTGAAACTTTAAAGGGCGCGATCCATAGTCTATGCAGACTGAAGGATGCCTACCTACCTTGTCTATTTGAGAGTTCCAGATGATAGAATGCTAGATATGAAAGAGTTTACTGTATGTGGGTGTTCATTTTGTAACTTAACTTGAGGAATCCTGACTGTATAATGCTTTAATTGTTGAGCCTTGTAAGTGTAACTTCTCACTTTTAATATGAAGATGGCCTTTGTCCTTGACGCTTAGAAAAGCAGTAGCCTGGTAAAAGCTGAAAATGCAACTGGTAAGGTTTTCCTACTACAGAGCTGCCTCCTTTGACAGTTCTGTATGAACATGTGGATTCATTCTCCACATACCTTGAAGGTTGGCAGTGTAGAATTGTCTCCATTTTGACCAGTGTGGAAATGGAAGCACGAGGCAGCAAAATTAATTCCCTGGCCATAGAGGGGCAATGACTGGGTCTGGGTCTACACTCACCATGGAAGATTGAACATTTAGGTTCAATCTTCTGGGGTAGCATTTCTCAGGGTCAGTGTTGACCCCAGAACTCCTTGCCAGCTGGCAAGGATTTCGGAATGCTGACAGAAGGGGCGCTCCCATCAGCATTCTGCAATGAGAACAGGGATGAATACTGATGGTTGCTAAATCAATTTTTGGTACGCAATTGGCATACCTAGAATTGCATAGCTGCCATCAGTATTCAAGGTAAGTGTGGACCCACACTGAGTTGGTACTTGGAGTAGAAATCCTGCATTTGTGGTGCCCACTCAGAATAGGGAGGGCTAGGGACTCAAAAGCAGCTCTGCCAATTAGAAATAGATTCTACCCCGCTGGTTGGGAGGAAGTGTTAAATCTGCTAGACCTAAAGCTGAGGTCAAAAGTAAAGCCGCACAGTTAAGCCTGAGGTCGTACCAGACGCAGCAATTTATTTTGCCTTCCTGTTTCACAGCTGCATGTGTCTGGTAAATATGAACAAGAAACAATGGCGTAACCCTAGCTGTTCTCTGCAGATGTGGCGGTAAATTGCATATGACATGGTACCAAGTTCCTCTGTTCTTTTTTTTTTTTTTTTTTTATTACTATTATTTCTGCTTCTAGCAGATGGCTCTCCCCATGGCTTTAGTGTACACATCTCTTGATATGTGGCTGATGTACAAGCCAGAAGTTCTTTCACAACTCACGTGTTTCTCTGTCTCACTTAAAACTCTAAGATGCTTTTTAAATAAAGTTATACCTCTTGCATGGGATCCGTATGAGGGTGAAACATCAAAATGACGTCCATCGTAATCCAGTGTTGTACCAGCGTTGATTTAGCAAAGGCCATTTTGGCCTCAGCAAAGGATGAGATTTGCAAAACAGTCTCTTCTGCTAAGTAGCAAGAACTGTTCAGTCAAGTTAATAAAGGAATTGGTGCCTGGAGTATGCCACCTCCTGGAGCATTACTGGAGATGGACTATAAAGGGAGAAGTGACATGGCTCTATTCTTCCTCACAATAGCATGACTTCATGTTGGTTCTGAGTTTCAGCAGTAACTTTAGAGCTCCTTTGGCTCTGGGTTTTAAGTGAGAGTCATTCTTTCTTGTGCCTTTTTCTGTTTATATTAACCTTTTTACGTTTACAGCTTCTGTGCTGTTTGCACTTGGCTCGGGAGAGACATGGATCTGTGGGGATCATTCTCACTTGATCTGCTCAGCTCTTAGAGGTGCACTCTGCAAGAGAATTAGAAGGATTGAAGGCTTATATGCTTTAGAGAGGGCTGACCTCCTCTTCTAGTTCTAATGAGATTTGGTGCCCCATGTATGCACCTTTCAGGCTCCACCATGCTAGTTGTTAATGCGCTCCGAGCGATGGCATGCTCTGTGTTAATGGAGCTGCAGAGAAAATTCATTGCATTTCCTTTACCTCAGACTCATGCTGTACAAAGCAGAGGGCACTAGGGTGCAGGGAAATGCAGGCTGAAGTAAATGGAAACTTTTTTTTCCTGTGGTGTGATTTGTGCAACTAAATGGCTTTTGTTGGCTCCCCTCACTTCTCACGTTTCCTGTAGGCTTTAGTGTACGTTGTGAGATCCCAAAAGATGGCAACTGAAGCAGGAGGCTTTACTTCTAACTCTCAAACTCTCCTGCTCAGTAGCATAACCTGGCCTGTGCCCTGCCCTTGCTCACTACCTACACAGTAGGCTACTGCCTACACAGTACTAAAATTTCAACAAGCGTGAGTAACAGTATTGGGTGCTAGTTTGAGAGGGTCATTAGTCTGCTCCAGCAAAAGCAATGAGGAGTCCTGTGGCACTTGGACAAACAAATTTATTTGGGCACAAGCTTCCATGTGAAGTGAAATCTGCAGTTTGGCCATGATTTATACACACCTGCAAAGCTGGGAGTGCTACAGTACTATGTGATGGACCAGTGCTAACCAGGCCTATTCAGTCAGGGTGGTGTGGTTCACTCCCAACAGTAAATAAGGTGAGAACACCAAAAGGGGGCAAGCTGCTTTTTCTAGTGAGCAAGGCACTCCCAATCTCTGTTCAGACCCCGTCTGATAGTGCATGAGTTCTGTCTCTGTAGTTTCAGTATGGCAACTGTCAAGTCAGTTACGGAGTGTCCAGGGAGACTCAAGTACTCTCGTTGTTTCATAATTTTTGAATGTTACCGTTCTTGAGGTCTGAGTTGTCTGTTTAATATTTTGAGTAGAGACAGCCTGGCTTCACCAGTGTACATGGCAGAGGGGCATTGCTGGCCCATGATGACATATCATCTTAGTAGATGCACAGGTGAACAAGCCCCTGATGATGTGGCTGATGCAGTTAGGTCCTGTGATGGTGGCACTTGGGTAGATATGTGGTCAGATTTGACAAGGGTTTGTTGCAGAGGTTGGTTCCTGGATTAGAGTTTCTGCTGTATTACGTAGTTTGTGATAAGTATTTTGCTTAAGGTTTGGGGGGGCTGTCCATAGTTCAGTGTTGAATATGTGGACTCAAACTACTCCACTCATTCCAAACATGTTTAAAAGTGTCTGTACCTATGGTTCTTGTGTGTGGTTTCTTAAATATGGCATGTGCCATAGTATAACTCACTGGTGGCTAAAATTCTGGCCTTCTAGGCTATCTTAGAGAGTTCCTGTTGGCCTATGGAATGGAAGGTTATGGCTTTCAAACTTGAGTGGCTAAAGCTGGGCTTGTAGATACTTTATTTTAGTGTCCTTAAAATATCCTGATCCCTTTTCAAAGGACCTGGGGCCTTAAAGTTTCTATTGACTTCAGAGTGGGTCCTGTAAGTAAGTGTGCTGCACCATAGGAAAAAGTAACATGGGAGCAGAGGTCCCACTGACTATTTCAAGTGAGGTTAATGATGTCAGCTCTTGCAGTTTTGCCGCCAGTATTGCAATATATGTTGTCTTCTGAAAGCCTCGGATACGGATTTGGATTGCATGAAATTCAGCTTTCACCCTTAACAAAAGGTTAGTTTCCAGTCCTCTGGGTGGTTGAGAAAAGCTTGAAAATGTGATCTGATCACTCCTAAAGACTCAAACAGGGCTAATGTGTATATACAAAAAAAAATCTTTATTTTTATTTCATGGCTCTTGAATTCTTGAGGCTGGACACTTCTGGATTTTATAGAGTTCATGGCCTATTAAGTACCTTTGCATATTCCACCTGCAGCATTGACAGACTTAAATGTCAATGGGCTTTTCTATGCTAAGGCCTGCTCTACCCTACATGGTTAGGGTGATTATAAGCTGCTTTGCATCTACCTAGCTGTGGAAGTGTCTTCACTTAGTGCCTCTCTACCTGGAATGAGTAACACTGGCTCCCTAAGCCAAGTCACAGTCAACATAATTAGGTCAACAGTGTCAATGTATATACTGTATTGCTTACATCTGCTGTGAATGGCCTTCAGAAAACATCACATAATGTTGCATTCAGACAATACAATCAATACAAACGCTCCTGGTCTGGAGGTGCAATGCTGACACAAGAAGCCAAATGTGCTAGCACAAGCTATTTAATGACTAGCACCTATATCCCAATATAAATTAGACAAAATTTTGTTGTACTGTACAACAAAATTGGTCTGCAGTGTAGCCTACAGAAGGCACCACCTGTGCCAGTGGGAGAGCTTTCCCCTTACAGATGCTGTGCCTCCCCAAGAGGACAGCTATGTTTTGTCAATACTGCTGTCTACTTTGAGAGCTCGGACAATGTAACTGCATCGTTTGGCATGTGGGTGACATAGGGTTATACTCGGTGCTCTCTCATTTAAAGAAAAAAAAAAAAAAGCTGGTACTCAGCTGACTTCTTAAAGGGGGCCGGGGGGGTACTGGTTCTACTGAAATGTACTTTGTATTACAGACCAGGTCTTGCTTTTGCTTGACACTTGACAATAGAATTATAAAGCTGTTCTGTCACAGTAGCATAGTTTCAGCTTCTCTTTCTGCACCCTTAAGTGCGATCAATAGAAAAGGGATGTTTTTTCTTTCATCCCCCGCATCACCATTTTATTTTGAGTGGCCTAAAAGTTACTTGGAACAGGCACTCTCAATGCAAAAGTAAACCTTGTTAACTCAGGCTCACTTTCTACAATGGGCAACGGTTCCTGTAAGCAGAGTGGTTTGTAAGGAAGTGACACTCTTTGAATGTCTCCCATGAATCCTCCCACTGGGGCTGGCTAGTATCCAACAGCTCATGTGAGCAGTTTGTATGTTTAGGTGCATGTTCGCTGGAACTGGATAAATGCATAATAAAGGAGTTGTTTTCTTAGTTTCTTACTGAAGTGTATCAGAGAGGTAGCCCTGTTAGTCTGTGTCTTCAGGAACAACAAGAAGTCCTGTGGCACCTTATAGACTAACGGATATTTTGAAGCATAAGCTTTTGTGGGCAAAGACCCGCTTCATCAGATACCGAAGTGTAGTATGTTCCTGTTTGTAGCCCCATGGAGTGGGTGGTACCATTTGAAGAGTTGTAGCTGAATCTCTTCTTGTATTGATATCTGGCAGGTCCGCATATGCATGGAATAACCCAAACACAGTCAGAAGTTGGGCTGATGCCCACAGATTGCAGATTTATGTCTTAGTTCATTTTTTCGTTCTTGGACAAAACAAAATTGATACCTGCCTTGTCAATTCATGCTGTTCTTAATTTGGTTTTTCTTAGGGATCCTTATGGTGTCACTACACAATTTCCTTTTTCATTGTTTAAATCCATGTTGAAAATGGGGTCTGGGTTTTATTTTTATGGCAATTTATTGCACAAATATTACACAAAGTAAATGCAATGTCTCCTCCATAACTAGAGGAGACAGGCTACATACTGGGATCCCTGAGAGAAAAGTGATTGTGTTGTTTGGAGTTTAGTTAAGCTCCCTATACTGCTGGCCTCTGAGCGCAGTCCTGGTGACGTATGTAATGGGGGTACAATATCTGCGCCGGGGTCATTCCCCTGCAGAAGAGGCAAACCACCACATTGTTAGCACTACTGGTTTGTCTGTCTGCTCCGGATGAGAGCAGCTGTGCTCTGCAGTGGGAGGCGAACAGGCTGAGCTGCATGGGGGAAGTTTGTGTAAAGCCCGTCTGTCTGTGGCCAGAGCGACTTCACTCAGATGGTTAGTTCCTCAGTTTCATGAGTATAAAAACTCTGTTGTGGTATCAGCACCTCAGATGGTGTTTTAGCCACATGACTTTTCACTAACTCTGAAAGTTGGTTAGAGTTTTACATGACCGGCAGCTGTTGATGCCAAACTCCTTAGGGCAGAATTCATCTGTGTGGCTAACATTTTCCAGCCGGCATATTTGGAGTTTGGCTATTAACAGGCCATAAACTTGGACACATTTAGTGCTGCTTTATTAGATTCCTGAGGAGGGCTCTTGTCTCTGTCCAGTCTTCATTTGCAGTAGGGTTCTCTTTAATGCCAGTTGTCATTTGTGTTGAACCAGTCATGGTCCATACACTCCATTTCTCCAAAGGCCTTGTTCTCCCATGGATTCAGCACATCTTGCAGGTACCAGCTTCTCCAGTTGTGCTGCCTGGGTGTTCACTGCACACACCCTAGCAAAGGAGGGGAAGGGGAGGCTTGTAACGAGATTAAGAGGAAGAAGAAAGTGCAGGGATTTAAAGATTAGGAAACCGAAGGCAGATGGAGTTGCTGATTAAAAGGCTACAGGAGAGAAGCCAATCTCAGGGTTGGAAATCAAGTGCTCTCTGCTTGCTCCCTCCCTCTCACACCTTTTTTTAAAACCTACACAATATTGTGGGTCAGTGCATTTCTAAAAATCCCATTGTAAACATTGTGTAGGGCTTGAGGAGGGGTGTATAGGGTAGAAAAGGAGGACACTTGTAGATGGACAACTGTGCATTGAATGAAAACTCCTGTGGATAATTGACGACCTTTTAAAAAGGCTTGTTGCATTTTAATGCTTACTGCCTGCTATGTCTGAAGTCTCTTTCTGACGGAAGGCATGTTGGTGGCTTGCTCTGACAGAACAAGAATATCTGGTTTCAATGATTTTTCTCCCCCTCCCATCAATTCTACTGTCCCCACCTCTGGTACTTTGCACAAATGTCGTCATACTGCCCCTGCAGATAATCAAACCCTGTGTAGATTACAGGATTGGTAGAAAGATGGAGGTGGGGGGAACCGTTACTAAGGAGACAGGAATTGTAGTACTCTGTCTCTGATGGCCAGTGTGCCAAAGGGAAACAGATGGTACAAAGGAGACCAGGATTATATAGGTGCTTACTACCTAGCAACTGCCAGGCAGCAAGAATAGTGGGTCTGGTGCCCTTCAGGGGTCAAACAAATACTGTTCTGTGACAAGAGCGACAACAGGTTGGTATGCCCCCCCCCAGCCACCCGCCCCAGCCCATCAGGCAAGACAGCACTTACCTCTTCCCCTGTGGGCTAGTTCAAACAGTGACACAGATCCCACGAAGGTGCATGCACCATGACTAGCTCTCTCTTCTGGTCAGAACCAATGTCGCTTTTTTCATATTACCTGACAGGTGGAGCTGGCACAGGGTAGACAGCTTGTTTACTGTGAAAATAAAACGCAGCCTGTCTTCAGATGGATTGTCTCGTGTGTCACTGATGCGTACAGTTTGGCTACTCCACCTTTCTCCTCATTGATCCTTCCATTCCCTCTGAATCTGCGTTGGCTGACTTGCTGCTGGGGGTTTCGTTGGGGGAAGAAGCATGTGTGTTCCTTGCAGGCCACAAATGGAATTATAACAGCAACGAAGGGTCCTGTGGCCCCTTATAGACTAACAGAAAAGTTTTGAGCATGAGCTTTCGTGAGCACAGACTCACTTCATCAGAAGGTTAGCTCAGTCAGCAAGGGTGAGGTTTACTACCAGCAGTTGATCTGGAGGTGTGAACACCAAGGGAGGGGAAGCTGCTTCTGTGTTTAGCCAGCCTTTCGCAGTCTTTGTTTAAACCTGAGCTGAGAATTTGCAGATGAATTGTAGCTCAGAAATTTCTCTTTGGAGTCTGGTCAAGAAATTTTTTTGCTGTCTGATAGCTACTTTTAAGTCTGCTACTGTGTGGCCTGGGAGATTGAAGTGCTCTCCTATGGGTTTTTGTATATTGCCATTTCTAATATCTGATTTGTGTGCGTATATTCTTTTACGTAGAGACTGTCCAGTTTGTCCGATGTATATGGCAGAGGAGCATTGCTGGCACATGGTAGCATAAATTATATTGGTAGATGTGCAGCTGAATGAACCCATGACAGTGTGGCTGATCTGGTTAGGTCCTGTAATGGTGTTGCTGTTTGTAGATATGTGGGCAGAGCTGGCAATGAGGTTTGTTGCATGGATGGGTCCCTGAGTTAGAGTGACTGTGGTGCGGTGTATAGTTGCTGGTTAGGATTTGCTTCAGGTTGGCAGGTTGTCTGTGGGCAAGGACTGGTCTGCCTCCCAAGGCCTGTGAAAGTGAGGGGTCATTGTCCAGGATGGGTTGTAAATCCCTGATGATGCGCTGTAGAGGTTTTAGCTGAGGACTGTAGGTGATGGCTAGTGGTGTTCTGTTGGTTTCTCTCTTGGGCTTGTCCTGTAGTAAGAGGCTTCATGGCACACGTCTGGCTCTGATCTGTTTTTTCACTTTCTCAGGTGGGTATTGCAGTTTCAAGAATGCTTGGTAGAGATCCTGTAGGTGTTTGTCTCTGTCAGAGGGGTTGGAGCAAATGCGGTTATATCTTAGAGCTTGGCTGTAGACAATGGATCGTGTGGTGTGTCTGGGATGGAAGCTGGAGGCATGAAGGTAGGCATAGTGGTCAGTGGGTTTACGGTACAGGGTGGTAGTGATGTGGCCATCATGTATTAGCACCGTGGTGTCCAGGAAGTGGATCTCCTGTGTGGACTGTTCCAGGCTGAGGTTGATGTTGGGGTGAAAGTTGTTGAAGTCCCGGTGGAATTCCTCCAGAGTCTCCTTCCCATGGGTCCAGATGATGAAGATGTCATCAATGTGGCGTAAGTAGAGACGGGGTGTTAGTGGACGAGAGCTAAGGAAGCGCTGTTCCAGGTCAGCCATGAAAATATTGGCATATTGAGGGGCCATGCGGGTACCATAGCTGTGCCGCTGATTTGAAGACATATATCGTCGCCAAATCTGAAATAGTTGTGTGTGAGGATAAAGTTACAGAGCTCAGTTATGTGAGACCTCCAACACTTTCTGAACACATTCTCAATGCACTGCAGGGCATTGCCAGCCTCTGCTAATAGAACAACAAGAAGTCTTGTGGCACCTTATAGACTAACAGATATTTTGGAGCATAAGCTTTTGTGGGCAAAGACCCGCTTCATCAGATGCATGAGTGGGGGGGTTGTTTCAGAGGGGTATTTAAAGAGTGGGATCCCAGTAAGAGGGAGGGCCAGAGCTGAAAAGGTCTATTCAGCAAGGTGGAAATGGCTCACTATAATAGTACTTATCAAAAGAGGAAAAAGTCAGATCAGACAGGGGGATGTGAGCCTTTGTCAGAGTCTAATGGGGAGATCTTGAACACCCAGAGTAGAGAAGCTGCCTTTGTAAGATGTGAGCCACTCCTAGTCTCTGCTTAATCCTTGGTTAATGGAGTCAAATTTGCAAATAAATTACAGCTCAGAGATTTCTCTCTCCATTTGATTTTTGAAATTTCTTTGTTTCAGGACTGTCACTCTTAGATCTGCCACTGAGTGTCCAGGGGGATTGAAGTGTTCTCCCACAGGCTTCTGTACATTACTGTTACTGATGTCTGATTTATGTCCATGTATTCTTTTACGGAGAGACTGTCCAGTTTGGCCAATGTAAATTGCAGTGGGACATTGCTGGCACAGGATGGCATATATTATATTAGTAGATGTGCAGGTGAAGGAGCTCCTGATGGTATGGTTGATGTTAGGTCCTGTGATGATGTCACTGGTGTAGATATGAGAGCAGAGTTGAGAGCGAGGCCTGTTGCAGCATGTGACTCTAGGCTGGTTCCAGGCCTAGAGTCACTGGTGTGAGATTTGTAGTGGCTGGTGAGGATGTGTTTAAGGCTGGCAGGCTGTCTGTAGTCAAGGACAGGCCTGCCTCCCAAGGTCTGAGTGTGAAGCTACAGACTAACACAGCTACCTCTCTGATACTTGTCAGCCTCTGCTAATGTTTGTCCAGTGAATTATGAACCGCCCAGGAAGGGGCGATGCATTGGTGGTGACCCTTTTATTCTGTAAATAGGCACAGAGGAGCTCTGCCATGTGTACTAGTTTGTTCTAATGCTATCATCCCTCTGAGTCAGTGCAAGAGGATCTGCTTACCTCTGATGAGGAAGAAAACTAAACTTGGTCCCAGGGGTTAAGGAACTGTGGCTCATGGTAGGCTAGAGATGGCTTTGCTTTTTGCAAAATCAGCTCCATGACAGTGGAAGAGCAACCAGAGACTAGATGAGTGATAATACGATCCTGCAGACCTGTGGTGACTTCACCTCTGCCAGGAGGATGGAAGGAAGAACTTGTAGAAGAGTCGCTTGCTTTCTAGAGCTTGCAAGTTCTCACGGGCTGCACCAAGGCTGCTCCCTTCAACACAACTGGGAAGCCAAGGCTGTTTGGATGTGCCATGCTGATTGTAGCCTCTTCTCTGAGGGTTGGGAGGATGTAGCTGGAGCAGCTGCCTTAGCCGGTCTGCTGGGTTTTGTCACCACCTGCATGAGTGGTGGTGTGCTGCAAACAAAATATCCTTGAGGTGGGAGGGTTTGTGCTACTTCCCCAAACCATTGGGGTTAGTCATGGCTGCAGCTGGGACACTGGGTGAGGAGGGTCAGGGCACTGAGCAGTCTCTCTGTCTCTCTAAGAGCTTGGCTGGCTGCGCCATGCTCACATAATTAGGGCTAGCTGACAGCCATTATATGGGGTCAGCAAAGGATTCTGCGACTCCTCAGGCTGGCCCTGGGCTGAGGGCAGAGGTGAGAGTAAGGTGGTGTGGTGTGCCGCTCTGGCAAGGAGGAGCTGGTTCGTGCTGGATGCTCTGCTACAGGAGGCGGCATGGGATACTTCCAGCTGGGCTCCCGAGGCTCTGCTGCAGGCTAACACACTATGCACCAGGCAGGTGAAAAGTACTGGCTGGAGGTGCCCCCCTACCATCTGGGACTGCCCAATCCTAAGTCCTCCCTGCTTCCAGGGCACCGTTAGGGAGGACAGCCCTCCTCCTGCCCCCCTCTCCTCCCCCCCCCCCCCAAACGTCATAGCAGGTTGCTGCTTGCTGTTCCCCTTCTTGTTGCTATCGGGGAGCAAAGGGAAATGGCTCAGCTTACCAGCATTTTTCTGCCCTCCTGGCTGGGGAGGGCAGGCACAGAGGAGTGAGTGACCCAAGCTGTGTACTTTTCCTCTCACTTCGCAGGAATGATGGGGCAGGGAAGAGCAAACAGTGTCTTGGTACTAATCTTGGGTGGGGGAGGGTTGTCACCCTCCTGCCCTCCCTAAATGGCACCCTTGCCCCTCCACATGCCTGTATACACACCCATCAACCCCTTTTCTTCACTCCCACGCATGCACATACTCCAGCCTCCTACCCAGAGCCTCTCCTCACACCCCAGCCAGTGCTCGCTGTAAGCTGAACACTTGGGCAGCTGCCCAGGAGAGAGTCAAATGCTGCCCAGCTCATTAGCAGAGTGCACACAGCTGGCAGTGTAATTTTTTATTGGTGGAGCACATCCGCACATGCCTGGGTGCACATATCAAACTTCACTGTGCCCACAGATGACAATAGATACAGGGCATACTACCACCACACACCAAAACCTTCTGCTCTGAGCCCCTGCTCCAACATGCCCTCCCCATCTGCTGCACTTAGCCCTCACATCTCCAAAACCCTGCCCTAACCACCCATTTAAAGTTCTTACAGGTACAGTTGTATCCCAGCCCCCTGCCCTGAGCCACCCCTGGGGATGCAGTACAACAGTACCTGTAAGAAATGTGTTTCTTTCATCCCCGAGGAAGAGTTGCTTGTCAGGATTATGTGACTGTAATCCATATAATCACTTCCTGCTGGGACTCCACATTTGTGCACTCTGCTTCCTCCTGTTCTCTGCCAGTGATCCCGAACAGGTTAGTTTACTGTGGGCTCTCATACGTAGATCTCAGTTTGGGTGTTTGTATAATGTGCAGTGGCCTGTCACTTACAGGTGGTGAGACTGGATCTGCTGGTCCCTACTGGTCTTGAACTCTATAAACCAATGCAGAGATTCAGCTGTGGGACTGCCTGCAGCTGTGTGCTGTTCTGCATGCTGTCACCTGGAATCTCTGAAATATGGGGAGAGAGAGCCGCTGAGCTGGCTGGACCTGCCAATTTGAAAACTGAACAGGAAGGGCACAGCTGCTCTGTCAATTTCGGCTCAGAAAAGAAACCAAATGAATTATGCTGGAGCTTTCTTTCTCAAGAAAGCTGCATCTTTGGGTGTCTGCCCTGCATAGGGCAGATCTGTATACTTCCCCATCCATTTTACCCAGGCTCTCAAGTGGAGACTTGCTGCTTTCATGGTAGACTAGGCAGTTGTCTTAAATTGCACTGGTGCTGGGCATATGCATAACTACTTTCAAAAGGTACCAATTTGGCCTAATGCAAACGAGCTAACTGAGGCATCTGGATGTCCTGCCTGGGATGGTGGTGACTGGGAGAGAATGGCAGTGTTAGAAGAGGAATCCTAGAAATGCAGGTCTGGGTGGAAGCTTGAGCCAACTCCATTTTTAACACCTATAAGAAAAAAATCTCCTTCCTCACTCCAGTTTTCACTTGGAACCAGCTGTGGCATCTCTGCTTGCTTCTAACATTTGGCAACAGTTTATTTTACTGGGTCCCACCTGAGACTAAGCAAACTCGCTTCTTGATCAATAGGGTTAAAGGACAGGAAGCAGAACTTAAACCACAGCACAACACCAGATGCTGCCAACTCCTAACTTGAAGCATGATCCAACAGGTTAGGATGAATGTAAAGAACATAGCTGGCTTTTGATGATGGCATCAGTCAGACCCCAGGTTTAATGGGGGGTGTCTTCCATCAAAGCTGTGATGGAGTCCTGAGAACTTTTCAGAGGAGTGAGGATGACTTGAACCAGGGCATGTTTCTATAAGAAGATATTCTGTGGAGAGCCATAGAAAGTTGGAGTACTCTTGCTTGAGGCTCCTGTGATCTGCCAGGGGGTGTGTTGTGGGAGGTCTCTTGGTGTTTCTTTTCCTGCTTCCATCAAAGATGCAGACCAGTTGTGTTCTGTGTAACGTATATGTAGTAAATTGTCCTAGCAATTGCTGCTTAAGCTTGTGCTGAAAAAGACCCCATGCAATCTGTTCTGTTGTTGACTAGCCTTCAAGGCTACTGAACTCTCTCTTGCTTGTAGAGTGGTGCTTGGCTCCTTCCTAATGCATTCCTCCCAGTGATCTCAAACTCTTTTCAAACATGCTTTGCAGAAAAGCTTTAACTACTCCTCCAGATAAGTCAGGGTGCTTATTCCCACTTGACAGAAAATGAAATCAAGACAGAGGCTGAGCGCCTTACGCTCATCACAAGTCAGTGCCAGTAGTGGGGACAAAGCCTTACTTTAACCGTTGGCATTTTCATTCAGATGTGGTTGTAGATGTTTCCTGGTTAGCCCCTGCTTCCAATAGTGTTCTGCAATAGCACTCAATTGCTATTCCAAGGATGCTGCAGATTCCAGACAGCTCTATGGGATGTAGTTGCTTGGATACCTGCCTTTTGTTTCCCCTTCATCCCAGTTCACAGCTTGCTGCATGTAATCATACTGTCAAGTACAGATCCAGGCAGAGGAAGGCTATTGTACTTCCAAGGGGAGCCATTATCCTGACACTAGACAGGGTGATGAAAACCAGCTTTTTAAATCAGTGATAAGTTACTTCCAACTCATCAAGAAGCAATGTTTCACCAAATATAACAATAGGTCAACACTACGTGGTTGTCATGCCGAGGGCGGTTGTGGGGATAAGCTTCCATAGCCTATAAAATTCCCTCAATGGCGCATGTCTCAAAAAGCCTCTGACAACCATGTCCAGCTCCTGGCCTTCTCGTGTGACTTAGTTTTTAAGCCTGGCGAAACCGTTTCTACTGACAAGAGAAGGGACAAAAGGTAGCACACTGGCGCCTTAAAACTGGTTGCTTCGGGCAGGTGAGGCTCGTTAGCCTTGGTTGGTCGCTCACCTAGGAGAAGGTAAACTCTGATTTGAAACCCATGCTGCCTTGCGGTCACACCCATTCTAGGGAAGGGCTTCGGGAGTTAACTCTGAGGAAAAATCCGGAGTTGGAGACCCGAAGGCAGCCTGACATTACTTTTGACATCTTCCTGGCAACTCCTGCAATGCTGCTGATGCCAAACTGTACCGGCTTGCCGTTCCTTTGGATTCATCAGCAACGTGGAGAGGGGGGATCTGCCACCTGGGCAACAGCTCATCCTCCATACAAAATTTGCCCAGGCATGCGCCCTGGAGAGGACACTCCAGCGTCGCCTCACAGCGTCGGCATAACACGGGAAGCAACAGTATACCGGTTATAAGTCGTCGCTCGTTGGTGACAAGCTTGACGCCAGGGGTTGCTTCTGACAGTGGGAGGGGTCATCGTAGTCTCATTGGACAGCTACCGCCCGCCTCAAACTGGGCAGCCCCCAGCCAATAAGGTGCTGTATCGCCACAGTCCATTTGCTTCACTGGGGGCGTGGAGCTTAGGGATCAATCCCAACAAGTGGTCTGAAATCTGTGCACCAAACAAAAAGAAAAAAATACAAAAGTGCCCGGTTCTTAGACTGGGCAACTGGAATGTTAGAACCATGATAACTGGACTTTCAGACAACCTTGAAGACATAGATGATACCCGCAAGACAGTGGTTATTAACAATGAACTGAGAAGGTTAAAAATGGACATCGTCGCCCTTCAGGAGACAAGACTCTCACCTGTCGGCAGTCTAAAGGAGAAAGATTTCACTTTTTTCTGGATGGGGGAAAACCCCCTAGTGAGACCAAAGAGCGCGGCGTGGGTTTCGCAATCAAGAATAGTCTGAGGTGGCTCCATCACACCACCCACAGGGCTCTCGGAAAGGCTTATACAACTCCAGGCGCAAACATCTGCAGGCCTGACCAACATCATCAGTGCCTATGCTCCAACACTGACTTCTTCCCAAGAAGCTAAGGACAAGTTTTATGATGAGCTCAGCATTGCAATCGAAGAAATTCCAACTCGCGAGCCACTGATCATTCTTGGGGATTTTAACACAAGAGTTGGTGCTGACCATTGCAGCTGGCCCACATGCTTAGGGCAATTCAGAGTTGGGAAGTTAAATGAGAATGGGCAGCGACTGCTGGAGCTTTGCTGCCAGCACAGTCTCTGTGTTTCCAACACCTTTTTTCAAGACCAAGCCCCAGCATGATGTCATGGCATCATCCCAGGTCCAAACACTGGCACCAGCTGGACTTGATCCTTGTAAGGCGTGCCTGCATAGGCAACGTCAAGCTGACTCGCAGCTATCATAGTGCAGACTGTGACTCCGACCATTCACTCATTGCCAGCAAGATCAGGCTTCAACCTCGGAGGCTGTATTGAGCAAAGAATGCAGGTAGGCCATGAATCAACATCTGCATGACCAAAGACCCTGAGAGGGTTGCACAGTTTACCCGTGCCCTCGATGCGGCCCTTGCTGGCCCAACCAGTGCAGAAGCCAGCGGAAGGTGGGCATACCTTAGGGATACCATCTACAACACAGCGATGTCGACTTTTGGTAAGAAGCAGACTAAGTCAGCTGACTGGTTTGAAGCACACTCAGAAGAGCTGCTGCCCATTGTTGAGAACAAGCAGCTCGCAGCGACAACATACAAGACATCCCCTAGCAAGAGGAACTTGCAGATACTCAGGGCTGCTCGTGGTAAAGTCCAAAGGACAGCCAGGCGCTGTGCTAATGACTACTGGCTTCAGCTCTGCTCCAGAATCCACACCTGTGCAGACAATGGCAACATAAAGGGCATGTATGATGGAATCAGGGAAGCCATTGGACCAATTCAAAATAAGATTGCTCCCCTGAAGGCACTCAATGGAGAGATCCTTAAGGACTGCTCCAAACAGATGGAAAGGTGGGTGGAGCATTACTCAGAGTTGTATGCTTCGGAGAACACTGTCACAGAAGCAGCACTGAATGCTATTAGGTGCCTTCCAACTTTGTCAGAGCTCGACAATGTACCAGCAGCGCTGGAGGTCAGCCAGACACTTGACGCACTGGCAGTTGGGAAAGCCCCAGCTAAAGATGGCATTCTATCATCAGAAATTCTCAAGTGTGCTAAGAGCAGCCTGATTCCAGAACTGCATGGGCTGCTGTGTCAGTGTTGGAAGGAGCGGAAAGTACCACAAGACATGAGAGATGCCAACATAGTCACTCTTTACGAGAACAAGGGTGACAGGAGCGACTGTAACAACTATCGTGGTATATCCCTCCTTAGTATCGTTGGAAAGTGCTTTGCCTGGGTAGTATTAAAGAGGCTCCAAGTCCTTGCAGAACAAGTCTATCCTGAGTCACAGTGTGGGTTTAGAGCTAAAAGATCTACCATCGATATGATATTTTCCCTTAGGCAGCTGCAGGAAAAGTGCAGGGAACAGCAAAGGCCACTATGCATTGCATTCATCAACCTAACCAAGGCTTTTGACCTTGTTAGCAGAAATGGTCTTTTTCAAATTCTGGAAAAGATTGGCTGTCCCCCCCCCCACACTGCTCAATATTATCAAGTCTTTCCATGAGGACATGAAGGGAGTCATTGTCTGATGGATCCACCTCCGAACCGTTCAGTATCCACAGTGGAGTGAAGCAGGCTTGCGTTCTGGACCCTACACTTTTTGGAATATTTTTTTCCGTCCTGTTCAAATATGCCTTTGGTTCAGCCACAACAGGCATTTACCTTCACACGAGAGCTGATGGCAAGCTCTTCCAGCTGTCTAGGCTAAAAGCAAGGACCAAAGTGCAAACAAGCTGCTTGCGAGTCTACCTCTTTGTGGATGATGCAGCTATTACAACTCATACACAGGAGGAACTACAGCACCTCATGAATTGCTTTGCAGATGCCTGCAAAGAGTTCAGGCTTATCAATATCAAGAAACCGCAAGAGATGAGTCAGGACACTAACCATAAGCATCAATGATCACCAGCTGGAATCCACGAGTTTGTTTACCTGGGCTCCACAGTATCCGACAACCTCTCCCTTGAAAGTGAGATTAACAAATGTATCGGAATGGCTGCCACCACGCTATCCAGGCTACCAAAAAGAGTATGATCCAACAGGAAACTCACAGAGCACATCAAAGCACAAGTCTATAGAGCCTGCATACTGAGTACCCTCCTGTACGGCTGTGAAACTTGGACGCTGAGCTCCAAGTATGAAAAGAGGCTCAACTCATTTCATATGCGTTCCCTGAGATGCTTCCTGGGAATCGCCTGGCGGGACAAGGTGACCAACAACACGGTGCTCGAATGAGCAGGGACTGCCACCATGCGCACTTTGATCAAGCAGAGATGCCTGCGATGGCTAGGTCACATCTCCCACATGCAGGACGGTTGCATGCCTAAGGATTTGCTCTATGGTGAACTGGCGACAGGGACCAGGCCAGTTGGAAGACCTCATCTCCGCTACAAAGATGTGTGCAAGCATGACTTGAAGGCTGCTAACATCAGCAGTGCCACTCGGGAGACACTCGCCACTGATCGATGCCTGTGGAAGCAACAGGTGAAAAAAGGACTGTCCCAGTATGAAGACAACCTCAGGCAACAAGCAGAAGAGAAAAGAACCCTGAGGAAGTCCCGCCCCCAGTCCATCAACCAAGGCTCAGTGTTTTCCTGTACCCTGTGCGGAAAAGACTGTCACTCAAGAGTCGGACTTTACAGCCACACTAGACGCTGCTGTCGATCCAGCCCCGGGTGCAACAACACACCATAGTCCTCCGGGACTGACGGATGCCTACCTAAACTAAAGCCGTAGATCTCAGGGCCTGGGTCTGCTGGCTTGGGCCACAAGATCAGGATTGGACAGGAGTCTGGGCCCTGAGTCTCAACCCCCTCCCCACGTTGTGGGCTCCAGCCCAAGCCCAGACATTTACACAGCAGTGTTAGAGCTAGAGTTGGCTGAACCAGGCTGTGGGCAGCCATGCTGGGAAATTTATCGCCATGAAGATGTACTGTAAGGAATCGGACGTGCACCATGGAGCCTGCATGGTCTGGCACTTAGCAGGAGCACAGATATAAGAGCTACTTCCTCCATTCCATCCAGCCCTCATACGGAGAGAGGGTGGGATGTACAAGGTTTGCACTGCATCTGAGTGGGTGAGAATCTATTGGAAATCTGTCTCCCTGTTGTAAACTCCTCTAAAACAGTCAGGGAACATGGTGCTTTTTAAACAAGGAAATGTACACCTACAGGTGCCGATCCAACTTCTCCCCCACCCCACAACAGTCCAGGGCCTAAATGTCAGCTCTGAGGTCTTTTGTACTTGTGTGTCTGTCAAGTAGGGGGGTGATAATGCTATAGTGGTACAATCCCTGATGTAGAAACCAGCGTAAAGAGGCTTTCTACCAGGATAGCTTATTCCGCCCGCTGCTGTGAGCACGCTGTACACCAGCATGACTGACTGAACTGTTATCATTAGTGGCCCAGCTTGTATGTGTAGACAAGGGCTTTGAATGTGTAACTTACTCTTCACGCTATGGGAAGATTTAACATTGCTGTAAATAATGCAGTGGTGACACAGGCAATCTACATTTGGCTGCTGGGGGTCTCGGAAAGAGCCATGAAGAGCCTGTGTGGTGAGAGGAAGAAGTTTCATTGTTTGTGATCAGCCTCTTCCTTCCCCTTGCAGCATACCTCCCTTCCTTCCCCCACAGAAATGGCCCCTTTGCCTCTACGAACACTTCCCCCGTTCTGAGGGAGCCTGTGTGTTTCACATGTCTAGTGACTCTCCAGTCAGTGTACAGAGTGCAACATCGGCTCTGTGGGAGTCTGCACTTTAGAAGAGGGAGGGGGAGAGTTGGAAACTGTCTCTGGTTCTGCTAGGCTGATCTTCGATGTCCTTATTGAATGGAATGGGGGTCAATGTTACTCGTGCATTGTGAAGGCTGAATCTACTGCGATCTGAGTCGTCGTCCCGTCCCCCCCCCCCCCCCCGCATTCATCCTCTGTGCAGATCTCTGCAGTGGTGTCCAAAAGAAATTCACTGATCCACGCCCCCCCGCAGCTAGGTGCCTCCCCAAATCAGGGTTCCCTCCACCCGGCACAAACTGCTGGTGACTCACCAGGGCCGTCCCCACCCCTGCACACACCCCTTCCCCTGCAGCTAGAGCTGCTGCCGTGAGCCATGCAGGGCTGCCAGAGCTGCCTCTGTCGCTGCTGCCACGCGCTTGTCCCACCAAGTGGGGGGTGTGCGCGCAGAACCGGAGGGTGCTCCATGTGTGCAGCTCTAGCGAGCCCCTTTGCCATGTGCTGTGTCCAGCTTGCCACAGATGGTGAACGGGAAGCATATTGGACACTGTGTGGCTCTATAGGCTAGTCTGGGGGTTCTGTTTCAAGCTGTCTTGTATGCTCTGCATTGCTGGAGCCTGTCCACCCTGGACATACTGAGCCAGTCCTAAGCAAAGATTAGCTTTTCGATGGTGCTCTTGTGGAGAGCACCCAGGAGGTCTGATTAGGGTTGTTTGGATCCTTTATATGTGTTAATTTACAAAATATTGGTGGCTGTATTCGATCTGACAGGAAGACAGGCTCCCCTCCCTTGTATGTGTAGAAGGGTTGGTAAGATTCACTGCTGATAGTCCTGCCACTGCATGCAGGAAGGGATTTTCTTTTAATCCCAGACTGTTTCTTATCCGTAATAACCATGCCTCAAGTGGCTCCAGGAGATCCTGCCCTGAGATTGACCCGTGTTAGGTGTAAGCATATCTTTTAATTTGGTCTGAAAATGCACGGGGTCCTGCTCATGCAAAGAGCTGTTCTGGTCATGCGACCCGAAAGAATGGAGGGGGAACTGGCATTTAAGTTAGTGTTGCAGAGGAAATGAAGACTGTTGTTAGTCACAAGGAGCCTAGTACCAGACTGATAGTTTTGCCTGCACAGAGGTGACAATCTTCAAAGCTTGAAGATCTAGAAAATAATATATGGTTTAAAGAACCCTGGATAACTTCAAATAACTGCCTCCTTCTCTGTCCTTTGTCCAAAATGTCCAGTAGCATGCGCACACGCCTCCTGGAGGCTAGAGAGTCAGGTTTGTTTATCCTTGAGGTTCTGTTGGCCGTTTTTAGGTGTTTGAAAATTGACTCTTTGCTTTATACTTTGCGTTATTCTTTTTGAGAGCAGTCACATTGCTAGTGCACGTTTAATGCAGTATGTTTAATATGAGTGTGTGTATATGTACACTGCTCATGCTGTCCCTCCTAAGGCAAGTTGTCTTGATTAAACCAAAAGCTGTTGTACTCCTTGCAGGCAAAACCATTTCATTTAATGTAGACATTCAATTGAGAGTAATCTCTTCTATTTTTAATCTCCTCTTGTGGTGTACTGCAGTCATTTTTGTTGCACTGTATTTCACAGCTTGACTTGTGCTGCCAGCTGGAGGGTTTTAAATTTTGCTTTTAAGATCTGAAAGGTTTTTCTCTTGTTCCAGTGGTAACCAAATTTAAGCAGGGTTTGCATATATGATTTATCTCTCCAAAAAAGATGAGGCTCAGTTAGGAGGAGGCATTCTCTTTTTGAGAGCAAAGGCTCAGTGTCTTTGACCCAAATATGCCAGTTCCTGACATAGCAGTGTGCTAGCGAGACACCAGCACAGAAGGGATGCTAGTGTCTGAATGAGAACGTGACTGCTAATAGGGTTAGTATGGACTATCTTCCTCCACAATCCATATGTATATGCAAAAAAGTGGAGGGAATGATGGGAGGAAGGTGAGGCCATACTGAAGAATAACAGGTTATGCGAACTGCCTTTTGCACTAGGCTTGGGCAGATGGTGGCTCAGTTATAGAGTCAGAGCTTTGTACAATTGGAAGGGCCTTTGAGAGGTCATCAGATCTAGTCCCCTGCACTGACGGCAGGGCCCAGCACCGTTCAGCCCCTGGTGTCCAATACAGTCCCTGTTCCCCACAAGTGGTGAGTGGGGCAGTGGAGTGTGGCGAAATGTGGCTCGGGAGAGCCGCACACCTGGGGTGGCCCTCTGGCCGCTCCACGTGCATGCCCCACCACGTGGTGGGACAAGCGCATGGCGGCAGAGGCAGCTCCTCTGGCTCCACCCACAGCACAGCTTCAACCTAGGGTGGTGGCTCCAGGTGTGATGCAGCTTCAGCCCAGGGCAGCCCACGCAGCTTCGGTGAGTAATTGGGCAGCGGGGGGCGGTGCCTGGCTTGGGGCGGCAGCTCTGGGAGGGGCCCCTGTGGCAGTCCATTAAATTTCTTGTGGACATCACTGGTCTAGACCATCCTTAACAAGTGTGTGGAGATTAAGACCATGCTGGACAGTGATGGAGATTCCACAGCCTCAATCAGCAATTTATTCTAGTGCTTAACCACCTTGACAAAAGTTTTGTCTACTGTCCAAACTAAACCTCCCTGGCAGCAATTAAGCCCATTGCTCCTTGTCCTATTATCAGACGTTAAGGAGAATATTTTTCTTCCTCCTCCTGTAACAACTTTTTAGATACTTGAAAGCAGTTACGTCCCCCCTCAATCTTCTCTTTGCCAGACTAAAACACCCAGTTCTTTCAGTCTTCCCTTGTAAGTCATGTTTTCTAGAACTTTAATTACTTCTGTTGCTTTTCTCTGGGCTTTTACCAATTTGTCCACATCTTTTCTGAAGCATGCTTCCAGAACTGGACACAATATTCCAGTTAAGGTCTAATCAATGCAGAGTAGAGCGGAAGAATTACTACTCGTGTGTTGCTTACAACACTACTGCTAACATCCCAGAATAATGTTTGCTTTTTTCAAGTGTCACGCTGCTAACTCCTATTTAGTTGTGTCCACTATGACCCCTAGCAATAGTCCCATTACTCTTTTTTCCATCCGTGTGCAGAACGTGCCTCGCCAATAGCAGAATGTTCACAACAAGGCTGGGTGTTTCTGTTCAGTTTGGTGGCATTTGAATTTCTTCTGGGTGGCCACACAAGTGCACATCTTACAGAGAACACTCGCTAGATCACTTGCTGCAATACTCCTTCTTAGGCAGTAAGTTCTCATTTATGTGCGTGAAACTGATCCTACCTGGAGTGCTGTGCATTTGTCCCTGTGAATTTCATCCTGTTTACATCAGACCGTTTCTCCAGTTTGTTGAGATTATTTCTGAATTCAAATCCCCTCCTTCAAAGCACTTGCAACAGCACCCACCCACCCCTCTCTGCTGCGTGGTGGTGTCTTCATACTTTACAAGTGTACTCTTTCTATGCCATTATCTAAATCATTGAGGGTATTGGACCCAGAACTGATCCCCATGGAATCCCACTCTTTGGACCTTTCCAAAGGGCACTTTGCCATTTTGGATTAGACCTTTTGAGCCATCTAGTCTGCTATTGAGCCTACAGCACCAGCCAATACCTGCTTCTTCAGAGTAAAGTAGAAAGTCCCATAATGCACTTGTCAGTGTAATGCCTGGTGGAAATGTTTTCCTCATCCTTAATGCCTTGAAACACGAATTTGCTTATTGTCTTACCTGGATTTGCTCTAGTGAACATACTATGGTCATAATAAAATTAGCCCGATATAGTGTTTGCCTTGGATCTTTGTGACTGAATTTTACATGTGAACTCCACGCTGTGGAAAGAAGTACCAGCTTATACATTTTCTACCACTTACTTTCACACTGAGACTGCCTGAAAAAGGACTGACCATCTGTTACTCTGTCCTTCATAATCTTCCATCACATTCTCTCTAATGTTAACAGAGAGGGAGCTGTGCTAGTCAATATACTATCAAAACAAAAAAGCAGTCAAGTAGCACTTTCAAGACTAACAAAATAATTTATTAGGTGATGAGCTTTTGTGGGACAGACCCACTTCCTCAGTGTTTTGATTCCCTCTAGTGCTTTTTATTGCTAGTTACAGATTTTTTTTCAGGTGCTCACCTGTTTAGCCTGATCATACCTCGTTGCCCCTGGGTGGAGTACCAGAGGTTCTGTTTATGCACATTTTCCAGGGATACGGTTCTCTTTTTGAATAAAGGAGATCCAATCAGTTGGAAGGGCTCGGAGATTTTGGTAACAGTAAACAGTCCTGGGGTAAGAGGAGAGGTCCTCTCATGAATGAGTAAGTGGTCAAAAGACAAGAAGCAAAAGGTAAGAATACATGGTTAACTTTCAGAATGCAGAAGGGTACCTAACAAGTTCCTCAGGAATCTGTAGTGGGACCAGTGCTCTTCCATATAGTCATAACTGATCTGGAAGAAATGGCAAAATCTGTAGGTGGTACAAATACAACTCGGGATCATGAAGTCCAAAGCGGGCTGCAAATGTAACTTGTTAACTGCCCTGTCTCCTATACTACTTCTGATAGGGGTCAATGCCAGATGCTTCCAAAGATGGGATACTAGGCTAAATGAACCATTGGTATAACCCTCTGTGGCAGTTCTTCTTGTGTTTCTAAATACTTTCTCTGTTGTGGATTCTGAATTTGGAGTGTCCACAGATTCGTGCGAGTCTCACTGTTTTTAGTCTTATGGGTGCAATGGAGGAGCTGACAGTTGGCCTGGAATATGAGGAGTTGTCTTCAGTGGGTGGAACTTGCATTTCTATTTGCCTACCGATTGGTTGCAATGGAACTATAGCTTTTGAGTGCTTTGGTGTGTCTTGGTTTGTGCCTTGGGACTCTAAGGCTGCATCTGCACTACCTCCCTACTTTGAAGGGAGGATGGTAAGTAGGGTGTTGGGAGTTTATTGAAGAAGTGCTGTGGTGCATCTGCAGCACTTCATTAACCAAATTCCCCCCTGCAGCAACTCCAGAGTGCCTAGCGCACTTCAAAGTCCCTTTACTCCTCAAAACTTTGAGGAGTAAAGGGACTTCAAAGTTGCCCAGGGACTTCAAAGTACTGGTGGGTGAGTGGCAGCTACACGCGAGCTGGTACTTTGGAGTTGCTGCAGGGGGGAATTTGGTTAATGAAGTGCTGCATATGCACCACAGCACTTCATTAATAAACTCCTGACACCTTATTTACCATCCTCCCATCAAAGTAGGGAGGTAGTGTAGACAAGCCCTAACAGATTTAGCAGTGGAAGGGTGCCAGTCTGCTTCCACCCTTTCTCTTCAGGGTTTCTGCTTGGATGCTGTTCAGGGGGAAGCAGTTCTTCTCCTCGAACAGAAGTACTGTGCATGATATCTCTGGATCACGCTGTCAGTGCGGGGTTTTGCTGTGCTAAGTCTGAAGTGGAGAGGGGGGAGGAGACTTCCTTTGAAATACCACCTATCTTGACTGACGGTTTGTCCAACATCTGAATTGGAGGTGGTGTACACTAGAAGTTCTCTGACAGCTTTTGCTCCTGAATCTGTCCCCATTTAACTCCTGCTTGTCCAAGTGGTTTTCGTTTTTTTTGAAAGCAGAGTATTGAAGCAGCAGGAACTGGCTGAACACACGAATAGGTCACAGAGGCTATGTCTACACTAGTCCCCCCCGCCCCAACCCCACTTCCAAAAGGGGGATGCTAACGAGACCCTTTGGGATGTGCTAATGAGGTGCCGCAATGAATATGCGGTACCTCATTAGCATAATGGTGGCTGCAGCGCTTCAAAAGTGCTGCTTTTCGTCATACATGGCTTGTCTACAGGGGGTGCTTTTTGAAAGGACCCCACACACTTTGAAATCCCCTTATTCCTATTTGCTTATAGGAATAAGGGGATTTCAAAGTGTGCGCGGTCCTTTTGAAAAGGACCCCATGTAGATGAGCCATGTGTGATCAAAAGCGGCACTTTTGAAGTGCTGGGGCTGTCATTATGCTAATGAGGCACTGCATATTCATTGCAGCACCTCCATTAGCGTTTCCCTTTCAAAGGGTGGGAGGTAGTGTAGAAATAGCCAGAGATACCAGGATGAAACCATCAGTGAGGACTGTCTGGCTGAGCACTTTTGGCTCAGATTTGGAAAGATCAGGAAGAGCAATCCCACACAGATTTCGAAGCACTCTCCTCCGTCGTTCTTGTGGCATCTTTTAATTGTACTGCTGTAGGACTCATGGTTCCAGTGTTGCACACAAGCCTGTCTGGGGCCTTTTCCCATTTAAGTGTGTAACAAGCAAATCTATTTGCTTCCGTGTAGCTCTCTGCTACATTGTGTATGTTGCCATGTATCACTCACCCTTATGCTGATCTCACAGGCATGGTGGCTGCTTATTTCATCTTTATGCTCCCAGGAGTATAGCAGGTAACTATCATAATGTGTATGCAAAAATACTAAACTATTTAGTGTTTTGTTTCTTCTAGGGAGTATAGCGTACTTGAGGAACTAATTGGCTCTTCATTGAACTTTATAGGACACACACGTACATGTATGGGTGCTTTCACATCATTGCGGGGGGAATGGGCTCTGCAATAAACTCTGTTGAAAAATCTGTCACTGACTATTCAGAAAATATTGCTATAAATGGCCAGTAATCTTCATTCTTTTCTGTGCCACAGCTGAGGAGTCTGTGTGGCATTTGACCCTCTGCCCACTTTCTGGGGGTAAAACACCCTTCCAGACAGATTCTAAGCAAAGCCCAACTTTGGAACTCCAAAATTGTGATATTTCAGCATTTTTTCAGAAATTCAGGCTAGAGTTCATGTGCAGCCTTGGATCTTGTAAAAGATTTAAGCTTTCAGCCCAGGGTTTTAAGACCAACCTTGTTTCTTTGTACCATGCTGGTGTTGTTGCTGGCACTCAAGCCTTGCTGTAAGCATTGTATGTGCAGGTTTTATGTTAACACAGCTTGTTTAAGAGAGTGCTTAAAAAAAACTGATCGTGTAGCTTTGCAGCGGAGGGATGTGCGTATGGCAGTTTGGACTGAATGTCTCTGACTTTGTACATTCAGGTTTTTCTTGGTTTGTTCCCAGTAAGCGATTTTTAAGCTTGTTGTTTGTAGGACCAGCCTTCTCAACAGGGCATCTCATGCCCAGTTTGTCATTAGAGTGGTGGGGCTTCAGTTAGTACTTCTCATGCATTCCTTGTGCAGCTTGACCTCCCTTGGACTTCAGCAGTCTGGCTGCGCAACAAATATATTCTCTCCATATGCTCTGTGGTTGAGGACTGTTGCCAGTACTAATCTGGTTGGGTTCATAGTCAGGGAAGGAGTTTGCTGATCTGGTGCTAGGCAAGGGGCTTCTGCTGCTGTTGGTTCAGCACTAACCAAAGCACTTGTAACGTCTGAGACGGCTGTCACCAACACACAGATGCACCGGGAGACCTGGAGGATGCTCTCCCTCACGCTCATGAACAACATTTGCATGTTTTAGCTACTAGCTTAATGTTTGAGTGTCAAGCCCCAGATTTCACTAGAGTAGCTGTCGTCTTCCCTGCAAAGATCCTGTCCAGCTGTGAGGGCTCTAGTAGAGGCAAGATGGGTAGAGTGAGCGCAGCTTAGCATTGCAAGATCCACAGTGAAGGATGTCTTCTGTTCCTACTCTCATGAGCCCATTCAGTTCAGTGCCTGCTGCCACTGTGAATGAAAGCTTACTTTAAACCAGTCCTGCCTCCTGACGTGCAGAGGCTTTTAGTAGTGTAACAAAGTCAAATGATACATAGTGGGGAGCAGACACCCTCAGAAGGTTAATCCTGCAAGGTAACTGGCCTTAGCACTGTGCTAACCACCTTGGACTATCTCGCCCTGAGACAAAGGGTGGGCTTTGAGTGGGCAGTCATGGGAGCAGATTTCATTCCTTTGTGATACTAGGAATCTCTTTCTGAAGAAGATGCTGCTGGCTGTTATGATGGGAAGGGGACAGTTTCCTTTTGTTTTTAATAATTTTATGGGATTTTTACAGTTCTAAGGAAAAAACTAAATTCCTGATACAGATCCAGTCAAATCATGTCACCTGGCTGCAAGTAACTGTGCTAGGCATGTTAGACTATAGCCATACCTTTTGGACTGTGGGTAGAATACATGGAATATAGTGGCCTGTTAATACCCCTCGTGCAAACAGAGAGTAATTCCTCTGTTTGTATTGATAGAAGGGCCTTTTGAGGATAGCTTCAGCAGCCAGCATTTTAGTTTGCAAAGGATGCAAGCAACAGCTGTGGGATGTTTCCAATAAGTCTGGTTTTCGTCGCAATATAACCAAGCTTAGTTTGTTAGGGTTCAACTGTGTGGGTGGCAAAAACCCTCACTAATGTACCATGGCCAATGAAAGGGTGGTAAACATTGGACACAGTTATTTGGAGAGGAGTTCGTGAAAACTGTACATCTCATCCAAAGAATGTGTGTGCCAGCAAGCTCAGAAAAGTTACATGCAGACAAAAAGAGCTGGCCTGTGAATTTCGGAATGCAGAAGAGCACTGTTTTTATCACCACAGCAGGTTAGGAAAGGTGCTAGTGACAGGAGAGTGGCTTGTGTGACATGGAGAGTTCTACTACAATGCGCCTAAATCATGCTAAATGATTTCTCTGTTCTCCTTTGCCCTTCTAAGGACGGCACCTGGTAAAAGAACAAAGTGAAAGAGGAGTTTGTTTTGCATATTCTGCATAGCCTGAGAGGTGCAGAGAGTGGCATTTTCATCTTTCATTTGAGCTGTTGTTAATATTGTGCCCTAATTAGAGCAGTGAGGCTCTTCTTCTGTCTCTCCTGAGGCCCCTGTTTCTGCCATTCTTCTGCCCCAGAAAGCCAGGGCACTGGCTCGCTTTGGAGCTTGTCAGGACTGCTTGTGGTACAAGGCTTGAGAAGGGGGGACAAGCTACTGGCCAGCCACTCAATGCTGCATTTTGGTCATAATGTGTGTGCTGTAGGGAATGGAAAGTACTTGTGAAAGCTTGTATTCCAGGGAGGCACATGAGACTTTTCAGGTTTGGTGGCTATCGGCTCAACAGAAGCCCTGGTGTATGCATTTCCGAATGGTGTACGGCAATTAGAAAGAGAGTGCTGCTTAAACAGAGAGACTAGCCAGAGTCGGACAACTGGCTGCACTGCAGCAATGTGCCTCACGCTTCGGAGACATGCTGAGAAATGGCGACAGTATCTTCCAAAACACTTCATATTAAAAAGTACAGGAGAGTCTCAAGATTCGCGAACTTAATGGTCGTGAATTCAATTATTAACGAGCGGTCAAGTGGCCACTTCCGCCAGGGCCCTGGGCAGTGAGCACTGGCAGCTGGGCTCCAGGTGGGAGCCATATTTGCAAAATTCAAATTAACACAGAACCCTCGTGAATGTTGAGACCCTACTGTAGTGCAAATACTGAGAGTCATCCTGAATGTGTGGTTTTTTTAAAAAAAAAAAAAAAAAAAAAAAAAAAAAAGGCAGTCATGTAGCACTTTAAAGACTAACACAATAATTAATTAGGTGAGCTTTCGTGGGACAGACCCGCAAAAGCTCACCTAATTAATTATTGTGTTAGTCTGTAAAGTGCTACATGACTGCCTTTTTTTGTTTTGATAGTATATAGACTAGCAAGGCTCCCTCTCTGTTACTATCCTGAATCTGATGAAGTGAGTCTGTGCTCGTGAAAGCTCATGCTTAAAACTTTTCTGTTAGTCTATAAGGTGCCACAGGACCCTTCATTGCTGTATCCTGAATTTGTAGTTTGTCCATGCCTTGTCTCTCCTGCTCTCTAGTGGAGAACTTGTACTAAATGAGTCCTGGGTGTAGAGCAGCTCCTTGTCTTTCACAGTAGTCTCTTTTAAAAAAAAAAAAAAAAAAAATGTCCAGTATGCCAGATGAATGTCAGGTGGTGGTCCAAGCTCATGGTGGAGGAGAAATTCCACAAGTTGCTGACTGTGGGAGAATAAGGGAGTGTTTGAAGTGGAAGGCAGTTAAACATGAAAGGAGCAGACCATAAGGTAGCACCAAGATGAAGGTGCAAAGGTGGTAGTCAGGAGGGAAGCTTGGGAAGAGTGCAGGAGATAAGAGACAGTTGTTCCGGAGTTACAAAAAACCTCAGACGTAAGGTAGAAAAGTTTGAATTTGATGTAGAAAGCCCATGAAAGAGGGAAAACGTTTTGGAAGCAGGATTGTGAATAAATTGGAAGGATGGAAGCAGGTTGAGACGCTCTCACATAAAGCTTATTTTTGGGGGAGGGCATGCATACCTAGACAGGTACATGAGATGCAGACTGGCCATGGAGGAGTGGCGGATGGATGGTAATCTTGCTAGCAGAGACAGAAAGGGAAGATGGATGTTGCCATAAAGGCTAAAGATAAAATGAGGTTTCAGGCATTCCAGGCTATACAGCAGAGTGCAGGTAGCAGCACTATTAGAGGCTGTGACAAGAATCACATGTCTCCAAAGTTCAGTTTATATGACCCTAATTGATTACACTCTGAACAGCCAAACTCCTGATTCTAAAATATGCTGCATTTATGTCATCTCAAATCTTCAGCGGTGACTGATGGCAATTGAGGGGGTTGTGTCTAGCTGCCTCCATGTTTTCAGAGTACTTGAGATTTGAATTCTTTGTGGAGCCAAGATAACTGAAATGGTCTGCATGATTCACGGCTTCCCTCTGTTTGTTTTGCTGAGAGGACATGGTGCTTGCTAGTTGCCATGGCTAGAGGGTTTTTGGATATGCAGCTGGCCACTTGCTATAATGTTTGCTGCACGTTCCAGACTGCAAACAGCATTGTCTGCATAGCTTAGATTGCCGAGAAAGGCATCCCAGACCTGAAGTGCTTCTCTCTATCACTTCATCTTATCCTAGGTTTGAAGAGTGTATTTGAATAGAGAACAAATCTTCTTCAAGCTCTTGGCTCACCCACAATGGCAGCTGTTCACAGGTTATAAGTCCCCTTCAGAGGATCATGTGTCTTGTGACCTAGCAGAATTCAACTGCTGATCTGAACCAACTATTCTGGATTGCATTCCACAGCAGGCAGCCTTTTAAAAAGTGCTTGAGTGACTTCTGCATTTCTGAGACTTTCAGCCTGCCTGATTGCAAAGTTGACAATGGGATCCCCACTCCTTCTCTGCTAATCTATCCATTTTTAGGTGAGGTGTCTGGCTTTTTCGAGTCGGATGACTTGCACCGTTTATCTATGCCCCAGGCTGGTGTTTCCCTTTTAAAAGAAGTTTGTTCCTAAAGAGAGAATTGCACATAGGCTTAGGGCTTCATAGCTAAATCAGACGCCTAGTGCCGAGACTCTTCTGTAACTTGATTATTATCGATTTAACCTGAGGACCTGCTATAAATGTATATTGTCTAAAGGCCCCAATAATGACGAGTAGGGCCCTACCAAATTCACAGTTTGTTTTGGTCAATTTCACTGTCATGGGATTTTAAAAATGGTAAACTTAATGATTTCAGATATTGAAATCTGAAATTTCACAGTATTGTAGCTGTAGGGGGTCCTGACCCAAAAAGGAGTTGTGTAAGGGACGTAAGGTTATTGTAGGTGCGGTCAAGGGTTGCAGCACTGTTGTTGTTACTTCTGGGCTGCTGTGGTGATAGTGCTGCCTTTGGAGCTGGGCAGCTGGAGGGCGGTGGCTGCTGGCTTGGAGTCCAGCTCTGAAGGCAGAGCTACCAGCAGCAGCAGCACAGAAGCATCGTATGGTATTGCTATCATCATTTCTGGACTGCTGCCTGCAGAGCTGGATCCTTAGTCAGCAGTTGCCACTCTCTGGGTGCCCAGCACTGAAGGCAGCAGTACAGAGGTAAAAGTGAGATGGTATTTGGCACTACCACCTTTATTTCTGTACTGCTGCTGGCAGAGTGCTGCCTTCAGAGCTGGGCACGCAGCCAACGTGGAACCACCATTCTCCAGTTGCCTGACCCTGAAGGCATCAATGCAGAACTGCAGGTGGCAGTACTGTGACCCTCCTAAAATAACTTTGATCCCCCTGCAATTCCCTTTTGGGCAGGACCCCCAGTTTGATAAACGCTGTCCTCCTCCTGGGAAATCTGTATAGTGTAGGGTAAAAGCATGCAAAAGGCCAGAATTCATGGTCTGTCACACATTCTACATGGCTGTGAATTTAGTAGGGCCCTAAGGATGAGTGCCATGTAGTGTTAGGTGGTGTGCGGATGCCTAGGCAAGTTCCTGGAATCTCAGACTATAAGCCTTGTGTCTTCCCCTACCCAGATTGCTGGTTGTAGGTACAGCTGTCTTCGGCATAGTGTACAGCAACGTGGCTCTGGAGAACCCACACCCGTGCCCTTCTTGTGGCTGCCCACTTAATGGCAACCAGCTTCACGAGGCACATCAGAGCTGTGGCTTGCAGAATCAGCTGAGGTGAGCCTGCCCGTACTTGCAGCTGTCCGACCATTGCAATGCTCCATTGCAGGAAGGAGGGTTTGGAAAGCTGAGCTGCGGTTTGCTCCCTGTGCAGTTGTACCTGTTGGACAGTGTTAATACTCGCATGATGTTCTCTGCTGATAAGTGTTGGGTTTTTCAGTTAGGAGAGGACTGTGGCTGCTGGGCTTGGCTCATGCTGCTGAGGCCTGGGGTGTGGAAGGTATTCCTGGCCACTTCCCTTCAGCATGTACTGCATGCAGTTTTAGCTCCTGTTTGTGGCCATTAGTATCTGTTTTGCTATTTATTTCTCCATGTACTAAGCAATAACTGGGATCTGACACTGAGCATTTGCACTGTCTTCCTACTAGTGAGCACCTCTCAGGACCAGACCGTCACATTGCAGAGACACAAATATCCCTGCTGGCCATTCCACTGCGGTCTCTTGTGCCTGGCAGGAAGACAGAAAAGCCTCGTGCTTTGCATATAATAACTAATGTGACCCAAAGAGTGCTGCCTGACAGCTGTCTTGGTCTGTCTCTGAAGTGACAAGGAACAGAATCTGGTTATACTGTTCCCATGTGATGTCTCCATTCTGCCTGTTGTGAGCCTGGAACTTAGGAATTGCAGGGCTGAATATTTTACCCCCAAATTCTGCAACTGCTGCTGGCTGTTTGAGAACTCTGCATCTCCCACTGCTCCTCTCCTTCTGCCCCCGAAGCAGGAGGGCTGCACTTATTACCCTTTGGGGGAGGGGGGCAGCAAAGGAGAGTTAGCAGCTGATTGGGTCTGGATAGGGTCACAGAGCAGCCTCATTTCTTACCCTTGTGCTACCTCCATGGGAGGTGCGCATGCAAGCATGCCATATTTGTCTCCCTCTGGAGCTGGCAGGGAGCGGTGCAAGAGCATTGTCAAAGCAGCCAGAGTTGATGAAAGATGAAGGAGGAAAACTAGAGCAGGGCCACACCTGGCCAAGGTTCTGTCACTGTCGGGTTTTGTAGGGTCATTGGGACTCTGCAAACAGTCTCCACGTGTGACTGGTGTGGGAAGTGTGGTGCTAGAGTGGCTCTGAAATGTTCTAACAAAGCTGCCCCTGGGTAGGGGAAAGCCTCGTGTGGCTGCTTCGTTCTGTTTCTTCACTCTAGTTGTGCTAAAGATGGTACCTTTCTGCAGATCACCTTCTTCCCACCATGTAAGCTTCTCTGGGGATGCTCCTCTGAAAGTGCTGGATACCTCTTCTCCTACCAGAGCAAGGCAGCCACTCTGGGGTGGGTTGGGTCAGCTGTTCTGACAGCACAGTGTAACCCAGGGTTTGGTTAGCATGCCCTGCTATGTCCAGTGGTGCTGACAGCTGCTGCGGACGCTGGGGCAAGATGGGAGGGGACCCAGCTCTGTGTCCAGGAAGGGGTGGGGTCAAGGGCGCTCAGCCCTCTGTGCTGCCCGGAATGTGGTGCTGGGCTCTCCCCTCCACCCCCAACTCCCTTACAGCCATGAGCAGCTGGAGCAATGTTGTCTTGGCCTCTTGAAGGGCCTGGAGCTCTTAGCCCCTTTGAAAGTCTGGGCCTGGGGCAGTTGTTGCTCCCTTTGCTCCCTCCCTCAGTGGGTCTGGCTACATCCAAACCCTGAAGAGCCCTTTTGGGCTCTTGAGTGCCTAGGACCTTGAGCTTTACCTCTTGCCTGAAAGATACCACCCCCCACAGCACTGCACTCAAGCAGTGGTGTTGGCTTAAGAGAGAGAGAGCGGCCGCTGCCAAGACCACTGCCTTCAGCTCCTGGGTGCTCTTTAGATGTCTCACCCCCAAATAATGAGAGGTGGGATCCCACTTGGGTTGGAATCTGAAAAGCTTCTCCTAAACCTCCTGAGGCGAGGGTGAGAAACAATGGGCTCCAGTCGTAGCAAGGGAGGTTTAGGTTGAACATTGAGCAAAACAGTCAGATTGGCTAAGAATTGGAAGAAATTGCCCAAGGAGACTGTGCAATCTGTCATGGGAGGTTTTTAAAAAGGGTCAAACACCTGACGAGCATTCTAGCTATGGTGTAGACTGACAACTTTGAAGAGCAGCGACACGTACACCTCATTGATGCTTGTGAGAGGAAGAAAGCAACAACAGCAGCTGCACCAACAGAACCAGGACAATTCCCTTGCCCCCACTGTGAACGCCCATGCCGTTCAAAGCTTGGACTCCTCAGCCACATGTGAGCCCACAACTGATGAGCCTGTGCAAACTTAAGATGTTACTGTCGGACACGACGGACTACCTACAGTACAGTACAGTACACTGGCCCTGAGTAACTGGGACTTCAGTAAGGGTCTGCTGAAGTCCCTTACAGTCCTGCACCTCTGTGATTCCATAAATCACAGCCCCCCATTTGTCCTGGGCGTAAACTGGAATGGGTAGCATGTCTGTATCTCCTTTTAGCAGGTGCTGAGCTTGGATTTCCTTCCAGACTGTTCTGTGCTGATTTAGAATGTTGCTTGTGCTTTAGAATGCTTTTCAGCTAACCTGGCACTACAGCAACAAAATTGGTTTTATTTTCACTGATTAAAGCCCTTAGTATGGCCTGTGAATGTACACTTAAATCTGCTATGAAGTAGAATTAATCACCTGAGATTTCTCTACTGAACTTTTGCTTCAGGCCCTAATAGAAAGTCCTAGTAAAATTCCACAGCATGTTGGAAATTATACCTATTAATTTTGCATCAGAAGGAGCATACAGTTAAAATTTCCATTTTCTAGTTGGTCTGCACTCACCCAGCCTATTGTGGGTTCACTTTTGTGGTTCTTTTTTTGGTTTCTGAGCCTCTCATTGCCCCCAGGAGGTAGGGAAGTACTTGTGCCTTGATGCTGTTTGCTTGGCAGAGATTGTTGAAAGGCCATGCAACAGCATGTTAAATTCTGCAGTTGCAGAATGATGCCCAGGTGTTTAAAGGCTTTCAGAAATGAAGTCCCTGTTCAGCAGCAGTAGTTAGAGATGCAGAGAAGTAATAAAAAAGAAATCCCCACCCATAGAGACAGCCCAAGCTAGTGGAGTGCAGTAATCCTGAAGGCTCTGAGTGCATTTGTATCTTAATATGTTTTCTCCTCTCTGCCCACAGGAGGCGGACAGTGGTGAAGAAGAGTGCCGGTCCCAGCCCAGAAGGTAAGAGTGTCCCTTAGACTTAACACTTGCATTGGCCGTGGCAGTGAAGGATGGTTTCCATGGTGATTGCAGTGATGTTTTCTCTCCCCGTCCCCCCCTCCGGTTCCCAAAGCTACTTCCAACTTTCTCTCTCTCAATAGTCCAGTGCAGCTGGCTCCTCCTCACCTCTCGGGAAGGCTGATGTCTCTAACCCCCCCCGTCTCGATGGCATCCTCCCTGCCCCCAGCAAAGGGCCGTGACAGCAGAGGGAATGGCTCAGTGGTGGGTCAGAAGGGTCATGCAAGGCCTGCTGGGGGGGATCCCCAGGGTATGCCAGCAGCCTTCAGACCACTGGTCTCTGCCTCTGGGAAGGGCTGAGTTGTACACCATCACATGGGCTGGTGCATCTCTAGGCAAAACGTCCATTGCAAGTCCTGGGATGGTGAGCACCTCCCATTCCAGGTGTGGCAGTCAGGACTGCAGAAACCTGCTCCAGTAAGGCATGGCCTTCAGGTAAAAATCTGGGCCACTGCCACTCCATGCCCTTACTATTGTTGGGTGGCAGCAGGTTAATCTGCCTACAGGACAGCATCATGGAATCTGACTTCATCCTCTTGATAGCACCTTGTGGTTCTCCTAGTCCTTCACCTCCAGATATTCCTGCCATATGTTTTGGTGCTGCTCAGTTGTCCCAAAAGCTGAAGCTACTGGGTTACTTCACACCTGTAAGACCAGCCCTCATTCACACGATTGATTTATTTCAGAGGTTCTTAGAACTCCTTGCCATCTAGTTATGGGATGCAACAGCCATTACAACAGGGCAGGTTTCTTTAGAGCAGGGGCAGCAATGTTTTAGAGAACCGTCTTTTTGTTGTTGTGGGGTTTTTTCCTTGTCTTTTGACAAAAGATTTGGAAAGCTGCATCACATGCAAAGCTCCAGACTGGTGCAAGGAATTGGGGTGCAGAAGGGGTGAGGTGTTGTAGGAGGCAGTTTAGTGCAGGATAGGCTGAGTGTGGGGAGCTGGCATCTGTGAAGGAGCTTGGCTCAGAAGCAGGTGCGAGGTGCAGGCTCTGGCCAGGAGGTACTCACCATAGGTGGCTTCTGGTGAGCAGTGCAGCAAGGCTTGAGCAAGCTGTCTGTGTGCCATGGCCCTATGCCACTCCAGGAAGCAGCTGCTGCTGGTACATCTCTCTGCACCCCTGATGGGGGGAAGAAGTTCTCAGTGTGCTGCCTGCACCTGCAAGCACTGTCCACCACTGCTCCCATTGGCCAGCTTCCAGCCAACAGGAGCTGTAAGGATGATGCTGTGGGTAGGGGCAGTGTGTAGAGATGCCTCCAGCCCCGTGCTTGGGGTGCGCAGCCAGCTGCTTCTAGGGGCAGCGTGAGACTGCGTCGTGCCGACAGCCTGATCCCTGCTGCGCCACTGGGGTTGTAGGTTGCCCACAAGGGGGCAGCCAGAGAGCCAGCTGCAGCTCTGAAGCTGCAGGTTGGCAACCCCTGGTGTAGAGAAACAGTAATGTAATCAAGTCTCGATGTAAAAGCATAGTGTACTGCTGTTTTCCATGATGTTATTAAATGGAGTAAAATCAGATCACACATTTAATAAACTGGGCATGTCTTTCAAGTGTGACTATTAAAAAAGTTGGACAGGTGTGCTAGCTTCTCTGCAGAGGATCATACTTTGCATACTGAATACGTGGGAAGAGGTATCAAAGTATCTTTGTCTTCTGCCTGTTTAGCTGGGTATGTGCATGGTGGGTATTTCTTTTGCACGCACTTGTACACGTACCTACCCGGGCATGGGAGAATAGTGGGAGAGCCAAAGGATTATATTTTGGAAGTAGGTATTCATTCGTGTAAATACCAGATCCAATCATTTCCAATAGAAAACTGCCCCCGCCTCCAAACTTTTATCTTAACGAAAGCCGCTCACCAGAGCTAAGCACGTTAAACAGTGTTATGAGCTGGTGACTGCTCAGACCCCGGTTAGTCACACAACTTAAAAATGGTAATTTTTCCACAAGTACAAAGCTTTCAGCTGTTTTTACTCTGCAACATGGATCATTTCAGTTAGTTACTTTGAAAATAGCTGCTGCATGTGACCAGCAACAGATCTAACTGCAATGTCCTCTTTGTCGGAGCTCTCCTTTGTGTCAGTTTTTTCTGTAGAGAATTGCCATCTTCAGATGGAGCAAAGGAAGGAGTACAATGACACACTTTGGCTGTTGTGATCCTACCTTATTTGTTTATGGTGTCCACAATTCTGTGACCTTGGGGTCTCTGCGCTGTACAGCTTTGGAGGTAGACCACGTGGGACACTGGGGCAAGGGAGTCACGGCTCCACCTCTGAGAGACTGCTGGCTTTTGGTTCCCTCTTCAGCTGTAGGCAGGCAGAGCTGTTCCCACACCTTGCTGCAGACCCTGCTGGTTTGGAGTGTCTCTCCTCCCTTAGCGAGGCTCCCTTAGCAAGGCTGTCCATGCCTGATGCGCTCGTGCCCCGAGTGCAGGATGTTGCAGGAAGGCTAAGGGAAGGAAAGCCAGGTACTGTCTCCTGCACCTCTTGGCAAGTGAACTGCATGGAGACCTGTGCCTGTTCTGTGGAAATTGAGGCTCCTGTCATAGAATCGTAGGGTTGGAAAGGACTTAAGAGGTCACCTATTCCAATCCTCTGCCTGAAGTAGGATCAACTCCAACTACCTCGAGTGTTCATGCCAGGGGAGCATTTTCTGCAGTTTCCTGCCTTGAGCAGGCGAGCTCCCAGCACACAGACGCAGCACCTCAAAAGCAAAAATCCCCCCAGGCCTGGCGCAGGCAGCCGTTCTCTTTTCCTAATCCCACATCCATGCAGACTGAGCACAGGCTGAGGCCCAGCAGCAAAGTATCAGAGAAGCCTTATAAATAACAGGTCTGCAGCAGGTGTTCACAAGCTGTGACTGCAGTGCCACCATAGGGATTTCCTGGCCCATTCAGAAAAACGGGAAACACCGTGCTGCCATTCCCAGCTGGCACCTCATGCCCTAACTGTTGAACTGTCCTAGCCAGCTGCTGCTGTGGGCCACCAGATATCAATGTACCAGTTATTGATCCAAACTGCTACTGCAGGTTCTTGCCTTGCCACCACTTCCAGCTCCTCCTCCAGGAAATGGCTTAGAGTGAGAAGGACAGCAGCTCAGGGATGGAAAAACCAGCAAGGCAATAGGGCATGTTGGCTCATTTTCCCCCCGTCCTCCTCCCGTCCTCGTTCTGTAAGACTAGCAGATAACTCACTGTAGTGTGTACCAGCCAAAAATGCAACAATGAATCTGGGTTTTTGGCTAGGTGGTGAGGGACTTTGTCTCGAATGGGGAGAACCAGTATCAGAGAGGTAGGCGAGTTAGTCTGTATCTTCAAAAACAACAAGAAGTCCTGTGGCACCTTATAGACTAACCGACATTTTGGAGCATAAGTTTTTGTGGGCAAAGACCCACTTTGTCAGATGAAGAAGTGGGTCTTTGCCCACGAAAGCTTATGCTCCAAAATATCTGTTCATCTGTAAAGTGCCCCAGGACTTGTACCTGAAACAGTGGTCTCTTTGCTAGGCAGGCCTTTCACATGCAGCAGTGCTCAGGCAGGTAGCATTTCATCCTCCTCCTTTGAGCATGGAAACCAGCAGGGGCATCAGGCCAACAAAAATAAACGAACAAATAAGAACAGTCATCTGACCTGCCCCCCAAATGCCACTGTGGGCTTTTGTAAGCAGTACTACCCGGTGTGATAGTAGTACAAGCATGACGTCTCTCGACCTATTAAAAATGACACTGCCAGAGAGCTCCCAGAGGAAGGAGAGGAGTTGTGGCATGCAGAAAGCCTTCCTAGATCTCATCCAGAGAGGCACATTAGAACTTCTCTCTCTGTAGACTTCAAGAAAGTTTGTCTATATCCCATTCACTCCTACTGTGGGTCTTTGCCCCTGTTTAGCAACTGCCCCTCAAGTGTTGGTAGCATTATACCAGCTGTAACACAGAAAAAAGTTTTTTCCTTCATCCTGAGTGACCACCCGATCTGAGCCTCAGCCCAAGTTGCATCGCGGACAGCACCACGCAGGCTGATGGGAGCTGTGGTTTTGTGAATGAGTCAGTTAAGTCTGAGTAAACTCCCCTTGGAGTGTAGACAGAAACTGTGCTCTGCAGACTCTCACCATAGGAAAGATGAGAGTAGTCAGCCTTCCCAGGGAAGTTCCCTGCAGCTGTACTTGTCTGCTGGGGTGGGTGAATTCTCCTGTGTGGACATGCTCTCCTGAGTCATCTGTTTGAGCTTCAAGTCAGCCCCAGGAGCCTTCTCGTGTCATTCAAACACCAAATGAGTCTGAACAGGTTCAAGTCAGGCTTCGCACTCAGTGGTTGGAGCAGAACATTTAACACCAGAGTGCCAGCTGGAGGGGGAGGGTGCTCAGACAGGGTCAAGGACCATGCCAGGGATCTGCTGCAAACGAGATAGCAGAGCATAAACTGCCCAAAGCGCCAAGCAACCTGATATGGTCTCAAGAATCGGCATGTGAGGGGGCCTGCATGCAGGATCAGAGCTGATGTAGAGTGGCTGGAGGCTTCCTAGGTGATGGGTGTATCTTAGGTGGTAGTTTCCTCAGGCAGAGCTACGCCTCTGAGTAGCGGGGCTGGTCTGCCTCCTAGGCTGGAGTAGAGCAGACATCTGAGGCCATGGATTCGTGGCCCCATTGTTTCAGGAGAGGAAATTTTGGGGAAAGGTTCGGACCGTAGGCAGTGAGTAATGAAGGCAAGGGAAGGCATTGCCTTTCCAAAACTGCCTGTCTTCCCCAGATGCTCAGGGAGAGCTGGGGCTGCAGTGTTGCAGCCCAGCCACTTGGGAAGGGCAGGGACCACAGGGAAGATGCTTGGCCGCCCAGGGCCTGCAGGGACCAGAGGTAGCAGCCTGACTGTCTGGGAAAGGCCAGGGCTACCCAGCCACCCCAGGAGGGCCAGGGCTGCGGCTGGCCTGACACGCGGATTGGGCTGCAGAAGGGAGAGAGACAGGGCACAGCTGTCCAGCCTCTTAGAGAGGGCTGGGGCCTGGGCTGGTGTCATCCAGCCATCTGGCTACCAGGTGTTGGGGCTGGCCAGGAAGAGTGGAGCCACACCACACCTTAGGACAGGGGGCTGAGGTGCCAGAGGCCGGGGATAGTAACCTGTGGTAGGGGCTGGCCTTGGCTTGGTGGGGTGGGAATGGGGCCTTGAGTGGAAGGGGCAGGGCTGGCATCTGCTTTCCCCACCTGGGCTTTCAGCCACCCACCATGGTTTGGATACATGTTCCAAGTGTTCAGTTCTTGAGTGTGCTTGTAGGGATAGTAGCTCCTCCTCCTCCCCCCACCCCCGGGCTATTCCAGGGGCTTATAAAGCTGTGGAGGATGCTGCTGCTCAGAGTGGACTCACTGACTGCAGAGTAACTGTCCAGCCTGATGCTGAGGTGACTCATGTGCCTGTGCCTTTTAAACCCTGCTGGCAAGTGACCAGGGCGCTTGGAACCGGGGTTCTTGCAAACAGGGCAACTGCCAACAGGCGGGAGTTTTGAGAGGGGCTCTCCTGGTGAAGGAGGGGGCAAACTACTGCACATGCAGGTATGTGTGTGTGTGTGTGTGTGTGTGTGTGTGTGTGTGCGCGCGCATGCGCGCGCGCTTGTATTTGTCGGTTCTGGGCTTGTGTTTGTCTGTTTGTTTGGAGCACTGAGCTGTCTGTTTGAAAGGCCGTGTGCTCAGGCTGGCAGTTGGACGCTGTGAGCCTTGATTTAGGTTTGAAATCTAAAACCTCTGTGCTGATTGGCTGAGCTGTAGCCAGAGGGAGGGGCTATCAGGAAGGCCAGAACCTTTTAAACCCTGCTGGCAAGCGACCAGGGCGCTTGCGACAGGGTCGACTGCTAACAGGAGGGAGTTTTGAGAAGGGACTTTAGAGGGAGTTAGTTACTTCTAACATCCTTAAATCTTTTATAACATCCCCATCTGAAACTTTTACTTAAAATCCCCATATAGAATTAAAGTAAATCAGAGGAGGAAATGGAGGCAGAAGACCAGCAGCAGAGCAGGGGCTATCCTGTTTATTGCGTTGAGTGTAATATGTATGATTGTCTACCCTGTGGGTGGGTGGCATATGTGTGTACTCGATGCAAGGAGCTCCTGGCCCTCAGAGACCGAGTGCGGGCTTTGGAGACCAGGGTGGCTGAACTGGAGGAGCTAAGGGAGGCAGAGAGCTATGTTGATGAGGCTTTCCGGGACGTAGTAGGACTGTCCCACCTCCAATCTGACAGCCCCGATGCTGTTAAGGAGGATGAAAGGCTCAGGGAAGGAGAGCAGTTAATGGGGGCACAGGGAAACCATCCGAGAGTTGGGACCCTCCTTCCAGAGGGTGCTATGGTATCCTCGTGCACCAAGGATACCTCTCCGGGGGAGGGAACACCAGTTGTTAGGACGAGGCAGGTGTTAGTGGGTGATTATATCATTAGAAATATAGATAGTTGGGTTTGTGATGACCGGGAGAACCGTATGGTGACTTGCCTGCCTGGTGCGAAGGTTGCGGATCTCTGAAGGCATCTAGACAGACTTATGGGCAGTGCTGGGGAGGAGCCGGTGGTCGTGGTACATGTAGGTACCAATGACATAGGGAAGGGTAGGAGAGATGTCCTGGAGGCCAAATTTAGGTTGCTAGGAAGGAGAGTGAAATCCAGGACTTCTATGGTGGCATTCTCAGAAATGCTTCCAGTTCCACGCGCAGGGCCAGGTAGGCAGGCAGAACTTCAGTCTCAATGCGTGGATGAGACGATGGTGTAGGGAAGACGGGTTTAGATTTATTAGGAACTGGGGACACTTTTGGGGTAGGGGGAGCCTGTACAGGAAGGATGGGCTCCACCTAAACCAAGGTGGATCCAGGCTGCTGGCATTAAACATTAAAAAGGTCGTAGAGCAGCGTTTAAACTAAGAGATGGGGGAAAGCCGATTGGTGCAGAGAAGCACGTGGATTGGACGGAGACTTCTCTTAGGTGAGACTCCATCGATAGAGATTCTCTAGAATTCAGTCAGAAAGAGAAGAAGGGAGGTGATAAAGTATGGGCTAGATCAGATGAGGAAAAAATCACATATAAAAGAATCCAATACGTCAGGGAAAGGCAGACATATGAATAGTGGTAGTTTTTTAAAGTGCTTTTACACAAATGCTAGAAATCTGTCTAATAAGATGAGTGAATTAGAGTACCTCATATCAAAGTAGATTGACATAATAGGCATCACGGACACCTGGTGGAATAAGGACAATCAGTGGGACACAATCATACTGGGATATAAAATCTATCAGAAGGACAGAACGGGTCGAGCAGGTGGCGGAGTGGTACTGTATGTGAAAGATAATATAGAATCAAATGAAATAAAAATCCTAAATGAATCAAAATTGTTGCATAGAATCACTATGGATAGCAATTCCTTCCTCTGATGGGAATATAGCACTAGGGATATATTATCGACCACGTGACCCGGACAGTGACGATGCTGAAATGCTAAAGGAGATTAGAGAGGCTATCAAAATAAAAAACTCAGTAATAGGGGATTTCAGTTATCCCCATATTGACTGGCTACATGTCGCCTCAGGAAGGGATTCAGAGAGAAAATTTCTTGATGCCTTAAATGACTGCTTCTTGGAGCAGCTGGTACAGGAACCCACAAGGGGAGAATCCTTGATTTAGTACTGAATGGAACACAGGATCTGGTTCAAGGGGTAACTATTACAGGACCGCTTGGAAATAGTGACCATAACATAACATTTAATATTCCTGTGTTGGGAAGAACACTGCAACAGTCCAACACTCTCTGGTACTTAATTTCAGAAAGGGGAATTACACAAAAATGAGGAGGTTAGTTAAACAGAAATTAAAAGGTAGAGTAACTAGAGTAAAATCCCTACAAGCTGCATGGAAACTTTTCAAAGATACCATATTAGAGCCCCAACTTAAATGTATACCCCAAATTAAAAAGCACTGTAAGAGACCTAAAAAGAGCCACAGTGGCTTAACAACCATGTAAAAGAGGCAATGAGAGATAAAAGGGCGTATTTTAAAAATCCTAGTGATAAAAATAGAAAGGAACATAAACACTGCCAAATTAAATGTAAAAATGTAATAAGAAAAGCCAAAAAAGATTTTGAGGAACAGTTAGCCATAAATTCAAAAAACAATAGTAAAATGTTATTTAAGTACATTAGAAGCAGGAAGCCTGCTTTAAAAAAAAAAGCACAGGGGCCCCTGGACGATAGAGACATAAAAGGAGCGATCAAGGAAGATAATGCCATCGCGGAAAAACTAAATGATTTCTTTGCTTCAGTCTTCACGGCTGAGGATGTTAGAGAGATTCCCAAATCTGAGCCGTCCTTTATACGTGACAAATCTGAGGAACTGTCCCAGATTGAAGTGTCATTAGAGGAATTTTTGGAACTAATTGATAAGCTAAACAGTCACAAGTCTCCAGGACCAGATGGTATTCACCCCAGGGTTCTGAAAGAATTCAGATGTGAAATTGTGGAACTATTAACGGTGATTTGTAACCTATCCTTTAAATCAGCTTCGGTACCCAATGATTGGAAGACAGCTAATATAACACCAATATTTAAAAAAGGCTCTAAAGGAGACCCTAGCAATTATAGACCAGTAAGTCTAACGTCAGTACCGGGCAAATGAGTAGAAACAATAGTAAAGAATAAAATTGTCAGACACGTAGAAGAACATGATTTGTTGAGCAAAAGTCAACATGGTTTCTGTAAAGGGAAGTCGTGTCTGACTAATCTGTTAGAGTTCTTTGAAGGGGTTAACAAGCATAGGGACAGGGGGGATCCAGTAGACATAGTATACTTAGATTTCCAGAAAGCCTTTGACATGGTCCCTCACAAAAGGCTCTTATGTAAATTAGGTGGTCATGGGATAGGAGGAAAGATCCTTTCATGGATTGCGAGCTGGTTAAAAGACAGGAAACAAAGGGTAGGAATAAATGGTAAATTTTCACAATGGAAGGGGGTAACTAGTGGCATTCCCCAAGGGTCAGTCCTGGGACCAATCTTGTTCAACTTATTCATCAATGATCTAGAGAAAGGGGTAGGCAGTGAGGTGGCAAAGTTTGACGATGACACCAAACTGTTCAGGATAGTCAAAACCAAAGCAGACTGTGAAGAACTTCAAAAACATCTCAGCAAACTGAGTGATTGGGCAGCAAAATGGCAAATGAAATTTAATGTGGGTAAGTGTAAGGTAATGCACATTGGAAAAAATAACCCCAGTTATACATACAATATGATGGGGGCAAATTTAGCTACAACAGATGAGGAAAGGGATCTTGGAATTATAGTGGATAGTTCTCTGAAAACATCCACACAGTGTGCAGTGGCAGTCAGTAAAGCAAATAGGATGTTAGGAATAATTAAAAAAGGGATAGAAAATAAGACGAAGAATATCTTACTTCCCCTATATAAAACTATGGTACACCCACATCTTGAGTACTGCGTGCAGATGCGGTCTCCTCACCTCAAAAAAGATATATTGGCATTAGAAAAGGTTCAGAAAAGGGCAACTAAAATG